>NC_138772.1:274598476-275248476 GCF_965119305.1 Pelophylax lessonae | reverse complement strand
AGTGTCTATTACTTTTCTGGGGACAACCCATTATGTGGGTATTTATTTTACTTTCAATTTCAATGCTAATGGTACACAGGACAAATAGAGAGTGTGAATCTCCCTAAGGCCCCTTTTTCTCAGGCGGATGGCAGCTGTGTCTCCACACTGTGTGCGGAGACACAGCTGTCAGGTCCCGCTGTTCTCTATGGGTGAATCGGATGGGAACGGACCATCTGTCCATTCTCATCCGATCCCATCCGATCCGCTGAAGGGATGGAAAATAGGGTTTCCATCAGTCCAGATTTGACGGATCGGATCGGATTGGATGTCAGCGGACATGTCTCCGCTGACATCCGATGCCCCATAGAAATGCATGGGGCATCCGTTCATATCCGCCAAAAAAAACTGACAGGAGGATCTGAAAGGTCCGCCTGTGTGAAAGGGGCCTTACAGGGACACAGACAAAAATTAGAACTGACAGGTGCTCTAAAAAAAAACGTTTTGCCTTTAGTTATAGATAAAAAGTGGTCTGCACAGTAAGTGATTAAGGGCCCTTTCACACTTGTGTGACCTAAAAGTTGCGGGATTATGCCACGATTTTAACTCAATTGTCTTTGCCACGATTTTGACTGGACTTGAAGCAATGCCTATGTCTATGGACCTCAAAACGCATCAAAGTCGGACCAAAGTAGTGCAGGGACTACTTTGAAGTCGTTGCAACTTGAAGTCGCACAGATATGAACGGTACTCATTGGAAATGATCAAGTACAACTTTGCAGTCCCAAGTCACAGGACAAGTCGCACCAGTGTGAAAGGGGCCTAAATCAGCTGCTGAAAGAGCTTTACCAAACTGAGGGTTTAATATCACTTTAAAAGAGAACTACACAGTTGTTATTTTTCTCTTTACCGCACTATTTAGAAAGTCACTGACCCAGAACAAACATACATGTATCAGATTTTCCAGGTCACTGTCATATGAAGTACTTAGAAAAATACAGATGACAGCCATTAGCAACTTCTGTATTCCTTTTTGATGTTATTCTTTAAAAATGTGAGCTTTGGAATTCAGAGTCCTTCCAGGTCTGGACCTAAACGTGGAGGATTGGAGGTAGCCTGATGTAAAAGGATTTAGATGCTATTACATCTGTCTTCCAACAGAGCCATCACGGGTCCACCACAGTCTTAGGTCCACTACAAAAACTGACATCCCCCATTGTGCTTCAGGCTGGAATAGAGTGGAGTGCCCGAGTGTGAAAGGCCCCTAAAGCCCTGTACACCCAGGCCGAATGCCAATCGACATCGGCCAGCATCGGCGGTTCAATAAAAAGCAGCCAACATTCGGCCCATGTGTAAGGCACTTGGCTTCTGTTGGATGAGCATGCTGGAAAACTCCCAATCAGCACTTTCAGCCAATGGCCCTGTCAGAACATAGTCCAGCGGGGGAGATTGTTGTATTAACTTTGGATTGTTAGTACAGCAGCTCCGACCGAAGTTGACAGTTTTTTTTTCGTTCAACCCGCCGGATTGAACAGAAAAAAAACCAATGGTGTGTACCAGGCTTAACAGTGTCTGCACTGAGAGTCTTGAACAGCAAACATAACATTATTGCTTTTGTAAACCTTTGTAGAATATGACAGGCAAGTCCTTTTCAGACAATGGCAAGTTGAATGTGTGAATCTCAGAACATGGAACAAGAGCAACAAATAGCAGCAGTTTGCATAGACATACATTTTAGTTTCTTGACTGGGTGCTCATCCCACAGTACCATTCACATTGTAGGGATTCATACTTATTAGATAACTTCTGTGTTAACATGTTTTTGATCATTAAAAAAATGCGGAAACAGCTGCTAATATAACATTAGGGGCTCTTTCACATGGGCGATCAGTTTTTTGGCTCTGCTCCGGTGCTTTTTTTTTTTTTTTTTACACGGAGCGGATGACATTTGTGTCATCCTCTCTATATGTCCGCATATCATCCCATCCGTTTGCGGATGATATACGGACATAATGTATGTCTATGGACATTGCGGATGTCAGCGGATGACACCGCTGACATCCGATTTTTCTTCCTTTCCGTTTTTTAAACGGAACAAAAATAGGGTTCTGTTCCGTTCCAAAAAATGGAACAGAACTGAAAGGAAGAAAATCGGATGTCAGCGGATGGTCATCCGCTGACATCCGCAATCCCATAGACATTCATTATGTCCGTATATCACCTGCAAACAGATGGGGTGATATACGGACATACAGAACGCCCGTGTGAAAGGGCCCTAGCTGTGATGGAAATGTTTCCTATTCCCCATTACTTTATGGTTCATAGGTCTATAGGTACCTTTAAAAATGGTAGATTATTTAATTAGATATGTGTGTTGTCCTTCCTAACATAGATGCAAATGTCTTCCTTGCCAAATTGGAATTTTCGACATTGAGATATTCTTTCTTCCATTCTTAACCTGTGGTAGGCGACTAACATATCATCGCTTTGTGCACTGGTCCAAATCATTTGGTGAAGGGGGAATTACGGTGTGGGGTTGTTCTTTAGGGTTTGGGCTTGGCCCCTTAGTTCCAGTGAAGGGAACTCTGAGGGCCAGTTCACACATCATGCAGTCCAGTGCATTTTTTTTTTTTGCATCAAAAATGCATGGAAAGTAGGTTATATGGTTTCCAATGGCATAGTTCACACTATTGTGTTCCAGTTCCAGAAAAAAAAGTAGAACATGCTGCATTTTTCCTGCACTGGACTTTACTGCAACGCTGTAAAATGTATCAAAAACGCACTGTAACACACATGTCCTTATTTAGGGTTAAGAGAAAATGGGGAGGGGGGGATGCACTGGACTGCATCAAAAATGCACCGGGTTTAGGTGCGTTTCGGTGCATTTCAGTGCGTTTGTGATGTATTTGACAGCATTCTAGTACAGTCCAGTGCAGGAAAAATGCAGCATGTTCTACTTTTTTTCTGGAACTGGATTGCACTGGAACTGACTGCACTGGTGGGAACTATGCCATTAGAAACCATATAACCTACTATCTATGGGCTGTTGATACAGAAAAAAAAACTGGCCCTCAAGGTGTCAACATACCAAGACATTTTGGACAATATCATGCTCCCAACTTTGTGGGAACAGTTTGGGGATGGCCCCTACCTGTTCCAACATGACTGCGCACCAGTGCACAAAGCAAGGTCCATAAAGACAATGATGAGCGAGTTTGGGGTGGAGGAACTTGACTTGCCTGCACCGAGTCCTGACCTCAACCCAATAGAACACATTTGGGATGAATTAGAGCGAAGACTGCAAGCCAGGCCTTCTCTCCAACATCAATGCCTGACCTCACAAATACGCTTCTGGAAGAATGGTCAAACATTCCCATAGACACACTCCTAAACCTTGTGGACAGCCTTCCCAGAAGAGTTGAAGCTGTTATAGCTGCAAAGGGTGGGGCAACTCAATATTGAAGCCTACGGACTAAGACTGGGATTCCATTAAAGTTCATGTGCGTGGAAAGGCAGGCGCCCTAATTCTTTTAGTAATATAGTGTTTTATTTCATTCATTATTGCATTTATTTTAGTGACTAAATTTATGGTGGGGAGATTCAGAGCAGCTTTGTAATAATTTCTAACTTTTAGAAATAATACTTTTTTTTTTTATCAATAAGGTTTTTTTTGCAAATAGGTTAAATTTGGATACACAAAAAAGCATTGTCTTTATAACACAATGCACATATATTTTAGAATATATAAATAAAATAAAAAAAAATGCTTTTTATAATACAATGTAAATAACCGTACTCTATCAATTCTTAACGTATACTTGTTTAATATGATGCACTACAGTCGAACACTATAAATGCATTTATTTCACTGTCCCTAATCCTCACAGCTTTTATATTGTAATACTAATCATTGATGTAGTTTAACTGGATGTCCCCTTATTTTAGCAATCTTTCTATACATGCCCTGTTAATAGTGGAAGCAAATGCCATGTCTTATTTTTTGCAGGAGCAGATTTTTATGTAACAAGTCTAGAATGTAATTTTCATTTCACAAATCAAATCAGTCTTGCTGTCTGTTTTTTCTGTCATTGCATTAGAGGGCACACAGACACAGTTCTTGCTCTTATTCTAATCTGTAAATGAATTATTCTAATACATTGCTGTATAGAAATGCTCCAGGCTAGGTAATAATGTGGAGTGGTGCATGGGGGATGAAAAGCAAGTTTTACTTACCTTTATCCCCCATTTCAACAGCTACTTCTTGTGAAGGTCTCGCTTCTAGCAACTACTTGTCAAGGTGGTGGCCAGCTGATGTCTATGTAACTCTAGCACTATGCTGTCCAAATCACAGACAAAAACATTTCATATACAGCATGTCAGTTAGTTGTTTTATTTTCATTTTTTTTATTTAGTTTTAGAGTAGGGTAGAATCAAAACTCTAAGAGCCCATTCAGACTAGCGCGACTTGTCAGGCGACTTGTCAGCCTGACAAGTCGCGGTATGTCGCGGTCCATTGAGTAGTACAGGACCCGTTCTAAAAGTCGCTCCGACTTAGAAAAAGGGTCCTGTACTACTTTGGGGCGACTTGGGAGTGACTTGCATAGACTTGCATTATGTTAAGTTCCTGCAAGTCACGCCGAAGTCGCGGTGCACGCGACTTCACAGGTCGTCCCCCGAAATCGGATCGCCTCAGTGTGAACCGGCTCTTAAGGTTATTTTTTATGCCTGTGTCCCACTGGAAAGATTTCTGTTTACTTCCTGTCCTGCAAATGCAACACAATATTAGAGCAAATCTCAAAGTGAATGGAATTTCCATCTTATAGAGCTGTTATAGGAACATGTATTCCAACTAGAGTTGTCTCCTGGTGAAAACCCCAAAATCTTGAATTTTCCATCACTTTTTGTCTCAGTGATAGTGGTCAGCAGGAGTAATATAGGGTACAAATTTACCAGTAGGAACCCAGATGACAAGAAAAAACTATAATAAAAATTGTCTTTACATACATGTTAAATTGGAGCTTTTTCTTTTTTATACAGAAGAGACATACTACTGTATGTCTCTTCTGCAATTAAAGTTCCATGCCTGCCTGTCTGCACTGTACACTTAACTGCGCATGTGAAACTCTGTGTATGATTTTGGCATCTGCCAAGATGAAGAAACTTCCATGCATGCATGGGAGTGGTGTCATCTTGGCCTGGCTAAACAAAATAGATGAAGATCAGCACCTAGAAAGAAGCCCAGTGAGATGATGTCAGTGGCCAGCAGGGAGCACTTGAACACCATATTGCTAGAGTGGATGTGTGCCTTCTTCAATCCACATTACTTCTCAGCCTGAAATTCCCCTTTGGGTTAATCTGCTCAAGTTTAAAATTTAATTATTTTGTAGATGAGGTGGAGAGGTTAGGTAGAACTAAAAGCAAAACTTTTTCTTTGATTTTGGATAAAGTAAGAAAATGCTTTAACCCCGCCAGGCGTTTTTTTTTTTTTTTTTTACTAGAATCAAAAAACAAACAGAAGGGCACACCAGCCTAGCGCATTATCCTCAATAACAGGTTTTATTGGTTAAAGGTATATATATATATACACTCACAAAGGTATAAAAAAAAAGCACATCCAATCCGAACATCTGGAACAAACTGTATTCGATGACCAATGTCCTCAATATATGATGGCTAAAGCGTTTCGAGGCTTAGCCTCTTCTTCAGCTGGCTCCGAAGAAGAGGCTAAGCCTCGAAACGTGTTAGCCATCATATATTGAGGACATTGGTCATTGAATACAGTTTGTTCCAGATGTTCAGATTGGATGTGCTTTTTTATACCTTGGTTTGTGAGTATATATATACTTTTAACCAAAAAAGCCTGTTATAGAGAATAATGCGATAGGCCGGTGAGCCCTTCTGTTTGTTTTTTGATTCTAGTGCCTTCAGACAACCCCAGTCTTAAAGGGCAGCAAGGCCGTGGCCATTTGGGAAGCCAAGTGTGAGTTCCATTGAATTACATCTCCATATAGGTCAGATAGCGGGCCCTATCTCTGAGTGCAGGAGAAAGGTGCTATGGCATCGCATTTTTGTCTTGGAGCTGTTTTTTTTTTTCTGTATCCCACTGGGGAGATTTTCTTTTACTTCCTGTCCAATAGCAATAACAAGAAGTGAGAGGAAATCACTTTCTGGTGAGGGTCACCAGAACTAGTGTCCCCATTGGAAGATTTCCCCCCTATTGTTGTTCTGAGAACAACTCAATATTTGAGGCTTTCACTTTCACATAGAGAAGGTGAATGGGGTCGCAGACTGCAGTAAAAACCTGACAGATATTCTGACCCCTCTCCACTCTATCTAAAACAAAAAAAAAAATCTTTAGGTGTGCTTTTACCAACCTGAAAGTTTATTATATCTCTTAAGGATTGTGTTGTTGCAGTCATTGTGCTTCATGTGGCCTGCACACCTCCTCTGGCAATTAATGAGGTGTTGGCACCACTGTTGGATTTATTTCTATTCATTTACATTTTAGAGAATACAAAAGGACTTTCCTAAATGCTCAAAACCCCCATGTGGACAGTAAGGTCTTGTTTACACTTGCTCAAAATACTGACGCTGAAAAAACACGCCTATGGCGTTAATGCGCATTGTTTGATGCATTTTATACGTACATTAAACACACTCCCCAAATGTCCCAAGTGCGCACCCTACACTTTTTTTTGTTGTGTACAAGGCCTAATGCCCCACAAACTCTTGCTAGCGTGTTTTTGGTGCTTTACCATAGACTTGAATGGAAGGAGTTGAAATGCTTCAACTCCTTCCAAACTCAACATGTAGCTCCCTTTTTAAAGTTCAGCTATGTGACATGACACAAACGCTCTGTGCACTCTTCATATTATCAATTGTAGACTACTTTACTAGGCATTTGGGGAGCATTGAAAACATGCCTCAAACAGCTGCTTTTAATGTGTGAACAGGGCCTAACAGTGTTGGAAATTATGACAGGGGGATCTCGCTCTTGGAATACCAAAGAATAAGATATAAAAAGTCTGCAACCCACCAGGGTCTATCTATAACTATAATATCACAGATGTATTGACTGACCCTTTAAGGTGTTTTTCACTTGGCATTTTGTTGCTGTTTCGGGTGATGATATAATATTCATTGGCACACAAAGCCAAGGCTTCTTAGGGGAATAATGACTTGTATAGAACATATTGTGTGATCACTACTGTTTGTCCCTTGGAAAGCTGGAGACAAGGGGTTGATTTACTAAAGGCAAATAGACTGTTTAGTTTGCAAGGGAAGTGCACTTACATTTCCCCAGAGCTTAATTAATGAGGTGAAGCTCTGCTAACTTCCATCATCCAATCATTTGCAAGAAAAAATGCTGTATCTGTCCCCTGCTTGATTGGGTATTCTTTGCAAGTTTTTGGGAATAGCCCTTTGTAAAGTAAACAGCTGATTTTACCCTAATAATTCAACCCCACCGTATTTGTAGTGCACCACCCACACCTCTCTGCATAAGCTAAACATTTACAGTCCCCTGAAGTGACCATTGGTTTTTAGAGACCCAGCAACCATTACAAATGTATTATGTAAGTCACACTATAAATGCATGTCTGACCACCCTATAATGTTAATGTTCAGCGTTTGGCCAGCAGCTCATAGGCTGCCTTCATGGTCACTCTAAAATAGAATATATAGTTTGTTGCTAACAAACAGGTAGTGCTGCACTGTTTAAAATATGTAGTACACATGGAATACCCTTTGTTTATAGTTCTGAATATAAAAGATATAAAATGCCCTAATTCCATTTGAATTAAGATCACTGAATCCTGTCAAGAGTACACATATTTACAGAAAAGTATTACTAGATATAGAGTTAATAGAGGGTTAAGAAAAGGGGTTTATTAATGGAAGGGTTGTAGAACAACTTACCTGGCATTAATGAGGTACTGTGCTAAGCTGATATTTGCTGGAGATCCTGTGATTGTAACTTGTCTCTCGCCATTGCCTTCTGAAGCATTTGCGATCTTGATCTGTGCTCCCGACATCTGCCTGATTTCGTTAATCTTGCTACCTTGTCGCCCAATAATGCAGCCTATTAGCTACAAGCCAGAAACATTGTTTGATTAGGATATTGCAATACTGATCTGAATAATAAATATGCTTACATCCAAGAATATAACACCATCTAAATATAGCCTAAGCTAAAATATTTCTGTAGTTTCTTATGGCAGGGTTGAAATGCAAAGTGTAATGAGATGATTTGTCCCATTCTACAAAGGTTCTGGTTGCATCTATTGTCCATAAGGAGCTACCATGAATCTGTCACTCTACAATTTAATTGGAAGTCTATTGTAGTCAAATAAACAATTGTTTGCAGCAATGCAGGTATGATTTTCAGCCAAAGCAGAGTTGTAGGAGATTGTATATATTATGTTGCATTTTAGGCATATGACTGTTGAAGGGCTGGATAGTGAAAATCTTTACTCCCTAAATAAATGAATAACATTTTAATAAAATTACATTTAGATTATGTTACCAGTTTTGGTTCAAACAGAGCTTAGCAGAGTTCTTCAAACAAGTTTAGGGTTGTATACAGATAAAACAAATGGCTAAACAATCACCACTGATTGATTACATCAACTTGTGATTTTTTTTACAGCAGTTTTAAATACCAAAGAACATGCATAGTAAAAAATACAGTCAAAGGAAAAAATATTTGCAATGAGGATTTGACAATTGAGATGTTTAACAGACCCAGGCAGCTGTGGATGCCTGAATACAATAGTTGGCGGTGGAGATTCCTCTATCCACATAGTTAGCAAACTGAACAAGAGAAAATGGAGCCATGTAGGGCCAACTTAAAAGTAATGTGAAAGATGTGCTAGAGTGGACAAGACCCCTGAAATTTCTAGCTATAGAATGTTTTTGAAACTGCTTCCATATATTATGTAGTAATGCAAAATTTTTTACAGGGGTAAAAGTTTGGGGAGTGACTATGAATATGCTTAATAATATATGAAGCATGTTCACTGTCATTAGTTCATAAATTAGTTAAATGATATACTGAATATTGTATGACAAATGCTGATTAAGTCTGCCATTTGACCCTTTAAAGAACCTACCTTCTATGAAGTGCCTTTTGCATGTCTTTAAATGATATCTACATATGCAGATCAGCATGTTTTCATATCAGAGCATGCTGGTCATAAAAAAAATAAAAAACAGACTCATTTTTAGATGATCATTTATCAATATGGACAATGAATGACTTTTGGACTGCCGTAAGAATGTCAGTCTGTCAACATGAGTCCCAATTTTTGTTTGTCAGTGTTGTTCAGTCTTTGATTATCCATTACGGTCTTTGTTTGTCAATGTCAGTTTTTCTCTGTCTATCATAGTACACGTTGGTGTCAGGTTTCGGGCATTATAATGAATAACTTGACATATATAACATCCAATTAGAAAAAAAAAAATTATTTAGAGCTAAAACTCTTTTCTGAACAGAGTGGTGAGGGGCTAGAACCCCTATCAGGTTTTATTCTTAGTCTCTCTATTTTGGCCCCAGTAGAGAGAGACCACTGTCACTGCAACTGAAAAGAATTTAAATGCCAACATTTTAAATTGTTGCTAGAACAGGAATAGAGAGGAAATCTTCCAAAAGAGATAAATGTTTCAGTGTCTAAGAAGGAATTGCCCTCACTTTTAGGAGATTTTCCCCCTTTCATATTATGTCTGCAGGATAGGAATTAAAGGTAAATTTCCGTAATATAAGATAGCTGACAAACCTGTCCAATCTACTGAAGACATGGTGCCTGTCACTGTGCATAGGCAATAAAGTGTAATGCTAAAACTAATGAAAGCTAAAAAAAAAAAAAGTTAAATTGTTTGATTTATGTTAAAAGGCGAATGTGTATTCAAGTGTGATTAATTATTTGCCAAGAAATATGCAGTAAATTGGTTGTAAATGTTGCATTCAGCACTTTGGAAATACAACCCATTAGTTTAACTAATGTAGTGCTATCAGTGCATACTTGCCAACAGTTCCAGATTTGGCGAGACAGTCCCTCCTTTTAGTCAGCTGTCTCAGGCTCTCCCCTGCCCTCTCTAATTAGGTTAGGTGTTGTCCCCTGAAGCTTATCTCCCTGGGCAGCCAGAGTTGGTGAGTGAGGCCAGGGGTGTGGCTTCCTCGGAAGGCGTAAATAGCAGCCTGGGGAGTCTTCCATCCTCCGGTGTCCAACACTAGGGCCGACTGCGCGAAGTGCTCGCTGGCGCGAAACGCAAGCCTACGTCACTTCCGGTGTCCAACACTAGGGCGGAGCACGCGAAGCGCTCGCTGGCACGAAGCGCCAGCTACGCCTGTGTCCAACAGTAGGTGGAGCTATGACCTTTGACCTCTGAGCCCACACCACATGACCTTTGACCTCTGAGTCCACACTTGCTGACCTTTGACCTTTGGGGTGGGTCCATGACCCATTTCCTGTGTCAAAACCATCCCCTGTGTCTGTACCGGCAATAGGCAACCCTAGCCCTAACCCTAACCCCCTAACCCCAACCTCCAGCCATCGGGTAAGTGACTAAGCACCCTGAAACTATATACTGCCCCAAACTGACACTACATACTCCCGAAGCCTAACACTAGATACTGCCCTAGCCTGAATTTTTTTTACCACCCTAGCCTGACACTACATACTGCTCTACTCTCACACTGCATTCTGCCCTAACCTGACACTACGTTCTACCCTAGTCTGTCACTACATACTTCTCACAGACTGCCTTGTCTCTACATAATGCTCACTGACCACACTGTCACTACATATTGTTCACTGACTGCCCTCACACTACATACTGCTCACTGACTGCCCTGACACTACATACTGCTCACTGACTGCCCTACCACTACATACTGCTCACTGTTTTGCCCTATCACTACATACTGCTCTCTGATTTCCCTACCACCACATACTGCATACTGACTGCACTACCACTACATACTGCTTACTGATTACCCTACCACTACATACTGCTCATTGACTACCCTACCACTACATACTGCTCACTGACTGCTCTACCACTACTTACTGCTCACTGGCTGTCTTAGCTTGGCACTACATACTACTGACTGACTTTCCTGCCATTGCATCCTGCTCACTGACTGCTCTGGCACTACATATTGCTGACTGACTGCCCTACCACTATGTACTGTTCACTGACTGCCCTACCACTACCTACTGCTCACTGACTGCCCTACCATTACATTCTGCTCACTGACTGCCCAACCACTACATACTGTCTTAGCTTGGCACTACATACTACTGATTGACTCTCCTACCACTATGTACTGTTCACTGACTGCCATACCACTACCTACTGCTCACTGACTGCTCACTGACTGCTCACTGACTGCCCTGCCATTGCATCCTGCTCACTGACTGCCCTGGCACTACATATTGATAATTTACCTCCCTTACACTGCATCCTGCTGACTGACTGTCCTTATACTACATACTGCTCACTGACTCCCCTGCTACTACTTACTGCTCACTGACTGCCCTTCCATTAAAAAACTGCCCTGATTTAACACTACATTCTGCCCCAGTCTTACACTGAATTCTGCCCTAGCCTAACACTTTATTCTGGCTGAGACTGACACTGGATTTTCCCCTAGGACTGACACTGCCTTGTGCCCTAATTGGACACTACACAGTGCCTTAGCCTGACACTACATTACTACAACTAACTCCTAAACCTTACTGTGACTGTATGTATTACAGAGCAGGATGTTCCAATGTAGGATGTATTCAGTAGCAGGATGTTCCAATCAAGCTCCTTATATGCTCCTGTGAGGTTAGAAGAAAAGAATATACCAAGGCACATGTACCGAAAGTGTTCTGCTGCTCCTTAAAGCTCAGGAATTAAAATATATAATATGCTTAAGGCTCATTTTTCTATTTTTTGTTAATTTAAACCTTGCTGATGAATGCTTATTAGATAGCTAAACTTTAGATCCTGAGTAAACCACTTACACAGTCTCTACTAGCACTAACCCTAAACCTCATTTGGAATTTACACTATCATTCATGATAAGAAATACTGCATTATCACAGTTCTAAATACTGCCACAACTATCTTAATAACAATACTACTATCAGATTTTAAAATGTTATGAAACATATTTATGTGACCAATGTTTTGGTGCCTATATACAATGCAAAACTGTGCCAAAAAACTCAGCCTTAGTGGTTGATTTGCTAAAGGCAAATAGAACGGTTAACTTTGCAAGGAGATATTTCACTTTGCGTGGAAAATTTAATTTACCTTAGTAGATGACTTACATCATTCAGTCATGTGCAAGCAAAAATACTGTTTTTTAATTTTCTTTGCATGTAGTTAGGTATTTCTTGCAAAGCAAATCTTTACCACATACAGTAAACTAATTGAAAATGACACTACAAAGTAAAGAGCCTATTTTCTTATAGTAAATCAACCCCAATTCTCCACCACTCAAATCAAATAATATCTTCAAAGCAACATCAGTGCATTATTGTAATATAAAGTATGCTGCACAAGCTGTCCACAAAAAGAAGAAGAAGAAAAGTGAGTAGCATAGTAGTGACCTCGCCAACTCACACTCCCAACTACTTGAAACTTGGAGTCACAGGCAGCAGAACCCTCTGCTAGCCTTACACGGGTCAAGCATATTATTCAGAATTAGATTCAGAATATTTAATAATCCCAAAAGGAAATTATTGGGATTATGTTTAGTATATTATTTAACTATTTTTACCCCCACGGGTTGGCGAGAGAAGGGGGTACCTTGAATAGGTGGACCATGCCAATGAGGTGGAAGTTCTGCTTTAGCACAGTTTGTGAAACAATGATTCAATTAGCATTGTCTCTAATAAGGGATTGCATTGCTCTCCTTATCCTGGTGACAATCATTTTTAGTTCTTGGTTAATTTGTTACAGGAAGTGAGTGGAAATTTCTCCAGTGAGGACACAAAAAACAAAAATATTTCACAGGTTCAAAGTAAAAAAAAAGTTTTGACAGTTTTTGTTAAATATGGATACATCTCCTCTTAGCAGATTTACAGGTTTATGAATGTCAGGTGGGGAATGAAATGTCATGAACATCTCTAAGTGAAGACTTTCACAAGTCATAAGTGTTATAAACTGTTAAGTTTAAGTCAACTGATACACCCTGGTCTAAGAAGCAGTGTGTCTCTGTGTAATAGCTCCTAGGTAACATAACTAGATCTTCTGCTACAGAAACTACAACAACCTTGCAGAAAATCTTCACTTCTGCTTGTAGATATAGTCAACAATAAATACACGTTCATTGGTACATCAAAAGTCTTCCTGGAACATTAATTCATGCTATCCCAAAACATACTTGTGCAGCATCAACAAAACTACAAATGTTAACCCAGTGGTGCTGTCAAATTTATCAATGTAGTGTCATGGCGGTAAAGACATTTTTGTTACTGTAAAGTTTTGTTTGACTTCTCTTTGTAAATTACACCTTTTTAGAGCAAGTAAGTTCTCATGTGCTGACAGCTGAAATTAAACTATACCATTAATTTTACCATATAACAGTATCTGTGCATAGAGGCTGCTGAAAGTTTGTTATTGCCCCTCTACTTATTTCATAGCTCTAGCAGGTGTAAAAACCTTGGTTAAAAAGCCACCTAGCTTCCTTCTCTTTAGTTCCCTTCATCCCTTTGTTTTCCATGTAGTGTTTGTTTTTTATTGGCAATAGTTTAAGTCAAGTGGGAAAGGATGTATGGTCATTGTATCCAGAAAGATTGCTTAAAATTTGAACTTGTCTTTAAGAGTAGGGGCTAGGGGTTGCTTAAAAACTGTGATATGAGAGAGGGAGTAATACAATAGCTTAATACAGCATATATGCTCAGCTACTGTTACATAGGATGTTAAAAAAAATGAACTACTTGAAGCAACCCTGTCAGGTTCCTTTAAAAATTAGGTTGAGTTAAGGTCTCTGCAAGAGAAATGGGGGTATACTCACCTCTATGGAGGCCTGTGTCTCCTAACTTGTCTCCATTCTGGCACTGCAGTGTCTGTTAGCATGTTCCACATTTGACACGACTAGGAGTGTCAGATAACTGTGTCTCCTGCCAAGCAATGTGGGTCCATCATACAATCCTTATGTCACTGCCAAGTCCTGTAGTGACATGGGGGTAAGAATAAGGGACCCCAACATATGGCAGGGGACACAGCCATCTGACACTCCCAGAACTGTCAAATTCTAAAGACACTAAGAGAGGCTGCAGCAGCCACAGAGAACTTTCACCTGCATTTTAAGAGAAACTAACAAGGTTGGTTTAATAAAACTGTGCCTTCAATCAGAATGAATTTGGACATTGTGCTTAGATTAAACGTCTATAATACAAAAAATATATGACTTCACTTACATCATTTGGAATGGTAAGTTCATGGGAACTGGTTGGAGAAGTGGTATCCAGTCCTATGAAGATAATAAGCAACAAGAAGTCACGGGCAAAATTTACCTGAAGCATGCACATAAAACAGAAAATGTAAAGTACACACACATTGTACCACAGATGTAAAGAAAAATGAAAAAGATCATACTGCAGCAAAGAAAAGTACAGAACTTACAGCAATGTGAAAAAGTTATTATGGGGGAACAGTAGAAAGTCAGCATAGATTTGAATATATCTATTATGCATTAAGAACCGTCAGTCTGACACCAAATGGCACCGGACAAAAGTGTCACTTGATGCAATTAAGAAGCAGGATAGACAAAGGAATTAAACTGACTGTAACACGGTTTAATTTAATAGTGATCAAACTAATACTTGCACTCCCTGTCTGCTTAAATAAGCAAAGTTACCTATTTCATAATAAAAAGAAAAAAGAAAAAAAAAATGAAAGGATTGATTGTTGTTACTAAAGAAAAATATTGTGGGGTTTGGGCAGGATAAACAATGAAGGCAAGTGGAATTCAAATCAATAGGGTTAGTGGTATTTCAGACATCTCAGGAGGGAAGGTTTATTGGAGGAGGTAGGAAACAGAGAATACTGTAAGTTGCATACGTTTGTTTTATAGAGGAGTGAATAGAGTTACAGGGGGGAAAAAAAGTTGGTTGAGGGGTTGCTACATTCATCAAGATGCATTCTATTGTTTTAATAAGGAAAACATTTAAGGAGCAAAGCAATAGCTATTAATATAAGGAAAAAAGAATGGACAGTCCAAAGCAAGCAGAGATTAACAGAAGAATGTCTACTATTTCATCATGTACATCTTCATATGACCAAAATGTACGATATTTATAGCTTCTAAAGTAATGAATAAATTATTGCATTTCTGCAGTTGAAAGATTTTATTATAACTGTGGCACACTAATATATGTATATAAAACTTTTGTTTAAGGCCAAATTATATATTTTTCATAAATCTTGTACATGATAAAAGCAATAACAGGAACATCGTACTGCAAGCATGTACTAATGTAAAAATCTCATAAGGGTAACAAGTGAACAATGTTGTATTCGTTTTATGGTTATTTTCACAAAGATAGTTTGTGATTTTTAAAGACATCTTGGAACAAGCTATTTTGTTAGAGAGCTATCCATCCTCAGTGAATCTAATTGAATTTGTGACTAGTCTTGCCTCTAAAAGTCAGGTATAGGAGAATATCAGGTTTTTTAATACTTCATAATGTAATAATGTCAATGTATATTAGCAAATGCTTGAGTACACCAGTTCCTCTAATGGACAGCATAGGTATCTTAAGTTTATGTTAATGGAAGAAAACAAACTGAAGCAAATTAAGACTGACAAAGCATAGGTGAATGTGGCAGCAAAAACAAAAACAAGAAGCATCATATAATAAAGATTAAAAAGGATAATGGTCATTGACTACATTTAGTAAAAGAAATGATGTAATGACCATGGGAAAACAAAGGTGTTAAGAAGGACATTCACAGGGGGTCATGGGTACGTACCAGGGAAACCAGGGGTGGTCTGCCCAAGGGGAGTAAAAGGGGTATGCTGCATAGCCAACTGGTGAAGCTTGGTCAACTGCAGGGCAGGATGGGAAATTAGAACTAACCAATCAAATGTAATTATATCAGAATACAGAAAACCATCTATTGTTTAAAAAATAAAAACAAAACAACTGGATTATTAAAATTAACAGAAAGATAGGATGAAACATTCTTTTCTAAACTATGATAATAGATAATACAACAATTAGAAATACATTACATTTTATCTTTAATTTCATGTAATAACTACAGTTATTTTTAACATATAAAAATAATACTACATGGGTGGGACTTAAGTGCATGCAAAATTAAAGTAATGACAAAAGTACAGATTTCAGTTTGCATCTGGGCTGCTATACTTTCGACAAAATTAAATCACTTAATCCAGTTACTACTTTCTATATGTGTTAGGGCAAAAACAAAACAAAACAATTAATTTCCTACAGAAAGTAAATGCTGCCCAGAGCAAATAAATAGGGTAAGTCTGATATTATTGACATGCGCTGGACTCACGTCTGGATGTGGAATAGCATACTGCCCCTGAATTGCAAATGCCTAGAAAACGACAAGTAAATAAAAATTACACTTGAGCTTTTATGTATTTATTTATTTTTTTTTTCTTAGATGACTACACATGAAATTCTACAAAAATGATTTAGTTAAGGATACTGTATAGTTTTGTAATTGACCAGGAATGACATGCCCAGTTCTGACATTAACTATTATTTGAAGAAGGTATACAAATGATTAGGGTGGAAAATGGTGGACTTCTTTGTTTTTTTTGGAGATAGAAAATCCAATCATCGATGCCTGCATCAGGAGTTAAAATGACCAAGTCACCACTGGGGCACTTTTAGCTATAGGTCAACTGTAGCTGCCACATCTCTGTTCTCCAGCTGCTAAACACTTCTAGAAATGTAGAATTCTTGGCTACTGAGGTTTCTGGCTAGCACAACTACATGAGCTGATGGGAGTAACCGTATAGACTGGCAGGGGAGCAGATATTTGACTTATTGAATACTCGCAGAGACTAGGAAGTAAGTATGAGATGGCTTTTCAATACATAGGCCATTGTAATGTAAGTATATTCATGCTTATTTTACAGGTGATCCATTGCCTATATGTGATGTTGTGGTGACAGGCTCACTTTAAAATGTATTCTATTGTAAGTCTATTTTTGAATTTGAATTTGTTTTTTACTTGGGGATTTTGATAGTAACAGTATTTGTATTGAGGTTGACAATGTTAAGCCACTGCCTTGCAACAAAAGTAGCAAAGTCTATCTGCCATGCCATGTGTGCTCCTAAAGTTGGGCCATTAAACTACCTATCAGGTCAGTACATGTCTCCCTGCCTCCATGGACAACTGAGGGAGCACCCACAACAGGCTGACAAAGCTGTTGCTAATTGCAAGGCAGTAGGTTAGCATTGTCAGCCTGCAACAAAAAGGCTTGTCATTGACAAGATCTACAGATTAGAAACTTTGCAAATAAGTCACAAAAAATTATTTGCCAAACAAAACAATATATAGAAAGGCATGATATTAAACATACTGAAAAATGATGGGAAGCAAATAGATTCTGGGTTTTCTTATACCTTAAGTGCAGTCAAATTACAAATTTGTTTATTTTTCTACTCCCCAAACTGCTAAATGTTCAGGGAAAATATTATTTGTTCAAGAACTGTACACATTAACCAACATATTCTCATATGACTGCACCTTCCATCATGGCCATATAATAGCCAATCTAATATTAGTTGATTTTGCATATTGAGGTTTCCCATGCAAGGGTCATTATTGATAAAGTAGGTCTTGATAAATATTTAGCAGTCTATTTGTCATAAGTAAATCAACCCCTATGTGTTTTACTAAACAGTACGCGTCTTAAAGGCTACTATGGGGAAAAAAGGCTAGCTTGTTATTATTATATACTTTTTTAACCAATTTTAAATTCATCACTTAGGCACAGGACTGCGCGTCCACCCTGTTTGTAAAAACTGGTAAGCCTCATATTAAATACATTTTTTATCACTTCCTTTATTATTGGTTTGCACACTGAGGTAATAGAAGAATACATCTGAGTTTGAAGATAAAATATGTATGCATTTAGCTACATTTCTAAATAAAGGGCTTACTTTGGGAGTTGATACACTGGCAAGTTTGCATTGCCAGATGGCCATTCAGAATATTAGTTTCTGTGTATACAATATGCCATTGAAGGTAAAAGCTACATTTTTCTATGGTGCTTTTATGCAAATTTCCAATGTTGTTTAAAAGGAAATTGTAATAAAAAAAGTACTTGGAAAATAATTGTGTATCTCTTCTCCAGGGTAATAGTTCCTTGATAATGTGACCACTAACTACTGCCTATGATACTGTAACAAAACCTGACTAGTCAAATTATTATTGTTCTATTAAACTATATGGGTACAATGTAACATCATAAAACTTTGGTTTCGCAAACAGAAATGCCACTGAAATCCATACAAAAAAACATCACCAAAAATAATGTTACATCTGTACATGCAATGATTTTGCACAGAACAGCCTCAATCCTCCTCTTCTGGGGCACCCTGCTTCTGAGTGCCTCCAAAGCAAGCCACTTGCTATGGGGGAACTCATGTGGGCTTAATCCGGAGCCAGGATGTGTGCGTTTATTGACAAACACAGTGCCGCTCAGCCCTGCCCACCACTCCCTCCATTGGCTCTTGCAGCTGCCTCTATTGAGGGGAGATAGAGAGAGCAGTGCTGTTGTTCTTGGGCACAGCGCTAGAATGAGATTGTGATAAGGTAGGTATTTAGGGTACCTAGGAGGGAACTGATCACAGTAGGATTTTTACCTAAATGCAGAAAATGCATTAAGGTAAAAACAAAACCCCTCTGCTTATACAACCACTTTAACAAAGTAAATACTTACTTGCTTTAGTGAATAAATGAAGCTGCTTAGTGCTAAAATCTTATATCCACAATATGAGCATTTACCTATTTATTTTTTGTGGACTTTCACACAAAACAAGGGCATAAATATAAATTAAAATATTTTCTGAAGAGTATGGAACAAGAACTTAGTCTGGCATGCCTGCTCAATTAGCTTCTGTAATTCTTCCTTGATCATTTAAAAACTATACTTGTATAGTGGTTTGGTAAACCTATCACTTCAGTACCCTCTTAAATCAGATCCGTAGTAAATGAAGAATAAGAGACAGACACTCAAAGTGTAAATTAATTTGCAAATTAATTAAAATGGGAAGACAGCATGCACAATGCTTTCTGAACTGTTTAATGCATGGTAAACAGGAGGAACCGATAAAGTGATAATTGGGACTGCAGCGATTCTGAAATGACAAAGCAGTTGGGGTGAACTGGTTTACTATGTGCAAGCAATGTCTCAAAACAACATGTACTCTTATACTATACCAGGAAAAACAGAGTAAACTAACAGGTGCTGGTTGAGGTTGGGCCAGGACGGCGTGATTTCCAGCTGAGGCCAAAATGGTGTCCGCTCTTACCTGGCCTCCAGCAAAAATAATAGGTCCAGAGGCAGGCTTTGGGCGATAAGGAATGGTGGCACCTTTCGGCGGCGACTGTTGAGGAAAAAAAATGTGTAAAAAATTATTTACATTTTGTTAATCTGCAGTTATTATATCGTTTCTGTAGGTCCTGCATATGGGGATTGTCAAAACATTTCTACTATGAGATTTTTTTCTGTAACAATTGGGGCTTACTTATCAATATGTCTGAGGAAAGAACACTCTTAGGTAGCCTTTGTTGCTTGAAGCAATACATTTTTTTCTAATCCTAATATTGTATACAATATTACAGCCAACACAGGCAACACAGTCTTGTTTCTTTACTGGGACATTTTGATAAATAGTCCAGTCCCTAATGCATGACGTATAACAGTATCAGTAGCTAGGATAGCATACCCATCCCAATGAAAATTATTTATTCTTTTATTTAATCAAACATTCTTTGTAGACAAAATCAACAAAATATTTAGGAACTTTAGACTCACCTCTAACATGACAACACAAATCTGTTTAACACACTGGATGATGGCATCAGGAGTGCCTGATATAGTAACTGCACGTTCTGTTGAATTGGGCAGCATGTCCCCTGCTACTTGAACTTGAGCACCTGTAGACTAAAATAATGATACATAAGCAGATTGTTGAATACAGCATTCACAAATACAAAATAATTTACACAAGTAGTATTTATGATGCTCAATTATACACAATTTTAGCACCACTCAAGCTAACACGTGCTCAATTCCCTTCTTTCTAATCTTTTGATGTCAAAATAAGGTATGTATATAAGTGACACATACAAGCCCATGGGAAAGATATAGGTTTCTTTTAATATCCTGAGGTGTAAAAGCTGGACTCATTATAAAGCAGAAATATCACCACATCTTTTATCCTTATTGAAACCTCTAAGGCAGTGGTCCTCAACCCTGGTCCTCAGGGCCCACTAACAGGCCAGGTTTGCAAGGTAACTGAAATACATTCCAGGTGATATCATTTGCTGCTCAGTGATTGCAGTACTCTAGTCTGCATCTCCCCAAGGTAATACTTAAAATCTGGCCTGTTAGTGGGCCCTGAGGACCGGAGTTGAGGACCACTGCTCTAAGGGACCAAATTCATGTAGCACTTGGTCCCATTTTAATCACTTCTGTGGGATCCTTCTAAAAGATGGAAATCATTCTCTGATTGGATAAGGTGGAAAGCATGACATCACTACCCTGCCTTTCCACCTCATCCAATCAGAGAACACTTTGCATTCATTGAGAAAATGTAAAGCAATCTCTGAATGGTGCCTGTTCTGATTGGGTGATCTCCTGTGTTCACAAGGCAGCAGGGCAGCTAGTGAAGATCACGGTAGTATTGGTGTCTAGAGCAGGGATTCCCAAACTACGGCCCTGCAGCTGTTGCAGAACTACACATCCCATGAGGCATTGTAAAACTCTGACATTCACATACATGGCTAGGCATGATGGGAATTTTAGTTCCTGAAAAACTGGAGGGCCATAGTTTGGGAATCCCTGTTCTAGAGGGATCCACAAGTATGGTATATGCATAGTTACATAGGTCCAAGGTGGACCAATTTACCTATATAAAAATATTCATACCTGGAACTGTTCTTTAAAGATGTTAAATGCAAAGGTGTTATTTAAAACTGCCTATTTAGCTGAATTTTCAAACT
Organism: Pelophylax lessonae; assembly: GCF_965119305.1. Lineage (NCBI taxonomy): Eukaryota > Metazoa > Chordata > Amphibia > Anura > Ranidae > Pelophylax > Pelophylax lessonae. The sequence continues at coordinate 275,227,278 of NC_138772.1, read as the reverse complement.
AAAGCTATTCTATATGTTTATATGCTATATACTTTGTGACCTCTCTTTGTACCCGCCTGTTCAACTGTGTCCCATTGACAGAGTTACAAATAATAATAAGTAGGTTCACAGTTTGTAATCCATCTTATATCATCTTGTTTTCATTTATTAAAAATATACACACTATTCTATAGTATATATTATATCAGTGTGACAAGTATGTATTGTTTGGTCACAACAGTGTACAGTCCAGGATTACCCTACTACAAGGCATACATTTTGCCATTGATGTATTTATTTAGCAATTTTATTTAACACTTTCTTACTTAATTTAGCATTATTTCTGGAGTTCTCCATTAAGCACACATCCAAAACCAAGAAGCAAATTAAAATAAAGCCATCTTAAGGCTAAATTATATTACAGTTTTATTGAGAGTTCACTGCATCTGCGGAAATATTTTATGTAAGTTGTGTATGTTAAGTTTAGGCAATTTCTTTAAACTTTAGCCTAGACATATCACACTGCAAAACACCTTCCTCATTTTCGGAAGGTTATGCAGAATACAGTAAATGTAATTTACAAAATGTAAGGGCAAATTGGTCTAGGAAAGAAAGAAAAACACAGTAAGAGTGTCTTTTACCTCCAGTGTCAAAATTCAAACATGTTTCTAATGGAATCATTTGCTTCTTTCCTGTTGAAAGACTGCTTTCTAAAGCAGCTTTCAAGTTTTCAAAAAAGAATTCTTCAAAGTAACCCTCATAGTCACACATATGCATTCAAAGCTTGTTGTAATGATTATTTCTCAGACAGAAACTATTTAAAAGCACCTCAGAAATCAGCAACATAATGAAAATAAAGAGCTACTGTATGCATTTGCCCTGCAGAATAAAACAATAAAGAGCTGCTGCAAATATACATATATCAGAATGATTCCCGTGCATAATCTTATAAAGCCACAGCTCCAGTTTATATGGGCCATAAATGTTCTCACCACAACACAGTACATGGAGATACACTGTGAGTGAAGCATTACCATTATCCCTTCTGTAACCCTTCATAGTGAGCAAAAGGGGTAAGCTATTCAGTCCCCATCATATGACCTTGTTTTTAAGTGCAACTGCATTCCCTATTGCATCATCAATAGTGTTTACAGCAAGTCTTTCTAGGCCTAGATGCAAACAAGAATAAGAGTGCCCATGAAACTAATGTGACAGATCTTAGCTTTGCTTGTGTCAATAAAAGGAGTATCTGAATAGGTGAGTTATAACTAGTCGTAACTATTTGTTTTCATCACATACATGACCTAACCTTTGCAATCAATGCAGCATATTAAGGCATGACATGTAACAATAGAGCAAAGAGAAACCCCTCAATAGTGCTGCTTTTGCAACATAATAAAAAGTCTACATAAGTCCCTGGTCACACCGGTGCGACTTGGCATGCGATTTGATAGTTTCATGAAAAGTCGCACCCTATTGTCCGCAATGGAAGCAGTCAAATAGGTGTGACTCCGACTCTGTTGAATTCAGATTTTGAAAGTAGTTCTTGCACTACGTTTTGCAGGTTCAGATGCAACTTGCATTGACATCTGTGCATGAAGTCACACAGATGTCTTCCAAGTCACACCTAAAGTCGTAGCTGACATGCAACTTTGAAATTGTGCAGCTTCAAGTGAAGTTGCATGATTTCAAAGTCAGAGTCAGTGTAAACGAAGACTTAGAGCAGACTGGGTGTGAGTTTTCCCTTTTTATGTAGAAAGCTAGAAAAAATAGTTTACAATGATTTTAGGAAGTTTGGTCCTAATACTAAGAATAATTAAGCAGGAATGGTTTCCCACATTAAATAGTAATATCTAAATTGGCAATAGAGCCTAAAATGGACTGGATAATTTTCCTATCAAATAATATTGAAACTTATAAAAACTAAAGAAAAATAAGAGAATATATTGATCCAATTTAGACAACGTTACTGGAATTTTCTTCTTTGTATGTCATCAGCATTTTCTAAACTTTATTAGCTACCATCTCTGAGGCTATGTTGCTTATCATTGCTTTGCTGCATAGCATGCAGGTCAAATTCACTTGCTTCATACTTGTTCCAGGTCAGTGATTTATTAGGTAGTGAGCACTAGGGTGCAGGAAGGATGAGAGTGTCACAACTGTTTTAACAGTCCAATAGAAGTGTTTATTCAATAGAGGAAAGCCAATGAATTTGGGGGCTCAGCAATACCCCTTCATCAGAGCTAAGGGCATAAAATATATACAGACATGCCTTCAGCCCTAATGAAGTGGGATTGTTGAGCTCCTGAAACACATCTGGGGATCTCTACTATACCCCCACTGCTAGAGAGCAACTTTTAGGGACCCAATCTTTGACTATGGATCAAATAATATTTAAGTCCAGCGCTCCTACACTACACACTTACTAAAAAATCAGCAATGGTAACTTTCATTTTTCAGTCTGGGCAGCTTCCAGTTTGTTTGACATATGGCTTGTTGGATAATATGGCATATTGGTTGTATGGCCCAACTTTGCTGTTAAATCTTCAGCCAGTGTCTTATATAGTCAATGTATGACAGGACATGGCGTAGTCTACAATTAATCAAAAGTGCTATTAAGCTAAATATAGCACTGAATTTGTTATGTACACACAGTGATGGCTGCCATTGTTTGGACCAAACCAATGTTCATGAATACACACTCTATTTTTGTCATTAGGACTAGAGAATATGGCTTACTAGATCATATACACACAATTTACTGAGGCAGTTGGTTTAGAGAGAATTAATGTTCAGAAATACAAAATAATTTGTTTTGTGATACACTGGGTTTACAACTAGCTTTTTGAACAAGTGCCAACCAAAATGCACAAGCTGATTTAATACTATTTGTAAAATACACTTTGTCTTACCTCTCTGATTTCTTTAATTTTAGACCCTCCTTTTCCTATAAGAGATCCGCACTGGCTTGCAGGCACAACTAGCCGTAGAGTTACAGGTGGTTTGCTTGTTACTGTGCTGTTTGTCATGGAAGCATTGATATCCTGTAAAACATTAAAAAAAAATGTATATATTATCAGTTTAGCCAGTGATAAAATGTAAACGGGTGATTTAGTAAGGAATGCAAGATTTACACTAGCTCATCCAGATAAGAAGTGTTGTCAAAATGTTGCAGTCTTTGCATACAACATTCCAACTGAAAAGGGTAGTGCCTTATGGCATCCTGTGAGAACAGGTGGCACACTAAGGTCTTATTATGTTTCTTGTTAATATGAAAACAAATTGGGAACAGGTTTGCTGGGATGAATAAATATCACTCATATCATGTCATATCATCATATCATAATTCCAAAAATATGCTTAAAGGAAAACTGTTATTACCTGGGACCAATTTTATTTACATGTTTTTAACAAATGTTTAATACTTTTTTCAATATGAAATACATTTTTTCACCACTGGCAGCTAAAAGAGAAGGAAAAGTAAGTGTGTTGCTGTAAATCGGGCATTTTATCAAAGCAGTTGCTTTGCCTTGCATGGGAAAGCATTGATTTGATTAAAAGCTGCCATTACAAAAGCCACTACAGCTAACAAATTTTAGAGGTCTAAAAGTAGTAAAAAATATTTATAAGTAAAAAGCACTAACGATATAAATGACATTGCTGCTTGCCCATTTTACTCTTCTGTAATATATGCATGGAGACAATAGCATCGTTTCTCAATGTTCCATAAAATGCCTTGTTTTGACTAGATTAAAACACCATGGGAATAACAAGACTGAACTGTATTATTTCACTTATTTAAATAATAAAAATGACACCTGTTGAGAAATGAGCTTAGGGATTAGCATAAATCCTTCAATAATTTAGAAAACCCAGACACACTACAATTGGCAGTTGTCCTTTCCCTAACCTTATAAATGTAAGAAGTACTTAAGCAGTATATATTTTCTCTTTATTTTCTCCTGTGCTGTATTTGGCTGGCATTCATTTAAAGACAATTGTGCTACAGTAGCAATGATGTCTTAAATAGGAACTTCAGCCAAAACATGTATTAGTTGCATGGGAATTGGAAATCACTATGGTTGGTAAATACTGATTAACTGATCCAAGCTGTATCTGGGGCCTCAACTTGCCCCTGCTATTTGGAGGTGAAATGTCAGACCCTCTGCTGCCAACTAATGCATGGTGTGGGACAAAGCATTATGAAAGGGTGGGGCTTAAAGTGTATGTATAGTTAAAACCTTTTGGGAAGGGTTAAAACGCCTGTCAGGTTTTCATTGTTATCAGTATCCCCACTGAGAAGATTTACCCTCTAGTTGTCAATGGAACAGGAATAGAGGGAAAATCCTCTGAAGACACCTGCTCAGGTAACACCGGTCTAATGCTAGCCTTACACCTGTATAATTTCATTCAAAGGAGAAAGTATAAAAAATTGACCAGACCATTCAATGTATCATTCATGGACCCCACTCATTTTTAATGACTGTTTGTATGGTTGCCATGTCAATGTCCTGACGAAGAAACATTTTGGTGTGTGATGTAAGGAAGCAAGATCAGCAATTAGAAGTTTGTTCTTTTCCATTGGAATTAACAAAAATTTTCCATCGTTGCCCTTCAATTTTTTTTAATTGCTCTGGTCAAAACTGATTGCTGCATTGTCCAAATTATTTCCAAGATAATCCAACAAATGTTCTGAAAATGACAATTTTCTAACACAATTCTACAGGTGTAAGGCCAAGGGGGATTCCTCTAATAATGGAGATACTTCCTTTCACTTCCTGTTGCATCTCTAAGATGGAATGTAAAAAGAAATCTCCCAATGGAGCACAGACAGCAAAAACAAAAACTGACTAAGGCTTAAAGTAGAAGGAAAGGCTAAAATGAAACACTTACAATTAAAAGTCCCCCCCTCCCAATTATTCTCATGTTTTAACCTTCCACATTGGATGCCTGTGAGTGACGTCATGGCTCTGTGTATATCAGTTCTGTGATCAAGCAGCTCATTAAAGTATTACTAAACCACAACAGGTTTGGGGGTTGAATATGTTCAGCACAGGGCCAATCAGCACTGTCCAGACAGAGGGCCAGGGGTCATGAATCCTCATAGGACAGTCATAGGATAATGAAAACTCCTTCCACAAGCTTTAACCAGACACTGATAGAAGTCACAAGACTGTTATATACTGCTGATGAGAAAAGGTATTTAGCATTTACTAAGATATTTGCATTTCCATGTTCTGTGTAGTGCGACACCAGATATAGTGAATGTAGGGTCCTGGGTTTAGTAACACTTTAAGTAAGTAAATAATGTAAAGTACACTACCATTTTTATAAATGGCTTGTTAAATGCACACATTTTGGGAGAAAGCAGCAAATGAGTAGTAATAATGTAAGTATTGCTGCACTATACAGGAGCCTTTTCTCAAGAGATCTGGGATCCTCAGATTTGTCAGGATCTCAGGGATGGCTGAGTGATCTCAGGGCACTTAAATGAATGGCGCAGAAGCTGGGGTTCTGAAGTAAATTTTTTACTGCTAATTTTTGTTGAGCAGCAATTTAAACGGTGAAGGGGGGGGGGGGGGGGCTAAAATGAGGGTTAGATATTTTTACTGCAAAGTCCACTTTCAAAACCATTTAAGAAGGGAAAAAGGCTGTAAAGGATGGGGTTAATATTCACATATTCTACTAACCATTCCACTAAACTTTATTTTGTTTAAGAGCTATGGCCTCCAGCAGAATCTTGATATTTGACACTTTTCCAAGTGTGTATGTGAAGATTTTAATGGAGGCCATGAGACTGATTTCCTAAAACTGGGGAGTCCAAAATCTGGTGCAGCTCCGCATAGAAACCAGCTTCCAGGTTTTTTTTTGTCAAAGCTTTATTGAACAAGCTGAAGTTAGAGGCTGATGTGGGCGGAGGTGCACAAGCGAACTGACTCTTGGCATATGAGCTAATTGGAACTTGGAGCTTAAATGTATCCAAAACTACAAACAGGTTAATTAGTTACCAACACATATAAGCTTTCTGACCTCAAGTTGTTTTAGTAAAAGGAGGTTGGAATGTGTCAATTTGCTTCTATGCTGATGTATAGAGTGAAGTGTGGAATGTCATTTAATTTGGTACTAAGAAATGAGTGCCATGAGGTCAAAGCCAAGAAAAAAACTTGTTCCTGACAGCAAAGGGCGTATACTGTTCAGATCTGGACTTCTAATTATAGCAGGAAGATAATAGCAATTCATAAGTGTGACGGGAATGTAGAGAGAGACACCAGGCTTTACAGCTGAAACTGTGACATGCAGCTGTAAAAATACATCCCAAAATGTAGACATTATTATATCATGCTGCACTATGGGGCAGTATACGCTATGGACGGTATTACTTAAGAGGCCACAAAACACTATTTTACTGTAAGTCTATTATTACATGAAAAAGACTGTGTTAAAAAGGAGATAATCTGAGTTATGTCTGTTGCCTGCTGAAAACCTGTTATTCATCTTATTACAATGGCTTCACATAACTTCATCTGCTGATTTCAACACTCCTATTAGCCAGAAATGTTGCCCATCATAATAATGGGCTAATAGGAAAGACAAGAAGGTCAGCTTTTGACATTAATAAAAAATATCAACTTTTGCATAGGACCATGGGTTGGGATTACGGGTTCAGTTACTATAATTAAATATGTGTATTGTTGATTTTTATGCAAAAATACCATTTCCTTTAGTAACAATGCAGTATCTTTTTTTTATTTCCAGGAGAGTTTTAGACTACTGTATATATAGAATGACTTTAGCCATGAGTCTCAAAACTAAAGATACAAAACATCATATCATTTAGATTATGTGGGAATACCTAATTGTTAGTCATTTGCACAGAGTTGACCCATCTGCTTGATATTTTAACAACTTTTTTGGGGTGGCTTCTGGTCCGATACATGTGTTTATGTATTGGTAAATTTGTATTACCAAGACTAGTGCTTTGATTTTAAAATATTACATGTCCAATCATTAGGAATATGTATCCTTAGAGTATTTCCAGGAAGAACAAATCTTTGGATAAAAGATACTGGAAAAAGTAAAATAATGTGCAAGAAACTCAATAAGAGTGAGCAGAAAATGTAAATGTGTGTTCACCGCCAAAATATTTGGAAGAAAAGAGCAATAACCAAGTATCCACTTAAACAGCGTAAAAGATCAAATTTGTCCTCTTTAAAAACAAGTGCATGGGGGCATAGCAGATTAGTTGGAAGCTTTTTTGAGGGGTTAATCTATTTTTAGAAAAATATATATATAAATATATATAAGTGACTTGCAACTGTGACCATTAATTCAGCTTTATGTTGAGGATTTCTGAAGGCCACATACTCCTGCAATTAAGATATATAGAAACCTTGACAGACGTTAAGGTATAATAATTAATGAATAACAATTGAATAATTTTTTTATTATCTTTATCAAGAATTAATTTTTGAGAGCTGTATGTGTTAAACTAAATTTAAATACCCAACTGGGGATGATCAAGTTTTAAATATGTACACACCTCTTTGAATAGAACTCTATAAATTACTAAAATGTTTTGAAGCTGTAAAGAATTGATCGACATATTTCTCCATATGTAATTATTTTGAATGGTTACAAATTCTTTTAACATAGGGTTTAGCCAAAATAGGTTATTGGGGGAGTATGTTCAAAGGATATGAAAAAAAGGATTTTATAAGAGCTGGATTTTTAGCGGTCTGGGTAATGTTCCTTCATGTATATATTATTTATTTAAAATTAAAAGGTTGCTTTGAGTTTAGCCAATTTTAAAAGGTGATGTTATTCCATCACCTATTCTATCACTTTTTTAAAGTTAATCAATCATATTTTTGGCTACATACATTCTAGGTACATCAAAACAAAAGGTTAGAGTTACAGCTTGTTTTCCTAAAAAATTAGCTGCAGCTTGAATAGCCTGCCCCTTGCAAGCTGTTTCAGAGTGGGAACCTTGCTCTCTAGGGAAGTTGTGATCTGTTAGCTGAGGTCTGACACCTCCTTGGTGATTCAGAGTCACGGCTCTCCAATCATTGGAGAGCATAAGCTTTGCTATTTGCAGAGCTTTAAGATTGGCTCAGTAGGGGACATATCCGACCTCTGCAATAAGACCACTGCTTTAACATGGGATCTTACTCTGTAGCTGCTCACCCTTGACAAGCTTTACTACTCAGGCCGTGTCTGCTTTATAAAAAGCAAACTGTATGACATTGAATATCTTTTGTTTTGAAGCATTTTGAAGAATGTATTTAGTTGTTTTAAATTGAGGGTTTATTTAGGCTGTAAGGTTTCTGTTATGTATATATCTATGTGTCAACTTTATAAGTTTAACAATGAGAGCAGAGGAAATGAGAAGAGTAACTTACGATTCTGATCCTTAACACCTGACCATAATTACTTCTAATTGAAATTAAATAATTGTTTTAGCTGGATGTCCCCTTTAAATATTTTCCCCAAACAAATAGAAGTATTAATGTATTATTATGTATAAATGTAGTTATGTATTAATTAAAATGCTAGCACAGCTCCATGGTTTATTCATTCCAAATCTAAAGTAAAAATGCAATACAAATCTAAATATTTTCATACTAAAAAAATAATGCTTAATACTCCAACCACATTGAATCCTTGTGTTTTTGCAAGGCCAAAAAAAAAAAAAAAAGCCAGAAGCATGAACTGTACATCCAAAAGAAAACACCAATTACAAGCAAGGTAGCTTAGCATATTCAGTACAGCGTAGTGTGGAAAGCAGAGACCTGAGATTTGGGGAAACAAAACAAGCTCACTAAAATGGATGGCCCAAAAAAGCAACGTGATCTGAGATCAGGACTCAATAAACTTCCCACATTTTATGGAAAGAGACAATCTTTTGCAGACAGTGCGGTTTATATTTTGGACAGAGAAGGAAAACAACCCCTAAACAGTAGTGCGACTTGGACACCATCTGTCACCCCAATAGAATGCTGTTTTACCATCTCTACCCTTTGGATTTGACAATAATTCACACTTTCAGCAACGTAACTTGAAATATTAACGCATATCCCAAAGTTCATGGTGATGGCATTATGCAAATAGGCCAGGTTGGTTTTAATAAACTTTCACACCTTCTATCATGTTCTTGGACAACTATCATCTGCCAATAGGCATCCCATGGTGATTGGGCTTTAAGCGGAGTTCCACTCAAAAGTGAAACTTCCGCTTATCTGTCTTCTCCCCTCCTCCGGTGCCACATTTGGCATGTTTCAGGGGGGAGCTGGTACCTATTTTTGACGGCATGGTAAGTCAGAGGTTCGGCCCCCTCCCTCTGCCTCCAGGCCAATTACAGAGCGCATCGCGCTTTGCGAATGCACAGTAGGGACCCAGCCGTGAAAGGGTTCACTGCTGGGTTCCCTTACCAGCAATGGTGGCGGCAACACCCAACAGCCAATGGAATCATCCGCTGCAGTTGCGACATCGCTGGATTCCAGGACAGGTATGTGTAGCTGCTAACTTTTAATTTTTGGAGGGGGGAGCGGAACACTGCTTTAAGTTACTGAGTTACCCATGTGGCTAGAAGTGGAGAGTTATGTTCCTGACACACATTCGAACTGAAGAAACCGCTTTAATGAACATCAAAAGTCTTCTGAATTACAAAACAACTTTAGGTTGTTATAATCTAATCTACAACTCTATTAAACTAATAATATTTTTTCCTTAGCCATTGGCTACTGATTAACTATTGTATTATGTCTAATGTTCTGCCCTCTAAAACGTTATACTCTCCAAAATTGAAAACGGAGTTCAAAAAACCAAAATAAATGAGAACAGTATTTGTTCTCCAGTGTCTGCCACTAACCGTCATTGCTATTGGGGAGAGAGAGAGGGGAGTAAGAGAAAGAGAGGGGGTGGAGTCAGAGAGAGAGGGGTGAGAGAAAGAGAGGGGGTAAGAGAAAGGGGGTCAAAAAGAGAGAGAGGGGGGGTGAGCGAGAGAGGCTGGGTAAGAGAGAGAGGCAGGGTAAGAGAGGGGGGGGGTGAGAGAGAGAGGGGGGTGAGAGAGAGAAGGAGATGAGAGAGAGGGAGGTGAGAGAGAGAGAGGGGGGCGAGCAAGAGAGATAGGGTTGATAGAGAAATGGGGTAGAGAGAGAGAGGGGAGTCAGAGAGAGAGGGGGGGAGTTAGAGAGAGAGGGGGTGAGGGGGATGAGAAAGAGAAGGAGGGTGTTCAAAATATTACTTACAATCATGGCCCCAGGCTCAAGCAGCCAGGATCTACAGCTGCTGGGTCCTCTAAATTGAAATCTACCACCTTCACAAGCCCTTTCACAGCAGTGTGTGCAAGTCGGGTGGTGGAGTCTGTGGCAGGGCAGACTCACAGGGATAGGATGGGAAGTGGAGCTGATTAAGCCTCCTCCATCCTGTTTGTACTGTACACACTGTACGGGGCAATTCCGATCAGATCAGCATTCTTCAGTGCACCCGCTCCCTCTTCCCGGCTGGCAAGGGAGATGATGCAGTGGATCTAGTGCTGCAGTTAAAATACAATGGATTACTCGGGGTGTGTAGTGCATGACAGGGCACAGTGTGTCCCCCTTCCCTCTTGCCCCACGTGCCACGCACACTTCTGTACACTGGATGATACACTGGATGGCACTGGCGCAAGGGGTGATTAGAGTGTGCCCAGGCACATTTGGCACCCCCATGCGTACTCCTATGCTCAGTGATAAGAATATTGTAAAGGTCCAAGGACAGGCTGTGTCTGTGATTCTGATATGTTAAATAGAAGAAAGACTTATTAAATGGCAAACAGGCTTATACATAAACAATTAAAGAAACAAAGTATACTAATTTTAAAATATTACTTTACTCAAACAAGGTCAGAGCAAGATGGATACTGATTGGTTGCTGTGGGTACAGCCCTACTATACCATGGTTTTGTTAAAAAAGATGCAAAATACATAATACAATATGTATACCACATACAGACCAATACTGTGCTATGTCGCTCTGAATGTCTACTACTCTTGTTAAGTCAAGTCCTACAGAAATTGCACTGATGCCTGGAATTCCTCTAGGCAGTGTCCATGTAACCTTAGCTTCACAGGTTCAAATCTCTGCTAAGATAATCTTACATAGTTTACATTGTGAAAATGCAGCCAGCCATACTTTTGTTTTGTAATTCTTTGAAGAGTTGAAGTGTAAAGGGCACATTTATTCTGATACAAACAGAACTAAAATAAATCCTAAGCTAATTTGCCAGCTGAAGTTATATTAATATATATGAAAACATGTTGCAATGAATAAAAATTGCATTTCCAAAATATATGGCTGCAACCAAGACAGCATTTTTGCATGTGCATCCCATAGCAATTGAGCTTTTTGCTTTTAGTTTAAAACCAATATTACAATAACCCAACTACAATTTTTTTTTTTTTTTTTGCTGTACTATTTCTTTGACATGTTTTAATGAATGCCAGCATTATTATTGCAGAGAGTCTGTAACCCCTTGAGCATTCCTCCAATAAGTGATAAATGCACATGATAAATGAATGATGATTACACCCCAGAGATCCTAAACAAAATGAACTCACATTATATGATTCATGTCTATTGGATGCAAGTGGATCTGTAGTTTAATTGGAAACTAGACCCAAACTAATTCTGCTGGGTCTCCTAGAAGATTCCAGTTTTTCCAACTACCAGAAACCTCATATACCCTAGGCTGTAATATGGGCTCAGGGGCAAAACTTGTAAATAATTCTGCCCTTTTATAAAAATAAATATATATTAACAGATACTGTCAAACCAAATTTGATAAAATATGGGTGCACTGGAATCTCAGCACTTAGCTGTCGGTGGAAGCTATTCACATGGAGAACTACCTGAAAATGATCAGCCCTGGACACAGACTGAGCAGCCATGATTATCTAAAGGAGCTGTCAAGTTTCCTATTGCTTTCAATGGAACATCTGCCCGTAGCTAACTCTTGCAACTAACTGCTAATAGCCCAGTTGACAAATGCGAATGGGGCCTAAAGCAGTGCTCAGGTTGGGAGAGAGAGAAACAAAACAAGCAGCCAATCAGTTGTGCTGCAGTGCTCATATGCTAGAAAACTATCTTTGATATGAGCATTGTAGCACTGCCAATTGTCTCCTTGTTCTGCTTTTTCTATCCCACCCTGATCTCTGTTATACAGGATTTGCAAAAGGCTAATGGGAGAAAAGGGATCAGCTCACCAGTCTACTGTTTCTCATTTCACTGGCAGAGGGACAAACCCTCTAAAGTTTACATAACTGCAGATCATCAGCCAAACATAACACGGAAACCGTGGCAAAGTCGCAGGAAAAAATTCGTTTTTGGTGCATTTTTGAGTCACACGTTCATTTTTCCCAGGTGTGGGTAATCCAAAAACACACCAGAAATACACAGCAAATGGATCTGAAACACATATGTGTTTTTACTGCGATTTTGTTATAGAGTAGTGTGAAAGTACCCTAAGGCTTTGGTCTGATGCTAGAATCTACATGTTAATGTATTTTATCCCTAATGCACTGTTTGTACATCTTCTCACACCTATTAAAGAAATTTAAAAAAAATGTAAACAAACATGAACTGCTTATGAAACGCCATTAATATAAAAGCAGTTTAATGGATTGTAATAGAATGATGATTCTATTAGAATATGTTAAACAGCTTTTGCAATAATTGGCCATTTTATTTTCTAAGTGAAACAAGGAAAAACATCGACTTTTAACATCTTAAACTGATATAGAACAAGCATGCCTATCTGTTTGATTAGATTTAGGCTAAAGCCTTGCATTTGCATCACATTAAAATTTATGAGGGGTAAACAGCTGGTCACTAGCATAATAAATAATAAAACAACTACATAATGTCAATACTTAATAAGAAATATTACACCCTTTTGCTTCATTACACTTTGCAAATATTTAATTTTCCAATTAATGCAATTCATAATATAAAACCACTTAGATGAAGCAAAAAGAGAAAAGAAAAACCTTAGGTGAATGAAATGTATACCCTCTGAAATGTAAAACATTGACATCAATACATAATTGAATCATACAGTTACGGAGTTGAAAGTGTGCAATTATTCTTTCAATGTCAATCCGCTTTGGGACCAGACTGTAAGGGCTTTTCTTTTTTTCTTGCCATTAATGTGCATTACTGGAAGCAATAGCTTCTCCCTAAAGTCTACAGAAAGGCAAAAGAAAAGGATCAAACAGCTTGCAAATTGACCCATTATTCCTGCTCCAGCACTGTTACAGCTAAAAGCGTTTTAAGTGAATGAAGCCGCCTTTTGCCATTAAACAGTGCATTAGGTAATTTGTGTAGGGTTTTAAAACAAACAAACTAGAAATATTCCCCAAAATAATGTATTCTTTGACAAGTTCGGTATTTAAGTGAAACAAATATTTCACAATGTGGTAGAACTGATAAAATGCAAAAGACCAAAACCAATAATAAAACTACAGTAATAAAGAAAGTAGAAGGAAGAAAAAAATTGTAATTTTTAAATAGCAATATCAGTGTCTTTGGCAATTTAATGCTAACATACCATGAGAAATGTTTATTAAATTAAATAGAAGATTTAAAGTAAAAGTAACTACACTAGTATATATTCATGCATTCATGAAAAAACATCTACACAATGTTGGCTTATGGCTGCACTTCTAGACCATGGCTGTACCTATTTTATATCCTCATTGTGACTGTTCCTTCTGAGCTTGGCTGCACTTCTAGATCATAGCTGTACCTATTGTGCTTGTAGCTCATGTCTTGCACTTTATTATTACCTCATTGCAGCTGTACGTCATAGTACATGAATGTGGTTTTGTTATCATTAGGATTGTGCTCTGCAGAAGCAAGTAAGGGTTTCGGAAAAACGAAGGCAACATAAAGTTAATGATTGGCATGAAATGTCATAATAATGACCCAAAATACTTCAAATTTCTGGTGATACAGGAGATACAGGTCAAATGGAAGGGTGAGGACTTTACTGGTTTCTTGAATCACAGATAGGACCAGTAGATGTTCAGGTTGGGCACAATATACCCAGTTTGGTATATTAAATTTTGAATTGTTATTTACGATTTCAGTGTTGTCCCTTAATTTGTAAGCATTTAAGTTTTTGAATGAGTTTATGTTTCACTCTTCATCTTCATCATATCTTTTAGGGCTGCTTTGTTGGATGCAATTTTAGTTTGATCTGCAGTAGCCTTTCTCAAACTTTTCAATGCAGAGGAAATAACTTTTCAGTCTCAGGGAACCAGTGCTAAAAATTATGATATCTAAAACTCACGATACATTAATGTTGTGGTCAGTGGAAAAAATGCTCCTTGCGCTTGTGGTTGTTGGGAAAAATTACCCCCTTACAGATAGCTAAGAAGATCAATGGTGTCTGTGGGAACCTATCTAAGAAGCAAAAACTGCTCATTGCCCAAGGAATCCCTAGCCACCTTTGAAGGAACCCTGGTTGGGAAAACCTGGGATTGAGTTAGATTAATTAATATGTCCCCAGCAAAGCTGAGGAGACAGACCCGCATAGTGCGTCTCAACATGTTGATTTGGTCATTATATTTTCATATATATATCCCTCTGTCGATATAACCTTATTTAGGATAATTATTATATCTTATTGCTATTTTTGTTATTTATTTTTAATCTGCAATTTTAATCTGATCTGCACTGCAAAGGGTTAACATTTTTGAGCCAGTAACCTATGGTGAGCCATGATAACTGTGAACAGAGAGCTGGCCTCTTGCAGGAGATCCAGGGATAGTGGTCCTGATAAGCACATACTTCTGGATGTTTTTTTGTGTTTTTATTTGTTTTTAATAAAGGTCAGTTGTTTTTACTATCCAAGGAGAAGTGTCCTTTCTCTTTTTATTAGATAACTACAATAATACCAGTACAGTTTGGATGTGACAGCTTGCAAACTGAGGACAGACCAGTGGTGGGGGCAGTAGAGAGCCGTCTGCAGCACAGTCTGTATGTTTTGGAGAGGAGAATTTGTGGTAGAGAGGCTTAGAAAGCAGAAGAGCTGAAAAACACTTAAAGTAGAACTAAAGACAACACTTTTTTTCATTTTTGATAGAGTAAGGGAGGGTTTTAACCCCTGTCAGTATTTTTTTGCCATCTGTGTCCCATTGGGGGGGGGTTCACTTCCTGTCCCATAACCAAAACAGGAAGTGAAAGGGAATCCCTTCAAAGTAAATTAATTTCTGGGTGCCACTAGGGTACCCAGAACTAGTGTGCCTATTGGAAGATTTCCCCTCTGTTCCTGCTTTGGTGTCAATATGGGATTTTCTTTTACCTTCACTTTCAGTGATAATGGTAAACAGGACACATAGAGAGGGTGAATCTCCCTAATGGGGGCGCAGACAGCCTGATATGTTTTTTAATCACTCTCCACTCCACTGCCAAAAACTAAAATGTTTTGATTTTAGTTATACTTTAAGTTCTGCAATGAGTGTGACTGTATCGCTTCTCGGCCTTTTGGCTAAGATCAAGTGTAGTATCGACTTTAGCCCTTAGGGGTGTCTCTGCTTTACGGCTAGGACAATCAGAAACATTTGTATCTATCCAAGCCATTTGGTCCTTGTGGGGTACCCTCTGCTCAGCCTTGTAGGATCGTTGATTAAATTCAGCTTCACCTACTCGCTGCTATTGGGTTAGAGGCTTAGCCCCCACAAGGAACGAGATTGCGATCTTCCCTCCTCCCCCCCACTCTGCGCTACTACCTTCGGGCAGTAGGCGCACAAGGGCCTTTTTAAAGGCTGCGAAAGAGTGAAGACGCCGAGGAATAAGAAGGAAGCCGCCGAAGTTCTCCTGAAGCGACTACCGACGAACTCCTCCGTCATGGGGAAGAGCACTGGGAAGAAGAAGCATGTCCCCGCCACTTCTGCCAAGACTCTGGGAGAAGTCGCTTCAACCTCCACCCCCACCCCGGCGGCCATTAGCCAGTCAGGCTCAGCAAGGTCAACCAGGTCCGCAGACGGGCTTCCTACCCTGGAACCCTGGATGAGGCAGACAGTGGTGCTGCAGCTGAAGGAGGTGGACGGAAGAATCCCCGACATGACCCCGGAAATCTTCGGCAAGAAAATGATCCTCGAGCAGGGGTTCAGCAAGGCGGAGACCCTGTCCGTACAGACCTTCATGAAAGGTATATTTTATATAACTTTTGTGTCTCTACAGGTCTGTAGAAGGTACTGGGAAGCGGTGAAGAATTGTGGCCCGGATTCCCCTTTCCGCAACTTTGTTGCGAATACTCCCATTCAACGGGATGAAAGGCGGGTGACGGTGTCCATGAGGAATCCCCATACCCCAGGAAAAGACATCGCTACCTACCTCCAGAGGTTTTGCATCGTGGCCAAAGACCCAGTCAGAATCCTCGATGTCAACGGCTTCTGGACAGGTAAGTGGGCAGTTTCTTGCAGGTTAAGGAGAGAGCCTTCGGGGGATCTCCAGCACCTGAAGCCCCACCTCTCTCTGGGAGCCTCCGCAGGACTCCTGTACTATGCAGACATGCCCCATACCTGCCACAGGTGTGGCAAGCAGGGTCACGTAAGTATGGAATGTCAGGAACCTTCTTGCAGGTTCTGTCGGGTTGCAGGCCATGAGACCAAGGATTGCCCGAGGTCCAAGACCTGTAACCTCTGCGGATTGGCGGAGCACGTCTACAGAGACTGCCCCCAGAGATCCCGGTCCTACGCTGGAGCCCTGATCAAGGGCAAAGCTCCAGACAGCGCTGGGAAAATGAAGCCAGGGGAAAAGACAGCGAAGGAACCGCGGAAAGCCACTGGTGAGTCCCCCCTCCCCAGGCCCCTACCACCTCCTCCGACCCATCCCTCCCCACCCCCTCTGAGTCGGAGGTGACCCCACCTGCCCCTCCCCCCTCCCAGTCCCCCCCCCCCCTGTCCTCCATGGAGGACTTCCCCACCCTGCCCACCGCCACCCCCACCCCCACCCCCACCAGCAAAGGCCGGAAACGGAACCTAGATAGTCCGACAACTGAAGAACCCACCAAGCGGCCCACCGTGGCCCAGCAACATGACATCGCTGGACTGGACCCAGTGGTGGAGGACCTCGAGGACCTCGAGTCTGCGGGGGAAGACGAAGGAGAAATGCAGGAAGGTAAGGATCTGGCCCCCCCAGGGACTGACCTCACCCAGGACCTGATGGACAGCATCCTCGAGGAGAACGGCCTGAACCAGGACACCGGACAGGCACAAGAGGCAGTGGAAGAACCACCCCCCCCCTCAGGGGAGGTAAGTTCAGCCCACCTGCTAGCTAGCCCCTTCATCTCCTTTACATGATGGCAGAGATCTCCATCTTTTCCATTAATGTTAGGAGCATCAAGGATGCGTCTAGAAGACAGGTGGCGCTGACTTTTCTTTCCACTCAGCAGAGTGATGTCTACATGCGCCAGGAGTGTGCCCTACCCTTCTCGAGGAGGTACACTCATCTGTCCTCCCAGTGGACCCATGGTCCCTCCTACTGGTCCGGGGGTGTCGATTGTAAGTCTGCAGGGGTAGCCATTCTTGTCAGGGGTGGTCGTTTCACGGTTGACTCCGTCCAGGAGCTCGTCTGTGGCCGTCTTTTGGTCGTAGACGGCTCATGGGCGGGAGAGCCAGTTAGGCTCATCAACGTGTACGCCTCCCCAGATAAGAATGAGCGACTGGAGCTTTTCCAGACCCTGCGGACCCAACTCGTCACCACCAGGGCAGTAGTAATCGGCGGTGATTTTAACTGTCCGATTGAGGAGGATGGGCGCAGCTCCAGCATGTACGCAAAGCTCGACACCACGTCTAGGCTGCTCAGGGAGATGATTGCGGAGGCTTCCTTGAAGGACGCCGTGGGATCCATAGGGAAAGGTTCCATGAACTATTCGTGGAGCCGTCCAGATGGATCTGTGCGTTCTAGGATAGACTTCGTGCTCACCTCCAAGACAGTCAGACATCGCGGGTTCTCCATGGTCCCCTGCTTTTTCTCTGACCACAGGGCCATTCACTTTCGGGGTGACCTGGGCGAGGGCTTTGCCCCCGGTCCGGGCTCCTGGAAGCTGAATGGTACCCTGCTGGAAAATGAGGAACTGCTGGAGGAACTCAGGGAGGCCTACATTACCTGGAAGGAGGACAAGAGGTTCTTCAGAAAGGTAAGTGACTACTGGGAGTTTGTGAAAGTCAAGCTACGCAGCTTCTTTCAGGCAAGGGGACACCAGCAAGTGTGTGCCAGGAAGAGGGAACTCAGGAGACTGCAACGTCAGATGCAGTCCCTGCAGGACCTTCACCACTGCAGCTGGGACGTTAGGCAGGGCCTGGAGGACACCAAGAAGAGCCTGAAAGGACACTTCGAGGAAGAATCCAGGCACCTCGTCTTCCGTTCCAAGGTGGAGAATCTTGAGAAAGGTGAGAAATGTAACTCTTTCTTTTTCAGGAAACTCCACTCAGGACACACTCCCTTGTCTGAGCTGCGGGACGAGACCGGAACACTCCAGAAGGGGAAGGAGGCTGTGATGCAAGTGGTCAGCGACTACTACACCAACCTCTACTCCCCGAAAGAAACAGATACGGCTGAGGCCGACAGGTTCTTGTCAGGTATCACTAACCAAATTGATCCTGCAGGTATGTCGGCAATCAACGCCCCCTTGGCGCTGGAGGAGCTGCACTCTGCCGTCAGATCCTTTAGGCAAGGCAGGACCCCGGGCTGCGACGGTCTCCCAGCGGAGCTCTATGTAGCGCTGTGGGATCTCGTTGGCCCGGACCTGCTCGAGCTGTATGAGGAGATGGTGGTGGAGGGCACAATGCCTCCGTCGCTGAGGGAGGGGATGATCACGATTTTGTATAAGCGTAAGGGGGAGAGAGGGGATCTGAAAAATTGGCGTCCCATCTCTCTCTTGAACGTGGACTACAAAATCTTCGCCAAGGTTCTGGCCAACAGGCTGAAATCTGTCATCGGACAGATCATCCACCCGGATCAGACTTGCGGCATTCCTGGTCGCAGGATTGCGGACAGCCTTGCGCTTGTCCGGGACACGGTCCAGTACATTCGAGGCCGCCGTGTGCACGCGGCCCTGGTCAGCCTTGACCAGGAAAAGGCCTTTGACCGTGTCTCCCATGAGTTTATGTGCAGAGCTCTGCGCAGGTTTGGTCTTGGGGACATGTTTTGTTCGTATGTGAATGTGATGTATAATGACATTTGTAGTACGGTGTTGGTGAATGGCTGGAAAACTGACCCTTTCCCTGTTCTCTCTGGGGTCAGACAAGGCTGCCCTCTCTCACCTCTGCTTTTTGTTTGCTGTATAGAGCTCTTTGCCGAATGCATCCGACAGAACCCAGAGATCAGAGGGATCACCGCACCGGGACCGGACAGAAGGGTTGTCAAGTGCTCACTCTACATGGACGACGTAACGGTGTTCTGTGCTGACCAGCTCTCCATCGACTCGCTCGTCCAGACCTGTGAGGACTTCGGCAAAGCTTCAGGGGCAAAAGTCAACTGCTGGAAGTCAGAGATCATGCTCTTCGGAAAGTGGTTCCTGCCTTCTTCTGCATCCATCCCTTTCAGCATCAAGGCGGACTTCATCAAAATTCTTGGAGTTTGGTTTGGAGCTGAGGGCGCAGCCCTGAAGTCTTGGGAGGAGAGACTGTCCAAGATGAGACAAAAGTTTGGACTATGGAGCCTCAGAGAACTCACCATCGAAGGGAAAACACTGGTACTCCGCAGCGAGATCCTCCCTGTGTTGCAGTACCTCGCCCAGGCCTGGCCCCCCGGGTCAACACCTGCAAGGCCATCACCAGGGCGGTGTTCCACTTCATCTGGGGCTCCAAGATGGACAGAGTGAAGCGAGCAGTCATGTTCAAGGAACCCCTCAAGGGCGGTAAGGGCGTGCCCGACATCGCAACGTTACTGGGGGTGTTCTTTGCCTGCAACTGCATCCGCAGAACTTTGAATGACAGAACTTCGGACTCTGGAGGCAACTCTATGTCCCGTTTTTTCCTCCTGCCTCTCTGGAGGTCCCTTGGATGGGACAAATGGGACAGCTCCATCCCCTACAACTGGGACACTCCTTGGTACTACTTGGACACTTTCAAGTTCATCAAGGAGCTGGGGCTGCATGGAGTTAAGCCCGACTTGTGGAAGCCAAAAACTATCTACAAGTTGATCAGAGCATCGGACATTGCTGAGACTGTTCCAGGCCTCCCTTCAGCCACTTGCAAAGTGGTCTGGAGGAATGTTTCTTCAAAGAGACTCACCAACAGGCATAAAGATCTGGCGTGGATGGCTGTCCAGGGGGGTTTGCCACTCAGGACATTTATGCATGCCAGAAACTTGTGCAGATATAGGCACTGCCCCTTTTGTATCATCCATGAGGAAACGTCATTTCACGTTTTCTGGGAGTGCTCATTTGCACAGAGCCTGTTGAGGGCCTTGGAACCTGAACTGAGAGACTTTGTCCCACAGACTGCCATCACACATTTTGCTGTGCTGAATGGACTTTTTCATGGTACTTTTACACAGGAGGACATTGACAACGCCTGGCGGGTGTTGTGTTGCTTTAAGGACGCTTTATGGTGCGCCAGAAAGCGCCTTATCCACCAGCGGGAGAGGACGTCCATTGAGGACTGTCGCAGACTGGTTCACAGTCTGCTCAGAGACTATAACCTGATGGATCTCATGGAGGAAGAGGAGGTCTGAAGATTTCCCCTTCCCCCACTCTCCCTTGTGTGTCTTTGTCCATTCAATAAAGCTTCGGGCCTGTGATTTCATTCCCCTCCCCTTACCCCTCTCTCCCACCCCCCCCATCACACCTGTTGCTTTTTGAAATGTTATAGTATTGATATAGTTTGAGTAATGCACGTATACAATGTCTTTAGTTTCATGCTTCAGGGGTATTGCGGCGTCATGCATGATGTGATGGCACGGGGTAGCATTACTCCGCACAACACATCAGGCATCATACCGCAGAATGTAAGTATTTGATTGAATGTATTTATTTGTATGACCGGAAATGTATTGTAATGTAGTGTATCTATGCGCTGCGTCGCAGTACAGGGGAGAATGTACCCCGACAAAGTATTGTTTTTTGTATATCTTTTATGCAAATAAAGATTACATTTTCAACCAAAAAAATGAGTGTGACTGTCACAGACACCTGGACAGTATGTTTTAAAACACAGTGTAATACTTGCTAGCTGTTGTACACCATCCAGTGGATTTGGAGTGAGAGGTTTCTGGTAATTAGAAATGGGCATCATCCATTGGATTTGGGGTGAGAGGTATCTGGTAATTAGAAATGGGCTGCAAACCCCCCCCCCACCCCCCCTGTTCGGTTTGCAGCAGAACTCCCAAACAGGGGAACATTTCTAACCTGAACGGGGAAACCCATTGAAGTCTAGGGGAGCCGAACAGCAAAAATGAAAGTAAATGAAATACAAAAAAACTATCAGCGCAAACCTATTATATGTGATAAAATAACTCAACACCAATTCACTGTGCATAAATCAGGTGTGTGAACTTATAAATCAATAGTGGTGTCCGGCAGCATGCACCAATCGTGTTTCACAAATCACAATAAACTATAAATCATACAAAAATGTGATGCGCCAGAAATATAAAATCAAAAAGTGATGACAATAAATCATATCCAGTTCATAAGGCACATAGCAATGTGTGTGCTTCCAATAAAATGATATAAAGAGTGTCCCGTGTTCAGATGAAGAAAATCCAGTGATGAAAACAACTTGTAATCACCAATATAGTGAATCCCTCCACCAGGTGAATCAGCCTCTCACCTTTCTGAAGGACCCAAACGGGCCAGCAATCACATGTATCATTGATCAGACTTCCAGGAAAGAGCCACACTATATTGCACCTCGAGGGATCCCGGGACATATAGAAAACAGATGAAGAAATCTAGTGCTCTCCGCTTACTAATGAGGGTGTGCTTTATTAGAGAAAGGCAGATCAACTCACATTTGTCGGGCACTCAGCTGTGCCTGCTGTATAATCGATGTCAGCGATCTGTTACCAGAGAGAGACTCTGCGTCGCCACGCACGCTCCGCCCCCCTATACGCGTTACGTCGAGCGTAATGCTCCTTTGACTTCCTCGGTAGGGGTGGCTAGTGCGTGCCAAGCCTCACTTTAAATACATCAACTCTCAGGTGGATTGGCCAGCAGATCTCAGTCCCTCCCCCCGCTCATAGCTCAGTACAGGACACTGGAACCTCCGAACCAGGCATGTTTACGGCGGTGTCACTGGCTCATATCGCTAATGGGGCAATTTTATTGTATGGGCATTGATCAGATTACTATTGCACATTTGCGGAGATCGCGTGGTGGCGCAGACATCTCTCTGGTTTACATTAAAACAGCTAAGACACATAATCACAAAATCTCATACCATAATTATCACATATTAAAAATACATCAATAAGCTAAAATCTGGAATAATAAATGTTGGCTATTAAAATTTAAAAAATTATTCATGGCCCAATGGGAAGCAGAAGAGGTTTTATCCAACAGACCCCCAGAACTGATCTTTTACAAGAGATTTATAGACGATCTGATCATGATATGGGAGGGAGATTTGAATTCTTTTAATGATTTTAAAGCTAGAATGAATTTTAACAATAGGAACATTGTTTTATTATGGACTGAGAGCAAAGAAAAGATACAGTTCCTCGATTTAGAGATTTTTGTTCTAGACGGCCAGTTACACACTAAACATTTTTTTAAACCTACTGACCGTAACTCGTATTTGTCTATGGACAGCTGCCACCACAGGAATTGGCTTTTTAACATTCCGAGGGGTCAACTGATCCGTATTAAGAGGAACTGCTCTAAGGAGGAAGATTTCAAAGCACAGTCCCAAATACTGGTAGACAGGTTCAAAACGAAAGGGTACGATATGAAAAAAGTGTCTTCTGATTTACAACAAGTATCCAATCTGAGCAGAACAGAACTTTTAGCCAACAAGGCTGTTACATCCAGGGATGATAATATAAACAACAACAACTTTAAACTAGTGCTGGATTACAACGTTCAGCATAAACAGGTTGAACGTATTGTAAGAAAGCACTGGGGGGTGCTTAAACAAGATGGAATTTTAGGACCCCACCTCCCGGAGAGACCTGGCTTCATATATAGGAGAGCCCCTATTTTGAAGGACAGGCTGGCCCCGGGAGTGATAGATCCCCCTAGACCCAAGAAAAATACTATTTTTCAGTTCTTGTCTGGATTCCATGCGTGCGGCAGATGTGGTGTTTGCCAGCAGACTAAAAAGAACACCAAAAAGAAGAAAACTTTTATATGCAATAGCACAGGTAAAGAATACCAGATCAAAGACCTAATAACATGTACCACAATTGGGGTTGTTTACATGATGGAATGTGGGTGCGGACTCCAGTACGTAGGACGCACCTCCAGAGCCCTAAATGTGAGGATAGGGGAACATATCTCTAACATAAAGAAGGAGGAGGTTTCACACAACGTATCCAAGCACTTTAAAATATTTCATGATAAGAAACCTCACTCCCTGAAATTCTGGGGAATTGAACATGTCCAACCACACTGGCGAGGAGGCAACTATATTCGCCAGCTAAGTAGAAGGGAATCCTTTTGGGTCTACGAGGCCAAGGTGTTGGCACCCAGAGGTTTAAATAAGGATTTCGATCTAAATTGTTTCATTAGTAATAAATAACACCCCATCATGCATTATATATTTTTATCTGAGACTAAAACATTTTTTTATTTATTTATTTATTTTTTTTTTTTTATAATATATTTTTAAAAATTTTTTTTTTTTTTTTTTTTTTTTTTATAAATTTTAATAGCCAACATTTATTATTCCAGATTTTAGCTTATTGATGTATTTTTAATATGTGATAATTATGGTATGAGATTTTGTGATTATGTGTATAGCTGTTTTAATGTAAACCAGAGAGATGTCTGCGCCACCACGCGATCTCCGCAAATGTGCAATAGTAATCTGATCAATGCCCATACAATAAAATTGCCCCATTAGCGATATGAGCCAGTGACACCGCCGTAAACATGCCTGGTTCGGAGGTTCCAGTGTCCTGTACTGAGCTATGAGCGGGGGGAGGGACTGAGATCTGCTGGCCAATCCACCTGAGAGTTGATGTATTTAAAGTGAGGCTTGGCACGCACTAGCCACCCCTACCGAGGAAGTCAAAGGAGCATTACGCTCGACGTAACGCGTATAGGGGGGCGGAGCGTGCGTGGCCGACGCAGAGTCTCTCTCTGGTAACAGATCGCTGACATCGATTATACAGCAGGCACAGCTGAGTGCCCGACAAATGTGAGTTGATCTGCCTTTCTCTAATAAAGCACACCCTCATTAGTAAGCGGAGAGCACTAGATTTCTTCATCTGTTTTCTATATGTCCCGGGATCCCTCGAGGTGCAATATAGTGTGGCTCTTTCCTGGAAGTCTGATCAATGATACATGTGATTGCTGGCCCGTTTGGGTCCTTCAGAAAGGTGAGAGGCTGATTCACCTGGTGGAGGGATTCACTATATTGGTGATTACAAGTTGTTTTCATCACTGGATTTTCTTCATCTGAACACGGGACACTCTTTATATCATTTTATTGGAAGCACACACATTGCTATGTGCCTTATGAACTGGATATGATTTATTGTCATCACTTTTTGATTTTATATTTCTGGCGCATCACATTTTTGTATGATTTATGAGCAAAAATGAAAGTGCCTATTTTGAGCAGTTATTTTAATGATGCTTAAAGTGCAAAAATAAAAATGAAAAATTCCTTTAAAAATAGTGCCTGCAGGAATAAAGCAAATTCTTTTCCTGCAACCCGTGGTTGCAGGAAAGAAATTCCCTCTTTGTATGGCCAACCTAACAGGGAATCCAAAGTTTAATTTGACAAAGCAAATCAGTAAACAATTTGACAGTGTCCAGGTACACACTATATTTTTTATCAGAAGTTATTGAAAATTGTATGAACAAAGGATAATTACATAAACAAGTACAACATCCATAAGTATTATTGGGATTACTATAAGTAATTAACTAGTATACACAGAAATGAATATGATAGGAAGTCATATAAGATTGTTATATTTGTGTCAATACAATTTATGTTAAGGTAAAAATTCTCAAGTAAGAGGGATAACGTATAGAAAGCTGGGAGGAAGAGAAAAAGTGTGAGATAGAAGGGGTGATATAAGCTATGAGATTCGAGGAAGTCAAGGAGCTGTTGGGGGAGCCCTAAAAATTGTGTGTCGTTAGCCCTCAGTTGTCTCGAAATCAGACAGTAGTCGTCAATGAGTGGATGACCATGCCATAGTCCCTGGAATATTTGAATGCAACCCATGTTCTCCAAGTTTTGTTAAATTTGTCTATGTTGTCGTGTGCTATGGCCCTGGTCTCTTCCATAGCATAAAGGTATTCTACAGATTTAAACCATTATAGAAGTGTAGGAGCTTGTGTAGATTTCCAATGTCTTGTGATTGAAGACTTCGCCGCTGTGAGTAGATGTCTGGTTAGACATTTTTTATATTTATTCAGCCTGCAATTTGAAATGTGCAAAAGACAACATGGTGGTTTTTGTTATTTGCTTTGTCATTTTTATGACGCCACGCCAGAAATATTAAATGGTTGGGCACTCCCACCATATGTGTATCAGGGTACCCTTCTCTTCTCCGCATCACCAGAACCATCAATGAAGTTTATCTGGTGTGTTTTACCAGTGGCACACACTAATCTTTGATCTTAGTACTGTGCTGCTCACTGCCACACAAAGACACAGTAATGAGCTGCAGGGAGAACACAGGCAATATTGGTGATTATTGCTTTGTTCTCTATCTGCTTTTTTGGGGCACAACTTCTAGAAATCAGTCCCTTTTTGTTTGGGCTGTGTAATAAAACAAACATACATACTCACCTCTGACCACTGATCCCTCAATTCTCAGTCTGCTCTGAGTTTTATATTAACCACTTGCCGACCGCCGCCCGACTATATACGACGGCGGTCAGTCCCTCACAGGCAAAGTGACATACTGCTATGTAGGACCGTTGATCTCTGCTGTTACACACACAGCCACATCCAATCACAGTTAGAAGCACGCCCCTAGGGACACACTTAACCCCTCCCTCTCCAATAAAGTTAACCCCTTCCCTCCCAGTGTCATTTTTACAGTAACAGTGCATACGTATAGCACTGATTACTGTAGTAATGTCACTGGTACCCCCAAAAGTGTCAAAAATGTCAGTCAAGGGTCCGATCTGTCCGCCGCAATGTCGCAGTCCCGCAAATAAAAAAAAAAGGAAGATCGCCGCCATTACTCGTTAAAAAAACCCAATAAAAATGACAAAAATCTGAGGCTCAGCCCAACTCTGTTCTGTTTCGGGTGTGAGATGGGAAGTCTCTGTCTCACATCCAGAACCCAGCACTGTGTACTGTATGTAACTGAAGCTCAATACAGTTCATACAGCACTTACAGGCAATGCAGCACTTATCAATTTAAAGTGACGGGAAACCTGGAGATCAACTTTAAAGTGATTGTAAATGATCACCTTGTAAAACAATCCATTAAGTTTAAAAAAGAAATGAAATGCAAAATATTTGTGTTTAGATATAAAAAACATTATAAAATACATTTTTCCCCTCTTTTATAAGCAATCACTTTCCCTCTGTTCTCAGCTGCATAATAACTTGGGGGGGGGGGGGGGCGGAGCAGCAGTACACAGAGCTTCCCAGTAAAAGGCTGTACAGGGGAGGCGTATCAGGACAAGTCTGATCATTGGAGGAGAGCAGGCACAGCTAGAGAACTTACTATGGTTTGTTCTCCAGCAGACACATATCAGGAATATGAAATAAAAAACACTGTAAGGATATATAGCTCTGTTTCTGTATGTAAACAACAGAATTAAAAATAAAATGACCATTAATGAAACTTCTTAATTGATCCACAATCTTTGGTTTCAATCATAATATACAATGTTAATATACTATTTTACTGAGTGTGCGAAGAGGAGGTCTGCTGAGAACAAACGGGAGATTGCGTGATTACCGGATAATACACATATTGCCACCAGGATTCCCATGTGCTGGCATTCCTTTCCCTTTGATTATAAAAGCGAGCATTGACCACCCTTCATAAGGGGGTCACTGACTTTCTGGTAAGCCTCCTGTGTGGACTTTCTTCTGAGTGTCACTTTGGTTACTACTCAATCTCTTTTCAAGCACATAAGGAATTATATGTGGGACTTTTTTTTAGCTTTTACTTTTGATTCACTTTGGACTTTTTACTTTTTACCTTCAATTCACTTTTGAACTGATTAATGCTTATCATGATGTGTTTATTTTATATACAATATATTCACATTGTTTGTTTATGCGCTGCACTGTTTACTTAAGAAATGTTAATATGGTTAGAAGATTTTGAACTTCTCGTGTGTTCAGTTGCAGATCTTTTTTAATATTGCTTATTTTTTGATAAAAAAAAAAAAAAATAATGAAGCAACTCATAAAATTATTACTTACCTCTTCAAATTTTAGTGCAATCATTGAAAATGCTTTAAAAATGGCATCTGTTGGTCCTGTTATTGTTACAATTCGTTCGGGGCAGGACCCTTCTGATATGTTGATTCGCGCACCACTCTGTAATACAAAGTAAAATGAAAACCCAACATTAAGTGTACATTATGGATACTTAGTCCATCTAAAAGTTAAATAGCGGTTCTATTAAAAAAGGAAATTCTCCACATAGGACATGGCACTTTTCATCATTAAGTGTCCTTTGCTATCCAGCAGCCAGGCAGGCTGGCCTTCCTTAATCCAACATACAGTAGATGTGATATCAGGTTAGCCTGTATTAAAACAGGGCTGTTTGTTGACTGATTTTATCCATACATGCCTAAACCATGTATACTCTAATCTAAGGTTACCATAGGTTTCTGTGGAAGATGTTTGTCCCACTAGGCATCTTTTTTTTTTTTTTTTTTTTTTTTAATTACATTATTGAATGTGACTAATGAGCTCTCACTAAGCTTTGGGTGGCGTAGAAAGTTACAAGCTTCAAACAATATTAAAACCAAAACAAAAAATTTAATATATTGCAAATATATAAAAAAAAACCCAAAAAAACAAAAAAGAAAAATGTAACCAAATTTGTAATATGAGATGAGAATTAGATTGAATTGTATGTGGTGGCTGCATCAGTTTTCTTTTTTAAACTTTTTTCCCCTCTGTTTTCGCCTGTTGATCTGGCTAGTAACGCACCTCTTATATTATAGTGCCCCCACTCTGGATAAAGAAGCACATTTGGGCAGCTGCATTATCAGTCTGAGGGGAGGGAAGTGTTAGATGTACTAGCAGATTAAAACACACTAGCAAATTGAAGCTAAACTTCATCTAATACTTTATAACCAGTTACAGCAGTTTTTTTCAAAGCTGATTATTGGAAGCACCCTTGTCAGAGTTACATTTTTCATCTCATCTCTGTAACTGATACATTTGCTGGAGAGCTTGCTCTTTTGAAAAACAACAGACTTACTGGCGAGATCACCAGATGACAATGGAAGCAAGAAACCTAAAAAAGGAAATTAATGCAGCTATCACATTTAAAGGATAAGTTCACCTTTTGATAAAAAACAATAAATGCACATTTTTTTGCAGGTAAAAAAATGTGCATTTATTATTTTTTGTTTTGGGAGCCTGTAAAACATTGCACCAGCCATCAGCAGATAGCTGATACAATGCAGGCCTCTGTCAGGCTTGCTTGTACCTGGTACGAGAAGTTCTGGTCACCAGCCCTCAGAAGGGATGTGTTAGAGCTGGAGAGAGTCCAGGGAAAGGCAACTAAACTAATTATGAAGAGCGTTTACAAGCGCTTGATTTAGTCTCCCTAGAGAAGACACGCCTGAGAGGGGACATGATAGCGATCTACAAATACCTCAACGGTGATCTCAGAATAGAAAAAAAATGATTCAGTTGCAAAGAATGTAAGAGGACACGAGGCCATACAATGCGATTAGAAGAGAAGTGATTTAACCTCAGACTACACAGGGGGTTTTTACAATAAGGGCTATAAGATTGTGGAACTCTCTACCACAAATGGTAGAAACTGCGGGGAGTATGGCTACTTTTAAAAGACACTTGGACGTACATCTCAAACATCAAAACATTCAGGGGTATGAGAAATGAATACGTCCACATACACCTACACAGGTTGAACTGGATGGACTATTGTCTTTACCTCAACTGCTATGTAACTATGAGGAAGTCAATACATTCTGACAGGAAGACTCAATAAACTACCACAGCGCTCACAGCACTGTAGTAGTTCATTGAAAATTACAAACTGACAGCTGCAAAGGCTGCTGGACCTTGTCGTTTTCCATTCACAGAGGACTATGAATGAGTGACGTGGCCGGGTGGGGATTTTAGAATTATGGCATCAGACAGGGGGAGAAGATCCCTGGCCAACTGTTTTAACATATTACAGGTTACTCCCTGAATATGGCTATAACATGTCACCTAAGGAAAGTGGAATTACCAATGCTGTAGTGGGAGATGGTAGCTATACAATACAACCACTGATGCCAGGGATGCTGCAATACCAAATAACACTGACATGCTATTAGAAACTGTATCTCAGTGATATAGCCCAAAGAAAAAAGCAGGAATGCAGGAAAAACAATTTGCTACTTAATGAGCAGCTCTTTTCTTTCAGTGCTCAAAACTGCTCAGATGTCGTTTAATTAACAGCCACTCATTGTTTCCACAGTGACTCACCTGGCTACCATTACCTGCCTCATTAGTCCAACCTACAGATAGCCCCTTTTTGCTATTTAAGCAGCTTAGCTAATTTCCTCCTTGCCCTTACATGGTCTATGATCTCTAAGTGCATTCCTTCCTGTGATGCTGTGTATGACTTGGCCTGGCTGACTTCCCTTCCGATTCTTGTCCCTAATTTTTGCTTCTGACTAGGCTGACTTCTGGTTTCCTGACCCTGGTTCATTTGGTTACCCGCTCTGGCATGCAAACCCTGTTTTTTTTTACTAATTTCCTGAACTGTGCTATTTTTGCCATTTTATTAAAGGTGTGATTTTAACTGCACTTTTTTTCTCCTTCTGGTTTATGGTTCCTGACAAAGAGTTCTGCAAGTTTATAATGCAAAAGAATGTGTGGTGCACTCCAGACAAATTTGGCCTCCTAATGACAAGTTTTGAAATTATTTATAATGGCTAATACCATTATCCAAGTATCAGTAAATTGTAGATATAACCAACACAATGTAGGCTCTTTCAGAGCCTTTGATCCATCACACACAAGCAACATTTTGAAGCCCATACACACTTCTTCATTGGCATCATTGTTTTCTGATAAATGAGCTAATGTATTGGCTCTGAAACATTGCTTTTGTGTGATGAATTAGGAGCCCTTAAAGGCATGGCTGGATGACATCATGACTCTGAAAGGAACCGGAAGTTGGCCATTTTTGATAGGTATCTGAAGCCAAAGTCTAACCTTAAGGGGGAAATGCTTGTTTAAAAAGGCAATTGTTTCTATGTGCACTGGATGAAGATGAGATTTTAACCCTTTGTTTTAATAAAGTGATCTGGTCACCTGATATATTGCACAATGATGTTCTTTTTGTTTCTTTGAGCTACGTTTGGAGGAAAGGTGTTCATATGTGGAGAAGGATACAGATAAGAATTTGCATGGAGACAAAAGCCCTTTGATGGGCAAGGAGCATATTGACCTAATTTTCAAAAGGTCAAAATCTAAGGTAAGCAGCCTGTTTGGAAGGAGTAAGAAGCACTCTGTGGTGGTTATCCATTTAGAATATTCATTGGTGCATGTTTTATTTTTTACGGACTCAAATTTAGGCAGAAGAAAAAAGGAGGGGGACTAATTAATATATTTATATATATATAATAAGGTCCACCTCCTTTTTTCTCCCACCTCAATTTTAGTATATTCATTGTAATTTGCATATATGTGGGTATTACACTGCATATTGGACTTTGGAAATTGCATGGTAGTGCAGGAGACTATGATATAGTAACTGTAAAATACCAGCAAGGGAGAAAGCAGCCCAAAAGATTAGGGAAGTTAGGCAAAAGAATATCACCTGAGAAATACACAAGAGACTGGTGGACCAAGACAACATCATTCTACACATGCTACCAACATCACAGTATGTCATGGCAATACTTAAAAATAATAATTTGGTGAAGAAACTAGAAAAGTAGGAAGTAATGTAACCATTCATTATTTATACCATGTTGCTAGTGAAGTAATAGTGCTAGAGATTTTAGGTTTCTTTATCATGCCATCAATTGTTCCATTGCTGCTAAAGGTGCCATGTTTCTAGCCACAGTGATTTGGTACATATTTCTTTCAGGATGGCTGCAAGGCTATCAGATTGCCCATGTTGCCAATTGTCAACATTGCTTTTGTTCATTAAGTGAGTGAATTGTTGACGTGATTTTCTTGTCACTCCCCATCACCTCAGACCTCTCTTTCTATAATATAAATTCTACCCCAGAAAAATGACAACTGATTGCACACACGATGCTGACTAACTGCAACCAAATCTAAACGAGGTAATGTTGGATGGCTTCAACTCTGCTCTCTACCCACAGGAGAGGTCTCTCAGATGCATTTTGCCCCCTTATGGGCTTTATCATTGAGGCCTCAACAGTTAAGCCCACTTGGAGGTGAAAGGCATCTGAGGGAGTCATTGTCCTGCATGCGATCGGTTGCCCTTTTTCTGTAGCCTGTTTAAGCCTGACAAGTTGTTTTTAATGATCTGCTCTAGGCATGTTGGCTGATATCACTGATTTAAGCATTAGAGGGGTACTTTCTTTGTTTGTCTAGATAAATTCTATCCTATCACAAAAAGACCGAGACATTGCTAAGTAGGTGTGATAAGGGCAAGCTGTGATATGTTCATTTCTCCTGGCATGCTTTAGTGATGGGAGAAGTTTGAAGAACTTTCAGTTCTTTATTGGCCAGTTTATGTTAATCCAGAGGCAGGAGTTAGGGCAGCACTCCCCATTACTGAAAGGAAAACAGGTTGGAAATATGTAAAGCTGGGATAAATGGATGAGACGTTACTTATTAAGTGAATGTCCTGCTACCTCCACTATTTTATGAGATGTGTCATAAGGCACTGGACAATAAAGAGAGATAACACCCCTCAGGCTAGTCAAAGTCAACGATTCAAGGTGGGTGCTGAACCTCGGCTTGCCACCAGGAGAAGCATGAAAGAAGAAAATGGTCGCACACCACCACAGAATCCAATGAAAAAAAGTTCCTTTATTCACATAAGTGGTACAAGGTACAGCAGGGTAGGGCAGTACATTGTAGACCCCCAACAGAGGTTTGGGTATAGGTGGTGGGGTCCTGTGCAGAAACCATACCACTAACGCTGCTGCCTAAGTTTTAGGCCTAGTTAACCTTCCAAAAAAGCTGTTTATTTTCCTAACTTACACCTTTGAGTATAAAATCTGAAATCTCAATTAAAAATAAGAGAAAAGTATGATGCCTGTTGATCTTATGATCGAGGTTCTTTGTCCCTCAAGAAAATGTAACTAGCTCTAAGTTAGGAATTAAAGTTAGCACTATAAAACTGTTTGTGTCTTATTTCACATTATATCTATATACAGAGACATTTCTGTCCTACAGAGCCATGCAAGGTTTGTGTCTTCCATTTATTTTCCATTCTCAGTTTAAATAATTAAAAAGGTATTTAATAGCCCATCTTGTTTCTATCCACATTAAAACAAACCAGTAGAACTATTGGAGGTCTGGTTCTGGGTTATTCTGTTTTACAATGTTGTTTCCCAAAAAATGTAATTACCCTCGTGGAGCCTTTTAAGTCATTACACTTGATGTACTTTCTGTAGGTTTTATAATTGAAACTAGTGGAGTTTTCCTTGCGGCCACTGTTTTTTTTTTTCTTACTCTGATTACAGCGAATTTGATTAAATATAAACGAACTTGTTCAAATTGCAATTTACTTTGTGAAGACCCTTTTTGATTATTCCATTATTAGACACAGGCCATTATTGCCTCCATGGGAAACAGACTTCATGTCTTCATGAATTACAGAGCAGCAGCCATTTAACGCTCTACAGGTTTAGTTTGTGGCACACCAAAGAAAATCATGTGCTGG
Organism: Pelophylax lessonae; assembly: GCF_965119305.1. NCBI lineage: Eukaryota > Metazoa > Chordata > Amphibia > Anura > Ranidae > Pelophylax > Pelophylax lessonae. Next base: position 275,194,095 of record NC_138772.1, on the reverse strand, counting down.
GAAAATTATACTTGTATACTCTAGAACGCAACACAGATTTGACTACAGTCTTTGTAAAGGAAATCTGTACTATATACATTTCAGAGAATGCCATTGCTGACCACCTAATACTACTTCATACTTTTATTGGGAAAGAGACTTGGAACTAAAGCCTGAGTTAAAAATAAACAGTATTTTCAAAAGAAAAACTTAGCAATGGAATATTACATGTTTTTTTCAGCAAAGATTTTCTTTAAACCAATAGGTAATAATTGCCTGGTGTCCAATGTCTGTGCATATACTTAACTTAACTTTAACTTAACTTTTTCTCTCAACTCAAATCAGCTCCTTTCTGAAGCTAATAGAAAATATCTAGTACTTTTGGGTATGGAGCAGCATGTGACTCTATGTGACAGTGCTGCACCAATCAGCACCGCCATGCAAGAGTTTATAGTCAAAGCTTACACAAGACTTTCCTTTGCTCCCAATAGCTGAATAAGAAGCAGTGGAAAGTTAAAAGAAAGTAAGTGCAGTACAAGCTGTTGGGGAAGGCTAAGAGAAAGTGAATATGTTTGCTTTGCACAATGTAGAAGAAAAGCTAAAATAATTCTTATAAAACAATAGTTTAGTTCTTTAAACCAATTTTGTTCGAGTTTCTGAAGCTCCCGGTCTATACATATTCTAATCAACTCATTCCCTTGAACTGACACCCACTAATGCATCATCAGGACTGGCAAATTAAGCAAAGTAAGGAAAGATCCCGTTGGTCCATAGAAAAAAATATATTTATTTATTTATTTTTCTTCTAATTCAGATTCTCTGAGCTCTCATATACCAATAAGTAAGAGTTACCATGAGGTGATCTTCACTAGTTCAAACTTTTTCTCATGAGACATAAATAATATGTTTTTTCACATGAAGGGTTATTATACTTTTTGCTCTTGCACTGGAGTTTTAGGTGGTCCATTTAGATTTATTTCATTTATTATTCCATTTAATGTTTAACAGACTAATTCTTCCAACTTTTAATTTACCTGTACCAAAAAAAGCAGAATCTTCTCCACTAAAATATAGTATACCAAATCAAAATGAAAACACAATAATTACTAATTGTACAATATCATTGTTAACCTTTAAGTGAGCGATGGGATAAAAGACACTCGTTCACAGCTAACAGCTGAAATAATATTTGCAGCCACTGAGTGACACTCTTACACCTTTCCAGCACAGCATAAAATATTCTGGGGAAACGTAAACATTGTCTTCTGACAGAAATTGAGAAGGATGCACTGACATTTCTTATTCTTACCTCCTCTCTCATCTTCTTAACCGTTTCACCTTTCTGTTTTGGAAACAAAATCAGAATAAAAAAAAGAAGCAATGGTTAGGGCCGGGAGAGCTTGAAATTGTACAGAACAATCACAAATATAATTTATACTGCACTGACCTTCCCAATGATGCTTCCAACCTCCTGTAAGAAACAAAGAAATGAGTGATTTTGGATGAAAATTATGAAACATACAATGCCCCTTTAGGCTTAATTTAAATACATTTTTTGCTGTTTTGAATATTTCTTAAACCTGAAGTTTAGCTGAAAAAAAAAAAAAATCCCCACAGTTTTATTTGCATCACTTACTTATTGATTCATACTCTGAATGGTCTAAGGTACTTAGTGGTGTATATAAATGATATAGGGTCTGGGATTAATAGTACCATTTGTACCAATAGTAGACTTTGCAGAAGACACCAAGCTATGCAGTGGAATAACATCCTTTCAGGATGTCTCCAACTTACAAGCCAACCTTAATGCACTGTCTAATTCGGCAACTATGTGGCAAATGAGGTTTAGTGTTAATAAATGTAAAATGATGCACTTGAGGGCTAAAAAATGCACGCATAATACATACTAGAGGGGGTACAACTGGAGAATTAATGGTGGAGAAGGATCTGGGTGTTCTGGTAGATCATAAGCCTAATAATAGCATGCAATGCCAAGCTGCAGTTTCCAAAGGGAGCAAAATCCTTTATTATATTAAACGAGGTATAGACTGCAGAGAGAGACAGCATTTTGTCCCTGTACAAATCATTAGTAAGACCTCATCTGGAATATGCAGTTCAGTTTTGGGCACCAGTTCTCAAAAAGGATACCGGGGAACTGGAGAAGGGCAACTAAACGAATAAGAGGCATGGAGGAGTTTAGCTATGGGGAAAGATTAGAGGAACTGCATTTATTCTCCCTTCAGAAGAGGAGATTATGTTGGCATTTGATCAACATGTAAAAATACATAAGTGGTCCATACAGCGAACTTGGTGTAGAATTATTGAAGTGATGTGACTAAACCTGTAGGGATTTTTTTAACTAAACTTCAGCTTTAAAACATAGAATACTAAGGCGCCCTGACTGCATTATGGGATTTGATTAAGGGGAAAACCCCAGTTCTTGCAAGGAAGAAATAATTATTATAATGCATGTGCTTTGGGTCTCCTGGAGAACATTACAGCCAGACTTTAAAAGAAATTGGAATGAACTGTCAACTTGTAGTGCCTGCTATCTCATTGTAATATCAGATACAGTACAGGTACGGCGATTCGCGGGAACCTGCTGACCTGCCTCTATATATCGACGGTGGCTGGTTGGCAAACAGTTAATAAACCCCTTTATTGTATGATTTTACACTATGTGGAGGCTTTTTGTTTTCCCCTTCTGGATGGTATACACACTGATTGTTACTGGAGAAGAATTGATCTGTTTTTGACTGTGATGCTGCTGAACCCCTACTGAGTCGTTCCATTGAGGGTGGATGTAAAGAATTTTGGTGTGTGGAGAGCCGTGCGGAGAGTGGTGGGAGACTACATCCCCTTTCTCCCCTCCCTACTAGGTGTTCATTCACCACTGCTTATGTTGACCCACTAGCGGAAGCCAAACTGGGTCTACCTGTTCCGGTAAGCCTCCTTCATGTTACATAGTTACATAGTTAGTCAGGTTGAAAAAAGACACCAGTCCATCTGGCTCAACCAATAAAAAACAAAAAACAGCAAAAAAAAAAAACAGTAAAGAAAACCCAACCATACAATCCCATGTTGGTGGTGGTGGATTTCTTCACAGCAGTATTCTTTGGTCATGGGTTTTTACCCAATATCCACTTGGATTACATTTTGGAGATTTGTGTTTCATACACTTGTGTGGACTTTCTATGTTTATGGACTTTATTTCTATTTCTTTTTATCATTTGTTTTATAACTTTTGAGTGTTGTTATGTCACATATATCATGATACATTGTACCATTATTTAGTTCACCACATTACATTTATGAATGTCTCTAATGTCCTAAGACCTACACGGGTATATTCAATATATCTGTAGTGGCATTAGTTACCATATATACCCATATTGGATTATTTAGCACATCATAATATTTTACATGAGTTTTTCAACTTCTGTGAACAACTTCAATTTGTGAGTCTCTATTATTTAAGTTATGCGTGATACTTATGATTTATTAGCGCTCCACGTATCGTTATAATTTTTATACTATTGTCCTTTGTTGTGCTGGTTGCTCATTTTTTGTCCTTTTTGGGACATTAGTGCAGTATTCCCTTATTCTTTTATATTTTACTATTTTGTGCCAGTTTTCCCTTCATAATGAAAAAAAAATCAACAGATGTATTTTTACCACCAAATGAAAGCCCAGTTTGTCCTGAAAAAACAACTTAAAATTCACCTGAATACACTAAGTAGTTATGGATAAGCAGATGTTTAGAAGCAAAACTGAAAAATATGATACATATTGCATTTGTCTACCTACAACTTTTAGAGAAAATATTCAAAATCATGAACTGTTGACAAAGACTCCCACAGTCAGTGCCAAACAGATCATAAAATCTCTGACACCCTAATTTCCACCCATTACTTGGTCACACCTTCTAGAGTGCCATGTCACCATAGCTTTGAGAATCAGTAAAGAATTATGTCACGTTTTTTGAATGCTTAATCTAGCAAAAAATATAATGTCAGATAGGTTAGATGATTCTGAATAGCTCATAAGATTTAATATTTCCCTAAAGACAGGAGCATATTCATTGAAATACATTTACTTCTAAGAGCGCCTTATATCCATATACAAGTATACTTCCCTCATCTATAATTTTTTTTATCAAAGAGCTGGTCTGCTACAGTATAAAAAAGGGGCCAGTGCAGTAAGAATATGCCTTAGAATGAGCTATCCCTCATGACCAATAGTCAATCAAAGACTAGGGAAGGTAATTTTAAGAATTTGATCCCCTATGCAATAACGTACTTGAGTGAGAAAGGAAAACTTTCATTAGCTACATAGAGCCTCACAGCATGATGGTAATTTACAGAAAAACTAGAACAGAGAGGAATGTTAGCCCATGAAACAGGCAACCCTCACATCAGTTTGTTTTGTATGTGTAATTAGTTTTGTTTGTAGACCCAATAGTGTACCAATGCCTAGTAACAATTCCAGAAAGGACAGTTTCATTCAAGTAACAAAATCTGCGTTAGGTTTAACCTATCTTTCATGTTTGTCTACTTTCACTCTGTTGTTAAATTGAGAAAAAAAGTTTTTCTTGGCTGCAGATGTTTCGTTCACTAAAATGTCATCTTGGATTATTAGTGCCCATGAAAAGTAATTGAAAGATGTAAGCCAGTGTCAATTAACACTTACTGGCAGATGCTCATTATGTTTAAGTCTAAACTGATTGATGGATTAGCATGGAAACTATGAGGGTAGTGAATAATCACATCATGACTTCCTCTACCACTCTTCTTTATTGAAGCAAACAAAATGTGACAGATTCATCAATCACAACAGACACATCAATATAACTGCAAATCCACCAAACATTATTGTGCAAGAAGCCTGTGCTGTACCATATTGCTCACTCTTCATAGAAGGCTCAGTGTAATATTTATTAGCCTTACTGGTGTAGGGAATTATTTTCAAAATGCATTTTTTATGTGTGCTGATACCTAAATTGTATTGATGTCAAAGAAATGGGTACAAGTATAGTTCTCAAAAAAAAAAAAAAAAATCTCAATATACACAATATACTGTATATATGGAACAAAAAGGGAATAATGTAACCTATAAAGTTTAACATTTTTGCAATCTCTGCTCCACTGTTCTGCTGGTTTGCATTTCTCAATATCTTAAAATATATAAATAATAGGATTTTTTGCAAAGTTTATTTTTACCAGTAGAGGAAGATTTTTTGGGGAATGAATAGTAAGCTTATTAGTCTAAATTAGTGCATATTTGTCTGGATGACAGGGAAAATCGTGTTCATAGCTTTAACCAATTTTTGGCCTGATAAGGCAGACTGAAACAATAGACAAAATTCACAGAGCTTTAACACCAGCCTAAAGCACTCTATTTTTAGCCATGTGACTGTAATTTTCAGAATTTATTGGACTCAGCTAAAAATAACTGGTCATAATTATCACAGTTGGCAGTGTGCTTATGTAAGCTCTAAAGCAAACATTATGCCCAGAAATATGTTAAAATTATTATGTCTTTGGAGGGTTTAATTCCTCTTTAACATCAACAATCAACATATTAACATGGCAAGCAGCATATGATATTTTCAACAAACAAAAGAGGATTAAAATCTATCTATCTATCTATCTATCTATCTATCTATCTATCTATCTATCTATCTATCTATCTATCTATCTATCTATCTATCTATCTATCTATCTATCTATCTATCTATCTATCTATCTATCTATCTATCTATCTATCTATCTATCTATCTATCTATCTATCTATCTATCTATCTATCTATCTATCTATCTATCTATCTATCACTAAATGATGTTAGGTTTTGAAAATTACCGTGCATTATATGTAAATAACATGGTGGTGAGGTCCCACCACAAATACTGTTATCACACTATTTTCAGAAGAAACATTTGAAAGTTTGAAACTGCTCTGATTACCCTCTAATTGGCGCATTCATAATAGCTAAGCCGTGGATTTGACCAACAGCAGTAAGTGATGCATTATGATTGCATAGATGATTTGACTGTATTTATACGTTTCTTTAATTTGCGGAAAGGTAGCAAATATATTAAGTAGATCTTTAGTCTTGAGCATCACATTTTTACTGCATGATTGCATTGTTAAATCCTCTAACAGAACTCACTTATTTTTTTGGACATTGTTGTTTAATTTTTACATGAATCTCCTATGTTCAACAGGGCACATGTAAATAAAAATCAAATAAATACAAAAAAAATATGCTAATAACCACCTGGCTTGTTCTGGGCTACAAAGGCAATAGTGAATAGTTTGCCATCACATCCTATGACATAGGAAATCCCACATTAATTTTTAACTTACTTTACAGTGTTCAAACAATACGCAAAAACAGGCTATGTTTGTAACATACGTAAAAATAATGGTCACATCATTTGCCAGTGTTAATACTTGTTTGAAAACATATTTCTATTATATAACACATAAGTGTCTAATTTTAATAATAAAATGCCTATAAATTGCTTGAATATTGTTAACTCAGTAAATACCTCACTACTTTTCAGTGCCTCAAGAAGCAGATTATTATCTGCACAAGGTATAGGTCATAAGGATTCATTTGAAAGCAATAATGTATTTGATTACCTGAAATTATAATGGCAAATGAAGACAGCAAAATTAACCTGCTCTCTCAAACATGACAATTTCCATCAAGCTGCAATTATCTGTCTAATCTCATTTGGTAAATGGACTTTGAATACAGGAGCATTTGTTTGTGAGCACAGAGCAGAAGAGTCTAGATAGTAATGCATTTCTGTGTAATATAAACAGTTGTATTCACTGGAATGTACTGTAGCAAGGTCTGCTTATCGACATAGACAACTAGGCCTCTCCCAATTACTGAAGAAACAACAATGTGCCTTGTCTCTACAACTCCATCAGCACTGGCAGCCAATCAAAAGCCTGTTTTAGGCAAACATACCACATTTGAAAGAGGACTCGGCATGTATGGAGATGAGGTTTGGGTTTGTGGCTACCATAGGTTTTAGGAAAACCCTGTGTGTTCAAGGTTCCGTGGTTCCAGCAAATTTATAGTGAAATTTACAAGACCTGTACTGTTGTACTAACACCACATACAGCCTAAATGCATCCCCTGAATATTAAATGTAAAGATTTGTCTTTTTTTATGCCAACCTTGAGGTCACAGTAAAAGGACCTTCTCTCCAATGTATGGTATTTTTTTTATAATTTGCATTAGTTAAATGTTCCCCATCACAGTGCCCCAGCCCCCTGTGTTCTTTTTGACAATTGTTTGCCTATTAGCCCCCAAATATTCACAGAATTAAATAGCAGGATTTACTGCTAAGTTAGGGTTTTGCAAATTTCAGACAGGATTCCCCCCAATGGATTACAGGAGGACAACTACTGATGTCCCTGCAGTAGAAACTCTTGTAAATGGTTAGCTGCGTTTAAAAATAGTACTGAGTTCAGCGATGTGGGGATGGGTCAGAGGTAGGGGTACATTTTCCCAACAATTGACCTACCATACATGGATCCTGATGGAGGTGCTTTATGTGGGTACCAACTCAGAGCCTTCTATTTATTATATGTACTCTAACACAGACCTTTAGTTTTCTTACAAACATCTGTACATCTAACCTGTATCCCTGTCTTCCCCTCCCTTTCCCCCTCCTTTTTTTTACTGTTTTCATCCTTTCTGTCTACCCTACCTACCACTTTTTCACAAGCAAGGGGCATTTATGGTTTCAATACTCTGATTTATGACTGTATGCTAGAGGAGTTAAACTAACTCCCCCGTGGGAGAGTGCCTAGGAATCAGCTATGATATTATTCTGTGTGGGCTGCCCTCGTACATTTTAAGGACTTTATTATTGTTGTACTATTTTGATCAGTACCCATCTTGTACCAACTGAGAATTGGTTTTGTATTGTTTGTTTTTCTGTTTTATACAAAATATACTGCATCTGTTTACCTGTATCATGTTCTTTGCTATTAGACCCCATTCACACTGGGGCGACTTGTCAGGCCATAGATTAGCACAGGACCCGTTCTAATAGAAGCGACACAAGTCACTCCGACTTAGAAAAGGGTCCTGTACTACTTTGGGGTGACCTGGAGCGACCTGCATTGACTTCAATGATATGAAGTCTGTGCATGCCACTCCGAGGTCACGGTGCGAGCTGTGCACCGCGACTTCACAGGTCGCCCCGGCAAGTCGGGTCGCGCCTATGTGAACCGGCTCTTAGACTAGGCTGCATTTGCCAATTTTTGATCACATGAAAATAAAAAACATTCCAATTACATTTTTAGAACTAATGGCTTACAGTAGCTCCACCATATTATTTCCAGCACTGAAAGGGAGGATAGATAGAGGAAAAAGTTTCCACTACCACTAGTCATGCAACTGATCTGGAGCATTGTGCTATGCTTGAAGGAACATGGTACTAGAAAACACCCACATCTAAACACTGCCTCTTGAGTTTTAGCCTAAAAATATTAATACATAAAATAAAAAATAGAATTCCAAAGAATTTAAGTGGAGGGCTTAGAAAGTGCTTACTTTAATGCCTTGTTTAGATCTATTTTTCAGTGCACTCCAAGGTTCTACCATTCCTTTGTTTCCTTTTGACCATCCTTCTACCATCCATTTCCTTGTTTGACTGTCAGACATTTCCCATAAACATAACACATAGAGCAAAGGTAACTTCAACCCGGCTACATCCAGCAGTGAACATAGACATATCTTACAAATACATCCATTGTCTCTACTCAAATCTAGAAACATAGAAACATAGAATGTGTCGGCAGATAAGAACCATTTGGCCCATCTAGTCTGCCCAATATATCTGAATCCTATGAATAGCCCCTGGCCCTATCTTGTATGAAGGATAGCCTTATGCCTATCCCATGCATGCTTAAACTCCTTCACTGTATTTGCAGCTACCACTTCTGCAGGAAGGTTATTCCATGCATCCACTACTCTCTCAGTAAAGTAATACTTCCTCATATTACTTTTAAACCTTTGCCCCTCTAATTTAAAACTGTGTCCTCTTGTGGTAGTTTTTCTTCTTTTAAATATGCTCTCCTCCTTTACCGAGTTGATTCCCTTTATGTATTTAAAAGTTTCTATCATATCCCCTCTGTCTCTTCTTTCTTCCAAGCTATACATTTTAAGGTCCTTTAACCTTTCCTGGTAAGTTTTTTCCTGCAATCCATGTACTAGTTTAGTAGCTCTTCTCTGGACTCTCTCTAGAGTATCTATATCCTTCTGGAGATATGGCCTCCAGTACTGCGCACAATACTCCAAGTGAGGTCTCACCAGGGTTCTGTACAGCGGCATAAGCACTTCTCTCTTTCTACTGCTTATACCTCTCCCTATACATCCAAGCATTCTGCTGGCATTTCGTGCTGCTCTATTACATTGTCTTCCCACCTTTAAGTCTTCTGAAATAATTATTCCTAAATCCCTTTCCTCAGATACTGAGGTCAGGACTGTGTCAAATATTCTATATTCTGCCCTTGGGTTTTTATGCCCCAGGTGCATTATCTTGCACTTATCCACATTAAATTTCAGTTGCCAGAGTTCTGACCATTCTTCTAGTTTTCCTAAATCCTTTTCCATTTGGCGTTTCCCTCCAGGAACATCAACCCTGTTACATATCTTTGTGTCATCAGCAAAAAGACAAACCTTACCATCGAGGCCTTTTGCAATATCACTTATGAAGATATTAAACAAAATTGGTCCCAGTACAGATCCCTGAGGTACCCCGCTGGTAACATGACCTTGTTCTGAATGTTCTCCATTGACTACAACCCTTTGTTGTCTGTCAGTCAGCCACTGCCTAATCCACTCAACAATATGGGAGTCCATGCTCAATGACTGCAGTTTATTGATAAGTCTTCTATGTGGGACAGTGTCAAAAGCCTTACTAAAATCTAGATATGCAATGTCTACTGCACCTCCACCGTCTAATCTATTGAATAGAGTTACCTTTTAAGAAGCCAGGGGGTGGAATAAATCTTTACCACCTTCTGTATTTTGGCCATTGCTAATATAGAGCTTCTGAAACATTTTTCATCAAACTCTAAAATAATTAATAACACTCCATATTATCACAAAACCTACATCAGTGATGCCTTTAAATGTAACTGTTGTGTCTAGCTTTACACTGTAATATAACTTGATCAATGCTTAAAAATTTGGAAATAAAAAACAAAGACGAGCATGACATAAAAGTATTTTTCTGTATGCACTGATCTTTAGAAGCAATTCGTTTATCTGACTCATTTCATTATGTGAAGCATCCCCTCCATTAAGCCTGCAGAAAGACTTATGTCTATGAGCACTACAACTCCTGGTCCATACAGAAGGAAAGCTGACACTGTGATTGACACCTCACACTGCTACTTTAATTGACTTCTCTTAGTGTGGCTGTAAATAGTAGTCAGCCTTTACCTGCTAAGAAGACAGAGCAAACTAGTCTCAACTGCTCAATAAATGGAGCAATGTGCAAAAAGCTACTAGTTAGCTTCACTGATTTCAAAGCCAAGATGAGGCCCAGGATACAGCTTGGAAAACAATGTCAAAATTTACAGTTCCAGCTAAGGTATTGCAATAATTTCTAGAATAAACCTAGGAAGTATTTAATATCAGATATACAATATACTCCACTTCCTATTTGCCATATTTTTAGGATAACAACAAAATGTGTGAAAAATGGTAACACAAAAGTTAGCTACATTAAAAAACGTGGTCCGATAACTTTGAAGCCTGAAAAATTATATTTACAGTAATTTCTATGCCCAAGCTAACAAGCATATTTCCCTGGCCCATATAAACACATTTAATAAAAAATAACAAGTTATTCCATCACATCCATAAGGTATAAAATATTAAATCAACATTATTTTCTCTCTACTTCCCAAATTCCAAATGTTTCTTCAAAAATATTCTGTCATAATTATGATTTTTTTTTTAGAAAAGCGATATTAGGCAATAGGCCTTTGGGAAAACACAGTTTGCCACGTGTTTGGTAGGATTTTGCATCAGAATGGTCTACATAGAATATTAACTAGGAGATGAAAAGAGACAGGTGTCTCATGAAGTGAATGTATATAAAGTGACAATGCTTGCCAGTAATATCTTCCTGCATAAACAAAAATGTCATTGACAGAACCTGCCATGAAAGAATCCTCTCCCATGGAGGATAAGGGAACTGCGTAAATGCTGCTTATTTGGAGAGCAGTATTAAAACCACTTAGACAGATTTTGTACATTTTCTATTTTGTTTAGAGACAGGTAGGTCTTATTCACATTCTCCTTCAAAAAGTACTGATATTAATAAAATAAAGACTAAATGTTCTGCTAATTAGTTAGATATCTATACTCTCAGGATATGCTGTGAACCCAGAAAATGGCAATATATGAAGGCTAGAAATGGGGCCCCATTGATGCAGCTTTCAAGATCAACCAGCATCTCAAAAGACAGTTACTTTTTTTTTTATGATAATTAGACATGTATGGTAGACAAACTCTACTTATACAGTTGAAGAAATCAATAATTCAAAACCTCACCTAATATTTTGGATACGTAGGTCAAACTGACATAATAGAGTTTATTATAGAAAAATGTAATTAATTGCAGCTTACATTCCTTCGATGTGGTGGCTGCATTTTTTTTTTTACTAAGCAAAGTACATTATAACTGAATACTGAAAATACCTGTTGATCTTGGCAGAAATGCTGTATCCTTATCACTTCCTGTGAGCTGCACCAAAAACTATTTTACGTCCTAGCTATGTTCTGTAAGCCTCCTAATTTCCCTGTCTCCCATATATTGGAGATGAAAATATACAAACATGTTTGTAGTTCATATCAGGAGAGTGGCCTAGGGTGATGACCATTGGTTCCCTCCATAGATACAGTTGGTTAGAGTAGCCACATGGAAAAAGAAGTGCCTCTCAAACTCCTCCTGTTCATCCTTCCATTGGTTCCCCTTGCACAGTAAGCAACAGCCCCTCTAGGAGCATATATCACCATATGAAGCAATCATAATAGCAAAATTAGGGTGCACACACCACATAGATCAACCACATCTGCTCATGAGCTAACGGAAGCTTTAGCTACGGTCCCCACATCTTGGCCACACCCCTCTAATGCATTCAACTTGATTGGGTTTAGCCGTAGAGGGAAAAGATGTAGGGACTGTACCAGAAGCCTCTGTTAGCTCATCAGCAGATGTGGTTGATCTATGCGGTGTACGCCCCCTAATTTTGCTAGAGAGGTGATGTAGCCATCAAGGAACAGGAAGTGTGTTATTTGCAGGAGTACCAAGTGTAAATAAAGCAAAAGAACACTTGGAAAAAAAAAAGAAAAGAAAATGAATGCAGCCACCAAACCAAGGACCAGTAAGCTGCAATATACAGTAGCTAACAAAAAAGAGTACACCCCTCACATTTTTGCAAATATTTTGTTATATCTTTTCGTGTGACAACACTGAAGAAATTACACTTTGCTATGTAAAATAGTGAGTGTAAAGCTTGTATAACAGTGTAAATTTGCTGTCCCCTTTAAAATAACTCAACACACAGCCAATAATGTCTAAACCACTGGCAACAAAATTGAGTACACCCCTAAGTTAAAATGTTAAAATGTCCATATTGGGCCCAATTTGCCATTTTCCCTCCCCGATGTCATGTGACTCGTTAGTGTTACAAGGTCTCAGGTGTGAATGGGGAGCAGGTGTGTTAATTACATAAAGATGGCCTAGGCTATAGGAAGATTGCCAAGGCCCTGAAACTGTGGCCAAGACCATACATCGATGGCCAAGACCATACAGCGGTTTAACAGGACAGATTCCACTCAGAACAGGGTTCAGAATGGTCGACCAAATAAGTTGAGTGCACATGCTCAGGGTCATATCCAGCGGTTGTCTTTGGGAAATAGACATAGGAGTGCTGCCAGCATTGCTGCAGAGGTTGAAGAGGGGGCAGCCTGTCAGTGCTCAGACCATACGCCGCACACTGCATCCAATTGGTCTGCATGGCTGTCGCCCCAGAAGGATTCCTCTTATAAAGAAGATGCACAAGAAAGCCCGCAAACAGTTTGCTGAAGACAAGCAGACTATGGACATGGATTACTGGAACCATGTCCTGTGGTCTGATGAAACCAAGATAGACTTATTTGGTTCAGATGGTGTCAAGCGAGTGTGGTGGCAACCAGGTGAGGAATACAAAGACAAGTGTGTCTTGCCTACAGTTAAGCATGGTGGTGGGAGTGTCATGGCCTGGGGCTGCATGAGTGCTGCCAGAACTGGGGAGCTACAGTTCATTGAGGGAACCATGAAAGCCAACATGTACTGTGACATACTGAAGCAAAGCATGATCCCCTCCCTTCAGTGACTGGGTATTCCAACATGATAACAACCCCAAACACACCTCCAAGACGACCACTGCCTTTCAAAAGCAGCTGAGGGTAAAGGTGATGGACTTGCCAAGCATGTCTCCAGACCTAAATCATATTGAGAATCTGTGGGGAATCCTCAAACGGAAGGTGGAGGAGCACAAGGTCTCTAACATCCACCAGCTCCATGATGTCGTCATGGAGGAATGGAAGAGGACTCTAGTGGCAACCTTTAAAGCTCTGTGAACGTCATGCTCAAGAGGGTTAAGGCAGTGCTGGAAAATAATGGTGGCCACACAAAATATTGACACTTTAGGCCCAGTGTTGACATTTTCATTTAGGGTTGTACTCACTTTTGTTGCTGGCGGTTTAGACATTAATGGCTGTGTGTTGTGGTATTTTTAGGGGACAGCAAATTTACACTGTTATACAAGCTGTACACTTACTACTTTACATTGATTCAAAGTGTAATTTCTTCAGTGTTGTCATATGAAAAGATATGATAAAATATTTACAAAAATGTGAGGGGGTGTACTCACTTTTGTGAGATACTGTACTTCATTTTTAGTTTGGGGTTTAGATAAACTTTAAAGATTTTATCTGTCAATAAGAGGGCTTCTTAAAATTAAAAGTACAGCAGTATTCCTGCAATATAAGAGAGGCTGGTATTTACATATGGGCATGATCCACACATTTTAGCATGTAAAGAATACTGTTAATTTAACCACTTTACGTCTGCTCACAGTAATACTACTGCGGCAGAGTGGCTCGTTATCGTCTGACGACGTAGTATTAACGTCGTCAGACACTCCCCCTTCTGGGCGGCGCTAGCGCGCCGCCGGAGGCTCGCTCCCGCTGTTTTCATTCACAGCGGGAGTTGGGCCAGGGGAGGAGCAGCGGCGATCGCCGGGGATCTAGTGTGGAGATCCGCCCGCCTGTGTAAACACAAGCGGACGGATCTCCATAGTGACAGGGAGTGACAGATCGGACTGTTCAGCATAGCTGGACATCCGATCTGTCCCTGTCTCACTCAGTCACCTCCCCCCCTACACGTCAGTAAGCACCAGGCATACATTAACCCCTCCCTCTCCAATAAAATTAACCCCTTCCCTGCCAGTGTCATTTTTACAGTAACAGTGCATATATATAGCACTGATTACTGCAGTAATGTCACTGGTACCCCCAAAAGTGTCAAAAATGTCAGTCAAGGGTCCGATCTGTCCGACGCAATGTCGCAGTCCCACAAAAAAAATCGCAGATCGCCGCCATTACGCGTTAAAAAAAAAACACCAAAAATGACAGAAATCTTTCCCTTTGTTCGTAAACGCAATAACTTTTGCGCAAACCAATCAAAATACGCTTATTGCGATTTTTTTTTTTACCAAACATAGGTAGCAGAAAACAAATTGGCCAAAAATTTTTAAAAAAATTGGTTTTTACATCTTTTTTGGGGGGAATTTCATATAAAAAAATGTTAAAAATATTGTTATTTTTTCAAAATAAACGCTCTTTTTTTGTTTATAGCGCAAAAAGTAAAAATCGCACAGGTGATCAAATACCACCAAAAGAAAGCTCTATTTGTGGGAAAAAAAGGACGTAAATTTCGTTTGGGTACGGCGTCGCACGACCGCGCAATTGTCAGTTGAAGTCGCACAGCGCCGAATCGCAAAAAGTGGCCTGGACGGAAGACAGCAAAATCCTCCGGTAGTAAAGTGGTTAAAGCTGGGCAAAAATCAATATTGATATAATAACTGTCTGTTATGAAGTAAGTCAAGCACAAACATACAAACAAAAAAAAAGAGAGAGAGAGTTTGATGGAACTGCCAAAGACTAAGTGACCTTACCTTTCCATGCATTAATAACCGTATGGTCAGTGTGACATTAAGACCCCCTTCTGGCGCATTTGAATCGTTGGCATTCATTTTGGGTACTTCTCTTTGATTCTTGGCAACAGACTGCTCTTTTCTTATTTAATCTGCAGGGACAAAATATCACAGAGTCAATGAAGCAGTATGACAAGGACAAGAAGTATTCTAATGACCTGTATAAATACTTGTGAACAGAGAAGTATACACTTAATGTATGTAAATGCACCTTCCCTTTCTCTTTATTGTAAGATGTCTCAGGAAGTAAAAAACAGGTTTAGAGGGGGTTATCTCCAGTTGGTGTTCAAATCGTTTTAGAGCTGATTTCTGAAGTGTTTTGCAGTTTTCCGTTTAGATTGAACGTGGAAATGTAGCAGCGACAACAAATAAATTCATGTCAGCATATTATATTCTTCACAACACCTATCAAATGCCCAGATGATTCTTGGCAACTCTTGGAACCATAGTTCAGAATACCAACAAGATCAGACCCCTGCTTTCACATTCACCAAATGAAAAAGAAGATGCTTTGTTGATAATATTCAATGAAGATGGTGTGCAGGATATTCCAAATCACACACCACAGGAATGAGAGCATTAAAGCATGATTACACTTGAATACAACATAGAAGGACAGAGTGCAGCTCCTAGAAGACGTGTTATGAAATACTTATTTTTCTTTTATTGAAAGTCAGCCCTTGTGACTTAATGATGTCATCTCTTTCAATCAGATGATCCCATCCTAAGATGACAGGATTTCTTGTAACATTCCACAAATTGTGTTTCCAAGACCTAAGGACCACTACTAAATTCAATGACAAATTGTTTTGCTCTTAGCCGATGGGGTAATCTAAAAATAAAATTAATACTTAAAAGCTTATATTTCTGAGAAGTCATACATGAGAATACCCCTTAAACTGAAATGTCACAATACAGAGGCAGAAACATACCATGGCAATTATATATTTATGTTCCTTTTCTTAGAATGAACAGCTAGTATATAGCTACTAGTTCTTTAGTGCTTCTGGATTGGAAAACAAAAATCACAATTTAAAATCAACACAATTTGAATTTTAATATTTGGAAAGGGTGGGGGCATAGTTGAGTTTGGCAGGTATATATTATTCATTTGTATGTCTCTGATCTTTTATTCAACTGCTCTTATTGCTATCTTTATGTCATTTTTGTTCAAAGCTCTTTTGATTTTAACCTTCCTTAAGACTTCACTATGTAGTTATTTATTTTAAAAAATTGCTGTGTGAATGTTGAGGCATTTGCACAGCCTTTATGAATAATGCCTGTAAGTTGTCTTATATGGGTATTTCCTAGAATCTTCAGCCTTAACTAGCAGACTTAATGTGGTGTCTTCCTGAAATACAGCAAACAGGAAAATACTGCATTATGACTACGACATGGATCTGACAATCATAGGAAATGGCCATATTAGACACATGACAGAAATTATTAATGTAGGAAATACACATAATAAATATAGTACAGTAATTATTTGCAATGGCAGTGTGAATGCTGAGGTATTCTCTCAACAAATTATTTATCACTACTCTCCTAAGTGTCAGACTTTAGACGTTTATGTGAGAATATAGGGACATCTTGTGGCAGAGATGAGGAATTACAATGGACAGCTTTGAGTTGAAGGTGAATATTGCAGCCAGAGCTTCTTCTTCTTTTTTTTTTTTACCTTGGGGGGATTAAAAAAAAGAATTTAGTCCAGAATTGGATTTTAAATGTTAGAATCACTTTAATGCTGCCCCCATTTGCTGCTTATATGTACCTTTCTCTTCACTCCACTGTTGATCCATCCACTTGCAGAAGCAAGAAGTAGAAGTCCTGTTTAATCTCCAAGGTAAACCTTGGAACTTGACATGGCTGAGGGCTCTCTACATGTCCACATGTGACAGTGCTAAATCATAAAGTGGCCAGTCACCAATGATCAGTATCACAGGGAAGTCACATATTCCCCTATATTCAGAAGTACAGTATGTCACTTCTCTTCCAGAAGCAAATAGAGAGACAAGGGAGTGAAGGAAAGGGAAGTATAAGGAGCTATTACCCAACACAGGCAAATCAATGGTTCATATTGCTAAACTGCTGAATTGTGTGTAGTACATACCCCTTTCACACATACATTTCTTATAAAATGTCACATAAACATTCTCTTCATCACAGTGTATGAAATTACATGCCACTATATATAAATCTCACCAGCATGTCTCTATTTAGGGTAATTGGCTGGTCATCTTGCAATCCCTGTGCCAAATTCTTAGAATCACTGTGGATATGTTATGAGTCAATTAACAGATTGATTTATTATCATGTATACCTCTATAGATGCAGCTTCTTGAAGATATGAGCAAAGACAGATGTATGAAGCAATAGTCAGTTGTCACTTTCATATAAGCACTGGATTTACATTAAACCTGTTTGACGAAGACTGAAGCACTTTCGCCTATGGCTCAAAGGATATTTTGGTCTCAGTGCAAAACCTTCATTTGCAACAAATGAACCAAGAACTGTGTGCTGAATTGTTCAATGAAGAGTAAATTTTCGTCTGTACCTTCCATTCCCTCCAAGGACAAGGACCTGCCAGTTTCAGCTATTGTTGGAGAGAGATTTCATAATCCCCCTATGGCGGATAAATGTTTCTGTGAATCTTTCATCCCTTTGCCATTGAGATTTAACAAAATGTCCAGCACAGTGGGGGTTAATAGCATAAATTGAAATCTAACCTCCTTAAGGAATATGACCTTGAATCAACCTATAAATTTAAACAAACCAGAAATAAACATCTTCCTGGTAACAAGTAATAGCAGTAAATTATTATCACAAAGCACTTACAGATCATCTGATTATTATTCAGATGAGACTGCATTTTTAATTAAACTAGTGTTGTCATTAAAATTTGAATCCCCTGGTGAAAAGCATTACTTTTCCAAACTATTAAAACATTAGCGCAATTATCACAATGATTAGCAACATTCTTTGCACTGGTAAAGCAAATCATAATGAAACCAATAAGCACTACTCACAGAAGGAGCTTGCACTCCTATTATATTGATTTTCATAGCTCTGCTAATATAAACAGACAACTATATGTAGCTATCTCTGGTAGTAAATTTGGCGAGATCATATTTGGCATTCCCAATCTATAAAGCCAACCCAAAGACTCCAGTCCAGAGTATTATTACTGCAAAAGTATGACTGGTTTAAATGTACTCTATAATAACTAGGTAGTACTGGTACATGGGCTGGCCCCCCCCCCCCCCCCCTAGACCATAATAGGCCTGTATGCCTTTATTAAGTCCTGTTCTCCTAATTATTCTTGGAGAGGTGCTCTACTAAATCAAACCGGCCAAGTAAACCATCTTCAGGTGACTAATTCTTTAAAAAACGGGCAGAAAAGGGAATGAAAAAAAATGGAAAACTGGCCAAAATTTGAAGACATAATGGCAAAGACTTTATTTACCAGTGTTATATTGGTGTACAAAGTAAGAGAACATTTTTACCGTGGCATCAATTTTTTTTAGCTTTAAAAATGTGGTGAAGTGAAATCAAATATGGAAAATGGCTAAAACGCCCAGTGAAAATAAAAGTACCAAAATAATAAGTAGAAAGGTTTAATACGATGCTCCAATCCAAAAAGCAAGGATAACTTGCCACAAATTTGTGGCAATGCTAAATTGTAAGTCTGTTAACTTGCTGCGCAACTTGCTGGCAAGTTGTACACTTGTAAAGCACTTGAAGCACAAGTTATAGTTGCCTTGCAAATTTGCTATAAATTGGAAAAGTGTCATGTCCCCAGCAAGAGCAAAGTTGCAGTAATGAGTCAAGAGCAAGAGCTCTGCAAGTCTACAGCATGCAAATTCAGCCAAAGTGACCCCTGTGACCCCTGTGATGGGATGACTATTGCACAACATAACTGAACCAGAACTTGCAGCAGACTTGCAGAATGTTTGCAAAGTAAGTTGATCTGGTGTCATGCTATCTGCTTTTCTGATCCGGTGGGGGCTATCTGCTTTTCTAACAGTGATATACATAGAGTTACTTATCCCTTTCTTCCTCGTGGCATATTTGAGTATATCCGAACCAGGTAAAAGCAGCGCTGTAATGCAACAGGAGCTACACCTCTTCTGTTGTGTGCAATATCATATTATTGTCCATTGCATGTACAGAAAGACATTTTTCAAAATTTTGGAAAATATTTGTCTGTGATACCAAATGCTTCTAATGTTTGGAAACCATACACAGCCTGATTTCTACCTGCTCACCCTAAGCAATACCAAAATCTGTCTGACCCCTTGGAAAAAAATTAGCCTATATGTTGCCGTCCCTAATAGATTGTGGTCTGGTTTTGTTTTATTTAATATTTTTTTTGCATTCTTTATTGATATGTTTTCAACACACATACAAAGAAAAGAACATAAGAGAACTCATCTGGAAAAAAAAAGTTGGTCAATAGAACCAATTTATACATAACAGGTAATCTGGAGTATAACATAAATTGCTAGGCTAAACTAAAATGCCTCAAAAGGCAGTAGACATTAGACTGGTAAAAAATAATGTACAGTATGTGAGGCTAAACAGAATCTGAGGTATAATACTTAACCTAAGTCATAATAGTAGACAGTACATTTGGGAAGAGGGAGAAGAGAGAGAGGGCTAGGGGTCTATCTCAGTAAGGGTAGACCTCATGTATCCATGGTGGATCACGTCTTTTAGTTTATAAGAAGGCCCCCACAGTCTCCAGGCAGTAATTATAAGTATGTACACAAGTCCATGAAATAAGAAGGTAGGAAGAGAAAAAAAAATAGAGAAAAGTAGGGGGAGGTAGTAAGGTACAATCGTCATGAACCACACTGGCTGAGCCACATGGGGAGGCCTCGGTGGTATTCACTGTATGAGTGTTGTAGAGACATTCAAGGACCTCGGCGACCCACACCAGTGCTGCAATAACACCAGCTCAGTTAGACTGTAAGTAAGTGTTTGAATTCCTTAGTGCAGGTAAACTCAATCCAGTATAACCACATTGTGTGGAAACTAGTGTGCATATCATTTTTTGAGCCTGTAAAACTTCCTATCTGCCTGATATCTTCAACCCTTCTGATCTCCACAAAACCAGACTGTGCCACATGCAGCAGGTGGCGTAGCACTGAAGTAAGCCAACCCCGGTATCTGATTATGATGCAATAGGAAGAATTTAGGTGTCTTGGGGAGTTTATAGTCATTAAATTTTTGTGGTATGTCATGAACCCGAGTCCAGAAAGTAGTGAGGGATGGGCAGAATATATATAGTAAACTACCCTTTTGACATCGCCAACAGGTTTAAGATTCTGAAGGATAGATAGTGTGAAGAAGGGTTGGAGTGCGGTACCAGTGAGTAACAATCTCGTACCTGATCCCTGGTATTTATTACATATAGAAGATCTAAAGGACATAGAAAGTATCTTTGTATGTGCATTTGGTGAGAGAGTAATCTCCAGGTCTTGTTACCAGTGATCAAAGTAGTGTAAAGATGTGGTAGATGCCCTTGAAAGGAGCCACATTTAAATTAGTAAAAGGAATGAGAAATCATGCCCTCAGTTTAGCTCTCCTGTTCGAAAGATATTAGTTTGCATAAAAATATATCAGGTGACGATAGAGACAGTTAAAAGTGGGAAAGTTGTAATATCTGTAATGTACCTAGAGCAGTCAATTCTTATGAATTTGCCAAATGAGAGGGAGAAAGCCAAGTAGAGCAATAAAGAAAATGTCTGCTGCTCCAAGGCTTGTCCAATTTAATTTGAAGTCTTGTGTACCTGGACCCAGGTCTTGTGTACCCAGAGTAAAGTCAGGATGATTGAAAATAGAGAGTAAAGGTGAGGAGATGGGTCCATCCTATAAGAGTCAGAGTCCAACGTCAGGAAGAGCCATGCTCTCAAAGTCTTTTGGCTGGCAGATAATGGAATGCTTCAAATGGGTGGGTTTGTTAAAACATATGAATTTGTTTATAAGAGATTGGAGAGTTTTGAAAACTGGAACATGGAACATGAATAGGTATAGTCTGAAACAAATAAAGTATCTGAGGGAGGACATTCTGTTTAACGGCGTTACATTTTCCTAACCAGGAGAGGTTTTTGGAAGACCAAGCCTGTAAGTCTGTCCTTATTGTGGAGATTAAAGGGGCAAAACTGAGAGACAGTAATTTGGTCAGGTCATTAGAAAGTTGGATGCCCAAGTAACAAAAATGAGAGGAGGTCCACCTAAAAGAAAATGTTGTTCATAGCTGTTGGCATAGCACTCGGGGCATAGTTAGATTTAGAGCTATGTACTTTTGATGTGAAAGCTGGAGAGGTATCCATACTTAGTGAATTTGGTGATAAGATTAGGCAGAGTAACTGTCTGGTTCCTAAGAAATAGCAACTGATCAACTGCATATGCTGAAATTTTGTGGGACTGTACCATAATGCTACCAATGCTCGGATTGGCTCAGAATGGTTCCAAAGTTAATATAAAAATGAATGGCGAGTGGGCAACCTTGGTGTGTCCTGTTGCGAAAAGGATTCTGAAAGGATCCTTTTCGCCCTGGCACAGACAGTAGGCGAGGTATATAAGGATTTTATCCAAAGACACATATGAGGACCCAACATAATATGAGGACCCAAACTGACCCAAAACATGGAGATTTGAGGATTTTGAAAAAATGACTTTTAAATAGCGATAGTCGTATTTAAATATTTCTAGGCGTATAACGTTGGAATACATTGTTTAATTTAAAACTCATGACTGAATCCGGAGAAGCACTTACTCAATTCCATGTGGATCTGTCAGGAATTACACAATTCCTGGGGGCGCAGCACATTTCAAGAAATTAGATGAGAATGGGGTAGATTTACTAAAGGAGTAGTAAATTATTGTGTACCTTAGTTAATAAGGTAAAGTAGTATTACTTTTAATCATCCAATCGCCTGCAAGCAAAAATTCAGTTTTTCCCCTGCACATAATTGGATTTTCAAAATGTGAGAGTGTCACACTGACTTTGCTAACAATACAGTTTCTACTAAATTAACCCCAGTCTGTTGTACTGGGATACCTTCAAGTTTTGGGGAGGCCATGGAGGGTTTACACTATATAAGCCTAATAAACACCACCTATTATGATCATTATAGGTTTACTGAAAAAGCTAAAGCCATGCTTAAGTGAATAATTAAATAAATATTTTTCATCATCAGATGTCATGAGAGGCACACATGTTCTGCCTCTGGAAGAAGTTGCAACAAAAAGCTTATTTTATTTCTGTAGCCATCTTCAGTCAGTGAAAAAAAGAGCTTCTAAGAGAACAAAGTATATGCAAACTCCCAGTGCTATACAATCACACCAGCTGCACATAAAAAGCCCTTTTATGCAGGTTTCATCAAAGGAATATTGTGCCAAGATATTATGAGTTATGCGTCTGAATTCTTACTCATCATAACCTCTGCTTTAAATGATGCTCCACTGCTGATATTTCTCAATACGCCAGCCGTTCTTGCAGGGCTATTTATCAAACATTCTGGTGTGTGGAGCATAATTTTTGTTTTGTTGATATGCTTTATAATCGCAGGCCATTGCAACAGATGGCTAGCATTTTTTCCAGCCTGCCAACCTGTAATCCCAGCAAACAGTGAGCAGCACTCATAGGACATTGGAGTATTGTATTTGGTGGAGTTCCTGGTACTAAAAGACTACATTTATGGTTCCATGAAATTACACAAACCCATTCACCCCTATGCGTACACAAGCACACACACACACACACACATTAGTATTATTGTTTGCTTCTTATACTATTCTATTAATTCTATTAACACACTAAACCTACATTCAGCATATTACTATACTGTCTTTTTTGTGTTTTAAGCACAAGACAGAATTTATTATGTGAGACTGATGTACCATTTGTTTACATTTAATTGCTATAGAGCAGTGATGGCAAACCTTGGCACCCCAGATGTTTTGGAACTACATTTCCCATGAGGCTCAACTAAACTGCAGAGTGCATGAGCATCATGGGAAATGTAGTTCCAAAACATCTGAGGTGCCAAGGTTCACCATCACTGCTATAAAGGGATAAATAGGAACCTCTAATAATTTTATATTCATAGGCAAAGGTCAGAAGGGTTTCACTTCTTTACCAGACACTCAGATGCATATCTTGCGTTGCAGACCCTTGCATAATTAGATGCATTTGCAGTAGGAATCTCTACACATTACTGCTGTGCATAGGTATGTTTTGTATAGGTATGTTCATAGGTAGGTTTCTGTGTTCCCACTCTTACTAGCTTTACCAGTTTCGCACAAAGTTTGTACATGTATAGTCATTTTTGGAGATTTGGATAAAATAGGGAAGAGTCAGCATTTCTGGCAGTTTTGTATTATTTTTTTTAACAATAAAATGTTTTTTTTTTTATATAATAAAGTGGTTCTAAAACCTACATTTTTTTTCCTTAATGCATTCTATGCATTAAGGTAAATAACCAGGATACCCCCAGCACCCCTTATACTTACCTGAGCCTGAGCTCAATCCAGTGCTGTGCATGAGAGAAGCAACTCTCTCTGTTTTCTCTCTGCTCACAGGGCAGATTGATAGCAGCAAGAGCTATTGGCTCCTATGGCTGTCAATCAAATTCTGTGACAAGGGAGTGGGGGTGGGGCTGAGCAAGGCTGTCTGTGTCGATAGATGCAGGATGGCTTGGGAGCAAGCCCACATGAGTGCCCCCCATAAAAAGCAGCTTTCTCGCTGAAGAGGAGGAGCTAGGAGTGCTGGCAGCAGCTCCCTCGACTCTCTCTCCTAACTCAACAGAGAAGCAGCATTAGGAGCCATTATCTTCTGCTTTTGTCAATCACTGCCAGTGAGGACAGAGCAGGGGAGGGCCGAACCACACTGCCAGCGAGCATGCACAAGTGCCCCCTGGCAAGCCTTTTGCTTTGGGGGCACTTGTCAGGGGGTAGGAGCACAAAGTGGTGGCAGAGGACACAGAAGAAGAGGATCGGGACTGCTGTGTGTAAAACCAAAGCACAGAGCAGGTAGGTACAACATGTTTATTATTTTATTTAAAGCTTTACAATCACTTTAAGTCTATAATATTTGCCACTATACACATAGACAATCACTTCATGTAGATGTGGCTAACCAATAAAATATACTGGTGTTGCTTTAGGATGGTAAGACAGAAATAAAAGGTCTTATAATATAGTCACTATTCCAACACTAGTTTCGTGCATTTGTGTCACTTAGACTATGCATAATGATTGTGTATTTGCGTGTGTATGTGTGTGTGTGTCATGTGTGTGGTCCATGCTATAATTAGGTGTTTGACATTCTTCAGTCATCTAGGTATGACTGTAATGATGCAATGTAAATGTAAAATTCTTTGAAAGTGAAGAGACCATGAACACAGTGAAGTGCCAATCATTCCACTTAGTAAGACAGCACACGTCAGTCTTTTTTTTTTTATCACCAGACCATTTGTTAAATTGAAAATAGTTTCCATAGGACTATGTGTCAGCTCCTAAAATGGCTGAAATGACTTTGGTAATACTCAATCCTTTTGATGTCGGTGGCATTTGCTAATATTCATAGTTTCATTTTTTAGTGACTATGATCATCCTATGATTTTATCAAAATATAACTGAAAGGTTCTCCAATGTGATATTGACTTACCCTTGCTCTCCTGTGGCTTGGAGCCAACAAACTATCTGAAATTGGAGATGCATATTCAATCTAACTTTGAGTCCTCACACCAGAAGCTCAAAAGGTATTCAGATATGGCAAGTCCTCTGGTTTCTGGACTGGAAAAGACATTTGGGCAAAGATCTCCAGCAGCACCAAGTTTCCTGGCTACCAACCCTATGGGTGATTAATATAAGTCAGGGCTAAAAAAAAGCCACATGAAGTAGCTTTAAGTTATGGTGGACCTTTAAAAAGATGGTGGCAACTGTTCTGTATCATCAATACTGACATACACGTCACATAAATTATGCAGAAATGAATAATGCTACTACTGTTGTGGGTGACCTACAGTATTCTAGATGAATGCTTAGTTGTTTATTTGCATGTGACATTTTAAAATTATTTCTCAAGGGAATCAAAATACTTTCTGCAGAAGGAAAGGTTCTGCTCATGGTAGGGAACATCATATAAGCAAACTCAGTTGACAACTACTAAATGCAAGTGACCCATACCCTGTTATATTCTTTCATCTTTAATGCCAGCTTTAAGTATCAAATTTCTTTCAATTGAAAATCTTCTTCTACAATGAAACTAAAATCATATATGTACCTGGTATTTTGATCCCCTGATAAAAAGGCCAATTTACCTATGTTAGCTGTGTTTATTCAGGTCCACGTTGGCAATTTTCTTATTAAAATTGCAAACAACTTTTTAGTATGAATCAACTTTCCATGATGTCTTAAAGCAAGATGACAGTATATCAGGTAATGATCTGTGGGTGTCTTTAGGATCCCTATTGTTCCTCTGTAATAAACTAGGACCAACTGACTCTCCCCCCCCCCCCCCTGCTCTTCCCTATCTCCAGTAGATCATACTTACCTGTAACCCCAATTCCTTAGATCTTCACTGCACAGCCTGCTGCATGATCCATAGTCTCTCTTCCCCTGACACATTTTGCATAGCATTGTCCAATCATGAACTCCACATACGCTGTTCAAAGTCTGTAAGGGTCCTTTCACACGAACGATCCAATCAGATCCGCCTGTCAGTTTTTTAGGCGGATCTGATCGGATCTTCCATGCATCCCTATGGGGAAGCGGATGTCAGCGGGGAGACATGTCCGCTGACACCCGCTGCCATCCGCATCTGATCCTGTCCCTGAAATCCGGACGGATGGAAACCCTGTTTTCCATCCATTCAGGGGACTGGGTCAGATGAGAGCGGACAGGCGGTACGCTCTCATCTGATTCCCCATAGAGAGCAGCGGGGCTCTGACACCTCCCTCTCCACACACGGAGCGGAGAGGGAGGTGTCACCTGCCTACTCAGCGGGGATCAGTGTATCAATCCTCCGCTGAGCAGCACGGAGTCTGCCGACGGAGGCGGACCGCATGAAAGGGCCTAAGACTATTGACATTTGTCCATTGAAGTGAACAGAGTCCACAGTGTTTATGCTTTGGTAGCAAAATGTATAGCTTAGGTTTCAAGACAGATACTATGTGGCACAGGGCAGAGTACACAGTAATTATCCCAAAGTAATGGGGTTACAGATGTGTATGATCTATCACAAAAGTGATGAAGGAAAGGAGGGACAATAAAAAAAATAAGCGCACTAAAAATATGATTAACATTTAATAGTTCTTCCTTTCCTTTAATGTATGCTGGTTTAAGTTGACCATAGATTTTTGACTCTGCATATCCAACCGTCTTCAAAGATTTTATTTTAAGAAATGAAAATATTCATTATGCAAGAAGGGATTGTAATGCATGCGAAGAGCTTTATAATCTACTTAGCTTGGATTTCTGTGCACTGCTACCCAACATAATGCGCATCGTTACATATGGCCAAATTAAAGGAAACACATATAGTTTTTATATTTATTTACATATATTGTAATTATTATGTTCATGACTAACTTTAATATTTTAGCATTATTTTTCACTTACTGTATTTAGTATATATGAACTATTGCATAAGAATATTTTCTATTTAATATTTCCAGCCAGCAGGTGGAGCTCTCTTTATATCCTATACCAAGAGAAACATGCAAGTGTCATGCATTGTTGAGCTCTTTTTGAAAATGCTAGTTATTTTATGGCTTTATAATTTACTGCCCAGAACAAGTATGCAACAAGTAAAGTAGAGTAAAGTCAGAGCTCCAAATCTGCTTGTTTATGGTCAGTAACTAGAAAGAGTTGAAGTTACTGTACCAGCATGACAGCCAGGAAACTAGAATTTTCTGGAAGTAGGTTTAGCAATTGTAGTCTCTATATCCCCTTAGTACTGGTTTCTTTTAACTGCTTTGTTGTTGTATATAGAGCTGACATTTAAATTACACACACACAGCTAAAACAGTAGTAACCCCCTCTTGCTTTGTTTATACCAGGCCACATGGGGAATTCAATTATATGCAGAGATATTCAGCACATGTGCAGCTACTTTTAAACCAAGGTATAAAAGAGAAGTATAGGCAAAGCATTTTTGGCTATACTTCTCTTCTGGGGCACAGAATTGCACTTACTTTTGTACCCTGGAAACCCAGGGACAGTCGACAGTTGCCTTTGCTGCTCCCGGCTCCAGAAGGATCTCGACCATATTGTTGGGATCCACCCAGCGTCCTAATTGACAGTTGGCTACTGCTCTCAGCATGCATCTGAGAGCCAAAGCCAGCTGCGACCAACCCTTCTCCAGCCTGGTGCTCCAGTGAGCACTGCCAGGACATAGCACAGAGCAGTGACTGATAACCACCAATCTCTGCTCTGGGAAGACCAGGAACTGAGTAATAAGTGTTCATGTGATCACTCAGTTCTCAGGTTTAGAGCTAACAAAAACAGCTGCAGCCTCACACCAATGTTGCAGCATTGAGGTATGTATGTTTGTGTGTGTGTGTGGCAATACAGTGAAAAGGGGGCACACAGGGAGGGGATTAGAAGCAGACAGAACAGGGAGGGGGGTAGGTGTTGGAGAAGCAATTACAGGAATGATGCCCTGTGTCTGTGTCTCTCCCTGCAGCAGCTAAAAGCTGGCAGGAGGGGGAGAAACTCGTTTTCAGGTGCTTCAAAAAGCCACACAGGGCTTCCTTCTGTAATTGCCCCCCGCCCAAACACACCGATTCCCCATGCTGTTGGGGCCCCACCTGTATGCCCCCTACAGGAGGACTGGTGGTCCCCCCCCTATCAGCGAATAGTATGTGGATATGGACTTTACATATACATACAATTCCCTATCTATTCATAGGACGAGGCACGGTTTACTTTTTGATGTCCCTGGTTTCCGCCCCAGTGAGACATTGTGGATGAGCTGAATATAACTGGGTTCAATTTATGTGAGGTTTGTCGAACTGTGTTGAAGTTCTAAACGTTAATCCGATCCTCAATGAAGTCAATCGCAGCTGAATAAAAAAATGCCATTTAAATTGAGGTAAACACTGATTCCCTGCCAGTTTGGTTTTCTTAATATCAAATGCTTTTTTTTTTCAAAATGTAGTACTATCTACAAAAACAACAGATTCCCAGACTGACACATGAAAGTAAACAAAGGGGTGGGAATGGTGACTAAAGTCATTGCCCAGATTTCAATGTCACTTCAATTTCAATGTCACTTACCAAATACAGCCATGGCAAATGAACAAATATGGCCATGACCATATTTGGTCAACGATGTGAGCCATTATCTCCGTCCTTTTGTTTACATTCACCCCTTATCCAGACTTTCCCAGCTGACAGCTGAATGGGCATGGGTGGGGATGCATCACTGGTTGTTGGAAAGCTGGTGGCTCACTGGTTGCTGAGAAGCTGTCATATTTAGCAGGGGTAGTAAAACGGCTGCTAAATATTTAACTTCCAATGCAGCTGGTGGCTTAGTGGGCAAACACCTCATTTAGTTTGCCTATTTGCCAAAAGTTAAACAGGCAAAATTCAGATCAAATTGCAGTCTGAAGGTCTTGAATATTGTAAATGTGTTTTTTACAGATTGCCCTACAATTGTATAGCTTTCACATCTCCCAAAAAATGTTAGAACTCTACTACTCCATATTATAGTATTGTAACAGAGAATACCCACAGATGAGCACCTTTCAATTGGTCGATGAGACCACTTGTTACACTGATGAGTGAACCAGGAACCTACGGGGTCAAGTGGTGACTTACACCTTGATGTTGGTAATTGAATATTATAGTTCTCTGAGTTATGAAATCTTGAAGAAAAGTAACAGGACCAGAAAGCACCTGTAAATGTCTACTACTGCTTTTAAGTGGCAGATTTCAAAAATGTATTTCTCTATAGGTTGCTTTAGAAAAACATGTACCAGTGTGATTTATGTAGATTTCCTAAAAATGTTTGGGTATTTCCTCTGGGAGTTATACTGTTCACAATGTAGTAGCATACAAACAGTATAGTTAGCTTCTGCATAACCAGTACATACTAACTTGGTTACAAACAATTAGGGGCTGATGTGAATTGGTAAATGTACTTTGCAATCTTCTGAAAAAAACAATGGCGGAGATTAGTGTTTTTTAGTGGGACTGTGACATTGGGGCGGACAGATCAGACCCCTAACTGACATTTTTGACACTTTTGGGGGGGACCAGTGACATTACTACAGTAATCAGTGCTAAAAATATGCACTGTTACTGTACTAATAAAACTGGCGGGGAAGGGGTTAACACCAGGGGCGATCAAAGGGTTAAATGTGTCCCCTAGGGGGTGCTTTCTAACTATGTAGGGGAAGGGCTTGCTGAATGAACACTGAGTACTGTGTTCCTAAATAGGAGGAACACAGGATCCCTGTGTTCCTTACTGACAGATCAGCGGTCTGCCTTGTTTACAACGGCAGACTGGCGTTCTGTCTCCACGGGGAGTGTCGCAGGTGCCTGGCGGACATCGCGGCCACAGGACCCGCTGATTGGCTCCCCCTGTAGCCAATTGGTGTGGCACACCCCCACTAGCGGTCTAGTAGAGTTACGTCACTTCGCAGGACAGAGCCGACCTGCTGCAGTATGTGTACTGATGGTGGTCAGCAAGTGGTTACGTTTTTTTTAAATCAGCACAGATATAAGTAAATACTTACACTAAAAGTCAGATGTCCCTTGTGCTGATGGCTACTGTCTTCATTTATATGTTCAGTGCTCTGCCCCCTGCATAATTCTCCCCTGCATCAATAATCTTCCTGTGCTGCGGGGGTTAATACGAGCTGCCAAACCTGTCATAGGCACTCCTTAAGAGTGCCATCTATGCCCATCCCTTCCCCCTCCTCCATTTATAGAAGCTGTAATATAGTTTCCAACAAAAAAAAACGATCTATGAATAGAGGCAGGGTGGATGAATGGAAGGTCTGCCTCCTCCATTCACCATTCGTTTGAGAAAACTAACCTATATATCTGTTATGTGTTTCCATTAATATGGTATATCTAAACAAAAAAGTTTTCAAACTATTTCTTACCTCTTAGACGTTACCTAGAAGAAGGTATTAAGGCAAACCTTTCTGAAAAAAATTCAGTGTGAATCTGTTCCAATAGAAAGGCTAAGGACACACTTAGGTTTCTCTTATTAACATACAATGGAGAAGCTCAGCTTTTATGTTTTAACCCTTTGCTAGTACAGAATGTTCAAATCTAGTTTGGAAATGATAATGAGATCTGCCAGCACAAAACAGTCAGGGTTTATTATGGCAAACACATTTTCCCAGCCTATTTACCTAAATTAAAATTTTGGATAAATGGATTGTTAAAAGCTGGGGTATTAGAAAAGATCACCTAAAAAAAGTTAAGCTGCATTTTTTAAAAAAGTTTTGAAATTATGCTACGTGAATGGATACATGTAACAAATTTAAAATAGCTTCCAATTGTAGCTGAAAAAAAGGAAAAATACACTTTAAAGGCATACGATGGGAGAGTTTGTTTGCCTTTACAGCAGACAGGAGACTAATACACTTTGTTAATATACTAAACGCTGTATAGGGTATGATTAGATATTTGTTTTTGCGTGTATTAATAATTTTTTGTTGTTTTAATCTATATACGAAATAAAACAAATCTATTGATTAAATATACGGTATATAGTATATTATATACATCTTTATGATTATAACATGGTTAAAAAGAAATAAAATTCACTAACAATACTAGTTTATTTTAACTTGATCCTGCTATAAACTAAATTCAAGTTATAAACCATAAACCCTATAGACCATCTGCTTAATAGAATATGTTATACTATTCTATATATAAGGCTTCTATATACATTATTTCATAAATATAAAAGAATCATTCTATAGCTGGGAAACGCTGAATAATAATCTGCGAGAAACAGAGGCCTGCACTGTCTTGTGTCTGATATTTACATAGGAAAATAACAGGAAAACAAGAATCCTTTGTTGTGTGTGTTGATTGCCTATAAAAGCTGGTCTGTTCTCAGACATAACATGACTTGTCAGCACTGCTGGGATGCGTTGACCTTTCATGTAAATGAACACTTAATAAACCTCTGTCTTTGAGTATAGAAATGGACATGGTGTTACAAAAGAAATAAACTTTACAAGTTCTATTTCCTTCGTACATAGCCACCGGAACATAAAACCCTTCTTAACTGGCAGACAATAAAATTACATCAAGTTCTCTGCTGAAAAACATAGCCCAAATTGGTGTCTAATGTATAATGGTACTAAAACCCAGGTCAATCATATTAACACAGAATTCTCACAAAAAAAAATTGCTTGTTGGGCATGCAGTTACCAAGGAGAAATATAAAAAAATCTTATTTTAACAATAGTTAGCTTTATATTGGTTTACCCAAAGCAGGGCTGCTGATGATTAACAGTAATTTATTTTATATTTGCTAGCAAGCAAGCAGTTGTTTATATTCATTCTAAAATTATTTTATAACTGTGCCTAATTTAATGTTTCTGCAGTATATTTTTCTTTACTGTGTTTCTCCACTTGTGATAACAAATGTCATGGACCTGTAATAACAGTATAACTGAGTCAACACAGTACATTCCTACTCATTAGCTGAAATGGACAAGATAAATAAGAAGTGTTATGTCCTTATTTATTTTAGCCACTGCAATTTAAAAAAACTGTTTTAAAATCATCTAGTTTCCACACAATCAAGTTAACAGGAGGTATTGTAAGCTAGTTAGTTTATGCTTTCAAAGATGAAGAGTAGAATGTTTGGGACTACAATAGTCACCGAAATCGGATTCCATGTAGCACTGGACTATTGTGTCAAACATGAGAATGAAAGGGATGACTTTTACCTTTTAAGGTTTTCTTTTTTGGAAAAGGAAATACATTGTACAAAACACAGACACATAAATTTAGTGTTTACAGCGGCTTTTCAGTCATTTTTTCATCTGTTTATCTATTAAATCCTCTGCCCTTGTTGTTTTACCTTAGGATAGTAAAACATTTTTTTCTGCCAGTAAATACATAACATAGCCCACTTCCTCTATCATGTCTGGTAATTAGCCTAGGGCTAATGCCATCATGCACAGCGCTCTCTCTCTCACTCTCATGACAGTTTTCCAGCAAGGTAGGAGGGGTGAGTCATAGGAGAGCCAATGAGAGCTGCAAAGCTGGTCGAGGCAGGATAAGGGCAGAAATAACAGGAAACGGCAGAGATTCATGTGTATACATCCAGAGAGGTAGAAATGTGCAGGCAAGCAGTGGTGTGAATGTGTCTGCCTATCTGTCTGTATATATATATATATATATATATATATATATACATACACAGTATATACATAAACACACACACATATATACGGAACAAAATTTTAAGCGCAGCACTTTTGTTTTTGCCCCCATTTTTCATGAGCTGAACTCAAAGATCTAAGACTTTTTCTATGTACACACACAAAAGGCCTATTTCTCTCACATATTGTTCACAAATCTGTCTAAATCTGTGTTAGTGAGCCCTTCTCCTTTGCGGAGATAATCCATCCACCTCACAGGTGTGCCATATCAAGATGGTGATTAGACAGCATGATTATTGCACAGGTGTGCCTTAGGCTGGCCACAATAAAAAGCCACTCTAAAATGTGCAGTTTTATCACACAGCACAATGCCACAGATGTCGCAAGCTTTGAGGGAGAGTGCAATTAACATGCTGCAGGAATGTCCACCAGAGCTGTTGCCTCTGAATTGAATGTTCATTTCTCTACCATAAGCTGTCTCCAAAAGCGTTTCAGAGAATTTGGCAGTACATCCAACCGGCCTCACAACTGCAGACCATGTGTAACCACACCAGCCCTGGACCTCTACATCCAGCATCTTCTCCTCCAAGATCGTCTGAGACCAGCCACCCGGACAGCTTCTGCAACAATTGGTTTGCATAACCAAACAATTTCTGCACAAACTGTCAGGAACCGTCTCAGGGAAGCTCATCTGAATGCTCGTCATCCTCATTGGGGTCTCGACCTGCAGTTCGTCGTTGTAACCGACTTGAGTGGGCAAATGCTCACATTTGAGTTCAGCTCATGAAAAATGGGGGCAAAAACAAGTGTTGCATTTATAATTTTGTTCAGTATATACAGCTGCAAGAAAAAGTATGTGAACCCTTTGGAATGATATGGATTTCTGCACAAATTGGTTATAAAATGTGATCTGATCATCATCTAAGTCACAACAATAGACAATTACAGTCTGCGTAAACTAATAACACACAAATAATTAAATGTTGCCATGTTTTTATTGAACACACCATGTAAGCATTCACAGTGCAGGTGGAAAAAGTATGTGAACCCCTAGACTAATGACATTTCCAAGAGCTAATTGGAGTGAGATGTCAGCCAACTGGAGCTCAATCAATGAGATTAGATTGGAGGTGTTGGTTACAGCTGCCCTGCCCTATTCTGGGTTTGCTTTTCACAAGAAGCATTGCCTGATGTGAATGATGCCTCGCACAAAAGAGCTCTCAGAAGACCTATGATTAAGAATTGTTGACTTGCATAAAGCTGGAAAGGGTTATAAAAATATCTCCAAAAGCCTTGCTGATCATCAGTCCACGGTAAGACAAATTGTCTATAAATGGAGAAAGTTCAGCACTGCTGCTACTCTCCCTAGGAGTGGCCGTCCTGTAAAGATGACTGCAAGAGCACAGCGCAGACTGCTCAAAGAGGTGAAGAAGAATCCTAGAGTGTCAGCTAAAGACTTACAAAAGTCACTGGCAAATGCTAACATCCCTGTTAGTGAATCTACAATACGTAAAACACTAAACAAGAATGGATTTCATGGGAGGATACCACAGAGGAAGCCACTGCTGTCCAAACAAAACATTGCTGCACATTTACAGTTTGCACAAGAGCACCTGGATGTTCCACAGCAGTACTGGCAAAATATTCTGTGGACAGATTAAACCAAAGTTGAGTTGTTTGGAAGAAACACACAACACTGTGCGGCGAAAAAGAGGCTCAGCACACCAACATCAAAACCTCATCCCAACTCTGAAGTATGGTGGTGGGGGCATCATGGTTTGGGGCTGCTTTGCTGTGTCAGGGCCTGGACGGATTGCTATTATCGAAGGAAAAATGAATTACCAAGTTTATCAAGACATTTTGCAGGAGAACTTAAAGCCATTTGTCTACCAGCTGAAGCTCAACAGAAGATGGGTGTTGCAACAGGACAATGACCAAAAGCATAGAAGTAAATCAACAACAGAATGGCTTAAACAGAAGAAAATACACCTTCTGAAGTCGCCCTGTCAGAGTCCTGACCTCAACCCGATTGAGATGCTGCAGCATGACCTCAAGAAAGCATTTCACACCAGACATCCCAAGAATATTGCTGAACTGAAACAGTTCTGTAAAGAGGAATAGTCAAGAATTACTCCTGACCGTTGTGCACGTCTGATCTGCAACTACAGGAAACGTTTGGTTGAAGTTATTGCTGCCAAAGGAGGTTCAACATTTTATGACCAATTTGTGCAGAAACCCATATCATTCCAAAGGGTTCACATACTTTTTCTTGCAGCTGTATACAGACACACACACAAATTTAAAGGAAACCTCTTTCTTAAAATGTTAGTTGCCTGGATGTCAAGCATATCATATTCATTTATTACTTTCTGAATACTGAAGCCAGATAGCTAGGTAGAATTTTGATAATGAGGTCAGCAGTGGCAACTCATGTATTTTTCTCATGTGAAATAATCTTTTTTTTATAGCACACTAAGCTCTGTGCAGTGGTTTGATGATATAAATGGATTGTTGTGACCAAGCAAGGTCTTAACCTTATAAACTCACTGGTTTACATTTTTTTTATATGTATATAAAAAAATGTTTAGACCTTTTTGGCTGAATAACTTTGCTCAGGTTCTATAGTCTTTATGTGAAAATGTTTATGGAATTTTATGGAATGCAATTCCTGTGACAATAAACATATACTTGTGTTCATGGTATTGTGAAATGTTATTACCTGAATTTAACAGATGCTTACTACTGTAACACATCATGGCTGGGCTGGTAAATGTGCATCTGTGTAAGCTTGTTAGCAGATGAGTTAATGGAGCGATCAGGTTGTACATATAGCTATTGTTGTCTATTGATTCAGTTAGTAATGTGAATTGCAATAAAACAAACTGCGGTGGTAAGAATAGCGTATGTTTTGCACTTGCATCACTGACCCCATGACAATATCGATAGCTGAATAAACTAGCTTAGAAATGAAAGAAATGCGATAAGAAAACAATGTAAGTCTTTTAATGAATCACAGATGGCAATGAAGGTAATGTCAGCCATTTATTGACCAAATATTTGGTAATAATAATTGGTCAGACACTTTTTTATAAGGTAAGGGATGTTTCACACAGTATAATAATGTAAGATGAACAAAAGTATGTGCATGCACCAAATCTAAAATCAAGGATGTTTTCCATATTATGTATTGTTAATAGCTTTTTAATACAAGTGTATATGTGAAATTCCTCCAATGCCAATAAATGTGTAAACAAAAAAAAAAATTGTGCAACTGATATTATTTTGAAATATGAATCACCAAATTCATATCCCCACCTTTTTTACTAGTATCTGTTTCTCTTAGCCTTGTAATTTCCCTCCACAATTAAGGATTTTTCCATATGCTCCAGGTACTGCCATAACTGGTGCCGGCTCCTCAGGGCGCTGCAATCTCCCACCAAAATCTAGGATCTTTTTCATGTGTTCCAGCCACCTCTATCAGGGACCCTGCCATATCCTATGCAAACCAGTTTTACTACATAATGGATTTCTACATCATGTATCTGTTCTTATTTCACCACCACCTAAAGCTGGCATGTTTACTATTCTCTCACTCATTCTTTGTCAATAATCTGGGCACTATCCTGTAATTTTGCTACTTACAACATTTCCATTTCATGCATAGTAACTTGGCCAATCATATTACAAATCACCATTTAGTAAACTGGATCTTTCCTGAATCACAAACTGATCTGTGGCACAAAGTCAACCGGGTGGTTGGTTTTGCTTTAAAGACTTTCAACAATCTCTTTGGATTATTCCACAGGTTTTCTGCAGTGGTATGTAGACCCAGGGCTTATGACAGGCTGGGGCCTTCTGCTTTTTATAGAGGGACTTTATTTTACCTATATGCTTGAATAAGGTCAAACTGACTTTTGTTATGACATGGGCTTTAATCTGAAGATACTTTCTGGGAATGATTATGAGTTTACGGCGGGAAGAGTTCCTCTCCTCTTGTTCGCTTGTGTGCACTACTTTTATTGACTTTGCTATTTACCACATGGCTCTATTGGCTAGGTTAGTTGCACCGGTGTTGGAACCACTATCCGCTCCAGCAGGGGTGTTTTTCCAGAGTAGTGACATTCAGTGTGTCAGTTTTCACAACACAGGCATAATGCCTGTAGGATGTAAGAACTAGCCTTGGGTAGACAGTAATGGTAAGTCTACTATTCATCAGCAACTGAGGCCTGGTTTTACAGTTAACTTCTTAACATGAATGGTGATTTGGCATAGGCTACAGCTGAATACAGTTAAAACTATATTCATCCTTCGAATGATGTATGAAACACAATCTTTATTGGTGTGTAAAAGACAACAAAAACGTTTTATATATGCTTATCTTTTTTTTTTTTTTTTTTTTAGCTTTGTTATGATTGTCTTCCTGCCCCAAAGGCCTTTCTCCTTCATAGTCATGAATATATACATTGGTGTATCCAGGAATATATGTTTATGAAAAAGTCTTGGTGTAGAAAGATATTTTGGCAGTTAGATTGTACCATCACAGTTGATGCCCTTCTGATATATTTATGATCGAATTTAAAGTGTATGTACATTGACGCTAATGGCTCATGTTATTTGAAGTGTTAAGTTTGCTGCGCAGTGCAACAAATGCATAATTTAAGTGTTTTTTTTTTTTGGTTTTTTTTTGAAGCAATGAATAGTGTTCTGGGACAAAGGCCTTTCACCAAACTGGGCTTTGATTCAAAGACAGGGGTCATCATCTTCCTTGATTTTGAAATCTGTTGCTATAAACAGGCACTACTTTGTCTTGTGCTAAAATTTGCTGTAAAATCAGTTTCAGAAGGTTTGGTTTTAGGGCCAATACAATTAACATCTATGTAATAAGCAGTTTGCTTTTATCAGTATAAATAGTAACACCAGTGTGTGTAACCTTTTTCACTGGTGGTGAATCGGAAATGTGAAATAGATTTTTCCTTTTTCTGCTGAAAATATAATTTCATGCTTTACAGTTTTTTGCAATCCTCAGCCCTATTACTGTAATTCTCTAGCAGTTTAGATAAACATCAATGCTCCAATTGCTTTAATAGTCAAACTGTGTACCATTTGTGCCACATAGTCATTGAAGCTTGTCATGTTTGACAAAT
Organism: Pelophylax lessonae; assembly: GCF_965119305.1. Lineage (NCBI taxonomy): Eukaryota > Metazoa > Chordata > Amphibia > Anura > Ranidae > Pelophylax > Pelophylax lessonae. The sequence continues at coordinate 275,156,285 of NC_138772.1, read as the reverse complement.
CCAGTAATTGAGATTAACTCTTCTAGGGTTTTGACATGAAACCAGTAATTTACTATTACTGTGAATTGCTGTCTATTCTTTGTATCAAATAAAACAGACGAGTATTCAGTATCAAGCTTCTAGACCTCCTTTTCCGTATATATTTCATATAAACATATCAATGTTTTTCTTTATATTGAATATGTTGATGAAATTATTGCTTGTAATAGCAGGTATTATAGTATTGACAAGCATTTCAATTTAAATTTCCACTCTATGCTTTTATCTTTACTGTTACTTTTAGGTATATGTACGAGGTACATAAAAGCACAAACACACATACTCACCTCCATGTTGCAGCATTGGTGTGATGCGTTATCTGTCCGAATGCGTCTCTAAGCTTGAGGACTGAGCAAACGCATGACCACTGGTCTCTAAGCTCTCAGTCGTCTTGGGAGTGGAGAGCAGTGACTGTTAGTCACTGCTCTCTAATCTGCCCCTCCAGTGCTGCACGCTGAAAGCTGGAGCTAGCTGTCAATTGGGTAGCTGGGTGGATCCTGAAAATATAGTCAGGATCCTTCCAGAGCCTGGAATGCCAATGGGACATCAGCTGACATAGGGCTTTAGCCTCAGAAGAGAGTAAAAGTAAATGCTGAAGAGAACTATTGCCAAAAAAACCTTTGACCATACTTTTCTTTTAATGTTGCACAATGAGCTGTAGAGGAAAACAATGAAACATCAGTGCGGGAGGGTGCCCATCTGATGATCTCTATGATGTACCTACCTTCCCAGACTGAGGTGCAACCTGGCGGCGTCAGATGGACCAAAACATAAAGCTCCATAGGTGTTCTTTTGGATTTAGGTCAGGCGAGCGTGGGGATCATTCAATGGTTGTAATTCATTCATCCTCCAAGAACTGGCTGCATACTCTCGCCCCATGAGGCCGGGCATTGTCGTGCACCAGGAGGAACCCAGGACCCACTGCACCAGCGTAAGATTTGACAATGGGTCCAAGGATTTCATCCTGATAGCTAATGTCAGTCAGGGTGCCATTGACTAGCCTGTAGAGGTCTGTGTGTCCCTCCATGGATATGCTTCCTCAGATCATCAGTGACCGACCACCAAACTGGTCATGCTGAATGATGGCAGGCAGCATAATGTTCTCCATGGCTTCTCCAGACCCTTTCACGTCTGTCACATGTGCTCAGGGTGAACCCGCTCTCATCTGTGAAAAGCACACGGCACCAGTGGTGGACCTGCCAAATCTGGTGTTCAATGGCAAATGCCAATCGAGCTCCACAGTGCCGGGCTGTGAGCACAGGTCCCAATAGAGGATGTCAGGCCCTCAGGCCACCCTCATGAAGTCTGTTTCTGATTGTTTGGTCAGGGACATTCACACCAGTGGCCTGCTAGCGGTCATTTTTTTAGGGCTCTGGCAGTGCTCATAATTTCCCTCCTTGCACAAAGGAGCGGATACCAGTCCTGCTGATGGGTTAAGGACCTTCTTCTGCCCCGCCCAGCTTTCTTAGAGTAACTTCCTGTCTGCTGGAATTTCCTCCATGCTCTTGGGAGACACAGCAAACTTTTTGGCAATGGTACGTAATGATGTGCCATCCTAGAGGAGTTGGACTGCCTGTGCAAACTCTATAGGGTCCAGGTATCTCCTCATGCTACCAGTAGTGACATTGACTCTAGCCAAATGCAAAACTAGTGAAAAACAGTCAGAAAAGATGAGTAGGGAAAAAAATGTCAGTGGCCTCCACCTGCAAAACCATTCCTTTTTTAGAGGTTGTCTCGTTGTTGCCCATCTAGTGCACCTGTTGTTAATTTAATTAACACCAAAGCAGCTGAAATTGATTAACAACCCCCCTCTGATGCTTAACTGACTAGAGCAATATCCCTGAGATTAATTGACTTGATGTTAACTGATTAAAAAGTGTTCCTTTACTTTTTTTTGAGCAGTGTATGATGGAAGGTAAATTGTGGTCAATTCATTGTTTGAGGTCTCTGTAAAGCTCCATGCCAGTCCCTAGTCCTAAAGGTGAGGTGGCCAATGGTAAAGCAGTGTTATTCGAGTTTCGGCTGCCAGTGAAAGGGTCCTTAGGTTGTCTCTGTCAGCTGTTTGTTGTTACTGGTCACATTTACTCCCCTTCACACCCACTTCTAGAAAAGATATATGTATGTGCTTACTTTCTGTACTGTGCATACTCCACCACAGCCGGTGGGTACAACCTCCTCAAACTCTGTAAGTGAGCTAGTGATAGGAATGGTGAGAAAGACCTGCTTGCTGGGAATTTACTAGAAATTCAGCATTGTAAAAATGTATGACAACTGCTGATACAAAGAGGAAGTGTTGACAGTATTCACATCCAAATACAATTTGGATTAACAACTTTGTTTACCAACAAAAAATGCTTTATATGCCTATTAGTAAAAATTATTTCAACAATGATGCAATAAAATCTTTAATATAACCTTCAGTTTTCTTATAATAAATAATTGGGGATTGATGAACAATATGAAACAGTTAATTAACAGAAGAGTTTGGGGTCCCCCGACTTTAAATATCTCCCATTATAATGGATAACATGTGAATGAGAGGAAAGAGCTTATCAAACATGAAAGAGTTGCTGTCTCTTTGGCAGCTAATGTTTTTATCTATTACAGGTACTTCTAACGTGCTGACAATTTGCATAGTGCTTTACATACTGTATATATTGTACATTCATGTCAGGTACTGCTTCAAGGAGATTACAAGCTAAGGTCCCTATCTCTCATACAAATACATACAAGGGCCAATTTAGACAGGAGCCAAATAACCAACCAGCATGTCTTTGGAGCATGGGAGGAAGCCCATACAAGCACAGGGATAACATGCAAACGTCAAGCAGGTAGTGACATAGTTGGGATTTGAACCGGTGACTCTAGTGCTGTAATGTAGAAATGATAACCACTTAGCTGTTATACTGCCCATGGGCATTTGGAGTGGTGTGTTGTTTTTTTTTTTAGGGTGGAAACCAGAGACCAGAGCTCATGTTCTCTCTGTTAAAGCTGAACTCTGGAATAAGCAAATATTTTCTAAAAAGAAAAAGAGGTGTGTGTATATACCTACTCTTAGTAAAACGTTGCCTCTGTGCAGGAGCTTCCAGTATTAAGACCAGTAACTGCTGCTCTTTGTTTCCTGTGCAGGCTGACTGGTCTTTATCTGCCCCCGTCCTGTAGCATTTTGAAGACAGCCTATAGTGGGTAGATCTGCTGGGTCCCTCCCACAGCGCTGCTCTCTGCACAAGTTATTTGCAGCACAGCAGTGCAATATGTCATTTGAAAAGGTAAATATGTTGTGCAGCTTATGGGACAGTCATTCTGTGCCAATCAGTTTGAAAATGCCGGCCATTCATGGTGCAAATTTCTTTCCTGGAAAGAAACTTGCATGATTCCCCCATCAACATAGACAGTGCTGACAGTGGAATCAGCAATTGCCCTCTCCTAGTGGGGAGTGGATGGCCTTCTCCCGCATGCCAGGAGAAAAGATAATTGCTGTCTGTGTTGATGGGGGAATCGTATGAATACAGAAGACAGTGATTATTGCTAGAGGCTGTAGCAGCCGCTAGCAATAACCACAAGAGAATCTGTCAGGCTGGTTGTACCAATGTTGATCAATCAATCAACTTGGTACACTCAGCCTGCCCATTACGAATTTTGAATTGTGTATGGCTGTTAGGGACCTTCTCTATCATCCTGTAACAAACTTACATTGCCTAAAAGTTTGTATTTGTGTTCCAGCTGTGCATTTCACATTCATTGTAATGTAAACTCTAGCAGTAAGGTTTCACAATGTCAAAGCGGTTGTCCATGAGTCATTTCTTTGTTAAAGGGCACCAATTATGGTCATTAAGTTTGATAGTGGGTATGTCCATGCATTTTTAGCTGCAGGAACCTGACTATTATACAATATACCAACTGTACAGCTGTACTGCAAACGTGCATTACACTGTCATATTGGAAAGTAGTGGAAAGTCGAAGTTCTAGATGGTTTTCTTATTTTTTTTTAAGTCTAAGTATAACTAAATAGTCACTGAAAAAGTAATAGTTTACTTGAAAAGAAGATGTTTGCTGTTACAATTCAAATTCATCTTCCAAAGGAATATAACATACTAGCACACTGATAATGCTTTCAAGGGTAGTTCTGAAATCCAGATGTTTCTCTAATGACACAAGGAAAACCACTGGAGACCTTTCTTTTTTGCTATAGAAGAAGTATAGAGTTTTTGGATTCAATACAAGGCAGGGATGAGATAGTACTCCTATAGCAAGAAGAGCCATCAGTAATCTGCACCCCCTCCCATAAACAAAATTCCCCACGGGGATACCAGTCCCGACGTCCTAAGTGCTAAATTGGTGCCTTTCCTAAAGGAAGTTAGGGCCCATGCAAAAAGACTACTATAGACTTTATTACACCTCAGCTTTGTGCTGTAGGAACTGTCAATAGGAAATTTGGATTTTATTTTCACAAAGTTCTCTGGGCTGTGAATAACATACTGACTTCACAAACATTTGATTGTTCTGAGATTGCTGAAAATATATTAATGCGTCCATCAATGCATATTAACCATTTACACCAGTGGAAAATGAAGAAATGGCAGGGAAGAGGGTGAGCATTGAAATGTTATTAAAAATATTTGTGGGAGGGATGTTGCGTGATCCTGGTGTACACTTTGTGCTCCAGGGGATTTCAGCAATTTCCTGACATTAGGCTGTATGTGTGGTAACATGCAGAATATAGCCAAAGCCATTTATATCCATTAGGATCTGCCCCATTCAATACATATGCCAGGGAAGCTACATGTAGAAAAGAGAGAGACAAAAGGAGAAAGCATCCAAAATTGTGTTTGAAAATAAGTATTTGAACATTTTTTTAATTTATTTATTTTTGGAAATCAAAGACTATTTCTGCTCTAGATCATAGCAGGCATAAATACTGCCTAAATAAATGACCCTTTTGTGAAGGTCTCATCTGTTCTACTTGGAGTTTTTGGATGAACTAAAGCAATAGCAAACATTGTTAAACTGGGAAATGTATCAGTATAGTTCCAGCTACATTAAGAGATAAGCTCATATGATAATGCACTCACATTTCCAGAGCGTAATCCTTTTTATTTCTAGACAAGCAATAGTTTAAGTATGTCTTTTGAGATTATATGGTTTCACCGAGTTCTTGTAAGTAATTATAAACTAGCATCAAAATGTTAGATTCGGTAATCTGAGTTAAAATAAGTAGCATGTCTACAATAGAGGAATGAAGGAGTATGAAATGGTAGACAATGCTACACTGACAAAAGAGAAAGCTACCATTGTCGAGTGATTTAGTGTTCCACCATGTGGTTATCTTTTGGCTTGTGACCCAGTTTAAATCATATTACCAATTCTCAATTTTTTGCAATTAAAATAACTGAATTACATTTTTTTATTACACTAAACAACATTATTTTAAGTTTTGAATAAAGTAAGGAAGCAAGAAAGTCTCGTTTTTTTTGTCTGAGTCCTTTTGAGACACAGTAATAAACCTTTATTGGTAAAATTGGAGAGGAAAAAAACCCTTTTCATGTGTTTATTGCTGTCCATGGGGTTGATTTACTAAAGGCAAATATATTGTGAACTGCAAATGCTCTTGCTCCAGAGCTTAGTAAATGGAGTAAAGCTTCGCTTTGCAAAATATACCCAATCACATGCAAGGAAAATAAAAAACAGCATTTTTGCTTGCCCATGAGTGGATGATAGAAATCGGCAGAGCTTTCCCTTATTTCAGAGCTTCCCCTCAGATTTACAGCAACTGCACTTGCATTGTGTACAGTATATTTGCCTTTAGTAAATCAACCTCAAAGTCTTCATGCCCAGGTAACAACTGCTACCCTCATTTGTTAACCTGCTGTCACAGGAATAGGAAGTTCGGAAATTCAGAACTTTGCCCCTATGGCGCTGCAGGGAACTTGGATTAACTATTTATTCTACTCACAAATGACCTAGCTAAACACTCTAGGGTAGACCATGGTTTCTGTTTCCTTGGCATTAAAAGAAACAATTACTATATTTAAGTCAAATTAACTATCAAGGCAGTTATAATAAGATTGTTTCTCTTTATGCATTTTCTTTTTAGCCTTATGAAATGAGCAATTAATTATGATAGGTTTTGATTGTTTTTTTTTTTTATATGATTTGCACATTTTAAAATAATTATTTCAATATTTTTTTCATTACTTGTTTAAAATCTCTATTTTACATTTGGCACTTTGTTTTCAGAGCACTGGCTCCTCGTTTGCTAATGTCTTCAAACTGAAAATCCATCCTGAGCTAGCAGATAGGAAGGTAGTATGTCCCTACCTTCTACATTCAGTGGTGTATATTGTGAATAGGCCTGTAGGGCAAGAGATCATTATACAGGTTATTCAGACTATTTGCATAACAGTATTAAGTAGTGTAGGATAGTGTAGGACCCACTGACGATGGGGTACTTTGAGGTAGTGGTGGGCTTGAGCACGATATGGCCATATGGTGGGACCAAATCCCCATTTTTATTTATGGATTGTCTTCATATTTGATAGTAATTTCTTTTGCATGTGTGCGCTATTCTTTTTTAATATGCATGTCGCTTGGTTCATAGCTGCACCGGCTTTAGAAATACATGTTCAGGGTATGCTCCCCCAACTTTTTGCTTGTTTATTATGTATTCGGTCTGACCAGACTTCTGAGGTTGAGCACCCCTCCCCAACCCCCCACACACACCTGTACTCTATCAGTGTCCACTATCAAGTAGATATAGGAGGAGTCCCTTGTAGTGCATTAGCACATCTCTCCCAGCAAGAAGTGTTGTCTCCAAGGGTTAGAGAGGCTGGATTCATCCTTTTTTTATGGATAGTGTAGGACCCACTGACGATGGGGTACTTTGACGTAGTGGTGGGCTTGAGCATGATATGGCCATATAGTTACATAGTTACATAGTTACTTAGTTAGTGAGGTTGAAAAAAGACATCAGTCCATCCAGTTCAACCTATGATGTGTGTGTGTGTGTTTGCTATTAACCGTACATTGTATACCCCTGTATGTTGTGGTCTTTAAGGTGTCCATCTAATAGTTTTTTAAAACTATCAATGCTCCCTGCTGATACGACTGCTTGTGGAAGAGAATTCCACATCCTTACCGCTCTTACAGTGAAGAACCCCTTACGCACTTTAAGGTTAAACCGCGTTTCCTCAAGTTTTAGTGAGTGGCCACGTGTCTTATTGTATCTCCTCTCTCTGAATAGTTTGTTCCTTATGCTCGGGTCGCCAGTACAGTATTTGTACATTGATATCATATCCCCCCTCAATCTTCTCTTCTCCAGAGAGAATAGGTTCAGTGCTTGTAGTCTTTCCTCATAGCTGCTGTCCTCCATTCCCCTAATTATTTTTGTTGCCCTTCTCTGGACTTTCTCCAGTTCCAGCACATCCTTCCTGAGGACCGGTGCCCAGAACTGGACAGCATACTCCAGATGTGGCCGGACCAGAGTCTTGTAGAGTGGGAGAATAATCTCTTTATTTCTGGAGTGAATCCCCTTTTTTATACAACCCAGTATTCTGTTGGCTTTGCTTGCGGCGGCTTGGCATTGCATGCCACTGCCAAGCCTGTTGTCTACAGTGGGACTAAATCCCCATTTTTATTTATGGATTGTCTTCATATTTGATAGTCATTTCTTTTGCATGTGTGCGCTATTCTTTTTTAATATGCATATCGCTTGGTTCATAGCTGAACCAGCTTTAGAAATGCATGTTCAGGGTATGCTCCCGCAACTTTTTGCTTGTTTATTAAGTACTAAGTCAGGACAGAAGTCCCTTATTAGCCCTTTGAAAGCTGGAAATATTAAAAATGACCAGGCAAGGTATTTTTTGTCCTATACATAATAAGAAACAAATATAAGAAACTGTCAATGTACAGTAAGTCATATGTATATGGAATAGTGGAATATGATTATTAGCCAGTGGCCTTTTCCTTATGAGGGCATGCAACCACTCTCTGACCAGTAACATTTTGATGAGCATGATTCACTGTTATCCCTAGATTTTAAATAGAATTGTTCTGCAAGCCTCCCAATGGAAAACATTCAATGTTTGTCTGTGCTTGCACCACTTATTACCACTGGTAAGTAAATCCAAAATAAGAAACTGCATACATTTAGTTTACATTTTTTTTTATTAGACAGAAATGCAGTGTGTGTGTGTGTGTGTGTGTGTGTGTGTGTGTGTGTGTGTGTGTGTGTGTGTGTGTGTGTGTGTGTGTGTGTGTGTGTGTGTGTGTGTGTGTCTATAGTGGCATATGAATTGAGAGATGCATAATCCTCAACTTAGGCAGCTTACTACACAAGCAGAGTGTCAGATGGTACTGTCTGGATGAAGGACTATGTGTCTATTTAATTAGGATATAAACCTGCATTAGGGCATGTGCAATTTTGGAAAGGGTATTAAAAGGGAACTCAAAGTGTGTATTCACTAAACACAAATTTTAAAACAAATCACTAAAGTTAATGTCATTTCAAATGTTGAGTTCAATTGCTTTTTCAATTTGCTGCTGTCACTAAAATAAAATTACTACATTTGAGTGCGTGCAATGCCTAGTCAATTTTGGTGCTCAGTCATCACCCTATTTTGTATTAGGTAAATTTACACTCACCGGCCACTTTTTTAGGTACACCTTGCTGGTACTGGGTTGGACCCCCTTCAGAACTGCCCTAATTCTTCATGGCATAGATTCAACAAGGTGTTGGAAACATTCCTCAGAGATTTTGGTCCATATTGACATGATAGCATCACGCAGTTGCTGCAGATTTGTCAGCTGCTCATCCATGATGCAAATCTCCCGTTCCACCACATACCAAAGATGCTCTATTGAGTTGAGATCTGGTGGCTGTGGAGGCCATTGGAGTACAATGAACTCATTGTCATGTTCAAGAAACCAGTTTGAGATGATTTGAGCTTTGTGACATGATGCATTATCCTGCTTGAAGTAGCCATCAGAAGATGGGTAAACTGTAGTCATAAATGGATGGACATGGTCAGCAACAATACTCAGGTAGGCCGTAGCATTCAAATGATAATCAATTGGTACTAAGGGGCCAAAAGTGTGCCAAGAAAATATCCCCCACACCATTACACCACCACCTGCCTGAACCATTGATACAAGGCAAGATGGATCCATGCTGTTTTTATTTTGTTTACGCCAAATTCTGACACTACCATCTGAATTTTGCAGCTGAAATTGAGACTCATCAGACCAGGCAACATTTTTCAAATCTATTATGCAATTTTGGTGAGCCTGTGCGAATTGTAACTCACAGGAGTGGCAACCGGTGTGGTCTTCTGCTGCTGTAGCACATCTGCTTCAAGATTGAATGTGATGTGCATGCAGAGATGGTATTCTGCATACCTTGGGTGTAATGAGTGGATATTCTAGTTACTGTTGCCTTTATATCATCTCAAACCTGTCTACCCATTTTCCTCTGATCTCTAAAATCAACAAGGCATTTTCTTTCATATAACTGCCGCTCACTGGATTTTTTCTCTTTTTCCGACCCTTCTTGGTACACCCTAGAGACAATGTGTGTAAAAATCCCAATAGATCAGCAGTTTTTGAAATACTCAGACCAGCCTGTCTGGCACCAACAACATGGCCACGTTCAAAGTCTCTTAAATCCCCTTTCTTCCCCATTCTGATGCTCAGTTTGAACTTCAGCAAGTTATCTCCACCACATCTAGATGCCTAAATGCATTTAGTTGCTGCCATGTGATTGGCTGATTAGCAATTTGTGTTACCATGCAATTGAACAGGTGTACCTAGTAAAGTGGCCGGTGAGTGTATGTTCAGAACCACGTACATGAATTGATATAGCCTTGAATTATTAAATAGTTACATAGTTATAGTACAGTATTGCATGAATAATGTGCAAACTGATAACTACCATTTGGGAAAGATGGTGACAGTCTGTGTCTTCCATAAGGAATTTCACTCACTTTTATGTACGTTACTAGTCAGCAAAAATGTAAAATTCTCAACCATTCTGCATCTTAAGTAATGTATTTGTGACTGCTTAAAAACCAATGCTTTAAAATCAATCAATCAATCAATGAATTATGTTTAGTATTTCAGTAAAGTATTATGTTGAAGAAAACAAAAACATACAAAAAAGGAAAAAATGTCTTAATGAAAAAATAGCTAAGTAGTATATTTCACATTTCCATTTTAATAAAATGCACATACACTATTAGGACCTTTTAGAAATATATGGATTTCTTAAAAAAGGGGTCTGATCACACAAAGCATTTTACATTATCATTGGAGAATAACTGGAGAGATGCATAAAGCTGGAAATAGCTATACAATTCTTTTCTAAAGGCCTGGGTTTTCCTCTTTCAACAGCAAAACAAACTATCTAAAAATGGAAAAAAAAACAGTAATGTAGCTTCTCCACCTAGGAGGGGCATTTTGCAAAGATGACAACAAACTGGAAGTGACAAAGATCCCTAGCATAATAAAAAAAATGACCTACAGAAATATCCTGAGCTAGAAAAAGTAATTGTTCTTGAATCTACCTACAAATTACTTTTACGAAAAATTCTATGGGGGGCATTTGGGAGAAAACCACTGTTTCCCAAAACAATATCTCCGCTCATCTCAAATGTATGACCAGCCTAAGAGAGATGACCAAAAGTTGAACCCATGAAAACAGCAATACCAAACCTCCTCTAAACTATGAAGTATGGTGGATGAAGTACATTGCTTTATGCGGGCTTTGTTAGCTTAGGGCCGGCAAGGCTTGCTCAAGCAGAGCATAAATTTAAAAACTCTATGAATATAATTTACTGAAGAATGCCAGGTGTCCATCACTTAAATTTATTACACATTGGCTAATGCAGTGTTTCTCAACTCCGGTCCTCAGGGCACACTAACAGGCCAGGTTTGCAAGAAAACTGAAATACATCACAGGTGATATCATTTGTTGCTCAGTGATTGCAGTATTCTAGTCTGCATCTCCCCAAGATAATACTTAAAATCTGGCCTGTTAGTGTGCCCTGAGGACCGGAATTGAGAACCACTGGGCTAATGCAACAAGGCAATCACCCGACACATATAAAAAAAATAAGCAAACAAATATATTAGGAAAAGTCATATTTTACAACATTCAAGTGCATTGTTCAAACCAACTCTGGGGTTACAGAAGGGACGTTGTTCATTCAAAGACTCTTAGAATATAAACAAACTAATACAGTTTTGTAGACAAGAATGATGAACAATTCTTCCAAGAAAATGTTGGGTATTGCTGCCATTGGAGGTTATGTCAGTTACTAAACACAAGGCTTCCAGTCCAGACTGTGGATGTTTAAAATGTTAGCGTGTTATTAGTTTAAGACGATTGTGTGTGTCTAATATTGTGAATTTTTATTTTACAAAATATTAGGAGCCAATCATGGAGCTATCTAGATATTGTAAAATGATTCACATTTTTTTTTTTAATACAACTGTAAATAAGAACTATTCTGCCTGCCAAATAATTTGAAAATTAGTTCAGCCAGTCTTGTGATTCATCCTCCTCTGCATCTCTGCATGGTTAGGCTGGTGACTTCAAATTTTCCTTGTTCAGCTTGTGTCTCCTGACCCCTCATAGCTGATTTAACAGTGTGATGATGGGAATTCTTTGTCCAATGAGCACCTTGAGAATGAAGAATAAAACCCAAGAAAAGGAAAAACTGGACCAGTAAAAAGGCCCATCACCTGTGTGGCTACAGTATGCAATGTGGCAGACGTGTGTTAACCACAAGACTGTCTGATTAGGATTACGTTATATTTTTGTGAAAACAGTTCACATTCTCTATGTATATTGCATTGTAAATTTAGCTGCTTAACTGAAGTGCTTTGATGGCAATGCTGTCAGAGGATATCTAATGCATTTAGAGCAATTATTTTTTTCTCGGGATATGTTACCATGTTTGTTTCTATGATTTTTCATTTTAAACATAGGATGTATTGTGCATAGATGTCTGCTCTACTTTAGGATTGCTGATCGGGTTATAAATCTTTAACAATCTTATCTACAGAATAAGTAAATAAACAGTTCTGAGTTGTTCTTCTATGAATACTGTAAATGATTATGTCGGTTTAAATTCCTGCTGCTACTGTACTCCTCTATTCAGCAATAGGCCGCAGACCAAGCGGAAAATGCACCCTGCTATTGCAGACCTATGACACTGATTAATTATATATTTGTGCTTCATTCAGCTACCATTTTAAAATATGTATTCAATGGATGATAATGTATGCACTAAATAATGTCAGAGGGCTGTGGCCGAAAGTAGGGCATTACTAAAATAAACGAAAACCTTTATAAATAAACATGAGGTGAAGAATATAAAATGCATATCTCTGCTTCCATTGTTTGTGTAGGCTATGCAATATGTTACAGTCCTGGCTGCAGCCTATTAGCATAACAAAGTCGGCCAGGATGGTAAATATACTAAATTGACACTACTTATTCTAGAAAAAAAGGCAGCAATGTGCTTTTTCTCATTTTTGACATAAATGCAATTTACAAAGCTAAAAAAATATACAACCTGCTTTAGCTTTAAAAAAGTTCATGAGAAAAACATTCCTAGGACAAGCAGAGGTGATTAAAGTAAAACTGCTTGAGAAGTAATTAGATATACTCTAGTGGATGCATTAAAGAGATCACTGGGTTTACATTGTGACACTGTTAGGGGAGTCAACAGTGGCAGCAGCCAACCGTAGTGACAGTGTACTGTGCGGCTCCCCTAAGGCCCTGCACTCTAGTTAAATCAATTTGTCAAAGGATTTTTTGCTTGCCCATCCCCCATGATCCTCTCATAGATAGGCCTTGACGAAACACAGACAGCTGGAGCACACAGCTGTTTCTTGCCTGGATATCAATTAGCACATCAAAATTCATCTGCTAATTAGTAGGCAGGAACAGAGAAATGCAAAAAATGCAAATGAATGATTTCCAGTGTATGTACCTAAATATTCCTGCAACCAATCAGTAGAATTGGATTTGGCATCATATAAGTAGCAAACAACAAACAACACATTGTTACATTCAAGCTTTTCACAGTTTTTTATGACACTGTGATACAAGGTTGTATACAAAACCAAATGATCAGTAAAGGAAAGCTGTAGTAAGAGAAATACAAAAGTTGGCGCTACACAGCTCTCCTAAAAATTCTAGCTGCCTGACTGTCATGCTATTTTTTTATTTCAATACTTTCTAACCCACTGACTCAGAACAACAACAGCAATTCTGACTTTGCTTTGATTTCACTGGCTGCATGTTTGTTCCAGACTATAGATCCAGAAAATATTTAGAAGGAGATCACCAATAACTATCTTCCTTATTCTCTGGGAATAATAACTCTTTGTTGCCTCACTGTAATTAAGTTTTGATGGTGGCCCTACACTTGATGCTACTTATTCTTACTGCCTTTTTGGTAAAACCTATTTAACAGCAAACCTAATATAGTGGTGGTCCTGCTTGGTCTCATTTGCTGTCTTTCTGGTTTTTTACATACACCATGATTGTGTTTTGCCTACTTTTGTAAAGTATTTGTGTAGGGATCCTGCCCTAAGCAATAGTCTACTTAATGCGAGTAGAGGAGAAGCGTTTCAACCTCAGGCAACGTGGGGGTTCTTTACTGTTAGGGCTACAAGATTGTGGAATTCTCTACCACAAGAGGTGGTTTCTGCGGGAAGTATGGTGGCTTTCAAAAGACTCTTAGACTTACATCTCAAGGATCAGAACATTCAGGGCTATGTGAGATGATTACAGCCACACACACCTATACAGGTTGAACTGGATGGACTATTGTCTTTATTCAACCTCACCTACTATGTAACTATGTAACTATGTATGTAAAGTATTTGTGTAGGGATCCTGCCCTAAGCAATAGTCTACTTTTGTAAAGTATTTGTGTAGGGATCCTGCCCTAAGCAATAGTGTCCCTTACCTAAAGCTGCCAATACATGGCTCAGTTTCTTTCATTCAGCCAGCCTGCTGAATGGAAAAAACTGAACTGATTCCCCCATCCACACATTGGAGGTGGATGAGGGAATTCTTTCTGCTGCGCTATTGTATTCTGCCAGTGGGATCGAAGCTAATCCACTATCAGAATACACAAAGCAGCAGTGTGGCCTTTGGCTGCAACCACTGATTGAGTGGCTTTTTTTTTTTTCAACAGGACTATTCAGCAGAAGTTGATCAATACACATGGATCAAAAGTCGACTCATTTTTATTCATCTATGGCCAGCTTAAATTTAGTGCTGCTGGGCTGTAGCCAGCAGGAGCGTGGTTTGATAGTTCTGCTTTCTTCAGATTTTCCCTAAGCTCAGTGTAATTGTTTGTTTCTGCCTGTTGTTGGGAATTGTTTTTGGCAGTAGTGTAAGAAGGTCTAATAACCAGAGTTACTAAGAGGTTTATTGTGGGTGGTGCATTCTAGGGAAGGGTATAAATATTTAGGAGTGACCTTGGAATGCTTTCTTGCCTTTCAGAATTTGCCTGCTTATTTGATGATGGGGTTCCAATTGCCTCTCTGGCCTGCTGTCTGAGGAGAGTGTGTTGCTAGAGAGAGGCCCAAGTCTGAGGTCTGAACTTCCTGCAGGCCTTCTGGGATGTATATTCAGGGAAAGTGGAGCAGGAAGGTGATTTACCTGTATTGGAGCATCAGGGGTAAAGTCTAAAGAGTGTATTGAAGAACTGGGTAGAAAATTCTGCCAGTTGACATTGAAGAAAGTGTTGGTGGCTCATAAATGATATACATGAATAGAAACTGCTTTACAATATGAATAGAACAGAGTTCTAGTCTGGCTTTTAGGTCTTTTTTCTGTATTGACTGTAAATAATTATACATTTTTTGGTCTTTTTGGGTCTCCTGTGTCCTAAACCCTCTCACCCTGAGTTTATTGGCCCTCTAATAAACCCTGTTGCTCTGGTTTTTTTTTGTGTACATTTTTTTTATTTATTTAAGAATGGCAATGGTGTGTAACATACAAGAGGGCAACTATTTTGTATATAAGTAATGCATTCTGTCTCAAACAACCATTATCGTCAAACAGTTGTTGGAATAGTAGTCATGTACTATAATCTGAATGATTACAATACAATTTTTATGAAATATGCTATAGAAGAAAAAATAAAATAGACAATAATTCAAGGTAAGAACAAAAAAGGGTTGAGCTTCCACCAACAAAAATAGTTGTCTGCTCTATTTAGTCATAGTAAATGGTCCATATAACACTATTTAACCACTTGCCGACCGCCGCACGACTATCTACGTGGGCGGTCAGCCCCTCACAGGCAAAGTGACGTACGTCTACGTCGCTCGCCTGTGAGGGTTTAGGGAGCGAGCGCGCGCCGCCGGAGGCGCGCTCCCGCTCCCGCGTGGTCACGGACCCCCCCGCGCGCGTGACCGGCGGACCCGATCGCCGCCGGCCACTCTGCGATCGGCGGGGGAGAGGGAGATAGTCAGGCAGCTTGTGTAAACAAGCTGCCTGTCATTCTCCTCTCTGTATGAGAGCTGATCACATGGATCTACTATGTAGATCCATTGATCACTCCTCATACAGTTGAAGCCACAGCCAATCACAGTTAGAATCACGCCCCTAGGGACACACACAGCCCCTCCCTCTCAAATAAAGTTAACCCCTTCACTACCAGTGCATTTTTACAGTAACAGTGCATATGTATAGCACTGATTACTGTAGAAATGTCACTGGTAACCCCAAAAGTGTCAAAAATGTCAGTCAAGGGTCCGATCTGTCCGCCGCAATGTCGCAGTACCGCAAAAAAAATCGCAGATCGCCGCCATTACGCGTTAAAAAAAAAAACAACAAAAATGACAAAAATCTTTCCCTTTGTTAGTAAACGCAATAACTTTTGCGCAAACCAATCAAAATACGCTTTTTGCGATTTTTTTTACCAAACATAGGTAGCATAAAACAAATTGGCCGAAAATATTAAAAAATTTTGATTTTTACATTTTTTTTTGGGGGAATTTCATATAAAAAAAAGGGAAAAATATTGCTATTTTTGCAAAATTTACGCTCTTTTTTTGTTTATAGCGCGTGATCAAAAAATCGCACAGGTGATCAAATACCACCAAAAGAAAGCTCTGTTTGTGGGAAAAAAAGGACGCCAAATTCGTTTCGGTACAGCGTCGCACGACCGCGCAATTGTCCGTTAAAGTCACGCAGTGCCGAATCGCAAAATGCCCTCTGGTCGTTTAGCAGCCAAATCCTCCGGGGCTTAAGTGGTTAAGAAGAGAAAAAATGGTAAGAGTTAATCAGAGGGGTAGAGAAGGAAACTTTAAATAATGGAAAGAGAAAGAAAGAAAAAACAATTAAAAAGGGGGCTAACTTATAAAGAGAAGGAGGGGAGATAGGCCCACTGTAATGTTGGAGTCTCTGTTATTCTAGGGTGATGATTTCATTGAAATAGAGAAAGGCATACCAGTAAAACCATTTGCAATGGAATGCTTCCTCCGTGTCCCTGGCCATAGCAGAAAGGTCTTCTATCTGTTGTATTTCATTTATCTGAGGGAACTGCTGCAACATTGTGGGGAGTTCCCAACAACATCACAAAACCGAATGCAGGCTCTAGCAGTATTCACCAAAATACTTATCAAGGACCATTTATACATACGTTTCGGTATGGAAGTTTGGTTTAGCAAGAAAAAAGAACTACCATGAAAGACGGTTTTATCTGTAAGCGTATGAATACAATCAATGACTTTCATTCAGTACACTTTGTGGAGTAGACATGACAAAAAATGTGTAGGATGGTCCCTTCAGCTTTTTCTCATTGCTAGCATGCTGAAGGTGTGGATGGAGAGATATTATGCAGGAGCTTAGTCACCCTATACATTCTTGCCATTATTTTATAATTGTAAGAGATATATACCAAGGTATATTCCCCGCGCCAGGGAGAATGTATATCCAAGGAATAATAGAAATTATAATAAGTAAATAAATAATGGTTTTGATTGTATTAAAGTAAATGGTGCAGCAGCAGCTATAGAATAAAAGAGTGAATAATCGTAATAGCCTTACTAGTAAGACTAACTACAACACTTGCTGAGTGTACCCCTAGTGATAAGAAATTATATAGTGCAATGTGAAAATACTTTACTCAAAAGTAATCAAACCCTTAGGTAAACAAAGTGTCAGAGTGCAATAAATATCCTGACTAAACCAATAATTACCAATTAGTTATATAGTAATACAAATAATAATATTGCTCAATAAACAATAAAAAACAACCGATAAGACTTAAAGGTGCACATGATCCATATAAAGTATAAAATATAAATATATAATAAGTCCATATAAAGTGACTGTAGTGACCAAACAGTTCAAATAATATAAGTCATTGTGCAAATGTGCTTGGCCAGTAAGCTCAAAGTGCAAGTGCTCTGATGTGGGTTTCCAATATTCCTTGTGACATCAATCTTTCCACCATGGTATGGGTATGGGTAAATTGAATAACTTACAGAATCCAGTGGGTCTTACATGCCTTCCAGCAATAAGACCACTACCGCTTTTTATGCCCCCCATGGCCAGGATGGGTTCCCCCTCATCTCTCCAGTGGGATGGTGGGATGGTGCAAGATTCCCCCTTTCCTATCACCTCACTCTGGGGTATGGGCCAAAAATGTAGGAGAAAGAAAAGTGCTCCAGATGGTGTAGTAAGTTATAAAAAGTTTATTCCCAAATAGTGGGTAAAAGCAAGGTAGCATGAAACAAATTAAAAGTCAAATACTGGACAGTCAAGCATCCAGGCTGCACGTTCTCTCCGCAGAGTAGCAAGCGGAGGTTTCCGGCTTCTGGCTTGCGCTCCACCTGACGTGCCCTGACGTGACGCCGTTAAGCTATGCGTTCCAATCTATCTAAAGATGAAGAAAGTGCCACATTTTATTAAAAATTCCACTAATGAATGGTATGTGTGTGGCCCAAACCATTAGAGGGTCACCCTGGGTTGAAATGTTAGCCCACCTAGCCACCTCAGGGCTGCTAACATTTGGCTTGTTCATTTTTCCTTGCTGCCTTTTTATTGGTAACTGTTTTTCTTATTGTACCACTATGAAAACTCAACAGAAAGCTGAAAAAAACAATTTTTTTTTTTTTTACTTGTCAACGTAGGTAATAAAAACATTATCATATAGACTCCAGGCATAAATTTCATTTTTTTTAACTATGGAGGAAGTACATTATGGGGAGGGGGGGTTATCTAAAACTGTAGCATGCAAAATTAGGTGTAGCTCTGCATACAAACAGCTTCCAGATTTTATTGTCAAAGCTTAATTGAACAAACTAAAGTTAGATGCTGACTGGCTACTATTCACAGCTGCACCAGATTCCGAATGCTCCAGTTTTAGTAAATCTATCCCTATGAATACCCTATGGAGGCAGCATGAAAATGTAAATGATGCTATCATGTAAACGTTACATTTACATTTTCCTTCACATGATATATATACCTTTTTTGTACTGCATGGTTAGATCAGAAGCTAGCATTGACAGGAATACACGTAACAAGACTGACAAGGGCAAATAGTATAATCGATAGAAAGCATGCATAGTATTATAAGCCTGATAGTACTATAATTGTTTTATACTAGGTTCTGGGAAGATGATAAATCTTGTAAAAAGTGCTGTAATACAATGAATGTGCAATGTCACATTCCATATTACACAAAATTCAGATTGGGGTGTTATCTGTTCACTGTAAAAATCATGTCTTTGAGATGGGGGGGGGGGAGGCTTATCAACTCACCAATAAAAAGACGGCATGAAGAACACATAGTGTGTCAAAGTAATGTCCTCTGCCCCCCTTTACCTCCCCACACTAATGTACTCTGGCCCCCACAGTAGTGTCCTCTGCCCCCCAACCAAAGCAGTGTCCTCTGAACCCCTTCACATCACCTCCCCACACTAATGTACGCTGCCCCCCACAGTTCTCTGCCCTTATGCCCCCCACATAGTAGTTTATTTTGCCTCTCCTCCATAAAAGTGTTCTCTGCTCCTCCATAACAGTGTCAACTACCCCTTCACATCACTCCCCCACTGTGTCCTCCACCCCTTCCCCCCGCAGTGTCCTAGGCCCTCACAGTAGTGTCCTCTGCCCCCCCCCCACACCGCAGTAGTGTTCTGTTCCCCCCCAAGGCAGTGTCCTCTGTCCACCATAGCAGTTTTCTTTGCCCCCCACAATAGTGTCCTCCCCAGCATTGTGTAGGTAGCATTATCCAACCTGACAGCGGGTGTACAGCAGCGTGGAGAGCGGATTGCAGTACATTACTGGATTAAAGGCAGGGGCTGTTGAAACTAACTTTTCATATTAAAAAGCACAAGCTGGTGATTGGTTGCTAGGACCACTCTTTGTCCTAGCAACCAATCACCTGCAGGTTAACCAAGGCAGCTCCCACTCTCTCCCTCCTCTCAGTACTGTGCTGCCTCCTGCTCTCCATTCTGCAGTGAAGATGAGAACAGCAGAGACATGGGGGCAAAGGGAAAGGATCAGGATCAGGACCACTTCAAAGCAAACCTCAGCTTCAAGTTTCGGAACTTAAACAAAGATCATAATGGCAGAGCTGGCAGACACTTTTAAACAACCTGCTATCAGGCTTTAAACTAGTAGTGCTAAAGGCTAAAGCACAAGGCATTTAACAAAAAACTGTGAGCAGGCAGGCTATTATTGCAGAAGAGACATGCAATGCCTCTTCTACAATAAAATATACCTACTTGCTTGCTCGCAGACTTCTGCTGCAAGTAAACTGAGCTGTGCATGCACAGCTCAGCTTACATCACCAGCACAGTCCCTGGGCACCAGGATGACTGATTTCTATGTATGCACAGAAGTTATGACTTCCCATGCTGGCCAATGGAGATGCCTGAAGACCATCCACTGGGGATAGATGTTGGTGGTGGCGAGGGACTCGGATCGTTAGAAAGGAGATACGTTTATTGCCTTTAGTTGTGCTTTAAAGGCTAAGTTCATCTTTTACCTGCTTGCTGCCCAGTGTACATCTATAAATGTCCTGGGCAACAAGTGGTTATACCATAACTGCATTTGCTGCTGTGATCCTGGTACTGTTTTTTAATGGCGGCTATTGACTTTCCTGTTTGGGCAGCTTTACAGTTACTCGCTCACTTTTACAGAGCTTGCTCAGAAGGGCCCCCCTCCCTCCGCCACCTGCCACCATTCTATGGCTTTCACATTGCACCAGGAAACCCAGAACCACAGTAAGCTTTCGGGCTGGCTGCCTGTTCTCTGATCTCCTTTTGGATAAATGAAGCTGAAAGCAATGAGAATTTAGTCACTTCCAGTTTCAGGGGTGATCTAACATGATTTGTGTTTGACAAGCCACCTTTGAGAACAGGGGAGACTTTAGGGGTATAATAAATCCATGATGTCCCCATAAAGAGAACCTGCCACAGCCCAAAGCTATCACAAGGGAGCTTGTGTACTCCTTTGTAATAGCAGTAAAATTAAATGAAAGAACAATGTGTAAAAATTTTAAATAAAATAAATAAAATAATTTAAAAAAGTGTAAAGCACCCTGTCCCCCTGTGCTCATGTACAAATGCAAATGAGCACATAGGTTTGGCACACATATGTAAATGGTAATTGCATCATTACATCAAGCCTGGTACACACTATTCATTTTTTTTTTTTCAAAAAACAAAAACAGTTCAGGTAGGTGCCGCTGTACTAACTATGCAAAGTTAGTATAGAGATCTCACCGCCTGAGCTATTGTGTTCTGACAGGGGTGGACCCCCCCCCCCCTCGCCAAATCACTCTTATCAGCGCTCTCTGCCATTGGCTGAGAGTGCTGATTTGGAGTCGGTTGACTGCTGGTTTTCCATCATGGATGTCCGAAAGAAGCAGGCCATCTGTCAGACAGACTGACATACACACGGACTAAATGTCGGCCGTTTTTTTTTTTTTTTTTGAACTGGCAAATGTCTCCTGACATTTGACCCATGTGTACCTGGCTTAAATTGCCTTGGCAGGCAAGTGGCTAAAGAAAACGTAGGCCATTTGCATCCGTTCACCAAGAAGCCTGATTGAAAAATTCCCATAGCTATCTATGCCCTGTTAACCACTTGCCGACCGCCGCACGACTATCTACGTCGGCGGTCAGCCCCTCACAGGCAAAGTGACGTAGGGCTACGTCACTAGCTTGTGAGGGTCTAGGGAGCATCTAGGGACCCGATGTCCGCCGGCCACTCTGCGATCGGCGGGGGAGAGGGAGAAAGTCAGGCAGCTTGTGTAAACAAGCTGCCTGTCATTCTCCCCTCTGTATGAGAGATGATCATATGGATCTACTATGTAGATCTGTTGATCATTCTGCATACAGCTGAAGCCACAGCCAATCACAGTTAGAATGACGCCCCTAGGGACACACACAGCCCCTCCCTCTCAAATAAAGTTAACCCCTTCACTACCAGTGTATTTTTACAGTAACAGTGCATATGTATAGCACTGATTACTGTAGAAATGTCACTGGTAACCCCAAAAGTGTCAAAAATGTCAGTCAAGGGTCCGATCTGTCCGCCACAATGTCGCAGTACCGCAAAAAAAATCGCAGATCGCCGCCATTACGCGTTAAAAAAAAAACAACAAAAATGACAAAACTCTTTCCCTTAGTTAGTAAACGCAATAACTTTTGCGCAAACCAATCAAAATACGCTTTTTGCGATTTTTTTTACCAAACATAGGTAGCATAAAACAAATTGCCCGAAAATGTTAAAAAATTTTGATTGTTACATTTTTTTTGGGGGGAATTTCATATAAAAAAAGGGAAAAATATTGCTATTTTTGCAAAATTTACGCTCTTTTTTTGTTTATAGCGCGTGATCAAAAAATCGCACAGGTGATCAAATACCGCCAAAAGAAAGCTCTGTTTGTGGGAAAAAAAGGACGCCAAATTAGTTTAGGTACAGCGTCGCACGACCGCGCAATTGTCCGTTAAAGTCACACAGTGCCGAATCGCAAAATACCCCCTGGTCGTTTAGCAGCCAAATCCTCCGGGGCTTAAGTGGTTAAAATAGTCTTTATGAGGCTGGTTTTATATGTATTATAAATGAATTCATTTTTTTTTTTTAATATGTCATTAAAATACAGGTATATGGAATACTAATAAAAGTGCATGTTATATTTCTGAACTGAATTGATTAAAGTCCAAAAATCAGAAAGTGTTAAAGATAAAGATTATCTATGTCCTATCCTGTCCTGTCCTGTCGCTAGGGCACTATAGCTCGCCGCCAGCATCACCTAAATAGGCATGTTTCTTTGTTTTATATGTACTGTATATTTAACTTGTAACAAAGATTCCAAATGTTTGTGTATTTAGCTTGTAACAAAACTCCAAATTTCAAAATGCTTTATCTACAAAATATAAGACCATCATAAAAGCGTACACACTAACCATTCTTGAAATATGTCACATTAAATGAGAAAACCCATGCAAAAGAACACCATCGATTAGAAGTGCATATTTGATGCGTGACATTTTCAGATTACTAAAGTTCTCGGTACTGACAATTATACATAATGAAAAGTAAAAAAAAAAAAAAAGAAAAACACGTCCTGTTAATATAATATCTATATGAATAATGTTTATCAAAATGCTGTAATAATAATACACATTTTTTAAGTTCCCAATATCATAAAATTTAGATCAGATTTACTTATTGGTGGTCATGTGTTTCAAGACAGTACTTAAAGTGAACCTATGTTTTGCCCATACAGGGCAAAAGATTACTTTAATGCAGACTTCCACAGGCACATACTTTATTTATACCTTCCCTTTGCTCTCACACCACTCCATTTACCTGCCTGGGATTAAAATGAAAGCCCTATGAAAATTTCAAGTCAAAGTTTGAGTCAAAGCTTACTCAGGGTTATGGTCACATATTACTCCATACCCAGACATAAAAAACATTTCGCTCAGCTTCTGGTTCCCAAAAGAGAAGTGGGACAGCAAAGAGAAGTTAAGGCAATCCATAGATATGCAATTTTCTTTCCTGCAACCATAAGAAAATTGCCCCAGGGTTGATGGGGGAATCCCTCTGCAGAGCTATTGTGCTCTCCCTCTGGGTGGTTGGGTTGGGAGGGTACAGGAAGCCATCCCTGCAGGGAGGACACAATAGTTATTGCTATGTAACTGTAGCTATAGCCGCTGGCAATAATTGCATTAAGAATTCCAGCATGTTGGTTGTACCTAAGTCCATCGATGAATCGACTTGGGCACAATCAGCCTGCCCATAGATGGTTCGAATGTCCGTCCAGTCCCTGCTGAACCATCTTTGGCCCACTTAAGTCTGTGTTTAAAGAATATGGAGTTGAAAGTAAACCTGTTGTTTTGCACTGGATGAACAAAGCCCAGGTTTTCTTTAAAGACTAACTCCACATTTTGCAACATATAATGAATTTAGGGTGTAACATGTTGCTAAGCAAATACCACTTACCCACAGAACCCCCCCCCCCCCCCCCGTGACAGCTTTTGAGGGTTCTTCACAGCTGCTGTCACTTTTGGAATGGGTGCTGCTGTGCGAGGCTGCTCCCAGAAAGCTGCATTGTTATTTTTATAGATCTGTGAATAAACAAACTACATGTTCCGCCTACCACTGCAGCATGCAGATTTGTAGTCCTCAATGGATTAAAAGTGCGGCAATTACCATTGACCCTACCTTTAGCTGTCCAACTGAAAGCCTGAAAAAAATAATAAGTGCATATTTTTTCTAACAACGTGCACTTTTTCTAAGGTGAACTACTTCGTTAACCAAAACAAGCTCATAATTATAGTAGCATGTTATATATCATATGTTATATATCACCATGAATGTTATAGTGAGAGTAGTTATTCTAGGGCCGTCATTTACAGTTTACTCTGAAATGATGAGCTGCCACCTATTGATCATTTTGGGTATTGTAATTTTTTGCCATTTTGCTGGGACCTTTTTTGTGGTTTGACATATTTGGAATCTATTTACTTGACGCTACCTCAGTTCTATTGTGTACAAAAATGTAGGGAATAAATTGTGTTTATGTGCAATAAAAACTGTTTTAGTGTTTTTTTTTTTTTTTTTTTTAAAGATTGATGAAGAGTTGCACACATAATGTATGACAAAAAAACATCTTTTTATTTTACAGGGCCTCTGCGTTCAAAAATAATACAATATTCTGGGGGGTTTAAGTAATTTTATAGTGAATAATGCAGATCATATTATGTGTGCCAAAATTGAAAAAAATGCTTTAGAGAGGAATTGGTTAATAATCCAGTTGTCTGCATTTTCTGACTGTGCCTACAAACAGTGAGCCATATGAAGGTACATCTTCAATTGCAAGCAATCTATTTTTACAAGTCAAATAAAAAAGAAGCAATTGGACAGGCTGAATATACAACATAAATCCGGATAATTTTCAATGCTTTTAAAGTATGTGCTGTAAAATAAAAACAATGTTTTTTTTCTGGATCAATCTTGCATGGCATGCAGAAGAATGAAAAAATAAATAAAGATCTTTTAAAAAGATCTTTCATAATTTTGATTGCAATCATTTCCATAAAACAGGAAATGTGTGGTACATAAAAGAAAATCCTTCTACATAAAATAAGAAAATCCAATCAAATCATCCAAAATCTATGAATGTATGTGTATAGTCTGTTAAAACCACATAACATGCATTTAATGATAACTTGTAACTGAAATCTGGCTTTTAAATAATTACAGATGCATATTATCTAATAAGTATTCGAAAGAATCATTAGATGGGAACATTTCTAAAACTTGCATAGGTACTGATAGTGTATAAAGCATACTCTTTTCTCTTTGTCAGATAAATAATAAACAAAACTGAGCAAATCAGGTGAAAAAGTATGCCTGATTTTTGCTTAAAGATCTAGGAGCTTTAATATGAACTCCAGTAAATGTTTTCTTTGTAAACACCACTACCTATTTACATTACTGTATCTATGATTAAGGCTCTCCTAGGTCCAAATGACTGTCAGGGGAGATCCTGTCATTTATCTGCCCATCCCCTCACTGTGTCCATTCACAAAAAGCCTTGCATGCTTATGAGATAATAATAAGAGATAACAGATAATGAGAGAGGAGTGGTTGCTGCAGTAAAACCACTTTGCCCATGTTTCCTTCTTAGTCAATGCTAGTCCTGCTGACACAATATTCACGGATAAGTTTAGAAGCACAGTCATGTGTTTCTTAATACATTGCTGTGGGCAGTCTATGAAACAATATAATCCTCCATGAAAATAGGACAGTCTTCCTCTTAAATGCCTGTTCCCTCTTCACCTACTGGGCCACCTTGTCTCCTTGTCACCATAAATGTCTTCCCATGTCCTGTCAGGCATTTACCACCTGATACAGGGTCTGGTTTATAATAAGGGCTACTAGAGTAAACGAGAAGCTTTGGCATTAAAATTCCCTTCCTTACCTTTTACAAACCTAGATATGCAATGGGCACTGCCATGGCCACCATAAGCTTTGTAGTGCCAAATCCATTGGCACATTTCATTGTAGATGAAATAGGGCATCTGTCAAAGTTTGGGCACCTTGCCAGTCAGTAGTTAACAAACACCTTTAGGCTAAATCCAAGTCTCTATCTATTTTTTGTTTTCCTATGATTAGATTTTTATTTCTCACTGTATTCCTTAACTCTGCATGCTGGCTGGGAAGGGTTTCCTCATGTATTCTGTGCCACAGCTCAGGTATGGCACTTGAAGGATTTTTTCCTCCTCTAAATGCGCCACAGTCACTCCACAGGACTCTAAAGATGTAACAAAACTATTACTGAAAATTACCAAACTGTTTGTATCCTGTAAGGGCATCCAAAGTCACTAAAGCTGCATAGTCTGGAATGCTTTAGAATGTTAAAGTCAAATGCTATACCATGCTATAAAAAAAGATATGTAAGGCTCATTTTTATTTTCACAATGTATTAGGTCATCAAATCTTCTGGTTACTGAAGATAGCACTTGAAGGGCAAGACCAATCAGTGAACCAATGTAATTTAGATGAAAAAAGTGATATGCTCCCTTTGCTTTAATAATCAATTTAAAGTACATAAATTAAGTTGAATTTTGAGAATATGTATCCTAAAAGGTGGAGCCTGGCAGGCATTTTCAAGTACGAGGTAGGAGTGGCTCAGTACACAATTGTATTAGTCAGGCATCACATGCAATCTCAGGGCTGCACTAGAAAATAATTCCAATGGCCTGGCTGTTTCAGCTGTTCCTTTTGCTCTCCTTCTTTTGGAAACATACCTAAATAGCTGCCCATTCTGCCCTAGTACCTGAAACATGTTAGGATGTACTGTGCAATGTTTTAGAGCCTGCTCAAAGTACTATTACCCTCAGGCTGATTTCTGATGGGGATAAGGTTCTGGTGACAGTTGTTTAAGAGGGGAATTTTAATCACTATGGATAGATTTCCTTTTACTTCCTTTCATGTTTTCAGGACAGAAGGTGAGGAAAAATGTCCCACTAGAATAAAGAAAAAAAAATAATAATAATAATTACAGGGCTTTTAATGCTACTCTATCCACAACTAAATAAAACATTGGGATTTTCTACTTTATTGACTTACCAATTGGGTTTTTTAGTATTTGGCTGAATCTTGATCTAAAAATGTTTGTAAAGGCAAAAATGAAAAAAAAAAAAATTTCACTGTCTCTTTAAATTATTGAAATGCCATTTCTCATATCTGATTTTTTTTCCTGCTGCCAATGACCTAATATACTTGATTGATTCTGCCTGTGGTGCTCCTCCTACAAGCAAATTGACAACGGTTGCACGATCTAAGCTAATGTGGTCAGTTTACTTCTTGAGTCATCACACCAAAGATACAGGTGCACTGAGCAAGAGCGCAGCATGCCTGTATCTTCTGTGGTCAGTGTGAAGCCGCACCAATGCCTTGCTCTCAGATGGGGAAGGGAAGGGGAAGTGAAGTCCCCATCCCGATCGCTTCAGCAATATATCCCTTTTTTAAATATTATAACTGGGAATGTGCTATATAGAAATTCATCATATAACACAGGCTACATTGTTAATTTTTGTTGGCAAAACACTTTATAATATATATACCTCATATTGTTTAATTTAGACATCCATATGTTTCAATACACAGACTGAACTTCTCTTGCATTTGATCAGTGTAATAGCTTTTAGGGACTTGCATTTCCACTCATTGCCACTTTGATCCCTAAGCTTTACACAAGACACATTCATGGCACTAAGCACTGCTACACAGATATTCTATGCTGTTTCCTTTCATCCTTTTAAGCCACACTTCTCTAGTTTCTTTTCTTAGCGACTGTCAGTACCAGCACAATAATAAACATATTATAGATTGTGGGGGTTCACGGATATATAGGACAATCAAGGAGCATGTTCCTGAATGTTTACATTTTATTGGAGCCATACCAGTGCTCCTCATATTATCTCATGCAACCCAGGATATGAATGTCTAATATGTACATCGTTAGCATCTCATATTAAACAGGTGCTGGCTTTTATAGTCCAGTGCTGACATTAGACCAAAAAAAATAATCAGGCTACAGGATCATGTCCTGTTTTATAGACTGTTTTAGAGAGGGCAAATAGCGTTCAATCTGGATTAGAGTGAATAAGGAGTTAATCGATTAATTTAAAGGCGTAAACAGTCAAGCATATATTTATACTATACACATCAGTCATGGAAAAGGGGTATTACATAAAAATTTGAAATGCACCCTATACTTTAATGTTTAAGTATCCATAATAGTATTTAAAATAGAGGTCTGCAGTAATTTACACTCTCCTTAACATATTAGATGAAACTGACAAACTGTGTGTAAGGTCAGGCAG
The DNA here is from genome assembly GCF_965119305.1 of Pelophylax lessonae. Lineage (NCBI taxonomy): Eukaryota > Metazoa > Chordata > Amphibia > Anura > Ranidae > Pelophylax > Pelophylax lessonae. The sequence goes on along the minus strand of NC_138772.1, from coordinate 275,128,358 downwards.
TAAATTAAGCTGAATATGGGGCAAATATAAATAATTCATAATTAAACCGCCATAGCCATAGGTACCTAGGATGGAATATTCAGGTTCCTCCATGAAAAAAAATCTGCCTGGTTCCCTTTAATAAGATACCAATTTATGATACCAAAAGGGTAATTCACTACATACCCTAGGGCAAACTGACCCAATATTCCAATGTAAACAGAAAAATATGTATACAGTCAGCCATAAATAGAGCAACCATGGGTTGCAGGAAAGAAAATGGCTTGATTCCTCCATCAACCCACTCAGTGTTGGTGGGGGAATCCCTCCTGCGTAGCTTTTGTGTTCTCCCCATGGGGGTGCAGGGGGAGCCTTCCCCCGCCAGGAGAACACAGTGTTTACTGCTAGCAGCTATAATAGCTTCTAGCAATAATCGCATGTAAAATCCAACAGGCTTGTTGTACCCAAGGTGATTGATCGATCAACTAGGGAACTTTCAGTCTGCTGATACTTGGTTCGAATCTCAGCTTGTCCCTGCTAAACCAGCTGAGATTCTAACCATCCATGGCCTAGTTAAGACTACATGTTTTCTTTAGCATACATGAGAAACACCTGTTCTGGACTGTTGACTGACATGGTGACTGCAAAGGTACTTCAAAAAATGAGGAAGTCAAAGTTCCTCGAAATTATTTAAGAAAAACACTACATTTACAAATTCATATGACCCCAATGCACTTCAGTTATCTAAAAGAGTTATTTTGGTCATTAAGGATAAATTCAGCATGCACAGGAGTTTCGTCATTCCAGCTCTGCCAATTAAAACAGACAAAGACTCCTGAAACAACCATGCTGTGCACGCTTGCACATTATGGCAAAAATTTCTGAGAGGCTGAATAGTTTAATTCCACTTAAATGAAGTAGCTGCTTGAAGCTCTTAAGCATGATGACAACTGGAAATATAAGCAGATATATTCAAAGATGACTTTGTGACACGGAAGAAGAAAAATCCCTGTTTTATGCATTGGGATGGAGGGAATAATATGCAGATGTAAGAAAAAATCTTTAAGAATTACTTCATCAATGTATCAAAAAGAGCAATATATGTTGTATATAAATGCACTCTGACCATAAACCATTACTATGTCTGTTCAAGTTACTGAAGTTACAAAAAATATTACTTGATTAAATAAACACATAGAAAGTATATGGCTATCCCAGCCATACTCTCTTCAGAATTTGACACAAAATGCATGCATGATGGAGTGGACATTGTGGTCTGATGCATGTATTTAGAAGAAATATAGCAAACATTAAAAAAAGAAAGCACAAAAGATATAATTTTGACTTCAATTATAAAGCTGTATAAGAAAGGACAGCCTACCTGAAAAAGAAAATAGCTTCCCAGCATGCAGGAACCTTACCCACTTCATCATTCACTCTCAAATGCCAATGCCCTACTTATGTCAAGTTGCAGATCTAATATGATTAAGAAGCTACATACAGGTTATCACGGCATACAGTACTCACAACCAAGGGCACTGGGGATAACATGTTGACCTGGTATCAGTGGCATGCCAAAAAAAGACAATGTGCGAAAAGTACTGTGTATGTCTTAAAATGATAGAATGTCTGAAATGTTTTTATAGAACAAAAGCAGAGAACACATAGTAATGACCCTACCCTACATGTGGAAAGTTACTAATGCTCTTAGGCCTCTTTCACACGGGCGTTCCGTATGTCCATATATCACCCCATCCGTTTGCGGATGATATACGGACATAATGCATGTCAATGGGATTGCGGATGTCAGCGGATGACCATCCGCTGACATTCGATTTGCGTCCTTTCAGTTCTGTTCCGTTTTTTGGAACGGAAGAGAACCCTATTTTTCTTCTGTTTAAAAAACGGAAAGGACGCAAATTTGGATGTCAGCGGTGTCATCCGCTGACATCCGCAATCCCATAGACATACATTATGTCCGTATATCCTCCGCAAATGGATGGGATGATATGTGGACATACGGACCGGATGACGCAAGTGTCATCCATGTCCGAAAAAAAAAAAAAGCGACTGAACGGATGACAAAAACGGAGCACCCTTGTGAAAGAGGCCTTAGAAGGACAGAAAACCTCACATAACACATTCAATTAATATACTGCTATAGAAAAGCAGTACCAATACTGTTGTGATATAGAGTAAGTACAGAAAACAGAAAAGCATACATGAGATTGAATATGCACTTATTTGTTGCCCAGAGCAGACATTTAGATACCTGCATTAACTTTCTAAAAGTGACATCTAGTATTGGGTTGGTAGAAGACATTGGGGTTAGCACTTTGCAAAGTGGAGTTGCACTCTGCAAGAGCAGTTGCTCCAGAGCTTAGTAAATGAGCAGAAGCTCTGTTGACTTCCATCATCCAATCATGTGGAAGCAAAAATATTGTTTTTCCTTGCACGTGATTGGGTATTATTTGCAAAGTGAAGCTTTACCTAATTTACTAAGCTCTGGAGCAACTGCACTTTGCAAAGAGCCCATACTATTTGTCTTTAGTCAATCAACCCCCTGTCTTTCTCCCACTGCGTATATAGTAGCATTGGGGTGACAGTGACACTTTCATTGAGACTTGAGGAATTGCCATACAGAGTACTACATAATTCTTATTATTCATACACATCAAGCCATATATTTTATTTCTTTGAACAATTATTTCTGAAAGTTTTGAATCTGTATAAAATGTATCCCCCTATAATTTTCTTCAGCATGAACTGAGCTGATTTTCTAATAATGATGTGACAAGAAGGAGGGGAGCAGCAATGCTTCTGCTCAGTCATGTATTTTAGTCCACGCATTATTTCAATAACCTGTTCAATTGCATAATTAGAGGCTGTCCTGAACATCCCCTGCAATGAATCAAGCAGGTTTTCATTTAGGTGAATAAGATCTTTTGAGCAGCGGAACAAGTTCTTGCATTGGCTGCTCACCCCTCTTCATTTGCTATGACATTGGAGGAGGACTGGGTTATTGTACACCTCTTTCTGCACAGTGATTGCAGAGCATGCTGTTCCATTCAGCACTGGCACCAGGATGTTTAACTAGGAATTAAGAGATGTATCAATGTCACTGTGTTATTGTTGAACGCTCTATGGCTCCAAAAGCAACTGCTGATTCTTTTTACAGCCATTTTAAATAAATGTTACAAAACTGCACAAAATATTTCTGGAAGGAAAAATGTCATAGCTAGTAACTGGAGTGATCATGTTAACTAGTTTAGATTGCATATTCTTGCTTGCACTGAAATGGCATTACTGTATAATATTATGGGTTCATTTTATTTCAATCCCCTTATGTGGATTGCATATTATAGAGGGTCCGCGTGTCATTTATGGTTTAATTTATGGAGCCTCCATATTTAATTCACTTCATTTTGGAGACTCCTTGTGACAATGCATTTCCCCCTTTTTCACCTTCCCAGATTTTTTTTTCCCTATCACCATTTCCTTCATTGGACAAATGAGTTTCTTCACTTTTAAAAATATTTATTTTTTGTAATCCACCTGTATTCTTATTAGCTCCCCATTCAGATGATTATCATTGTCCAAATGAGTATATGGTTATATGTATTTTTAATATATTTTAATAAATATATTTATTTGCTAATATTTATGGGGTATTCATTTCTTTGTATTCCTTATTCTTTATTCATTATGTCATTTTTACTGTGATTTCTATCAAGTTTTTTTAAAAATTTCTCCAGGTATATATATTTTGCCCCTAGTGGTATCTACATTTTAGTGCAGTTACCTAGGTTCATATCTCATGCTACATGCTTTTCATCCTCCCGCATTTGTAAATCTATTATACATTGTTTTTACTTGTTATTGATCAATAATAGACACATGCCTGTTGATGCCCATCTCATTTTCTTGTCTATAATATTTAGCACAAAGGGTAAAGAAAAGACACAATGGGGTTGATTTACTAAAGACAAATAGTCTGTTCACAGCAAGATAATTTCAGTTTTCAAGAGAAATTTCTCTTAGCTAATAGTATAAGGTTTAGTTCTACTGACATCCACCCAATTACCTTGCAGGTAATTGGGTATTCTTTGCAAAGTGAATTTTTACCACATTCACTAAGTAAAGGCAAATCCCTTTGCAAAATTAACAGCATATTAGTTGTTGGTAAGTAAACCCCAATTTATTCACACCTATTAGTTAAATTAATTGCAAACACAGTGGCAACAAAATACTTGTGTATTTGCATTAGTAGTAACATTCATAAATAACTATGTTTTTATTTACAGCATGTTAAGATGTTCCTGTGACACTTGTGAGCAAATGTATTAATATAGTCATGAATACACTCAGTTAAAAGTGTTGTGGAAATGGCCTAACAACACAGTTTCAGCACTTATGAATGGTCCCATATGTAGCGCTACCCTCGTAGGAGTTGCTGATGTCAGGGTTCCCCACTGCTGCACAGCCAGTCACACAGCATTTCCTTCTGCATCCAGACACAGAAATCAGTCCTTTGGCTTGCTTTTTGTTATTTTATTAGGGGATGATAACTTGGATTAGGTAAGGGATTATGGGATGCCCAACTTGAAAATGTCCAACAATCAAAACCAGGGACAACTTCCTCACTCTTTACAGATTCCTCTTCTTCCTTCCACCTGCACAAACTTGGTTCCCTTGTATAGCTTCTGCTGATTCACTCCTGGGGGAGCTAATAGTGTCTAGTTAGTTCAGCAACAGCCCATTACAGGCTATGAACTTGCAGTCCCTTGGTAAAGTAGCACATGTGGAGTGAGCAGCATCTCACACAACCTTCTGCTTCTCCCATAAACACTGATCCAAGTTCTACTGCTTGCAGAACCGCTAGAACACCTGGCTGCCACCAGCCCACTTGGCTGCTTTCTCTTCCCAGTCCTCCTGATTGACACACACATGGAGGCTCCCCAGGGCAAGGTTGGATGAAGACTTGGCACACCGCTGTCTTCAAAAGAGCACTGCTACAGCTGGCAGTCTCTTCCCTTATCTGTCCCTGCACTGTGCCGATCTACTCAATGTCTCTCCTTGCTCTCTCTGCTGCCTTTCCAGATAGGATCCCTCCAACTGCTTCCTGTGGTGGGATGCTTCCAGGTCAGCCTCTGGCGCTCCAGCCCGAGGTAGAACCCCTTCCGCGCAGGACTCCCTCAAGGGCCACCGACAGACTCTCCTCAGCACTGCTTCTCCATCTTCCACCCGACTCCCTAAATGGCATGGCTCATTCCTATTTAAGGGCTCCTTAGTCCCCTGCCAGGCCCACTCCTGGGGATTGGCTAAGGGTCCCTAAATATTTAAGGCAACCCCTCCTAGCCTCTGCCCACAATCTTCTAGAATGTTCTCCAACATTCTGGAAACAGGGGGAGGCACCAGAGTGTGGCCAGGATGAGTTGTCCAGTCCTAACCTCTAGTAATCCTGACCCAATTACAGACTCACAGGCTAAACATGAGTCAGAGTATAGTTTGCCTGCTCTCATTTTTAGTAGCACACAGTAAAGGGTGCTATATATATATATATATATACACTATATATATATATATATATATATATATATATATATATATATATATATATATATATATATATTGTACATACAGTATATGTTCTAACTTTTGCAGGGTCTATCTCACTAAGCTGCGATGAGAAGCAAAAAACATGATTTCCACTATTCAATGCGGCTTATTAAACTGCTGCATGGCAGAGATAAGCCATGATAGTTACTATCACAGCTTATCCAAGTTTTATAAACGTACATCTTAATGCATATTTTTGTAGCCATACCTTGTTTCGTTCTGTATAGCGTAAGGAAGTGGAACTCTATTAAATTTTATTTTTCTAGGCTTGGACAAAGTACAGAAGGGTTAGCCCCTTTATCAGGTTTTTAATGCTGTCCGTGGAGCGGACAAATTACTTTACAATCTCTGACTCAGATGAAGCTTTGTACTCATTCATAGAATACAATGCTCCCAGTGAATGGCTGAGCAGCACTCAGGCCAACTCAGTTTGGTTCTGGCAATGGTATGGGGAGTTCTCATACCACTTCTAGAACACAGTGCTGTATACTGTATGTAGCTGAGGCTAAAGTTTATACAGCACACACAGCAGGCACATCTAGTAGTGAAGATACTAGTAAACTGACTAAACGTCACCTAAATCTGGAGATGAGATTTAATTTCTGTTCCGGTGACCACTGCCACTGAGGCAGAAAATAAGGGGGATTGTAAAATTTTACAAATGTCACTGGATAAGAAATGGGGGCATGCCAATAAAAATGAAAAACTAGACCCCTTTTCTAGTCTATCTATACTAATAAAGAAGTTTTGTCTGGAATTCTACCTTAGCATTCACATTTGCACCTTAAGCCCCGGTTCACACTTGTGCGTGTGCGAGGGGTTCGCATGTAATATCGGAGCGCACTGCTCCGACATTACATGCGATCGACTGTGCGAGTTTAGCCATACAGTTTGTATGGCTAAATTCGCACCGCAGCCGCACCAAACACGCACAGGACCCTTTTTTCTAGCCGCATCAGGATCGGATCGCACAGCGGTTCACACTTGTGCGATCCGATCCTGTGCGAGCTGCACGATCGCACTGCGATATGCGATCAAACTGGGGGTGTCGTTAAGATTACATTGACACCCCCAGCGTATCGCATATGGCAGTGTGAACTGCCGGGGGTGCGTGTGCGATGCGGGAACAGGCTGTGAATTCGCAGCCTTCCCGCATCGCATATATGTGAACCGAGCCTAAAGGAAACTAACAAAACAGGACTACCAAACTACAAATGTTCTTGCTATAAATTAGCACATAAAAATGTTGGTCTTTTAAAATGGGATAATAAAATTCATTTTTCAGACAGACCATTCACACAAATTAAAATAAATAAATAATACATAAATATATAAATAATTCTATAAAAATAGGACTTTGTATTTAGACCAAAAAAGTCCAATCGATTTATAGGAATGGTTCCCTTTACCATATCAGTAAAGAACACTTGGGGGAGTTTGCTTTGGTGCTCAGATCCAGTGAAGATCCACTTTAAGTTCTCTCACAAGAAGCCAATGAGCAACCTTAAAGAGGTAGTAAATCGCTGGGTAATTTTTTTTCTTTTTTCTGACCTGAAAGGTTATGTTATAATGTGCTAGTATGCATCACATCTTCATTCTGGGTCCACGGACTCCAGCTGCGTGACTGGCACGGAGGAGTGGCTGTTTACGGCACAGAACTTCCACACTGATCGTTCCTTCAGAGCGCATGCGCCAGTAACTTCATTGACGGCATATACAGTAAATATCTCCTAATGAATGCATGTTTAAGATATATTTACAGTACCTATAGGTAAGCCTTATAGGTACAAGTCAGGGATGGGAGTTTACTCCCACTTTAAGCTGGAATGCTGATCTCATTGGGTGAAATTTTCTTAAAAAAATAAAAGATGTACTGTTTTTTCAGGGTTCCATCTGGCCCACTTTTTAAAGTGATACTAAAGTCTCTGTTTTTTTTTTTTTAAATAACAAACATTATACTTACCTGTGCAATGGTTTTGCATAGAGCAGCCTGGATCCTCCTCTTCTTGGGTCCCGCTCCTGGCCCCTCCCTCCTGTTGAGTGCCCCCACAGCAAGCAGTTTGCTATGGGGGCACTCAAGCCGAGCCGCAGCTCCCTGTGTCCATTCAGTCATGGAGCCACTTGCCGGCCCGCCCCCTCTCTCTCCTCATTGGCTCACAAACTTTGATTGATAGCAGTGGGAGCCAATGGCGCCATCTCAGCAATTGAGAAGGGAGTGTTTTGGGACACTCCTGCAACATTGCTTGATCGAGATGGGCTCAGGTTAGTATTAGGGGGGCTGCTGCACACAGAAGGCCTTTTATCTTAATGCATAGATTGCATTAGGATACAAAAACCTTATGCCTTTAGAATCACTTTAAGGAGAAAAGGCTGATAACTGTGTCCCCTCTAAAAGTCAAAATTGAAATGGTGAGAGAAAGGGGTCAGACAGGACCCTGAATCTTAGGGATAGGACCTCATGATTTCTTAGCAAGGCCTGCTGCCATTGTACTTTAGATATGACACACACTGTTTTCTATATAGTTATTAATCCTTTTGCCCTCATTGTGGAATGTTTGTGTATTAGCACTCTGTACATACAATATTTGTTCTGTATACACGAGGACATGTGAATATTTGAGATGCTTTTATGTTAAGGATACATCACTGATAGATAGGGTTATATTGAAATCATAATATTTATAGTGTACTCTGTCTTTTGTACATTTGGGTAGTAATAAATGCACTGAAATTAAAAATATAGCAGGCATGCAGATTTTCATTTTTCATGCAAAACTATTGGATGATTGTGGATAAGTTCGGAAGAGCACATCATAATCAAGCACTGTGACTATAGCATTGACATAATTGCTTGGATTTTCTCAACCCATAAAAAATATTGTGTACATGGTCAGTACCCCAGTAGTGTTAGTAAACCCATTGCTGGTGGTTTTACTGTTACCCTTTTACTGGGTGATGATACCTCAAAGTGGGTTAGAGATTTTTGCTAAATGATACGTAATAAAACTAAAACAATACCCTATTTCCTAATAATAATTACAACAGGAACTAACAGTATGTTTAGCTGTTAAGAAGAGTTAGGCCCCTATCTGCAGTTTCCCCTGCAGCACAGTGTACCCGCAGTATTCGTGCGGGCTACCTGTGCTTTGCCATAGACTTCCCTAAGTTTGGTGTGCTTTCAGAAAATGCACCAAAGCCGCCCGATCTAATTGACACCTTTGGCAAAGCGTGGGTAACCTGCATGAACACTGCGAGTACACTGCGCTGCGGGGAAGCTGCAGTGGATCAGTGTGAAAGGGGCCTAAGGCCTGTATTTGAAGCCTGTAGAATCGTATCACCTTCTACTACCCTGGTCATCCCGACAAGGCCTTCTTGTACACCTATGGCCAAGATTTACTAAAGAATAAGTAATGAGAGGGGATGTAAAGTTTATTTACTTTAAACATCTAATCACATGCAAGGTCACCATTACACTGGTACTAAAACCTAAGTGTTTTTTTACCTACAATAAGATAAAAAAACATCCTACCACCAGTGCCATCTTACTGAATGGGCATGCTGGGCATTTGGGGGACCCCACCTGCCCAGCGACCCAGCCCCGGCCATGCATTAGTCACAATTCCTGTGTGCATCCTGCCATCGAGCTTAGCAGGTGGCAAGCTCCTTTCAGCCCTACGCTGCTGTCAGGCCACTTGGGTCATGATGGGGTAGCCCACGACTGCAGGAATGCACAGGACAGTCAAGTCTGACTCCCGTTCGTGTGTGTGTTTGCCGAACCCAGCCCCTGAACTTGGAAGCTGTCATTAGCCTGACACTGCTGTACCAATAAATATTGCCTTATCAATCATTTGCACTTTTATTCCCATGGGTGACTGTGTAGGCAGCGCCCCAGTGCACTGCATTGCCCGGGGGTCTTTAATGCTCATAAGATGGCACTACTCACTACCTGTCCTACTCTGTTCCTAAACACTTACCTGGTTCCATGTCACTGCTCCAGCGCTGTCTCCGGCTCCAGGTATGATCTCCTAACTTCCTACTTTTACAGGAGAAACTGAGGGCAGTGGAGCCATAAGCTCCTACTGCCATCAGCAGTGCTTTGTGTGTCTATGGACACACATCCTGGTTCAGAACCCAATAGGATTGAACATGCAGGAACATTTATCAATGTCTTTTTCTAGTAAAAGCATCTCCCACAGTACACAAACACCCTAGCTAGGCACACAGTTAACCCTTTAACCGACCCTGATGTTAACCCCTTCCCAGCCAGTGTCATTATATGTGACAGTGCATATTTTTAGCAGTGATCACTGTATTAGCGTCACTAGTCTCCCAAAAGTGTCAAAAAGTGTCAGTTAGTGTCCAATGGTTTGTCCACCGCAATATTGCAGTCGCTGATTGCCGCCCTTACTAGTAAAAAAATGAATAAATCAATCAAAATTCCATAAATATATCCCATAGCTGGTAAACTTTATAACTTTTGCGCTAACCAATCAATATACACTTATTGGGATTTGTTTTACCAAAAATATGTAACAGAATACATATTGGCCTAAATTGATGAAGAAATTTGATTTTTTTACATTTTTTATTGGATATGATTTAAAGCAGATAGTAAAAAAAAATTTTTTTTTTCAAAATTGTCAAATTTATTTTGTTTATAGCGCAAAAAATAAAAAATGCAGAGGGGATCAAATACCACCAAAAGAAAGCTCTATTTATGGAAAAAAAGGGCATAAATGTTATTTGGGTATAACATTCTACGACTGCGCAATTTTCAGTTAATATAACGCAGTGCCATATCACAAAAAATAGCCTGTTCATGAAAGGGGGTAAATGTTTCGGGGGGGGGGGGGGTAAAGTGGTTAAAACAAATAGCATTTAGTATCACTTAAAATTTCAGTCATCAGAATAGGCATGTTTTTATGTTCGTGTATATCAAGACTGCTAAAAGGCAATAATAAATGCAGTGATTGCCAGTTAGGAAAACAAATATGAGACAGAGGGCCTGATTTACTGATTTACTAAAGTGTGACGTAAGGTGATATGTAGTAAAAGTAAAGTGAACCTGTGCTTACCTAAAATATTCAGTAATGTTCACGTTCTTACATATAGAGCTTTTCTTTTACACGACTGGATGGCTGAAATGTTAACCTCTTGCTGACCAGCTGCCGTACATATATTGCAGCAGGTCGGCTCTGTCCCGTGAAACAACATACCTGTACGCCGCTTTGTGGGGCCGATAGCGGGGGTGTGTGCCACCAGAGCCGTGAGCGTGCCCATTTGCCACGGGGGAAGCCAATTTGCGGGCCTGGCGGCTGCGATTTTACCCTGGCACTCGCGATCGCTCCCCGTAGAGACAGAACGGCGGTCTTCTATTGTAAACATGGCAGACCACTGTTCTGTCAGTAATGAAGACAGGGTCCCTGTGTTCATTCAGTAAATAAATCCCCCCCACAGTTAGAAAGCATCCCCTAGGGACACATTTAACCCTTTGATCACCCCTGGCGTTAACTCCTTCCCTGCCAGTGTCATTATTACAGTAACAGTGCATATTTTTAGCACTGATTACTGTAGTAATGTCACTGGTTCCCCCAAAAGTGTCAAAAATGTCAGTTAGTTAATTTGATTTTTAAATTTTTTTATTGCGAATGTTTTATAGCAGAAAGTAAAAAATATTGTTTTTTTTCAGAATTGTCACTGTTTTTTTGTTTATAGCACAAAAAATAAAAATTGCAGAGGTGATCAAAATACCAAAAAAAAGCTCTATTTGTGGGAAAAAAAGGACATACATTTTTTTAGGCTACAGCGTCGCACGGCCACGCAATTGTCAGTTAAAGTAATGCAATGCAGTATCGCAAAAAATGGCCTGGTCATTAGGGGGTAAATCCTTCTGGTCCAGAAGGGGTTCACTTAACTGCAATTTCTCTCAGCTCACACTATAGTAAATGAGGCCTAGCGGTTCCAGGCTTGTAGAAATATGATGCTGAGGGAGAGGGGCACACAAAAAAGTGACCATATACAAGGATCGATACAAGGATATGCTCTGAGAGAACTTTCATTCCAGTGCAGCTAGAGTTTAAGAACAAGAACACGAGGAATGGAAAAGTGGAGCCTTGCCTATAGTAACCAGTATGATTTTGTTTTCCATTTCTGACACAGCTGGGAAACATTTGTCTACCTGGTGGTCCTAAACACACATACTGTAACATCTTTCTTTACCCTTTGTGTTTATTTATTTATTCTTTAATTATTCTGAACTACAGACAGCCTCTTTTTGTACAATTTAAACAAATGTGTGTAGGATAATATTTCACAGTACAAATCCATCAAGTAAAAGCCCATTATTTGTTTTAGTTCATTTTATAACATGTGACATATTTATTTCACAGCAGCACCACGAATTTGAACAACACGATTCTTCAATTTGATTTAATGTCTCATTATACAATCTATCTTGATTAACACAACTATTATCCAAGTTGTAAATTATGCCTGATCCCATCATGCTCGGCTTATTTAATATTGTTTGCTTATGTTGAACTGAATAAAATTACTCTACAATTTCAAGAAACAGCTCATACAATGCTGTTCTGTGACTTGATAATGAACCTGGAAATGCATGCCTTTGAAACCAACAGCCATATTGTCAACACTAAACTAGAACTCTATTGTCTTACTTTATATAGTTTTGCTGTCATATTAAAACATTAAAAACAATTTAAGGTAAAGAGAGAATGGGGATGACTTCACTGGTTTGCTGCTGCTACTTTACCGTACAATCTCTGGCTGAGGTGGATCATGAATCAGGTTGTACTTCTAAAATGCACTGTAGTCTGAAGAGAGGTTCAGGACCATATATATTTTCACTTCTGTATGAAGCTTACCAGTGCAATTTCTGGATCTATTTTCTTGTTTTCCCCTTTATTTTTATCTGGTGATCCTGCCAGCAACATACTTCCTGTCCTAGGGTGACAACACTTATTCTCCATACTTCATCAATGGGGAGGCAGATTGGCCACCCTAGGACAGGGCTACAATATCCTCTCCCTCTCCTCTCCTCTCCTCTCCTTTCCTTTCCTCTCCTCCATAACTTTAAGGGAAGGGGTTTCTGTAGTTTTCAAGAGATAGCAGAAAACAATGTAACCCAGTCTTTTTCAACCAGGGTGCCCAGGCACCCTGGGGTGCCTTGGCAAAATGCCTAAAAATTGATCAAAAATGTTATACAAGCCAGCAGATGGATGCAGCCTGCCTCACAGTTACACAACGCCTTTCCAGACACTGGTATCCCAACAACCAATGACATCAGTTAATAGGAAGGATGTCTGTTGCCTCCACAGCATTCTTGTTTGACCCTCCTGTGCTCCTCTCCCTCACCATTGGGGTGACTGATGGAGAGAAATTAGGGGAGAAGAGAAACATTGGAAAACTAATCAGTACCAGTGTGAAAGAGTGTATTTGCTTTGGAAGAATAAATCATCTCGGGGGTTGGGTGTTCTACGTGTGGATTTTGCTGCATTGTGTAAAGCTATAAGAATATTTTTTTACATTTTAGAATGGGGTGCCTCAAGACTGTCCATTTTAAAGGGTGCCTTGAGATTGTCTATAATTTTAAAGGGTGCCTTGAGATTGTCTATAATTTTAAAGGGTGCCTTGAGATTGTCTATAATTTTAAAGAGTGCCTCGGGTGAAAAAAGTTTGAGAAACACCGATGTAACCGACCAGAGTGAAGCATAGGCAAAGAACACAGGAAGTTATCAGCTGACAAGGTTTCTGAAATAACCTTTTTTTTTGCACTTCTACAATGGATATAAAAAAAGGTTTTAAGTATATTTAACATACCAAATAAAAGAAGTTCATTGTTAGGGTTTACAACATACCCTTCAACTTCAGAATTTGGCCTTTGTGACTTTTATGACCATGACAGAGATGTCAGCTCAAATACTCCTTTGGAGTCAAGGTTTTATGGATTTTGTAAGTTTTGGGAAAATATGTTAGCATACATGAAATTTGCACATTTATGTTAGTGCATACAAAATGGGTAAATCAATTCTGAGTTCTCAAGCATTACTCTTAAAAACTACGTGCATAAATAAAATGACAGATTTACTTAAAACAAAAAAGCAGAAGCTTTTTACGCCACAGTAGATATTGTCTATTACATTAAAAAAGTAAACATAGTACATACCAGTCTGCAACAGCAATTCTAAACTTCACCTCTAGGACAACAGGGCAAGGCCTCTCTAAAATCCAGGTGCTGTATTTTCCCCTGCAACATAAAGCAAAAACAAAAAAAGGATTATAAATGTGTAAAATCAGTTTATTATCTTTTGATTACAAACCCCAATAAGTAGATACACTTTCTTACTCCTGGAGAAATGTGTAATAGTGACAACTGTGTCTGTCTCAGTTGAACTGCGTTGATCGGCATAGATCAATGCCAGTTTAACAAAGGACACATAGAAAACAATGTTGCCCTGTTCACACCAAAATGTACAAATCAGCACATTGCCGGTAACCACATCACAATGAGCTGTGGTGCATAGATATGCAAGTGGCATTTTGTGATATTTCAACCAAGTTAAAAAAACTGCTGAATAGTGCCTTGTGTTGTAATAACATAAAGCATCTCTCTTACACAATAAGACACCGGTTGGTTTGAACAAGCCCTAAAGCTGGCCGTTGATGGTTTAAATCTTGGCCAATTCAGCAGAGACTTCTCCAGTCCATGTTTAGGCAGGCTTATTGTACCCAAGTCCATGCATCAATGGATTGACTTGGGTACAACCAGCATGTTGGATTTCTAGCATGTGATTATTGCCAGTGGCTTTAGCGCTAGCAATAATCACTGTGTTCTACCAGCAGGGACAGCTCCCCCCCCCCCCCAGGAGAACACAATAGTTCCATGGAAGGGATTCCCCCCTCAACACTGACTGTGTTGATGGGGCAATCAAGTGATCTTCTTTTCTGCAACCCTCAATTGCCCAAGAGGAGATATTGCCTTGCTTTGCAGACAATTGCCCTTACTTCCTGTTGTGTCTGTGGAACAGGAAGTCATGAGGTACTAAAAAAATAAAGAAAAAAAGTTCTGGCTTTGCATACACTTTAAGGTCTTTATCTGTTTAACAACGACAAAAAGAACAGGCGAGTTTTATTTGGGTTTTATGCTTTCTAAAATACTTTATTACGGCTTTCTGCCAAAGCACATGCACAATTTACAAGGGATAAGAAGCTTTCCAGTTCATTCTGTACTTGTATTATTTTCTTGATCTCTAAAAGGCTTACCATAGTTGAAAAGAGGTAACAAAATTGTGCTGAAAACCAGAAGATTGTGAAGTATGTGAAGGACCTCGAAAGGTAAATGCAATAAGGATTATTTACTAAAGGAGCCAGGGAATGTTCACTTTGAAAAATGCATGTTTGCTAGTGAATTATAGAAAATAGGGTGAGCCTTTTTCACTTTAAATGTGTGAGGGAAATAAAAAAAAAAAAAAAACTGAATTTTTTTGATAGTGTGTTATTGGTTGTTACAGATTCATCTTATTTACTAAGCTCTGTGAATATTCTCTTTGCTAAGTGAATAATCTCTTTAACTTTGATAAATCAAATTGAAGGTCTGGATGTATATGGGATGGCAAGCATCTATATTATAGATTTAATAAATAACTTACACCAGACAGCTTTCTTGGATAATAACTTGGCCACGGCCTTTATTTATTGGTTTATAAATTAATTAACTCATTAATCCATCAATCAATAATTTTTCACTTTTACCATTAGCATAACTTTGCAATACATAACACAACTACCCAGCTTTGACGCTCGGGTTATCACTTAACCATATAAAGACACCTCCATATTTTTGTCCCCCTTTCGAAAAAGGTGACCCTACCACATAAATTTATAAGGCTGTGACTTAATAATATTTGGGCGGGCGGGCAGGAAGCTCCGCTCCGGCTGATCTTCTGAGGCGACTGACTCCACGCCCTCGCTCCCACTCCTATATATAGCCTGCCTCGGTTCCAGAAACTTCGGTCACCTGACCTTCCGCAGGCAGCTATTTTTAGCCAATCAAAATCCTCCAACCTCCGTATCTCCCGCCTAAACACTCTATACAGGGGGGAGCTAGAAACTGCCTATCTGCAGCCCTCCCATGAGGAAAAAGTAGGAAAATGGGGTCCCTTGAAACCCCTTTCCCTTTTTCCATTCATTCTACATCTACAACACTTTAAAGTGAAATGTACTTTTTATGTAAATTCATTTTATGTTTAGGCTAGAGTTCAGGATTGTAGCATAAACATAAAATCCCAGCAGTGGAAAAACGATGATTTTGGCTCCTTTAATAAATTCTCTAAAATTGTTCTGTGCCTGACTGCTGGAGATTAATATGTAACATGGCCACAAATAGAAGGAAGCTTGCGTTAGACGGCAGCGTTAATTGGGACAGAAACATAATAATTTAATTAGTGAATCACTGCATGCACAAGTGTTATACTCTTGGGGGAAACTGTGTCTAATCCATATATGATCATATAGGCTTTAAACAAAAATATGGAAAAAAAAAACTAGAATATTATTTCCTATTTATTTTCTTTTTCTCATTCATCAAGATCGCTTCCTGTAAACATTTTATTATAGTTTTTACACTTTCAAACAGATGTAGCTTTTTCATTTTCAAACAAATAAATACGCTCATACATTCTATAAAGATAAAAGCAATATGCCCATAAGAATTTTCAATATATAATTTACTGTAATTGTAAAGAAAGTTATAGTTTTTTTTTTTTTTTTAATTAAATAACAAACATGTCATACTTACCTATTCTGTGCAATGGTTTTGCACAAAGTGGCCCCACACTTCCTCTTCTAGGGTCCCCTGTTGATACTCCAGACTCCTCCTCTTCTCTGAGTGCCCCTAAAGCAAGTCCTTTGCTATGTAGGGCACCAGTACAGGATTGGTCCTTAACACACACACAGTGCTGCTCAGACCTGTCCCCCACTCTCTGCTCACAGGATTTGATTGACAGCAGCAGGAGCCAATTGCTTCCTCTGCTGCCTCTATGTCCTTTGAGGAGAGAGAGAGAGAGAGAGAGAGAGCAGTGCCTCTGACTGACCATGGAAGGTTTTTTTTTAACCTAATGCAGAGAATGCAATAGGGTACAGCAACTTAAACCATTACAACCATTTTAATGTTTAGGGAACCTTTTTTTTGCTGTGGCTAGCATTAAAAAGCATGCTAGTTAAAATTTCTCGAATTAAAGTTTAGTAAAAGGAAACATGTAGAGAAAGAAACATGGGGACAGCCATTGCTAAAAATGCTAGTTGTCTGGCTGCCTAACTTTGATACTTTCTAAGTTAGTGACACTGAATGAGAATTGAATCCAATACGGGAATACTTCTATATAATTCAGTGAGAATGAACAGGCAAATGATGAGTAAAGTCATAATTCATACAATGTCAAAGAAAGCGGTCTTGAATTCATATTAGTTAATTCATAGCATGTTTGTTCCCATTAAAGAAGAACTTCAGGGGAAAAAAAATAAAATCTGCTGGCATATAAGGCGATAACTTCATCTCTCTCTTTTGTTAACAACTTACTGATTCACTGAGTTTTCACTATACTCCTCTCTCTAAAGCCTATTTTACATTTGCCGAATGTCGGGGTGACATTTGGCCCGTGTGTACTGCAGCTATCGCAACAGAAACCTGCCATTTGGTGGGCTTCTGTCGTAGGGACACGACCCAAAAAGGTCCGCCGACTGGCTTTCTGCCAGCGCTCACAGCCAATGGTTTCCAGCCAATGGCTAAGATCCCTGAATAGAGTTTTCTTTTGCCCCCCCCCGTCAGTACTCAATATCACAGCAGGGGGATCACTGTACTAACATCAGATAGTTAGTACAGCGGCTCCTCCTGAGCTGTCAGTTTTTTTTCTGTTAGATTGGACGAAAAAAAAATAGTAGTGTGTATCAATCTTTAGAGGAAGGATATGGCTCTCCTACACAGCAGCTGCTCTGCCTGTCCCTCCTTGCCTGCCTTTTTTACCCTCTGCTTTTGCCTTTGCTTTCTGTGTGTCTTTATTTTCCTCAAAACTCTAGAGTTCAGTTCTTCTTTAGGACAGAACTCAAGTCAAAACTTTTCTTTTTTGTCTTGGATAGAATAGTAAATGATTACATTCCCTGGTCATCTCTTGTAACATACCTTTAGCACTTTACTAGGGCATCTCTGTATGCTGGTGATATCATAGGCCACTCTAGTTCATTGCTGTTCTGGGAGGGGTAATAGTAGCATTTTTTTTTTTTTGGGGGGGGGGAGGGGGGATTAACATTTTCACTAAAGTAGACATCTACAGAAGTAGAAGAAGAGAGATTTATCTTCTCTTCCTGCTTGATGCAGCACCTGTCACCTAAACACAAAGTGAGAGCAAATATCTCCCATAAATTTAGGGGTAGCAATAAAATCCTGGCAGAGGCTGTTAACCTTCTTCTCTCTCCTAGAAGGGATATCCCCTCACTTCTCCTCTGTTTTACATAATCAAATAGAAAAGAGTGGGGACCTCCCTTAAATGGACAAGAAGTATGGAAGACACAGCATGTAAGCATTCCAGCCACTGCACCAAGAGATATAGGGCTATATTTATTTTTAACAAATAAATGTTCGTTAAAATGTTTGGTAAACAGATAAATGATTTAACTTTATGTGGATCAAGTTTCAGATCTCTTGATAAACTTATGTTTATAGCAATTGGCTATGTAACTAACTTGATGTTTTTATTTTGGTGACGGTATCATATAAGCAAAGATGGGAGTAGCATTGTTGAAATCAAATCAAAGCTTTATTGAGAAGACCCTTCTCAATTTACATATGGAGAAAGAATCTGGAGCTGGAAGGTCAATGCACTGAGTAGATTATACTATGAGGACAGGGGCTTCCTGTACATAATCTCTGTTTAGCTGTGCTTACTTATATAAAAATTTAAAACATGCTCTGCTCAAACTTTCTTCCCATTTTTAGTACAATTCCCAATGTGGTGGAAACATAAAGTGTTTGGTTTATGTAAGGATTGTGGTGCATTACAGTACAGAAATTATCCAAAAATCCTTATTTATTGCAGAATTATGAACAGGTCTAAAATCCCCAGATTAATCCATGGATTCATAAAAAAAAAAAAAAATTAAAGGGTCAGTCTACCCTGTCTACCCAAAAATGATGTTTTGTTAAGTGGTACATACTGGAGACGTAAACCACCTCACAATTTATTTTATTGCTTTGGGTCTGTGTTGGTAGGATGTCTGCCTCTGAGTTTCTTGGTCTCCACACCTGCTGTAGCCATTATGAGGGGGTTACACTCTTCATGCTGGATTTTTTATTTTATATTATGGGGACTGGAACAAGCAAAGTTAGACAGGAGCACCCAAAACTCCCAGGTGCACAGTAACAGGAGTTGGTAATGTTGGCTGGAGATCGCACTGCAAAAACATAGAAGCACACCAGGCTCCACCAGTAGATCCAACCTCACTTTTGACATGACTGACCCTTATGCAGGTGCAAAACAGGTTTTCCCACTATGTGTAATAAATTCAATCTGAATGCTGATGTATGCAATCTGGAGTCTTCTGATGCTATTTTGTCCGTTTTTATTAAAGAAGAATTCCAGATATAAGTATTTATACATTGTCCAGCTTGGACTAATGTAACTATGCATACGTATACCTTAGTAGGCTGATGGCTCTAGAAGTTGGAAATCTCTGAAGTAGACACAACTGTGCCAGTGATATCCACTTGATTCTGGCTCCCATGCTGAGTGGCTGCCCTGCTGCATTCTGAACACAGAAGGTCGACCACCCAACGCGAAGAATATTTAGCATTTTTTGAATGATTGAAAAATGTTCTCTGACTGGGCCAGATGGAGAGTGGGACATCACAGCCCTGCATTTCCACCTCTCCCAATCAGAGGATGCTTTGGACACCTGGAATTCTTCTTTATATGCATTTTTTAAGGTAAATAATATATCAGGCTGTCTTTACATCAGCCACCCAAAATTCTCTGAACATTTGAACTCTGGGAAAAGGAAAGAGCAGCACTGTATGCCAGTCTGGCTCTATTGCATTGCACAATGCTGTCATCCTGATACGGAGAACTTGCTAATAGGGGGAGATAGGATAACATCATCAAAATTCTGCTAATTTTTCACTATCCAGCTGCTTGCTTTTAGTTCTGATTTAATAACATTGTTGAAAGGTGCGAATATACATAAACTAGCAACTAGCTTTTGTCTGCTCTATTCAAAGATAAGCAACATGAAACCTAAACCCTGCCAAGCAACTAGGCATCCCTCTTATTTGCCGTAGGCTCTTTATAGCATTACATTTGTATGGAGATGTGTGTGAAAAAATATCTGGTTGCTATGTTATGTGGGTCAAATAACAGTCTAAGTTTATGGTTTGTCCTTTTCCTCCCATTGATACAAAACTCAAACTTCCAAATTAACTTTCTCTGTATGCGAAATACATACAGAATAACATGTTACTGAGATGCAGCTGAGTCCTCTGCTTCCTGAAATCAAATCTTATTTTCTGCATATTGAGGGTTAAAAAGATATCTGTAGTTTAATAAAACCTGAGCACCATCTGCACCCCCTGGGCATCCCAAATAACGTATAACACAGACTTTAGATCACAATGCTGCACACGCTCAACCCCTGTTCCAATAGACTTAAGGAGAAAACTTAACCTGAAAGTGGTTTGATTCCTTCTCCACTCTTTCTGAAAAAAGAAAAACTAAGTTTTGTCTTCCACTTTAACCACTTGCCGAAATTTTACTGTGGCTGGCTCGGCTGCACGAAACGACGTAGGGCTTAGTCGGTCAAACAAGTGGTGCTAGGGGGCGTTCAAGAGCTGCCGGCAGTGCTCTCGTGCCCCCGCTAGGCAGCGGGGATGTCGATCCAGGGGAACAGTGGCTGGGATTGCCGCCGGGCACCCGCGATCGTTCACCGCTGAAAGAGAAGGACGGTCAGCTGTTGTAAACACAGCTGGCCGTTCTTCTCTCTGAAATGATCACAGAGCACAGAGCGCCTGTGATCCTTCTATATAGGATCACAGGTCACTATGGTAATTTCCCAAGCCCATCCCCTATACAGTTAGAAAACACTCTCCTAGGCTCACACTTAACCTTTTGATCACCACTGTCAATGTCATTATTACAGTAACAGTGCATATTTTTAGCACTGATTACTGTAGTAATGTCACTGGTCCCCCCAAACATCTAAAAGATATCAGTTAGGGGTCCAATCTGTCCACCGCAATGTTGCAGTCCCGCTAAAAAATCGCATTACTAGTAAAAAAATAAAATAAATAAAATGGACATAAATCTTTCCCCTAGTTTGTAGACACGATATCTTTTGCGCAAACCAATCAAAATACGCTTATTGCGATTTTTTTTAACCAAAAATATGTAGCAGAGCACAAATTGGCCTAAAAGGATGAAACATTTGGATTTTTAAATTTTTTTGGGAATGTTATATAGCAGAATTCGAAAAATATTGTTTTTTTTTCAGAATTGTCGCTCTTATTTGTTTATAGCGCAAAAAAATCACACAGGTGATCAAATATCACCAAAAGAAAGCTCTATTTGTGATTAAAAAAAGGACATCAATTTAATTTCGATACAGTGTTGCACGACTGCGCAATTTTCCGTTAAAGTAACGCAGTGCCGAATCGCAAAAAATGGCCTGGTCATTAAGGGGGCAAATCCTTCTGGTCCAGAACTGGTTAGGTACTAAGAAATGTATTTGTTATATGTACTTTCAGTAAACTGCCTAACTCTATTGTGGGTTATATTTAAAGGCTATCAAATAGTTTGTATATGCGTTCCTAGGTCGCAGGGTACCTAGGCGCAAAAGGGATAATTACGGGTGCCACATGCTTGATAATGGAATTGGAAGATAGAAGAAAAAGAAATTTGGACTTTATTGGCACCGGTATTAAAAATTTATATTTTTATTGAAAAATCACAAGAAAACATTTATAACGAAGACAGAAAAGAAATATACAAAATAACAGACATACAGTTTACATACAATAAAATCAGGCGGCAAAGCCTCAAAACGGTGTGCAAATAAAATTGCACAGCCTACTAGGTAATTATAATTGTAGCAACAATCACATATATCACAAAGTAACCTGTATTCATAAGGCGGCCATAAAGAGGGATGGTAACCGTCTCTGGAGGTCGTCTGTACAATGTGAATAAACAGATGTTGAGTTAAATCCCAGTTGCCCTACATGTTTCGCTTAACATAGTAAGCTTCCTCTGGAGCACGTGGTGTAAGCAAACATCTGAAAGGAGGTTCAGGTGATAAAACTTTGTAATGAACTGAGCCTGGTAGGCTACAAAGAGTAACGAGGGGGTCGGTACGTTGTGGTTGGAGCAAACTGCCTAATACACATGCCAAGAATAACATGGAAATTAGTTTGTCATATGACATCGGTCCTGATAGGATCATGGACACCCTGTCATGGACACCCGGTAACAAAATAATAGAGGGGCCAGATGGAAGAAGACCCCACGGCCTTCAAATCCAAACAGAGGAAGGCGAGGTGGGTACACCTAATATGCCTAAGACCCTGGTATATCCAGGCAAAGGTTTGCTCCAGGTCCAACGACCACACATACACCCCCCCGGATGGGGATACCGCCATTGCAGGGGGCTGTGTCTGTATCCACTCTGCATAGCGGAGCAGACACAGACCTGTCATCTGCCTGCTCAGCGGATGAGATCCCCCACCACTTGATGGGGTCCGCCTTGTCTGAAAGGGGCCTTAGGGTTTACATACATTTTTAAACTTTCCAAAATTCTCAGAGATGTTGAAACCATATGGGGGAGGGGGGCAAAGTTATGCCTTTATTTGTCTATTTACATTTTACACTTTAGAATTTTAGATGTTTTTTTAAATACCAAGAAAAAGTTTCTTCATATACAGTAAAGATGAGTTAAAGACTAAATACCACTGGTGGAAATAGTAAATCATTTGAAATCTTCTGCCATATCCTGCTGTATAAAATAAGTAGATGATATGCTTTTTCTGCCAGGATTAGGACAGATATGGTAAAAAAAAATATCTAAACAAATTTTATTTTCACTTATTGCTTTACAGATTTTTTAGTCCCAGCTTTTAATAGCACCTTTATAAATGGGATGTCTGTATTGACACAAATGAATGATCTGGAATAGATCTGCTTTTGGAGAATGGCAGGATAAACCATTCCATTAGTAATACTAATCAGATAAAATATCACTAATGGATGCTCTAACATCTGCTTACTTCAAGCCTTGAGGTTAGCACGTTCCTGCTTTTTGTTTCCATTGTATATTAACAGCAAAATGAATCAACATATGGAGTTCTGTCTATGACAGTATTATTACATAAGAGTGCTTATAAAACAACTGATACTGCTAAAAATATGTTACATTCATTAGACACCTGGTTAGGGATGAAACAAATGCTATTGGGCCTGAGTGCAAAATCTAGAGTCCTTTTTTTGTTCTTCATGCAAGGACTTTTGGTTTTCATTAGCCTCTGAACTGCTTATGTTTATTACAATGGGTTACTGTTATTTTCTTTTATTTAATAAGCCTATGAAGGCTTTGGAAATCAGATAATAGCACAAAAAAGGATGTGAAGAAAAGATAAACAATGATTTTTGCTGTTCGGAATATATTGTGTGCACACAAAGGAGACTAGCAGTTATGCTTGGGTAGTATGACCTCCTGGGGCCAGGAACAATTGGAGACTCTGCACTTTCACTGGAGAAGTGACATGCATTCCACAGGAGCTGACTTACTGGAAAATGCAGGTTTAATGCGTACTAACCTTTCCCAAACTCCTCAAGTTCACTGCAGCATTGGCAAAATTTGCAAGCATCCAGCACTGTGAATCAATAAATATCATACAGGCTCAGGTTTCTAAAAATACCATATAAACCCCAGTCTATGGCTGCAGATATAAAAGGGTTGATAGGCAAACACAAAGCGAATTAATAATTGATTTCAATTAAAGTTTGATACAAATCATATGGAACTATGTGCCTACAGTGACTTTTGGTCACAGGCAAGACAGTGTAAATATGGTAACATAAGTGAGATTCTCTCCATGGTAGTGAGTAAATTGTTTAATCTTGATTCAATGCTAAAAACACATTCTCCGTAAAATAAACTTCCCAAGAAAAAAAATGCACCATTGACAGTTAATACGTTATTTTTTTTTAACACTGTGTCAGTATTTTCACAGTATTACTTTGTTATGGGGGTGGGAAGTGGCAATTTACACAATTTTTAAACTTTGGATGTCTTTACCGTTTGTGGTTTTGACTTTTTCTCATATTTTGGATTATTTATGTTACATGGCTTACACCAGTGGTAGCCAACTTTTTGGACCTCATGGACCACTAAAGTCACAATTCTGAATACAGTGGACCACTAACATTAATTTTACAAGCCTTATACACACAATACTGCTGCTCTCTGCACCCCTCCCCCTGGACCACACTGCTGCCTTATACACACAATGCTCCTGCTTTCTGCACCCCTCCCCCTGGATCACACTGCTGCCTTATACACACAATTCTCCAGCTCCCCCCCCCCGCAGCACTCTGCACCACACTGATGCCTTATACAGACTCATCATCTGATCTCACCTCCTTATGGCCCTGCAATTGGAAATCCCCTCCATCACCTCCCGCTCTCTGCACTACTCCAGGCGCCTCCCTCTGAGTTCACAGAAGCCGGAAATACAGAAGAGGCTTCGGCTATCAATGTGCGCTGGCAGTATTACCTGTCAGCACACATTAACAACAACACTGGAAATAACATTGGGCGGCATACATCCACCACAGTGTTGATTTGCGGCAGAAGCCCTGGGTATCACCAAAACTTTCCCATGAACCATCAGTGGTCCACGGACCACTGGCTGGCAACCACTGGTTTAGACTACTTATTGTCAGTGGTTATCACATTGCAAGATTGTGCCTCAAACAGCAATGTTCAGGCTATAGAACATTATGTAGTTTAACAGATTCTCCTCTTGGGCCACCCTTCTGACTTTAGCCTACACACCACTCTAAAAACCAAGGCACTTCATGTTCTTCTGCATTTAACAAGATAGTATTAGCAGAACATATGCCAATCTACTGCCTACACCTCTTTTTATAAATGTCATATACAATATTGTCCTACTATCCAGAAGTGTATTACCCAAGCATGATCAATGGGATTTCTATTTGTATAAGTGACCTGGTATCGCTGTAAATAATATTGTCCCAGCCATATTTTATTTTTTAGTATGTCATGTTTTCAGGTTTTGAGAATGTGACAGTTTGACATTTTTTGCTTTTTGAGACTCTAGCAATCTCACCACACAAAAACAAAGTTATATATATATATATATATATATATATCGTATAAACATATAGTTACATAGTTACATAGTAGGTGAGGTTGAATAAAGACAATAGTCCATCCAGTTCAACCTGTGTAGGTGTGTGTGACTGTAATCATCTAACATAGCCCTCAATCTCCTGATCCTTGAGATGTAAGTCTAAGAGTCTTTTGAAAGTCACCATACTACCCGCAGAAACCACCTCTTGTGGTAGACAATTCCACAATCTTGTAGCCCTAACAGTAAAGAACCCCCCACGTTGCCTGAGGTTAAAACGCTTCTCCTCTAATCGCATTGTATGTCCTCGAGTCCTCATGCAATTCCTTCGAATGAACAGCTTTTCTTCTAAGCTGAGATCCCCATTAAGATATTTATAAATTGCTATCATGTCCCCTCTCAGACGTCTTTTCTCCAGGGAAAATAAATCGAGCGATTGCAGCCGCTCTTCATAGGTAAGGTCCTCCAACCCCCTAATCAGTTTAGTTGCCCTTCTCTGGACTTTCTCCAGCTCCAACACATCCCTCCTGAGGACTGGCGACCAGAACTGGACAGAATACTCCAGATGCGGTCGGACCAGAGTTTTATAAAGTGGAAGGATTATAGTCTTATCTCTGGAATACATCCCTTTCTTTATGCATGCTAATATTCTGTTGGCTTTGGAAGCTGCCGCTTGGCATTGCATGCTGTTGCCTAATCTATCATCAACTAAGACTCCCAGATCCTTCTCCATTTTTGATTCCCCCAAGGGTTCCCCTCCTAACGTGTATTGTGTTTTTATGTTTTTGGTCCCCAAGTGCAAAACCTTACACTTCTCCACATTAAACCTCATTTGCCATGTCGTTGCCCACTCGGTAATTTTGTCCAGGTCATTCTGTAGGATATCTGCTTCATGCTGTGCAGTTATTGCCCTGGCCAATTTTGTGTCATCTGCAAAAACTGATAACGAACTACTGATCCCGTCCTCAATGCTGTTTATGAATAAATTGAACAAGGTTGGTCCCAGGACTGAGCCCTGGGGCACCCCGCTTACTACCTCAGACCAGTCTGAGTATGCGCTGTTTATTACTACCCTTTGGACACGGCCTTTTAGCCAATTCCGTATCCAAGAGCAAACCCTGCTGTCGATACCTGCAGACCTTATTTTATAAATTAAGCGCTTGTGGGGAACTGTATCAAACGCCTTAGCGAAATCCAAGTACACCACATCCACTGGTCTCCCCCTATCTAGCTCACAGCTTACCTCCTCGTAGAATGCTAAGAGATTGGTTTGACAAGATCGCCCATTTGTAAACCCGTGCTGGTTACTACTGATGATGTTTTTGTCTTTAGCATACTCTACGATATAGTCCCTTATCATCCCCTCCAAAAGTTTACATATTATTGATGTCAGACTGACAGGCCTATAATTTCCCGGGATATGTCTCTGGCCCTTTTTGAATATCGGAATCACGTTAGCCTTCCTCCAATCCCCTGGTACATCTCCTGTCCTAATACTGTCAGCAAAGATCAGGAACAGTGGTCTAGATATAACCATACTGAGTTCCTTGAGCACTCTCGGATGTACGCCATCCGGGCCTGGTGATTTGTTTGTGTTAAGTTTATCCAGTCTTTCCCTGATTTCCCCCTCTGTTAGCCATAGTGGCAAGTCCTGTGTATTACTACTAACCATACAGTCATGGTCAGTGTACCCTTCCTTTTCCTGCGTAAAGACTGACGAGAAAAAATAATTCAGCACGGTTGCTTTTTCAGTGTCCTCTGTAACCATCCTCCCATCATCGCTAATTATGTGTGCAATATGCTCTGCCCTAGTTTTTTTGCTGTTGATATATTTAAAGAATTTCTTTGGGTTTTTTTTACTATCCTCCGCTATTTGTCTCTCAAAACATATTTTGTAATAAAGTAAATCTGTGTTGCGATACACATCTTTAATTGGAGCTGTCCTTCAAAGTAAACTCTTTTTGGCCCAAGTTGTCCACAGTCATTCAACTCAACAGCTAGTGTCATTCAACTTGAAAGACTGAGGATCTAATGTGAATACTGGGCCTTATGGGCCCATTTACTGAGGGGGTATAACCACAGTGCCATTGATATTATCAATTTAGCACTGCTCTCTGCATCATTGAATATGGACAGGGTTAAAGGCAAAGAGAAAGATGACCCTGTGGCAAGTAAGTATAAAAAAAAGCATAGAGTGTAAGGTGAGCAGAGGCACTTTGGGGGAAAATCCAGAGCCCAGAGCTGGGATTTAAATTATTTACCAGTTGAGGTCCACCCTACAGCAGTTTTACTGCTACAGGGCAGCACATGTGCGCCAGATCACGTATATATATATATATATATATATATATATATGATCTGACACTTCCAGGTAGGTGGAACGCATGCTCGCCACCGCCGCCCGCTTCTGCTGTGATTATACACCCACTGATCTTTAGGCAGAGAGACAGAATGGTGATCTGCCTATGTAAAAAAGGCAGATCGCTGTTCTGGCAGGAGGAAAAGGGAAAGAATTTGTGTCCCTGCATAGCAGAAAATAAGTTCCATCTCTTCCCCTGGTAAAAGCACAGCATAGTATAGTAAAACACTGGTTAGGCACATTGTTAACCTTTTGATCGACCCGATGTTAACCCCTATCCAGCCAGTATCATTAGTACAGTGACAGTGCATATTTTTTTAGGATTGATCACTGTATTGGTGTCACTGGTCCCAAAAAGGGTCAAAAGTGTCAGTTAGTGTCAGAATGTCTGCTATAAGTCACTTATTGCCGCCATTACTAGTAAAAAAAATAAATAAAAATATCTCATAGTTTGTAGACGCTATAACTTTTGCGCAAACCAATCAATATACCTTTATTGGGCTTTTGTACCAAAAATATGCAGCAGAATACATATTGGCCTGAATTTATGAAGAAATTTGATTTTATTTAAACATTTTTTATGGGAAAAGTTTATTTTAGCAGAAAGTTAAAATATATTGGGTTTTTTTCCCAAAATTGTGAGGGTTTTTTTTTCCTAGCACAAAAAATGAAAAACGCAGATTTGATCAAATACCAGCAAAAAAAAAAAAAAAATTATATTTGTGGTAAAAAAAGGACATACACTTTATTTGGTTACAGCATTGCATCACCGTGCTATTGTCAGTTAAAGTAACGCAGTGCTGTAATTTTAAAAATGGCCTGGTCATGAAGGGGCGTAAATCTTCCAGAGGTCAAGTGGTTAAAGAAGCAAGGGTATTAAGCAGTTCACCTAAAGTTTTATTAAACATTCCCTGTAAAAGTGTTTCATTGTTTACATGCCTTGTGTATTTGTGTTGTTACTGTTTCATTTTTCTTTCCTTAAGCCCCCGTTCACACTGGGGCGACCTGTCAGGCGACCTGGTTGCCTGACAGGTCGCCGTAGGTCGCCTTCCATAGAGAAGCTGCGGACCTGTTCTAATAGGAGCGACTTAGAAAAAGGGTCCGGAGCTTCTTTGGGGCGACCCGGAGCGACCTGCATAGACTTTAATGTTATGAAGTCCGTGCCAGCCGATCCGAGGTCGCGGTGCGAGCAGCACGCCGCAACCTATGAGGTCACCCCAGCAAGTAGCGTCGCCCCAGTGTGAACGGGGCCTTACTGGACAATATTTTATTAAAAACTGTGTCCCATGAATTTTTGCTGGGGCTCAGTTACCTTGCAAGGGTTCCCTGGATCTGCCCTTATGTGCGTGTTTTCAGCTGGGACTGATCACTAACATGGGCACCCCTTCAGCAACCAGCAGAAGTTAAATAATAACACGATGCAGTAGACCACTTAACTGCTGCATTATATGCATAATGTATATTATACTTTTCCTGACCAGACGTGTGTAAAACACTATGATAAGACATAGAACCATAAGAATGAAAAGGTGAGTCTTTAGGGTAAAAAAAGGTAAAAGAATTGGCAATAATTCATAGTAATGTGCTGCTAAAAGGAAAAGTGTTTTTTTTTTTACCTAGGATTTATTACTACTTTAATAGATTGTTTTTACGAGCATTAAACATTGTGTCTCAGTGCTCTAGGTTTAGCTACTTGCTGATTACTGGATGTACCCCAAATGAGTGATTAACAAGTCAAACATTCTGATAAACTGATTATTTTATTTTTTCTTTAAACATCTTTAGACACTAAGGCCCAGGCAAGCTAAAAGTGACATGTCAATACAAGGCCTTTGAAAAAGCTTCTATCTAAAAAATACTGGTTCATATGTGATCATTTTTTTTTTCAAATAACAGTGTTCAATAGCTAGTAACTACTGAGAATAGCTCATAAGTGTCCTCCATGGGCTGCAGTTGTAGATAATAGTCCAATCAGGACAGCTTTCACGTCGAGCCACAAACCACCAAAAGCTAAAACATCAAGTATACCTATATTAGTATGCTACACATTATGACAGGTACAGTGTATCTGTCTCCTGGTGGTAGATATAGGCAAGCTAAAGGAAGGAAGAATAAACATACCAATGCCAATTTAGTTTTCCATATTAAAAAGTGTTTTTTTTTTAATCTTATTTACAAATCATTTTTTTTTTACAAAAAAAAAATTTTGGGACCTTGCACACATGTGGGGGAGATTTATCAAAATCTCAAATGTTGTGCAGCTGTGCATGGTAACAATCGGCTTCTAAGTTTAACATGTTCAATTAAGTTCTGACAATAAAACCTAGCAGCTGATTCTCCCCCATTCTCTCCTTAGTAAATCTCCCCCATAGTCTGCAAAGGATGCTAGACATTCTATAGGAAAATGCAAAGTAGCCTTAGTCCGGCCATAGACAGAGCAATTTAATTTCCTGCATCCATGGGTTGCCATCCCCACCAGTAGTGCTAGCAGCTATAACAGCCACTAGCAATAATCATATGTAAAATCCGGCAGGCTGGTTGTACCCAAGTTGAAGGAAGCCGTCACCACCAGGAGAAGACAGTGATTATTGATAGCGGCTATTGCAGCCCTTAGCGTAAAGCCCCGTACACACGTACCGATTGTCGGCCGAACGATCGGCCGTCTTTTGTCCGGTGCTGTCCTGTCGGCTGAAAAGTGCTAAAGACTGCACACGAATTTTGTCGGCCAACAACAGCCGACTGCAGAAGTGATGTCATGTGATGGTTAACTTTCTGCATGTTTTTTCTTCTCTGAGCATGCCCAGTCTTGCTCATCTGCTGTTTGTCGGCTGAATTCTGTACTAACTGAGGAACAATCGGCCGTTCTGGTGTTGGCCAACAAAAATTTTATAGCCTGCACACCAGATTCTGTTCGGCCGAAAAGTCGCAGTCGGTTATCGGAAGCATCATACTAACAAGCCGACAATCAGCCGATCGGTCGGTGGCCGAATATTTACGGCCGACAATCGCTACGTGTGTACGGGCCTTTACTCACAAGAGAGTCTGGCAGGCTGGTTGTACCGAAGGTAATCCATCGATCATTCAGCTGCCCGTATACAGTTTCTGCTGAACCGGCCGAGATTTGAACTGTGTATAGCCTTCCTAAGGCTGGCCATACATTATACAATTTTCTTACAATTTTTTGTTAAATTTTCTTTAGAGTTACCTTAAACTATGTACTACAAAGGCCTGGATTATGGGATACAATTGAAACTGTTGTAGTTTTGACCTCATATTATATGGATTTTGGTAAATCCAACAGAAAATTGTATAAGAAAATGTAACATGTATGGCCAGCCTAAGTCATAAAGCTGTATGTGTCATTTGATCCCCTGCTATTGAGGTCTAGTCACAGCTAAATTATTTACAACATCGAAGTAAAATTATAATATTCAGATCGATTTTCATTTTTATTTAAAGTAGAATGTTATGCAGAGCTCCCTCGTGAGCCTAACTGCTTAGTAAGTATATATTATACAAACAAGGATGCAACTCTACTTAAGCTGGCTGTACTTGGTTAGCTTTTTTGTTTTGTTAAGCCAGCAGGCTGAATGAAAAAAAAAAACAGGTTCTTCCATCCACACTAACAAGATGGATGGAGCAATCCCCCTGATGGGACATTGTATTCTGACGGTGGGATCCATTGCTGTCAGGATACAGCTGCCAACAGGAGGGCAAGATTCTCCTCTTCTGCTACTGACTCCAGAACATCTCCGGATAGAACAGAGCCTTTGAAGCCAGTTGCACTTGCTCAGTTTGGTGTGTATTACTAGAGAATTTTTTTTTTCCTTGGGAGAGTGCATGTGATCAGAACAGGGCCAATCAGCACTGTCCAGACAGTACAGTGCAGTATAAAAACTCCTCCTACAAGCTTCACCAGGAACAGATAGAAGGCACAAGACTGCTATATACTGCTGATGAGAAAAGGGGAGCGCGCATGCTCTGTGTGAGCCTCAGAAACACGTTGTGTTCCCCAGCTTTATGGTGACGCTATATGCCAGCCGGCACTGTGTTCCATCCGGTGGCCCGCATAGCGAGGATCCGGAACTCATCTATCCTTGTCAGGGACAGCATGCTGGGTCATGGCTCGCCATCCATAAGGTTGGATGCCTGGATCTCTCTGCCGCTGGATCTGCCTCACCACATATGAGCCTTACTATTTACTGATTATGTGAGTTTCTATTTGGCTTTCCGCTCTATGCCTAATAAACATTGCACTTAGAGGCGCTCTCCTGTTCTTTTTTACATGTGTTCCTGAGTTGGCTTCACTCCTGAGGAGAAGCTTTGCCCTAGTGCTGAGCATTTATTGACTACCTACTACTCACTTATCTTATTCAAAATGGACAATTAATGGACTATATGGAATTCTTTAACCTATACAGCCCATAATTTGGTTATACCTGTGCACCAGCATTTTATGTGTATGTCAGGATACACTGATCAGTGATTGCAGAAACTGATTCGTTTAACAGAAGTTTATCTAATGATTGACTTCTGTAATAAAAGAATGGTCACACACTGATCAAAATTCAGCCAGTCCCTACTGAACACTGCTCACTTCTACTTCCTACATACCTCAAAGATCATAAGAATTATAATACATATATTTTTATCAGCAAGTTTCTTTAAAGTGGTTGTAAACCCTAACATATACCCACTAAAGTGACATGCCTCAAGGGATACAACGAGAGGAAACAAATCTTCCTACATATGTTATACCTGTTTATCTGCAGTCCTCTCTCCTCCAGAGCCTCCTAAAATACACATTTTACACAGAATTTCTGAGTTTCAGAAAGCGGAGGGGGGTCTGATGCCAGACACTGCACAGCATAGACCAGGGAGCTGAGTGTAATTTGAGACCTGAGTGGAATGAATAGACACTATCCCCTCTACACAGTCCAATTGGGGAAACATGCACAGCTGAGACTGCCAATCACCTACTGTGTGCCGGGGGTGGGGGAATCCCCCTGGATTGTCTAGTGTCAGCAAACACTATTAGAAGTGACTCATGCAGATAGCAGAGAGGAATGAAGAGGAATAAAAGAACAGACAGAAATCACACTTGGTGCTTTAGGTTAGAGAAGTACATGTTGTTGAAATATATGCTTTGCGAGGTTTTAACTTCAGAGGTTTGCAACCACTTTAAGTGCCCAGTAAATAGTGAGCCGCCCAGTCTATCCACGCCAGTAATGGATGACTCGATGCTTATAAGTTCTGGTATTACAGGTGTTGTACAATGTGGTTGGCGAATGGTTATTTACACGGTCAGATATCATTAACTGAGTGGATTTTACATGAATTGGATGTTTGGCTTCACCTCATACAAGTGCCAAATATCACAGTAGTTCCAATAATAAATACATTAGCCAGTAAAAGCTTTGTGCCACATACCAAATTAAGGTGCTCAATCATTAGGTAAAGATCCTACCCGCGGAAGGTCACTCTTCCTCATGGCATGCACGGCATGTTGCATGTCAGTAGGCTGAAGAGTGAGCTTTTATCTATTAGAAGACATCTCCTTCCATATGTGGTCACATCGCTCTATCCTGCAATCATTCAGATTATTCAGCATTTCACCTCTGTGCATGGATACCCTGAGGAATAAAACAACCTGAATAAGGGATACCTTATCATACTTGTTGCAGTAGAGATAATGTTGTTAGCTCAACAAAAATCCTCTGAAACACCCCCTGAACATCAAACAGACAAAATCCACCTACACAGTGAAATAACTAAGGCTGTGCATTGTTTTCATGCTGTGATAATTACTGCTTTTCCTCTACACCTTTTGTAATCAGCCACATAGACTAAAGCATTAACAACCTCAGTATGGGTTTGATATCACAAGTGAGCAGATAACAGGGTAAAAGCAGCGGTGTATCAACACAGTCACTTGCTAGTTTTTGTGCCTCAAATAAAAAAAAAAAAAAAAGAAATATTTTGTTTTGAGATAAAGAAACTATAGCCCTTAAAATATTTTTAAGAAAGTTGATCAGGAACATACAGTACATTACTACAGTAGACTAAAGCCAACATAAATATTAATATATATAGTTTTGAGTGTGACAATATAGTATATATATATATATATTTATACAGTTTCTTACAAAAGTGAGTATACCCCTCACATTTTTGTAAATATTTTACGATATTCTTTCATGTGACAACACTAAAGTAATGACACTTTGCTACAATGTAGTGAGTGTACAGCTTGTATAATAGTGTAAATTTTCTGTCCCCTCAAAATAACTCAACACACAGCCATTAATGTCTAAACTGCTGGCATCAAAAGTGAGTATACCCCTAAGTGAAAATGTCCAAAGTGGGCCCAATTAGCCATTTTCCCTCCCTGGTGTCATGTGACTCGTTAGTGTTACAAGGTCTCAGGTGTGAATGGGGAGCGTTCAATTTCGTGTTATCGCTCTCACTCTCTCATACTGGTCACTGGAAGTTTAACATGGCACCTCATGGCAAAGAACTCTCTGAGGATCTGTAAAAAAAAGAATTGTTGCTCTACATAAAGATGGCCTAGGCTATAAGAAGATTGCCAAGACCCTGAAACTGAGCTGCAGCACAGTGGCCAAGACCATACAGCGGTTTAACAGGACAGGTTCCACTCAGAACAGGCCTTGCCATGGTCGACCAGGGAAGTTGAGTGCATATACTCAGCGTCAAATCCAGAGGTTGCCTTGGGGAATTAGACGTATGAGTGCTGCCAGAGGTTGAAGGGGTGGGGGGTCAGCCTGTCAGTGCTCAGGCCATACTTTGCACACTGCATCCAATTGGTCTGCATGGCTTTTGTCCCAGAAGGAAGCCTCTTCTAAAGATGATGCACAAGAAAGCCCGTAAACAGTTTTCTGAAGACAAGCAGACTAAGGACATGGATTACTGGAATCATGTCCTGTGGTCTAATGAGACCAAGATAAACTTTTTTGGTTCAGATAGTGTCAAGCGGGTGTGGCAGCAACCAGATGAGGAGTATAAAGACAAGTGTGTCTTGCCTACAGTCAAGCATGGTGGTGGGAGTGTCATGGTCTGGGGCTGCATGAGTGCTGCCGACACTGGGGAGCTACAGTTCATTGAAGGAATCATTAATGCCAACATGTACTGTGACATACTGAAGCAGAGCATGATCCCCTCCCTTCGGAGACTGGGCCGCAGGGCAGTATTCCAACATAATAACGACTGCAAACACACTTCCAAGACAACCACTGCCTTGCTAAAGAAGCTGAGGGTAAAGATGATGGACTGGCCAAGTATGTCTCCAGACCTAAACCCTATTGAACATCTGTGGGGTATCCTCCAATTGAAGGTGGAGGAGGGCAAGGTCTCTAATATCCCCCAGCTCAGTTATGTCATCATGAAGGAGTGGAAGAGGACTCCAGTGGCAACCTGTGACACTTTGGTGAACTCCATGTCCAAGAGGGTTAGAGCACTGCTGGAAAATAATGGTAGCAACACAAAACATTGACACCTTGGGCCAAATTTGGACATTTCACTTAGGGGTGTAAAAACTTTTGTTGCCAGTGGTTTAGACATTAATGGCTGTGTGTTGAAAAAATGTTTGAGGGGACAGCACATTTACACTGTTATACAAGCTGTACACTTCTTCAGTGTTGTCACATAAAAAGATATGATAAAATATTTACAAAAATGTGAGTGGTATACTCACATGGGGGCAACACTTTTGTTTTTGCCCCCATTTTTCATGAGCTAAACTCAAAGATCTAATACTTTTTCTATGTACACAAAAGGCTAATTTCTCTCAAATATTGTTTACAAATCTGTCTAAATCTGTGTTAGTGAACATTTCTCCTTTGCCGAGATAATCCATCCACCTCACAGGTGTGGCATATCAAGATGCTGATTGGAGAGCATTATTATTGCACAGGTGTGCCTTAGGCTCCACAATAAAAGGCCACTCTAAAATGTGCAGTTTTATCACACAGCACAATGCCACAGATGTCACAAGTTTTGAGGGAGTGTGCAATTGGCATGCTGACTGCAGGAATGTCCACCAGAGCTGTTGCCCGTGAATTGAATGTTCATTTCTCTACCATAAGCCGTCTCCAAAGGCGTTTTAGAGAATTTGGCAGCACATCCAACCAGCCTCACAACCGGAGACCACGTGTAACCACACAAGCCCAGGACCTCCACATCCAGCATCTTCACCTCCAAGATCATCTGAGACAAGCCACCTGGACAGTTACTGCAATAATCGGTTTGCATAACCAAAGAATTTCTGCACAAACTGTCAGGCACCATCTTAGGAAGCTCATCTCATTGGGGTCTTGACCCGACTTCAGTGGGCAAATGCTCACATTTGATAGCGTCTGGCACTTTGGAGAGGTATTCTCTTTACTGTGAATCCCGGTTTTCACTGTACAGGGCAGATGGCAGACAGCATGTATGGCGTTGTGTGGGTAAATGGTTTGCTGATGTCAAGGTTGTGGATTGAGTGGTCCATGGTGGGGATGGGGTTATGGTATAGGCAGGCACATGTTATGGACAACGAACACAGATGCATTGTATTGATGTCATTTTGAATGTACAGAGATACTGTGATGAGATCCTGAGGCCCATTGTTGTGCCATTCATCCACGACCATCACCTCATGTTGCAGCATGATAATGCACGGCCCCATGTTGCAAGGATCTGTACACAATTACTGGAAGCTGAAAGCATTCCAGTTTTTGCATGGCCAGCATACTCACCGGACATGTCACCCATTGAGCATATTTGGGATGCTCTGGATCAGCGTATACGACAGCGTGTTCCAGGTCCTGCCAATATCCAGCAACTTGCCATTGAAGAGTAGTAGACCAACATTCCACAGGCCACAATCAACAACCTGATCAACTCTATGTGAAGGAGACGTGTTGCACTGCATGAAGCAAATGGTGGTCACACCAGATACTGACTGGTTTTCGGACCCCCCCCCCCCCCCAATACAGTAAAACTGCACATTTTAGAGTGGCCTGTTATTGTGGCCAGCCTAAGGCACACCTGTGCAATAATCATGCTGTCTAATCAGCATCTTTATATGCCACACCTGTGAGGTGGATGGATTATCTCCACAAAGGAGAAGGGCTCACCAACACAGATTTAGCCAGGTTTGTGAACAATATTTGAGAGAAATAGGCCTTTTGTGTACATAGAAAAAGTCTTAGATCTTTGAGTTCAGCTCATGAAAAATGGGGGCAAAAACAAAAGTGTTGTGTTTATAATTTTGTTCAATATATATATATATATATATATATATATATATATATATATATATATACATATATAACAATGCTACACATGTACACTTCAAGCAAGATCTAATCCTGCTTATTTAGTTCTGAGATCATGTTCCTTTGCTGTTGTTAAAGCAAGGTATTTGTGTATAATTACATTCTGTTGGCATGATTTGTGAATGAGATACATGTAGCTACAACAAGCAGAAGATATGTGACCTCTTCAAGTATTCTGTTACCTGAATAGATGAGAAAATTTAGCAACCACTCACAGTCTCCATTTAAATACATCACTGCGGATTGCAGGCATAATCCTCTCTTTTGTTTCAAGCGCTATATAGTATTCCATAACTATTATGCAGAAGCACTAATGAAACCTCCAAAGATGAGACCATTAAACAGAAATATATATCTCTGAGGATTTTTCCTTATCCTATTTTTTTAAATCTACACTAGAGGATGGCCAACAGGATCATTCTTTTATTAGGTTCTGTAGTTAGTATTTTGTTGCTAGATCAATCAAACTTCAGCTATTACTAACTATATACAGGAGTTGGCAATGGTCAATACAGTATAATATACCCATTTGTTTCCTGAAAGTATATATAAATTATAGTAAGTCAAGCCATTCTATTGCATCACATTTCCATAACAAGCACTACATGAGCAACTCATTGTGTCAGGTTAATACAAAGGGTTCAAAAATGGATGGGACTTATAAAGGCACAACATAGAAACAAAAGATATGTAAAGTGTAAAGAAAAATACATAGATTTTTATTGTACAAACATTAAAAAGATTCCATAGAACCAGTATATAAGATAAAATCAACCATCAAAAATTCATCAATTCAGCAGAATCTGCTAAGTCCTTGAACACTGAATTCTACCTAGCGATCAGGGACCTTGCGGATTCCCTGAATTGATGAATTTTTGATGATTGATTTGATCTCATATACTGGTTCTTTGGAATCTTTTTAATGTTTGGACAATGAAAATCTATGTATTTTACTTTACACTTTATATATCTTTTGTTTCTAAGTGGTGCTTTTAAAAGTCACATCCATTTTTGAACCGTTTGTACTATACTTGCCTGGGGATGTGGTACCTATCTAAATTAGATGTATGGCACTGATAAGGATAAGAATGGTTCACATTATCACCCATCAACTACTAACGCATTTAAGTTCATTCGGCAATAGCAGAAAGCAATGGTGTATATTAACCAATGGCTTAGAGTGAAAAAAATGAGGGAACACTAGGTTCTAGATTACTACTCCCAAAGGTCGATGGCTCTTTTGTTAGTTCTAAAATGAAAGATGTGAATTATGCTCCTAATGTGTTACTTCGACCAACTTGCTCTAAATTGTACTACTTTTTCTCTTTTTCACTGCCAAATTTGTGAGTTTCATGTTAATGGCAACAATTATTTGTTTATAATTTTTGCATATATTATATTTTATTTAGTACTATAATATACTTAAATGTAGAAATTAAACATGTATTGCTTATTTTTTATGAATCCATAACTAAATTGATCTTTTTTAGATATATGTCCTTTCAGGGCGTATGTACTATGTCCACAGTATAATCAGACAGTATATATATTACTTACAAAAGTTTCCTTGTTAATTTGCTGTTTTTTTTTTTTTCATATAGCTGCAAAGATGACAGTAATTGTTGTTGTTGTTTTTCTATAATTTAAAGCACAAATTCGATTACAAATTGTTAACCAATTCCCCCAATTATGTTGGGTAACCGCAAATCTCAGCTTGGACAAGTCCTTCCTGTAGATTCCATGGGCAAATTATCTTGGTACTAATATACAGGTAGCCTGGAGAAGTCATGCAGCTCACCAGTCCGGGCCCAGTACAGTGCTCAGCCAGCTCAAAACAAGCAATGTAAACAGGGGCTCTGCAATTGACTGCTGACAATTGCAGCCAGAACTCATCTAGTGTGAAGCTTGCATTGTAATGCAGTTGCTGCCTGCTTACTTAATACATTGCTCATTACATTTTTCATTGTAAATGTTGGGGAGGGCAATGAATAGGGTTAGAAATTTTGATTTGTAATTTCCATTTTATGTTTTAGTTTCTGTATTTACTTTCAATTCTATTGATATTGCATGTGTTATGCGCGGACAACTAAACCATGTTTAAATTGATTTCTGTAAACTTGCAGAGCCAAAGATCAATTGTATAATTAATGAGAAAAAAAAAAATCTGCAATCCCTCTTTCTCCATGTGAATTCAGGAATATAATCTAGTATTAGTTGTTTTCTGGCCTATGATTGATAAACATTGCCATTCTTTTTTTTTTTACAAAGGAGAATTTTATAGTTCACAAATTATACAGCAAAAACCTGCACTTACTGTACATTCATAGATTTATTAATTTTTTTGAAGAACATTTCAATCATTTGAAACACAGCCCTAGATTACATATCTTTTTTCAATCTTTTTTCAACACATGTCAAGGCTGTAGCTCTGTCCATCTCAAATCCTTTGCATTCACTTATCTTTACCATATATCCAGGGCCATCTTACCGAATGGGCATGCTGGGAATTTGCCTGGGTGCCCCACTTGCCTGGGGGGGCCCCCACCTGCCCAGCGACCCATCCGCAGCCAAGTATTAGTAGTATTCTCGTGTGCATCCTGCCACCGAACTTAGCAGGTGGCAAGCGCCTGTCGGCCCTGCGCTGCTGTGAGGCCACTTGGGCCATGGAGGGGGAGCCCACAACTGCAGGAATGCCTGTCCGCCTCCACGGGAACAGGCACATACAGGACAGTTAAGTCTGACTCCCGTCTGTGTGTGTGTTCATCGGACCCATCCGCCGAACTTGGAAGCTGTCCGTGGGCTGCCCGGAGCCCTTTAATGCTCTTAAGATGGCACTACATATATCTAGAATATGGGGCTTCTGAAAAACAGTTAGGGCACTACAGCAGAGCCAGTCAGGCCATGTCACCTCCAACAAACTTCTGCCCACCTTCCCCACTCCTACTTGCAAATGCTTCTATGTATTGGTCATTAGGTGTTGTATAATACATCCTTAGGCATCATCCACACACAATCTTCACCTACAGTAAGTGACCCCTGGGGAAAAAATGGGTTACATACATTGCTGAACATCTTTAATAACATCAGATATCACTTTATGGTTTTATTGGATGCCTAGTCAATGCTTTATGCTTTGCTCTGATTTTCTGCAATGGTCCTCCTTAGAGATTATTTTTTGATAGGTCACCTCCTGAATGCCACCGCAGTTCAACATGTGCATAACATGCGGCTGTGCCGCAATCCTATTCACCTAAATGGTCAAATTTAGCGGCAGTTCTGCCTGCCAAATGAAACATGCTGTATAATTTTTTTGCCATGTTGTGAAGCAATGTTTTATGGCTGTGACAATATATAGGTTCCCAGACCTATTTTCAGCTTTCAGTGCTCTCACATTTTAAATGACAATTACTCAGTCATGCTACACTATACCCAAATGAATTTTTTATAATTTTGTTCACACAAATAGAGCTTTCATTTGGTGGTATTTATTCACCACTGGGTTTTTTATTTTTTGTGATACAAGCGAAAAAAAAAAAGCAAATATTTTGAAAAAAAAAACAACATTTTCTACTTTCTGTTTCAAAAGAAATCCAATGAAATCTAATTTCGTCATACATTTAGGCCAGAATGTATTCTGTTACTTGTCTTTGGTAAAAAAAAAATCCTGATAAGTGTATGATAATAGGTGTGTGTGTGAAAGTTATAGAGTCTACAAGCTAGGCTACATATCATTGAACATTGATCAATCCTGATGTACTGACTACCTCTCATTTCTTGAGGCCCTAAAATGTCAGGACAGTACAAATACCCCCTACATGAGCCCTTTTTGTAAATATGACAGTTCAAGGTATTTAGTAGGAAGCATAGTGAGTTTATTGAAGTTGTAATTTTCTGCCCACCATAGTTTGGGTAATGAAGATTTTTTTTCCCCCCACAAAACTGTCCTATTAACAAGTTATTTCTTACAGATGGTATAGATAAACTTGCAATTACACCCCAAAATATATTCTGCTACTCCTAAATATGAGAATACCACATGTGTGAGACTTTTCCACAGTCTTGACACATACTAAGGCCCAACATCCAAGTAGCACCGTCAGGCGTTCTAAAGGCATAAATTACATATTTAATTTCCTGAGTACCTATCACATTTTTGAAGGCCCTGGAGCACCAGGACAATGGAATTACCCTCAAAACGACCCAATTTTGGAAAGAAAACACCCCAATGTATATTCTATGAGGTATGATGAGTCCTTTGAACATGTCATTTTTTTCCACACGTTTTTGGAAAATGTGGAAAGAAAATTATTTACACAAAGTTGTCAATTTCTAAGATTTTTCTATCCCATAGCATGTACATAGCAAAAATCACACTCTAAATTACATTCTGCTATTCCTCCTAAATATGGCAATACCACATATGTGAGACTTTTTCACAGCCTTGCCACATACAGAGGCCCAACATCCAAGTAACAACGTCAGGCATTCTAAAGCCATAAATTACACATTTCATTTCCAGAGTACCTATCACATTTTTGAAGGCCCTGAAGCACCATGACAATGGAATTACCCACAGAATGACCCAATTTTGGAAAGAAAACACCTCAATGTATATTCCTCGAGGCATAATGAGTCTTTTGAACATGTCATTGATTCCTGGATTTCAGATGTGTCAGATGTCTGACAGATGTTGATCACTGGAATGGGGCAGATGTTGACTGGGACAGATGTGGCAGATCACAGACAGATGTAGCAGATGTTCACTGGGACAGATGTGGCAGATTACGGACAGATGTGGCAGATCACAGACAGATGTGACAGATGATTACATACAGATATGGCAGATGATTACTGGCAGATGTGGCAGATGATGTGCGCCAGATGATCACAAACAAATGTGGCAGATAATCACAGACAGATGTGGCAAGTGATTACAGACAGGTGTGGCAGATGATCACTGGCAGATGTGGCAGATGATGTGCACCAGATATCCACCAGATGTGAGCCAGATGATCACAGACAGATGTGGCAGATGATCACAGACAGATGTGGCAGGTGATTACAGACAGGTGTGGCATATGATCACTGGCAGATGTGGCAGATGATGTGCACCAGATATTCACCAGATGTGAGCCAGATGATCATGGACAGATGTGGCAGATGACCATGGACAGATGATCACGGACAGATGTGGAAGATGGTGTGCACCAGATGATAACGGACAGATGTGGCATATGATCATGGACAGATGTGGGAGATGATTACAGACAAGTGTGGCAGATGATCACTGGCATATGTGGCAGATTATGTGCACGAGATGTGCGCCAGATGATCACGGACAGATGTGCCGGATTATCACGGACAGATGTGCCAGATTATCATGGACAGATGTGCCAGATGATCACGGACAGTTGTGCCAAATGATCATGGACAGATGTGCCAGATGGTCACTGTAACAGATTATTTTACTGGGACAGATGTGTGACAGGTGTTTTCACTGTGCTGGGGATACTGTGTTGGGGACATTGTGTTGCGGACACAGTTTTGGGGACACTAGCTGGGGGATCAGTGTGTAAGAAAGAAAAAAACAGCTCAAAATTCACTGATCCTTGGCTAGCAGCACAGATCCGCTATTTTTCTCCTCACTGACAGGCTCTGTGTGAGGAGAAGCAGAGCCGATCACTGTTACAATGGCTGTGTTGACATTACATGATTGGACACAGCCATCTTTTGAGCAGGATGAGGAGGGCCAATCACAGAGCCCTCCTGCCGAGCGGTGTTGCGCTAAGTCCGGGGGGGGACACAGGCACACTAGGATCATGCAGTTGCGTGGGCACATGGCCGCGCAATCTCCCTTCTTCTGAAGGACATTCAGGAACATC
This sequence comes from Pelophylax lessonae, assembly GCF_965119305.1. NCBI lineage: Eukaryota > Metazoa > Chordata > Amphibia > Anura > Ranidae > Pelophylax > Pelophylax lessonae. The sequence goes on along the minus strand of NC_138772.1, from coordinate 275,085,755 downwards.
CACTCAGAAGGAGGAAGCTCCCACCCGGCCATTTATTTGCAGTCGCCGGGTGGGAGGAGGTTAAACAAAAACTATAAGTGGCCTAATTTTGAAGCCAATTATTCTCCTATTCAACAAAATGTAGCAGATTTAACAAATCAGCCAAGACTGCCTTTAAAAATGTTTTAAAAATGTAAAATAAGCACATTTATTTTAGTATACCAATCTACAAATGAGTAATATCAGCAAACATGTATTTGTTACTATGAAAACATCATTTTGTGAGCTCCTATATTTCTACTGCTCTTTACAACAGAACTAGAGTTGTTTTTTATTAAATTAATCTGACTTATGTGTCAACATACATAAACTGAATCTCAAAACTAAAATATTATCTGGGAATTCCTGTGGGAAGTGGATGACACAATTATCACACTATCATAGAGACACATTATTCAGATCTCATGTTGAAACAACACACTTATTCAAAGCTCTAGTTATTCCCTGCACCAATAATGCAAAAATAATAATTTTGGTTTCATGCGTTTGTCATTAACTGGCAGGCAACTGACTTTTCCCCTGTTGATAAATCATACAATTTACTGTTCTTTCTAAAGTACCATGCTGAAAACTCTAGAATTAAGTTTCAATGTCAGGCTCTACCAATAGCTATCTCCAGTTTAATTTTAGAGCAATTGAACAGTATAAGTCCATTCTGGTAAATACATACTGTAATGCGAGGAGATTTGAGCACACCCACATTGATATATTAACCATTAGACCATTAGTCTAATCACTGTAATTTAACAGCTAAAAGGGTTATATTTTAAATAGATCTTAAAACTGCTAAATTAGTTCTGGACACATTGCATACTCACAGTTATGTTATATTTGTTAATATAACATGTTAAGTGGCATGCACTTTTTTGTACCTGAAAATCTGCTCTGTTTGGTGGCTATGTACTTTGACACTGTCCGAGCCACAGGTGAGCTGCAAACAAATAATGAACCACAAGATTATTTTAAAAAGTCATGAAAACTGCACATTTTTTAACTTTATTTTTTTCTTTTTAGAGAATACCCAAAACCAGAAACTGAGGTTAGAAATAGACTCCACTAGGACCCTGTTTTCTGGGATTACTTATCTGGACCTATCTTTCCAGGAATAGGGGTATATTTTCCAGCCCATTAGAAAAAATCAGCTATAACACAATGCTTTCTTAGGTAATATACTGTATTAGCAAGAGAGAGTTCTTGACAGTTATGTATTGATCCTGATACACTATTTGGAAGAGTGATTTAGGCTGACAGCACTCTGGCAGTTTGAAAGCAAAAAGAGACAGCAAAGGTGCATGCAGAATTCTGTAAACCTTAAAAAATATCAATTAATTCTGGAAAATGGTCTTTGGTAGGCAAGATCCTTGACATGCAGCTTAGAACTGTCTTATCAACTGTGATGGATTTTTCTACATACAATGTTCATAAAGGAGATACCTTACCACCTGAGCTAATCAAAATAATATGCATTCTGTCTTTACCAGTGCATCCATAGTTCTTTTGATTTGTTTGGGGGAATTTGCTAAATGGTTTTCGATTTGCCTTTCCAGGAGTCCAGAAATATTTTTTATTTTCAGATCTACCAATGGTGGGTAACATTTGGATCCAAATGAATAATAGGGCTTTGCTGAAGGGGATTGCTTTCACTTTGTGTTTGCTGTTGCATAGAAATACAATATCAATTTTAGCAAATGTCCAATTATTTTCCTCTCTTTGGTTATTTCCTACATTGAGGGAAAAAGTATTTGATCCCTTGCTGATTTTGTACATTTGCCCACTGTCAAAAAAATTATCAGTCTATAGTTTTAATGGTAGGTTTATTTTACAATGAGAGACAGAGTAACAACAAAAATATCCACAGAAATGCGTTGCAAAAAAGTTATAAATTGATTTGCATTTTATTGATTGAAAAAAGTATTTGTTCCCCTATTAAAAGAAGTGCTCCTAATCTCAGCTTGTTACCTGTATAAAAGACACCTGCCCACAGAAAGAATTAATTAATCAATCAGATTCCAATCTCTCAACCATAGCCAAGACCAAAGAGCTGTCGAAGGATATCAGGGACAAGATTGTAGACCTACACAAGGCTGGAATGGGCTACAAGACGATCAGCAAGCAGCTTGGTGAGAGGGTGACAGCAGTTGGTGTGATTATTCACAAATGGAAAAAAACACAATATAACTCTCAATCTCCCTCAGTATGGGGCTCCATGCAAGATCTCACTTTGTGGAGTTTCATGGTCATGAGAACAGTAAGCAATCAGCCCAGAACTACACGGGAGAATCTTGTTGACCATAGTCACCAAGAAAACAATTGATAACACACTACGCCGTGAAGGACTAAAATTCTGCAGCGCCCACAAGGTCCCCCTTCTCAAGAAAGCACATGTATAGGCTCATCTGAAGTTTGCTATTAAACATCTGAATGATTCAGTGGAGAACTGGGCGAAAGTGTTGTGGTCACATGAGATCAAAATCAAGCTCTTTGGCATCAACTCAACTCACCATGTTTGGAGGAGGAGGAATGCTTCCTATGACCCCAAGAACAACATCCCTGCCATCAAACATATACAGTATGTGGAAACATTATACATTGGGGGTGTTTTTCTGGGGAATGTGACAACTCCATCGCATCAAAGGAATGATGGACGAGGCAATGTACGGTCAAATCTTGGGTGAGAACCTCATTCCTTAGCCAGCAGCATTGAAAATGGGTCATTGATGGGTATTCCAGCATAACAATGACCCAAAACACACGGCCAAGGCAACAAAAGAGTTGTTTAAGAAGAAGCACATTGAGGTCCCGGAGTGACCTAGCCAGTCTTCAGACCTTAATACCATTCAAAATATGTGGAGGGAGCGGAAGGTTCGAGTTACCAAATGTCTGCCTTGAAACATTAATGATAATGGAGAGATTTTGCAAAGAGGAGTGGGACAAAATCCCTCCTGAGATGTGTGCAAACCTGGTGGCCAACTACGAGAAACATCTGACCCCTTTTATTGCCAACAAAGGTTTTACCACCAACTACTAAGTCATGTTTTGTGAAGGGGTAAAATACTTATTTCACTCATTAAAATGCAAATCAATTTATAACTTTTTTTAAATATGTTTTTCTGGATTTTTTTGTTGTTTAATTTTCTCTTCCTGTTAAATCAAATACTTTTTTCCCTCACTGTATATAAAGTATGTAGATAAATGTATTCAGATGCATGGCATACTCCTTTGGTATGTCTGTCTACATTTTTTTGCATTGCACCTATGATAACAGTTCTCCGCCCTGCTTATACAATGGTATGAAATGCTTCTGTTTACAGGGAATATAAACAGCATTGCATAAAGTGGGGTACACACTAGTAGAAAATCTGCCGAAAATTCAGTCCGAGGTAAAATCGTCCGATTTTTGCCTAGTGTGTACACAACTTTCAGCAGCCGATGCCGACATTTTCAAAGAAAGAAAACGGAGGGACAAACACCAAAATTTTTTTTCGTCCGTCCCCAGAGGACCGATTTTCATTTAATTTGTATGCAGTACGTCCGTGAAAAATCGGATACGAAAGACCGCTCATGATCTGAAGTTGCTGACAACCCGGAAGTCTAGGAACAAATGTGCCAAAAAAAGAAAAATCGGACGAGAAATTTCATGAGCATTTATGCACTGTCGACTAAAAACGGTAATGAACGCTGAGAAGACAGAGAAAAATCGGAGGATATTTTGTCCGATTTTCGTCAAGTGTGTACGGCCCTTAAAAGTTAAAAAGTGGGAATAAAAGACCATACCTAGCTCATTTCTAAACATGGACTTGCAAGATACGGTATGTTGCAACACAGAATATGTAAGTCCTGTAGAGCTAATAAATATTGTTCTATGTGTTTCTCATAGCATTTGTACCGTATACTATTCAGTACTCACACAGTTTACATAATGTAACATACATTTTGGGAGTCACTGCAGTGAAGATCTGTCATTTATTTTATAAAAACCCTCATGACCAAAACAGGTAAGAGCATGGCCCCTGTGCAGGGGGTTTAGCAACAATCTCCACACCTGAACCATTATCCTTTTTTCCAACCAAACTAACCTTTTAAAAGATTAAAGAGGGTAGAACTGACAGGACCATTAGTGGATCTTTGATTTTCAACCTATGTCATGGCTATCTGCAACAACACTAGAATAGTATTTCTAACTTACAAAAATCTGTTAGGGTCAGCTGCTCTGACAATCTCTGATGATGAAGCAAACTGGCTGATGAGCAGCCTTCAACCTAATTACTCTGAACATACTACTCTCCTTTGGCCCATAAGCTTCAAGATGCATTTTGACTTGAATAAGAAACTAATCTCCTTTAAAGCCCCGTACACACGTACGGATCGTCGTCATACAAACGTTCGTCTTTTCTCCCCGGGATGTCGGTGTCTGTTGAAAAGTGCAAAGACAGCACAAGGACAGCACAAGAATTTTGTCCGCAGACTTCAGCTGACTGCAGAAGTGATGTCATGTAATGGTTAACTTTCCCTGTGTTTTTTCTTTTCTGAGCATGCCCAGTCTTGCAAATCTGCGGTCTGTCGGCTGATTTCTGTACTGACAGGCGAACAATCGTCCGTTCTGGTGTCCGCAGACAAAAATTTTCATGTTTGCAAGAAAGACTCTTGTCCGCGGATTGTGCGCAGACAGCTGTCGGAGGCACCATACTAACAAGCGTACAATAGGCAGATCTTTCGTCCGCCGACGTTTGTATGACGACGATCCGTACGTGTGTACGGGCCTTAACCACTTCATATCTACATGCACTTTATGGCTGCATAGTATTTCTCAGGGTGTTTTTCTGAGGGTGAGAACGGAAGGTCATGCCTTCATAATATTTGTTGTAACAGCCTTATGTAGCCTCCATCCAAGGCCTGTATGATAGAATGACAATGCAGGAGCACAAATGTGAGGCAGGTAGGATAATTATAACAGGATAGGCAAAGCGTTATAACAGAATATGTCTTCATAAGACTTTTATACACGAATATATTAGCTGTCTTTACTTCATTTGTACAAAACATACAGTAGCACTGAGAAAAACATTTTTTTTTTCTGTTATCTCGTTTCAAATAAGTCCTTGTATAAAGCTGAAATGTTTATCTACAGGGAGCTATTGTTCTCTTTTCTGGCCCACTACACCTGATGTTTCTTTCGTATCAATCTCTTTTATGTTATAAAAATGTCAAGGCACAAATGTATGAACAGACACCTGTTTGCAGAAAACTTTAGCTTTTGCTAATAGGATGCTTACATATAGTTTATATGACTAATGACTTTATGTCATGAAGGGAATTTAATATATATTTTAAAATAGGTTAGTCTTATGATTAAACTATTATTTATTCTACAAATGATTAATGATGTATAATTTTTTGTCCCTAATAAATATATATGTACATGTTACTGTTGTGTATGCTTGTTTAAAGAAAACATGTACATAATCTGAGTGTATTAATTCTACATTACTATAGAAACCCCCAGTGAGCTTTTTTTAATTCATCTTTACTTGAATGTTTTAGCCACTTCGGCCCTGGAAGGTATTACCCCCTAATGACCAGGCCATTTTTTGCGATACGGCACTGCGTTACTTTAACTGACAATTGCGTGGTCGTGTGACGCTGTACCCAAATAAAATTGATATTGATATAATATTGATATAATATTGATATTCCTTTTTTTCTCACAAATTTAGCTTTCTTTAGGTGGTATTTGACCACCTCTGTGTTTTTTATTTTTTGAGCTATCAACAAAAAAAGACCAACAAAAAACAAACAAACAAAACAATATTGTTTACTTTCTGTTAAAAAAACACATCCAATAAGCCCCGGTTCACACTAGGGCGACCTGTGAGGCGACCTGGTCGCCTCACAGGTCGCCTCCCATAGGGAAGCTACGGACCCGTTCTAATAGGAGCGACACAAGTCGCTCCGACCTAGAAAAAGGGTCCGGAGCTTCTTTGGGGCGACCAGGAGGCGACCGACATAGACTTCAATGTTATGAAGTCTGTGGCGGCCGCTCCGAGGTCGCGGCGCGCTGCTCGCACCGCGATCTCGGAGGTCGCCCCTGAAAGTAGCGTCGCACCAGTGTGAACCGGCGCTTAAAGAAAATGCAAAAAAAAATAAAATTTCTTCATCAATTTAGGCCAATATGTATTCTGCTACATATTTTTGGTAAACAAAATCCCAATAAGCGTATATTGATTGGTTTGCGCAAAAGTTATCGCGTCTTCAAACTATTTTTTTGGAATTTTTATTTATGTATTTATTTTTTTTTTTTGGAGTAATGGCGGCAATCTGCAATTTTTAGCAGGACTGCAACGTTGCGGCAGACAGATTGGAAAACTAACTGATACTTTTTTGGGGACCAGCGACATTATTACAGTGATCAGTACTAAAAATATGCACTGTTACTGTACTAATGACACTGGCAGGGAAGGGGTTAACATCAGGGGTGATCAAAGGGTTAAATGTGTCCCTAGGGGGTGCTTGCTAACTGTGTGGGGGTTGCTCTGACTGGGGGAAGACAGAGATCAGTGTTCCTGCTTAGCAGAAACACAAGATCTCTATCTTCTCCCCTGTCAGAACTGAGATCTGCCTTGTTTATATAGGCAGATCGCCGTCCTGCCTGTCTCTGGAATGATCACGGGTGGCACAGGTACGTGATTTCTCACAGGAGAGCTGACTTGCTGCAGCAAATGTACATTAGGCGGTCGGCAGATGGTTAAGTTCAACCATAGGGTTTGGAAAAAAGAATGTTATGTAATAGTATTGTTATATGTAATTGGTGTTATAAATAAAACTGGGAGAGATGGATAAGTAGGTAAAGCTTTTTTTATCAGCACCATTTTATACAGAAAATGTTACAATATAGTAACATTTTGCTTAGCCACTTACCTACCGGGCACTTTTACCCTCTTCCTGCCCAGGCCAATTTTCAGCTTTCAGTGCTGTTGCACTTTTAATGACATTTGCGGGTTCATTTAACACTGTACCCAAACTAGATTTTTATAATTTTTTTTGAGACAGATAGAGCTTTCTTTTGGTGGTATTTGATCTCCACTGAGATTTTTTATTTTTTGCTAAACAAACGGAAAAGACTGAAAATTCTTAGTATCGGTTATAAAATTTTGTAAATAACTTTTTTTTCTCCTTCACTGATGTGCGCTGATGATGCTGTACTGATAGGCTGCACTGATGGGCACTGATAGGCACTGATAAGGGGGCACTAATGAGCACTCATGAGGCGGCACTGATGGGCACTAATAGGCGGCACTGATAGGCATCACTGATGGGAACAAATTGGCAGCACTGGTGAGCACTGTTGGAGCTTTACTGAAATCAGGACACCGGATTTGCCAGTTTTCAGCTCTCCTCTCCTTGCACCCTGTCAGCGTGAGGGGAGGATTGCCGATAACCGGCAAATCCTGTTAACATCCTGGATCAGCTGATCATGTGGTAAATAGCCGATTGACTCTTTACCCTGATCTGTGATCAACTGCTTCTGAAGGACGCATCGATCACAGCTTGCTGCTGATGCACGCTGCATAGGACGTGCAGGGAGCACGAGCACGTGAGGATGCCATGTAACTTATAATAACATTTAACGTATTAAGTTGTTCCAATGGTATATGTACGAAGACCAAAAGAGTAAAAAAGAGAAGTTCATTGTTAGGGATGGTATACACTTTAACTTTTGAACTTGGCCCACTAAGCTTTGTTTGACTGTGGTAGGACCATTTGGTTGTAAGTTCCTTTGGGGCCAGGGACTAATCTAAAAGGTTTTATGGATTTTTTAAGTTTTTGTTGTGCGGATGCAAATTTAAAGCTTTGTAAAGTTAATGTCTGGGATTCTGGTGTGTTGTTGTATCTTGAGGGCAAGTTCACACCAGAATGTGATGTGGTAAAATCCCATTCATGCACTACTTTTTCTGCATTCCAGTGCAATTTTCAGCCCATGGGCTGCAAAATCACACCGCACAGGAAGACGCAGGAATTGCACATTAAGGCGGACCGCATTTCTGTGCGATTTAGGCATTAACAAGCCCTTAAGGAGGGCTAAGGGTTGCCCCCAAGTGAGCTGCTCTTTGTTTGTGCATTGCTATATGTGCTTCCATCGCTGTGAAACTTGGATAGAATAGAATAAAGGAAATGTTTGCAATAAAAACTTCTGTTTTTAATTTGAGTTGTTTAAAGAGAGTAGGTTTCTTTTTTAAAGTTGGCTAGCTTAAAAGTATGCAAAGGATCCCCTTTGCACTGTTGGATTGTGTGTATCATTTTACCAAAGAATGATCACCTACATATCCTATATTTCTCCTCCGTTTTCAATGTCTGTTGTTTATTAAAGGAAAAGCTACTGTGTAACCCTTTATATGTGAGAAAGAATATAGTAAATATATAACGGTAAAGAAGCTGACAATACATCAGTTAGACAAACAATTATCAGAACATTGTTCTTCTTACAATCAATGTCATTATAAGCCTATGCCCTGGTGGCCTTTTGTGAAACTCATTATTAGGGTGGCTTCTCATGAAAGCCAACAGACACTGCTGAATTGCTTTCTTTACTGAATGACCCATTTTCTTCAGCTATTATGTAAATGCCGTGCACACTACAACTGAGTCATGTGTTCTCTTGGCAGGCTTGATTTAGTGCTGCTGGCTACAGTTCCTGTAAGATGAAGATCAGTGAAGAAGAGCGAGCGTCTGGAAGACAAGTTGTAAATGTGACACGGTTTGGATTCAGATCTGGGTCACCATTTAATCCTACAACACAACAGATTTCCTTCTCATACATTGATGTAGTGTTCACAATGATTGCACTCACCTCTTATGGAATAAAACAACATGACACAATGGACCTGTTTATTAAAGGAAATGCACAAATGCAGGAATAAAACCCCTTTGAGGATAAGAAGTATGCCTCTCCAGTAGGTGTGCACGAGCGCACAGATTTACTTAATTTGTTAAAGCATTGACTAATTATCAATGCACCCATTGCAATTCTTATTTGGAGTGTGCACTAGACATTTATATAATGTTTTTTTACCTTATATTCAGAAACATAGAACTAAGTAGTGTAGGTATTAAGATTCTGCCTTTAAAAAAAATGCAATAAAATAAATGTATAATGTGGCAAGAATCATATTTGCCCACTAAGGTAAAAACTGTGCCTGTACTGAACAAAAGAGCAGCTTAAAAAACGAAAAAAAACATACTCGCAACTTACACCTGTTAAAAAAACAAGGCAAAGCAAGGACTATATCCTTTTTTACATTCAATCATTTGAACATTACAAACAATCAAATTTTATTCTAGGCACACCACTGTTAGCTCACATTTTTAGTGAATTAGACATATGCTAATTATTATAGCAGTAGGCATGTCTACTTGACATCACATGCGCATAGCAAAAGTTGCAAAAGTATGTTTTGGGGGTAGTAGTTTTCTTGCTGATGCCATATCAACCTTATTGGTAATTGTATATTTTCATATTTTTTACAGCATAAATTGTTTATTATCTATGCTTTGGTTTTGATTATTTAATACTTTAATAAAGAGAATCGCTTAAGAAATGTACTGTATATCTAAATTCTCATTTACAAATTATATGGGATGCCTTTCCTTTAAGAATATATAAACAGTTATGCGCTTAGTTAATAATTTATATAATATAATGGTTTTCTGACATCCTGCTAGGAGGAGACCAGCAGGAACAATGAAATGTCATCTGAGTACCTTGCTTGGTTTCTTCAAGGAGGCATGTACAAGGTGTTTCTCACTCTCTCTCTGTTTACCTCTTGCAATAACATTCAAGGTCTAACTAGGATGTATCTGAAAGTTGATTATGTGGAAAGCCTGCATTCTAGTATAGTAATTGTCTGCTGTAGCCTAAGTAGTATAAATAAACAAAATCAGGGATTTGAAAATGTGTGAATGGGTTATAGAAAGGTAAATATCCCATACACCATGGATATTCAGCAGAAGTAAAATGAAAGCTAAAATTCTAATTGAACTTTTAATTTGTGCTATTATAGAGGCATGATTGTGTGATTAGGGAACTGACCCAAAGGGTCCTTGCACATGATACTGATGTATGAACATTGGATCTTCCTGGCAGAAAGTTCTTGCCCAATAAACATGAGTATGGTCTGTATAGTGTGCACTTTTAGTGTGTAAAAATTAGTCTTGCTTTCACAATGCTAAAAAATAAAGGGGAGGTGTAATTTTTGCATGCATGCAGATTTAGTTTATTTTTTTTTATTTTAGTGACCTAAACTGAGTACTAGTTTACTGATGTTTAGGCACTGGTGTGCACTGGCCCAGTATAAGCCCAGTATAAGCAATGGCTGCATTCAGGCTTATAAAAAACATATTTGGAGCCCATGGGCAAGAGCCCAAATACATGCAGTCAACAGTTCTATTTCAGCCTCGCTTGTCAACATAATTATGCAATGTAAAATATTTTGCTTTATTTTATAAATGTTGTGATTTTTGGACAACTGTTTAATTTTTCATTGGATAGTTTGACTAATTTTTGCTTACACCAGAGGACCCTTACCTAAAAAATGTCTGCTCTCCAAACTATTTTAAGTTGTGTATCGTTGTCTCCATTTTTGCTCTGGCCAACTTGATCTGTGTCCCTTGTTCATAGCTCACTGTGAAGTCATATACAATGTACCCCTTTCAACCCTCTCTTTCAGCTGTACATTCCTTCTGTTCTTTGAAGAACCAGTATCAAGACAAGTATTTCCCCAAAATGGGCGCTAGAGCCTCAAAAACAGTGGACATTCTCAGTCCTTGGTTTAAAACTGAACTCCAGGCAGATCTAAAAGTTCAATATTTAAACAATTTATTCATTCATTAGCAATCATTGGAGGTACTTCAATAAATCTGTCTTTATAGTAATTTTCAGTAGCTTCTGTATAGCAGAACTTCAGACTGGAAGATGCAGCATTTTGCAAATCAGGTTCTACAAATTTGCACTTTTGCTTGGTTCAGTTAGTAGGCCTGAGACCTGGTCAGTGACCAAGCTGTGTTGTTGTATGCTTTAAATAATTATGCTACTTCTAGTGCTTGACATACTGTAAGTTGTTACTGAGTGATAATATTCTTCTATAAACATTGCATTAGATGGAATAAGAATATCAATGACAGATTAGCTGGTCACATAAACAGTGATTGGATTGTACAAACGTATCTAGATTGATCAACAGCAATGGATCTAAATAAAATGGCAGGCCTTTCTTTACATTGTTGTTGGTAATCTGAAGATTGTAATCTTTCAGATTGTAATGTGTGTGGCTAGCTTTACTGTAAAGCTTTGTATTCTTTGTATACTGTAAAGCTTTGTATTCTTTTTAATGCCATTCTCATAGTGGACGTATACCTCCAATGTTCCCAAGTTTAGAAAATGTATATGGTTTTAAGGATTACTCTTACAGCTGGGAGATTTTAATGTTGGATTTACTGTACTGTATATATATTTTCCTAAAAACAGCTGATCTCAGTAGTGCCTCTTCTAATTTAAGGTGTTAAAGGTGAATAAAGACTAAGGAAATGTGCCATTAAACCATATGAATAGAAATCTATGATTGCTGTTATCACTTATCAGTGAATTTAAGAATATTATATTTATAAATTACCTTTTCTGTTTTAGGGCTCATGTAAACTAGCATTCACAGTCCTTCTGTCAAACAAAGTTTATGGGGCAGTACAAACAACATGTACCTTGGTCGTTAAAAAATAAAGTCTGCTGCCTTTTTGCTTATTGGACATTTTAAAATCAGGTGGATATGGTTTTGAAAAGATTTCCTTGTTCCTAGATTTGGAATTTGAATGACAATCTGGTGGTAACGGAAAATAAAAATCAAATTCAATGTGAGAGTAGTACTTAAAGTGGAATTCCAGGCAAAAATGAGAATCTGCACAAGGTTTCCATGATTACTGACTTTTGTATTATCCGCTATTTTGTTTTATAAATTGCTGATTAGAAACAACTATCTAAACAAGCTATTCAAGAGCCCTCCTCTCTTGGACCAACAACGGCTGTTTTTTTGCAGCCAAATGTGGCTGTTGCCGGTCCTAGCTCTCCCCAGCCAGCCAGCTCCCCTCAGCCCCACCTCTCATTTTCCCCTTGTGACGTATGCATGTCACATGCTCCTGTGCCATTGTCAGTCCCAGTTCTCCCTAGCCTTCCAGCTCTGCCCTACCTCACTCAGTTCCGCCTTTTTGTGACGTATGCATATCACAAGGCCTTCTCATGAATGATGGCACTGGACGGGAATATACACCCCCACCAGCCATTCTATGTATATCAATGCAAGAGGACTGCAGTCATCTGACAGGGAGTAATACAGGCTAAAAAAGGTCCCCTCAGAGTCCTGTGCCGTAAACAGCAGCTCCTGCATGCATGCGCTGGAGTGACATCATCGCGGCTCTGCTCAGTCACACAGCCGAAGCTCCTGAACCCGGAAGGAAGACCGGGTAAAGATAGGAGTGCCTGCAGCGGTCACAACTCGGCACTGGAAGGGCTTTGTTTTAAGGTAAGTTTAACATAATTTGCTTTGAGGGTACAAAAAAAACCCCAGCGAATTTACTACCACTTTTATGATTGCCTAGGATTGTTGTGGGCTTTTTAAGGCATTACGACTTTACACCCACTTGAAGAAAGGTAAGTGGGCAATTTGGTGGCTTGGTTAGCCTAAAAAAACTTTAGGGAGGTAGGATGTGGACTTGGAGACTTTTAATCTAAATCCTGAATTGTCCTTTACCACACTATAATAAACTCAAGCGGATCAGCTTCACAACGACATCTACACAAATAAATAATTAAATAAATAAAAAAAAGACCATGGTTCTCTTTTAAGATAAAATCAGACAAATCTGGAGATGTCATTTACAATTAGCAGTAAGCAGCTTTTTACTAGTAATGTAAAATACAATTTAACTGTGGTCAAGTTGCTACATAACAAGCAGGCTGGTCAGATTATTTAATGATGCCATATGGCAGGAGATCTTATTAGGTAACATAATTCCTTTCATTTGTTTGCTAATCTTCCATTTAAAAAATGCAGAGGGGTTTACATTATTAGACCTAAAGCAAAGAAGGCTGAAATGCAAAATAAAATTATGATGATATTTCACATTCATACACCAATATCTAAGGTTTAGACATTATTTACTACAGAATCAATATTAACTATAGAATGTTCCTAATATATATTTTTATGCATTCTTTATTTTAAAATGTTACAATTTAATACAGAGAACCACAAGTTTAGAAATAGACTGGATAAGACATCGAGCACATAATCCTCAGAATGGATCAATGATACAGGTAGAGTAAATAACAATAATCATGACGAAGGCAGTAGGAATCAGCTTCCAGTTTTATTTTGTCAATGCTTAATTAAACAAGCTGAAGTTCAAAGCTGATTGGCTATAATGCACAGCTAAATTAGATTTTGCATTCTCCAGTTTTAGTAAATCAACCCCAGTTTGGCGTGCAAAGTGAGCCAATAAGGGCAAAACTAAAGCTTCAGAGAGCAAAAATGTAGTGGAGATCCCTAGCAGGAACACCCTCTTATAAAATCTCAGTCACTCCAGATTAAAGAGGAAGTACATGCAAGTCTAGGGCTGTGTTGATGGGGGAATCAAGCGATTTTCTTTCCGGCAACCTGTGCTTGAAGGAAAGAAAAAAATTGCGTAATCAAAAGCTTGCTTTACTATTCTGAATTCTTCACAAAGGACATTCATCCTTGGAAATCAGTTATATAAATAGACTAATGCATCAGATAAGCATGGAAAAGTAAATAGTGCAGCAGTGTTTTGTTAAATCATAAGTATTCACAAAAACGAATAGTGCAAGAAAATGCAAACAGTAATAACTATAAGCTCTTATCATAGTATATTCACCATTGTTTGTATTTTCTAGCACCATATTGGTTTTTGCAAATACTTATGATTTAAAGCGGAGTTCCGGCCACGAAAATGTTTTTTCAATAAAAATACCCCCGGGACAGTCAGGGCTAGTACATTCCACAATGGATAGCCTCTGATCTGTCCCGGGTCGCACTTACCTTTTAGAATAAATACTTACCTTCAAAATTTCTTCTCCAGCGCTGCCATCTCGGATGTGGGCAGCTGAAATCAGCGCGTCCTCTTCTGCATCCTCTTCCGTGTCCTCTTCTCCCAGAATGCGCCTGCACCGGCCCCGCTCGTCACTTCTGGTGCGGGCGCGTAATCCCTCCACAGCTTCTGGGCATGCCCAGAAGCTGTTTAGCAGGGAATGAGTAAGATAAATACTTACCTTCAAAATTTCTTCTCCAGCGCTGCCATCTCGGATGTGGGCAGCTGAAGTCAGCGCGTCCTCTTCTGCATCCTCTTCCGTGTCCTCTTCTCCCAGAATGCGCCTGCACCGGCCCCGCTCGTCACTTCTGGTGCGGGCGTGTAATCCCTCCACAGCTTCTGTGCATGCCAAGAAGCTGTTTAGCAGGGAATGAGCACCCGCACCGGAAGTGATGAGCGGGGCCGGTGCAGGCGCATTGATTCCTGGGAGCGATGACGTTCAGCTCCCAGGAATCAATGCAAAAAGGAAGTGACGGTGCGGGCCGCGGCCACAGAGGGAGGAAGTGGAAGAAAGATGACTATATTTTTCTTCAATAACAAGGTAAGTAAACAAAAAAAAAAATCGTAACTATCCATTTCTTTTTCAGGTGACCAAAAGCCAGCAGATGGCCCAAAATCGATTATGTCGATTTTGTGGCCGGAACTCCGCTTTAAAGGGTTTTCTATGTGTAAAAGATATGTATTCCGCACACAATCTACCCCTACAATCTCCGACTGGATTTGTTATGTTAAATCAACAGCCAAAATGGAAGAGCTAAAAAGTATAGCTAGAGATAACCCCATTAGATTCACCAAAACGTGGGCATGTTGGACACAATATCTGATCTCCAATCAAATTTGACCAATCTTCTTTTCAATTCAGATAAACAAATTTAAGACATAACCAACTTCACCCATACCCACTATTTCACTTCTCACTGTTAGTTCTCTTTTTCTTTACAATCAAAGACACAAGAAAAAAAACATCAAAACCCCAACACACCTTAGGTAATGGCTGGAGACCACCCTCAAAGTGGTAACTGACCATTCCCTCAACACAGTAAGATCCTGTCAGGGGGTGCCTGGAAATGCTCCCTCCAAATAAGAATGTAGTGGTTGACCTATTTCCCCCTGACCAACATGGCCTTTCCTCTCCCCCTTCTTCCTCTCCTACCCTTATAGACTGTCTATGTGAATCATAATATATTGTGCTTTGTATTACTCTTGTCCCTCTCCTATGAGAGAGATCCACAAAACATGTATACTTACTTATTAGTGTAATAAGGAAATGTTGTACTTTGTACTTGACAAAAATTTTAAATAAAAATGCGGTTAAAAGAAGAGGTATGTATTCCAATATCTAAGAGTGTTGCTGTTCAAATATTTACACATTGGTCATGTGGAATTTATTACATTCATTGAATGTTTGGAGATATATCATTCACTACTTTATTCATTCACACTGATTATTCATCGTCTAGTTTTGACACGGAGCACACATTATTTGGTTTTATTATCAGATGAGCATGCCTGTAGTACTCCTTTGATCTACCCGGTTTTTGTACAGATCTGCCAAGAAGGTACCCCATACAAATTCTGCTTGTTGCCAAACTTTGTGACAGGTGGGGTGGTCTGTGCATGAATGAACTATTGCAGCCATGCTACATTCACATCTTTATTCTGGTATACCTAGAAGCATAGTAGCATTTTAGGAACCAATGGTGTCTGTTAAAAACAAAAACATTAGGTATACTCAGAATCAGCAAGAAAAAAGTCTGCATTGTTGGAGTTCATGGATGCCTTTCAGTGAGTTGTTGTTTAGCCACATGCAGCATGCAGAATTTTCTCTGTGGTTTCCTCCAGTTTTCAGAAAAACTACACTTCATTGTTTCTAATGACTCAGCATGCAAAATGTATACAAACTGAAGAAAACATTCATAAAACCATAAGCAAAATGAAGCTAACTGGAACTGAAACAAATGTGAAATGCTTTTTTAAAAAAAATGGAAAAAAGACCTGAAGTGTTCTTTATTTAAACAATGCATATGTCTTTGGCACACTTTTATTCTTCATTCGGAAGTTCTTCAATATAGAAGTCGCCATATAAAAGGGTGTTATATAAATAAAGCCGGAACACGAAAAGGCTTCTTCCAAGTAAAATTCTTTATTCCAACATGGATAGCGGTGACAACATGACAAACGCTGACGCGTTTCGGCTTTACGCCTTCCTCATAGCCATATAAAAGGATGTACCAGTTGCCATAATAAAGGGAAAAATGCTTGGGTCCAAAACTGCACAATCTTTTTTAAATATGTATCCTATATTTATTTCCAACATTACAAAAAGTTATATATACATATTACATTATTTATCTTTGGATTGGTTTTTGGATTGGTAACTTAGATGATTATCATGATTATTCTGATATTGACATATGCAATATTACTTCTACTAAAACACACTTGCTGCATCATTAGACACATCATTCGTCATATATGGGTATTGTTATCTAAAGATTTTTTTTTTCATTATACCTCAGAAAAACAAACAAAAAAAAAAAACATTAAAAAAACATTTGATAGTGGACAAAAATCTTTGTTCTCCCTGTTTGCACGGAACAATGACACCTGTCCTGCATCCTCTCCAACTTAATATATACCTATGTAAAGTTAATCCCCTTTCTGATTTACTGACAAAAGCAGTCACTTTGATTCACCATGTAAAATGCAGCTAAGGGTTGTCATATGTCATGCTGACATCCCCTATGGTTTTTACTCGTTAGATTTTGATGTATTTTTGCCAGTTGTAATCAGCACACACACACACGCACACGCACACGCACGCACACACACACACACACACACACACACAAACACACACAAAGACAGGCATATATTTCTTTTTTGAAAATTTTGAGAAAATCTGCCAAAGATCACACAGTTCAACAACACCTTGCAAATGCTTTTATATAAGCACAGACAATGCCATGTATTGTCACCAGACTGAAAGTTCTGACTTGCCACAAAAATGACCATTACTGCAAAAAAAAGGAAAAAATCTGTAGTCCCAATTCCATTCACTTTTCAAATGAACTGCAACAAATAATGGAGCTGATTTATGTAAATGAAAGAAATGTTTGATCTTTATTTCCAACAGGCAATAGAATTTATCTGTCATTTGAAACAAAAGGGCCACATCAAATGATATGTTAAACCTGCAGAAGGACATGTTGTCTACAGAAGTCAGATTTATTTTTTCTTTTTATAGATAAAACCTGACTGGCTGAGGAAAATTGTTTTACTTTTGCTCTACGTATCATAATTTAGCCCAAGTAAATTAGCTTAGTTGCAGCTGTCCCACTTCTGATCCAATTTTATTTCATAAATTCCTACACGTTAGCTCATTTTGTTGACCATAAAACACAGTACAATCAAGTTGTAAAACACAGAAATGCCTTCCTGAAGCAACACTGCTGAAAAATGAGATTGTAGAAAAGAGTGTTGCCCTGTAACAAAGAGATTTTGTACTTACTCGTTGCTCTTCACTTTATCTTTGCTCTACTCAAGAGTTATGGTGCCCAGAAAATCATCTCAATCTGACACTTCCAACAGTGTCCGACTCCTGGTCCCACATTGAACCCTGTGGTTCATTCTGCTGTTCCCTATGTCACTACAGGACCCAGTAGTAATGTGAGGACCAGTGGATGAATCTACAGTAAAGTATATCTGTTTTTTACAAGGAACCCTCTTTTCTATTTTTTAATTGAGTAACAGGTTTGCTTTAAATCCACCTTCTTCACTAATTTATTTGAGGCCAGGTGGAATGATTACTACATTTCATTTATTATATTAATACCTTGAAAACTAAGTGAAAAATAAGAAACATACAAACAAGAAACACTGTCAGGACCTGGTTCATCTGCTCTTACGTACCAGTGAGAAGTTGCAACTTACAAGGTCTCCTTGCAAATTTTATGGCTTCACTGATGATTACTTTAATTAGAAATATGGAAAAGTTTAAATTTTGTTTCAATGTTCTGCAAACTAAGTGACTGTAAGATGTCCGTCTTTTGGTCGATGGAAAACTGAATTACGGGTGGATGGTGTTGGGTGTGGCTTGTATAAAGTGGGCATGGTTAAATCAGTGTGGCATGGTTAAACCAGGTAATAGGCATGGATATACCATTGTGGTTTAGTCATAATCAGAGATGTATAGTAACTAAGTAGAACTACTTCACTACTGTACTTAAGTACAGAAAGGCGGTATCTGTACTTTCCTAGAGTATAATTTTTTTCTCCTACTTCCACTTTTACTTCACTACATTTTTTCAATGATTACAATACTTGTACTCTGATATTTTTTTTTGTGCTGCATAGTTACTCGTTACTATTATAAAAATTACCACTGCCAGAACAGTAGATGGCAGGTTTCATGAAGCTCAAAACAGGTGTATTATCAGCGCATACGAAAATAAATGCTACTGTATGTATAAATAAAAGCTGCATTTGAAATAATAAAAAACAATATGATGTTCAAACTTTTGACTTCTTTCTTTAATAACTACATAACACAGTACTTGTACTTTTACTTTCAGTACTTGAGTAGCAATTTTTTTTTCAAAACTATTGGTACTTTTACTTTCAGTACTTGAGTAGCAAATTTTTTTTAAAAAAATACTTGCAATACTTAAGTACAAAAAATGTTGAATACTTTAGTACTTCTACTCAAGTCACTTTTTGATCGAGCACTTCCACTTCTACTCAAGTCATTTTTTGATCGAGCACTTGTACTTTTACTCAAGTATGGGTTTAGAGTACTTTATACAACTCTGGTCATAATGAGCATGGTAAAACAGCCTCATTAAGCCTGGGAGCTAAATCGGGTGAATCTTGATCCATGTGTGGGCACTTTGGTCTACTGATCAGCTTCGGTACAACTGCTCTGTCAGATTTTCCCCACTCAATCAGTGCTGCGGGCTATAGCTACAAGCTCATTAGTGTGTTCCTACAGCAGGGAAGTCTCCCAGCAGTCAGAATACAATAGCTCAGTGGGGAGGAACTGGGTCAGTTTTTTTTATTTAACACAAAGGTTAAATGAAAAAAAAAAAAAACAGACCCAAGTATGGCCAGCCAAAGTTAGCATAACTGTTCAGTCTTTCCTGGCAAAAGTGCAAATTGTATTCTGTAATTGATCCTATTTCTAATCTGCAAAAAACTTAAAGGAGATAAACAGAGCAAGAAGTTTATAATAGAGTTAATAGGGGTAAATAGAACAACTTTAATTAGATGTTTTCTTTTACACTTGCAGTTTTGCTGGAACTGACAGTATATCCAGATCAAAAGAGTTTTTAAGGCTACAAAGTTTGTAAGGCTAAAACTACAGGCAAGCAATAAATTAATCATCTGATCTCAGGCTGCATTCCCCTAATAATAAAATTAATTTAAAAAAATGATATATCTTGTCGCATCTTAGAAAATATAAGCAGTTTTCAGACCCTGTGATGACATTACAGGGTCCAATTATGTCAAAAGCTTGCAGACCTAAAAAAAAGGGGGTGGGTGGTGGTTAACAAGGGGGCCCTATGTGCACTCCAACTGACTTAGGCCTAGTACAGACCACTAGTTTTTTTTCGGGTTGAACGGAAAAAAACTGACAGCTCCGGTCGGAGCCACTGTACTAACGAATTGCATGAAAGAAAATTGCTTGATTCCCTTTTTAACACATTCAGTGTTGATGGGAAAATCCCTCCCATGGAGTCATTATGTTCTCCCTATAATAACTGCTAGCAACAATCACATGCAAAATCCGATAGGCTGGCTGTACTCAAGTTGATCAATCAATCAACTTGGGTACATTCAGCTTACCCATACATGGTTTGAATCTCGGCCAGTCCCTGCTGAACTGGCGAAGATTTGAACTATCTATGGCCGACTTAAGCAGTGTCATGTCTGATTCTAGGCATTTCTGACTAGTCTAAGTGCCGGTTCACACTAGTGCGGTTTGCGAGATCGCATGTAATTCGGAGCACACTGCTCCTTCATTACATGCGATCTCATGTGCGGATTCGAGTTCAGCCATACACTTTGTATGGCTGAATTCGCACTGTATCTGCACAAAACACGCACATGAGGCGCATCAGGATCGGATCGCACAGTGGTTCACACTTGTGCGATCAGATTCTGTGTGAACTGTCAGATCGCACTGCGATATGCGATCAAACTGGAGGTGTCATTTAATATTTAACATTTAATTAACACCCCCTGCTTATCGCATATGGCAGTGTGAACTGCCAGATGTGCGGATACGATGCGGGAACACGCTGCATATTCGCAGCGTTCCCGCGTCACAGAAGTGTGAACCGGCACTTACGGTGTCTTTGTTCCTACACTGACTAAACTATACTTCATTAGCATACAATGCAGCAGGGTGGTTTCTAAATTTTCTAATCCTTTGTTAGCACACACAATGTTCAAATCCAGTTTACAGTTTATAATGAAGAATTGTGAACACAGTACAGATGGGTTCAAATATTACTCCACAACCCCATCCTAAACATTACAAAGCAAGGAGAGCATGTAAGACTTTTTTTGGCAAATAAAAACATTTAAAAAGGTACCTAGCATTTTTTTTTTTTAATTATGTTATGTTATTGGAAACATTTAACAAATGTAAAGTAGGCGTTATCCCAATCTGGCTGTAAAATGGAAATACATTTTAAGAAGGCAGCTTTAGCACTGTAGCCATATAATGTTCCTTTTTATAATTTGCAATGTAAAAACATAGAAATTGCTCTCAGAAAGAAAACATATGCAGCAACAATGTGTTTAAAATGATTGTTTCAATTTAAAGCTGCTGTTTGGTAGTCCATAATCTACCCAATGGAGCTGTTAGAATATTTATAAAGTGTGTAGCTTTGCTGGTTAGTTTTTTAGCAAGTGGTGGCTGGTCTCCTGAGCAAATGAAAATGGGCTACATGGTTTTACTGCAGAAACTGATCAATGATTTCAATGCCTGTCTCTGTTCCCAGTGCAGATTACAGCATGAGAGAGAGAGAGAGTTTTTTGGTCTGAAATGACCCAGATAGGCTCTCTCATCACGCATGCATGTTAGATCACTGGGAAAATATGTCAGCAGTATTTCTGTGTGTATGAACCAGTGATTTGTACACTGCAGCAGCTAGTTTCGATCAGCAAGAGAGAAAGCAATGCCACTTTATCTGCTTCTCGACCCAATCATTTGTTTCTATTCGCTATGTGCAGGGGGGAGGATAACGCTAAAGCAGTAAATTCTTTCATAAGCAAATTACACCAGTTGCTAATTTGCAAAAAAACCCATAACTACCGATCACCAATATGCATTTATGTGTTGTTATTATTTAGTCAATGGAAGCAAATGCCTTATTAGCATAGCTTAACAAAAATGCATAAATCTGAACAAGTATCTAGTAACTCTGATTTCAGGTGTATTTTTACCATACAGAATTTAAAGTTTAAAATTTTAAATGTGTGCTTTGTTGCACTAATATTAACATTTGTTCATTTTTAGGTCCAGAGCCCTGTCTTGTAGGTTTCAGTGGTGCTTGCTCCAGTAGTGGAGAATGGTCAGCACAAGCTGTTCTTTGTACAGCAAGGCAGTCTTGTTGCCACCCCACATATAATGACATCATGATACCAATGCCCTGGGATAGAACCTTTTTCACAGCACAGGGGCTGTATTTATGTCTAAAACATATCTCCTGCGCTCGAGTGGTGTATGATGGGGGAATAAATTGTATATAGATGTTCAAATGGACTTATGTTGGTATTGTTTGTGGTCTTGCTGTCCCCTCCGGACCAAGGGTATCCAAAACACACTAAAAGACAACAACAAGAGAAGGGCGCACCAACCTAGTGCATTACCACTAAAAAGGTTTATTAACATTTTTAAAAGGTATATATTATACTCACAAAGACAACAGGAGATCAGTGCCTTGGCTACCTTGGAGATATTGTGTTGATCATGTTTACATGCGTGCTATCTACAATTGCTTTGTGAGTATAATATATACCTTTTTAAAATTGTAATAAATCTTTTTAGTGGTAATGCACTAGGTCAGTGTGCCCTTCCCTTGTTGTTGTCTTTTTGCTGTATTTATGTCACCAGGAAGTCTAACCTTCAACTATGCAGTGCTCAAGAGAAGAGAACATAAGGGGTTATGTTTAAAGAGGTTGTAAACCTCAGAATTTTTTTTTTTAAAAAACTAACACCTGAAAGACAAACACATAATGAGCTAGTATGCATCGCATACTAGCTCATTATGAAATACTTACCTTCAAACGAAGCCCCGAAGTGCCGACCGCGCACCTCACTCATGGGTGACATGTTCTGTCGCCCTTCTTCCGGGTTTGCGGCATCCGGCCATCTGATTGGCTGGAGCCGCGATGATGCCACTCCCGCGCATGCGCGCGGGAGCCGATGGTCGCGGCACGGGGCTCTGAAGGAACGGCACAAGCGCCCGTTCCTTCAGAGCGCATGCACCAGTGATGTCATTGGCTGCATGAAAAGTAAATATCTCCTAAACGGTACACGTTTGGGAGATATTTACAGTACCTATAGGTAAGCCTTATCATAGGCTTACCTATAGGTACAAGTTGCAGAGGAGGGTTTACTTCCTCATTAACAAGGTGTTTGCAACCTCATGGATCTCTTTTATTTACTATTTACATTTTTACTGATTATACCCCCTGGTAACCATTGCTATACTTCTGGTGCTCTGGAGCTGGACATTTGTGTCTTTGGTTCTGCAGCTACAGAGTTGTTTGCAACCCCTTTGTTTGCCCCTCCTCTTCTCTTACCAAATCACAGAAGGATTTACATTTCGTAAGCCCATCTACAAAATACTAAGTATTTAATGAATGGACAGCAGAGCGGAGAGGCAGGCAGAGTGGTTTTCCGTGGCAGAGCAAATCTCTCTCCTGTCAGAGCGCCCGACGTGTTGTGATAGCTGTACTCCCGGTACTCAATAAAAATGTAAATAGTAACTAAAAGAGAAAAGTCTTTGAGGAGGCATACACAATGTTAAAAAGTGTGGTAACTCCTGGAGTTCCAGTGTAAACAATACCTATCACATACCTGAGAAATTCAAACCTATCTTTTACTGAAAAAAATGCATATGCAGAGGTTACCCTCAAAGAAAACTGCATGTCAAAACCAATTAATAGATCCAAAAACACCAGAAGGTGCAATGTTATGCAAATCTTGACTCTTTTTGTAAAAGTTCAGTTTGGCTCAACCCTTGCTATACATGAAACAATAGGATGCTGGAGAGGATGGGTCTAAGCTCATTTATATTTCTTTCAAAGTTTTTCTATATTTAAATTTCCTTTTTTTCTGCATCTAGTGATCATTTTGATGGTTGGTTTCCACTGAAGGTAACCTTTGTTTATATTTTTATCCCATGCTCAGTTTGAATTGCCCACTAAGGGACAGGTTGACATTATAGTTTGTAATTGTTACATGATTCATTTATGCAAATTATACAGATATACATATCAAAGGAAATAACAAAGTCCTAATCAATAGGTATTTTAGTAAATAAAAAAATGAACAATTACAGTCAGCTTATCCGATAATTATATAATTGAAACAAGAATACATTTCCCATTTGCATTCCCTGGAGTAGCCCCTGAGGCAGCACTTGCACTTGCTGTGTGTATTCTTGAATAGTTTGATAAAAGTTTAAATAATACAAAAAAAAATCACACAGAATTAAAGCTGACCATATATTTGGTTTTGGCAGATAAAATAGGCCTACAAATTAGATTTATACGAAGCTTATGGTGTTTGCAATTTCCCAGCAATGGGCATATGCTGTTTGACATAAGAGTGGCATTACTTTAATTATTCAGGACTTACAAGCAATGCTAGTTCACTAGAAAAAAAGACACCATCAAAATCAAATTCATTTTTTTCAGCTTAATGGATCCTTAGAGAATTCTGTCCACTATAGAAAACATTGTGCAGTGGGACACGTTTGGATGGGCTCTTGTTCTCTGTTAAAACCCCATCCATCTGTCCCTGTTGTAACTTAATCAGACACGTTAAAATCACTCATGTGGCTTCCAGAGAACAATTCCTTTGAAAACTGCTCTGTCTTCTGGCTGGTTATAAATAGACTTGTGGCTAACGAACATGCGTCGAGGTAGGAGCTAAAAGGAAGAGGGTGAGGGTGACCTTATGTGCAGGAGCTATAAAAAGAAATTATATTTCAGCAGAACCAAATCCTTGGATAATCCAAGGGAATCCCTATTGTTACAATGGACTCTGGCTAAAACCCTAGTAGCTCCTCTCTGTCAAAAACAAGATGTAACGACCTCACTAGTGAAGTCGCATGCCGTACATTAATATAATACAGTGCTGGTCTTGTCTTTCACAATGTTGACTTGATGGTAACTAATAGACACCATTTGTTTCTTTTTTAACTGTGAAAAGGCCAGCAGCAGTTTTAAACCATAGCATTATTAATATATAATTAAAGGCAAAAAATCACATAAGCTGATTGTTCATATTCATGAATTATATAAACATTATTTATATTATAAAGTAGAGGCAGACAACCAGACAGTTAAATAATTCAATTTAATTTTTAAAATTAAAGTTTGTCCTTAACCACTTTAGGACCAGAAGGATTTGCCCCCCTTAATGACCAGGCCCTATTTTGGGATTATGCACTGCGTTACTTTAACTGACAATTGCGACGCTGTACCCAAATAAAATTGTCCTTTTTTTTCACAAATAGAGCTTTCTTTTGGCGGTATTTGATCACCTGTGCAATTTTTATTTTTTGCGCTATAAACAAAAAAAGAGCGACAATTTTGAAAAAAATATATATATTTTTCACATTCTGCTATATGACATTCTCATAAAAAAATGTAAAAATCAAAATTTTTTAACATTTTAGGCCAATTTGTTATCTGCTACATATTTTTGGTAAAAAAAATCGCAATAGCTGTATTTTGATTGGTTTGCGAAAAAGTTATCGCGTCTACTAACTACGGGACCGATTTATGTTATTTTTATTGTTTTTTTTTTTTTTACTAGTAATGGTGGCGATTTTTTACGGGACTGCGACATTGCAGGCAGATCGGACCCCTAACTGACATTTTTGACACTTTTGGGGGTACCAGTGACATCACTACAGTAATCATTGCTAAAAATATGCACTGTTACTGTGAAAATGACACTGGCAGGGAAGGGGTTAACCCTGTGGGTGATCAAGGGGTTAAATTTAAGCTAGGGGAGTGATTCTAACTGTGGGGGGGGCATGGCTTCTGAAATGACCATAGAGACACGTGGTCCAATATAGAAGGATCACATGGGCACTACGGTCATTGCAGGGAGAAGTACGGTTTGCTGTGTTTACAACAGTCAACCGTACTTCTCTCTCAGCGGGGAGTGACCGTGGGTGTCAGACAGCAATCGGAGCTGCCTGACCTGTGCATCGGCTTCCCACGCTCGCCCCCTAGCTTCCTGCGTGCAACCGACGTAGATCTACGTCGGTTTGCGCAGGAGAGCCACCCTGCCACAGTAAAAAGGTGGCTGGTGGTTGGGAAGTGGTTAAAAGAGGTCAGGAACATGTATAGCAACTTGGAGGAGTTCACAGTTTTTTAAGGGCCTGTCTCCTTTGACCTGCTACATCTATGCTGCACATATTTTTGTAGCGGAGTGTAGGAAGGTGTAGAACCCTAATGTTGTTTATATAAACATGTGCTGTAATTCTTTACTTTTCACTAGATATCCCCACAATTCCATTAATTAAGTGTAGTGGGATGTAATTGGCAAGCCCTGCCCAGATGGGACATGTGAATAGTTCAAATAATGAGTTTAGTGCCACTTTAACCATTTCCCAAAACAGTTAAATTTAAGGCAAGCCCTGAACGAGAACTGTTACTGTTGCTTAAGCTCTTAACCAGGCTTTCAGGTCATCAAATAGCTGGTTTCATCACTGATCACATGTGCAGCATCATGGTAACTGCAAGTCAATCAGAGGGTAAGTTGGCAGCTTCCTTGGCTCTAAAGCAAAAGCAAAATAAATCTGGCCCTCCAGGCCATTTCATGTGTCCCTCATACCTCTCCTGCAGCTGTGGCACCCCTCATAGCTCCACTCCCACCTTGTTTCAGCAGCCACCAGCAGATAGGACAGAACTCCTTCACCAGATCTTGCCCTTATCCATGCAGCTTGTCTCTGCCTCCCCCCCCCATCTCAGCAGTCAGCAGAAGATAGGAGGACATAACTCCTTCAACAGATCCTGTGCCTCTCTGTGCAGTCGCAGCACCTCCTCATCTTCTGCTCTCAGCATTCAGCCGACTCTGGCAGCTAACTCCATTCCTCCTCTGGTCCTCCTTCAGACCCTGCACTTTCCACTTCTTATGCCCTGTTCACACCTAAGCGTTTTTCAGCTTGTAAAATGCTCACCTCTGAAGCGCCAAAACGCCCAGCAAGCAAAATCTCATTTATTTAAATGGCCCTTGTTCACATCTGAGTGTTCTGTCACCTCGAGCAACATGCAAAAAGCTCAAAAAAGTACATGAGCTTCTTTTTGGCAGATTACAATCCTTTTAGGCACCATAGACTTCAATAGAAATGCCTGACTTGAGCAGAAAAATACTTGTGAAACGCCTATAAAACACTCAAATAGCAGCTCTCCACTCCTAATTTCCTATCTCTCTCCTCCCCCTAGTGCCTTCTATTGGTTAAACAAAAATGCTTGAAGTTGTAAAATTCTTGTAATACCCTTTAAAATGCTTTATAAAAAGCTGCAAAAAAAACTTAAAAAAAACACACCCAAAAAACACCAGTAAACTGATACACTCAGGTATGAATGGAGCCTTCATGCCCCCTCCAACTTCTTCTCAGCAGGAGCATATGGTAAGGGGGGGTGATGATGTAAGGGAGAATAGGGGACTCTTGACATCTGACGTAAGGGGGGGGGTTCTAGTCTTAGGCTGGCCATACACGGTGCAGCATGGGTTGCAGTAAAGAAATTTGCAAGATTCCCCCATCAACACAGACAGTGCTGACACAGGAATCAGCAACTGTCTTCTCCAGGCAGGGGAAGCAATCCCTGCTGGGAGAAGATAGTGATTATAATAAGAGAATCCAGCAAGTTGGTTGTACCCAAGTTGATCAATCGATCAATCAGCTTGGTACATTCAGCCTGCACATTATTGGTTCGAATCTCTGAACTGGCCGAGATTCAAATCGTGTATGGTCGGCCTTACAGATACTAACTAACACTTTGAGGGCGACCATAATGCTAATGTGGCCCATGATGAAATTGAGTTTGACAACCCTGCTCTAAAGGATAGCAGGGTTTAGTTCGGCTTTAAGCACAGATGGATGAAGTCATAGAGAGTTTATGCGGGAAGGTGGAGCAGAAAAGGAAACAGGAGAGAAAACCTTTTCTTTTTATGTAAAGGATATAAAAAATGTGAGTGCCTGGGGTGTGCACTCCCCTTCAGGAGAAGTGTTTGGACTACTCCACTATAAAGAGGGGAAGGGAAAAGCTAAACTGTACCCCCTTAGCTGACAACAGTTTGGGCCAGATGAGCTATGCAAATGTGTGGATGTGGGTATATCTATTAGAGCTTAGCCGTTTGAAATGTTACAAGAGTATGTGCATCAGAAGTAACTTACTAACAGATACCTCTGTAGATGTTGGAAATGTACACTAAACATGTATCATGTTAATATACAGTTCTGGCCAGGACTATTGTTATTTACATAGAGGGTGAGAAAGGCAGGCCATATATTCCTGCTGAACCACCAGTGATTCAAACTGTGTATCGGCAGGCTGAATGTACCAAGATCATTGATCGATCAATTTGGGTACAACCAGCATGGTTTTACCTTTGATTATTGCTAGTGGCTGCTATAGCCGCTAGCAATAATCACTGTCTTTTCCCAGGGGGGTGGCTTCCCTCGCCTCCCTATCGGGAGAAGACAATGAACCAACAGAAAGGATACTCACATCAACACTGTATGCAGGAAAGAGATTCATTCTGTGTATGGCTGGCCTTACTCTTGAAGATGGATTTGTATATGGGGATAGAGGAACTTAAGCCTGCTAAAGAGGGAAAAACAGTAGTGGCACTGCACTATGGATAAGGCATGCTATTTCTTACATAGAGGTCCCAAGGGGTCGTTATCTATGCACTCAGCCCCTTATCAGAAGCAGAAACTCTGGGAAGCCCCATGCAAAAAAATTTGTGGTGCCACATTGTCTGCTCTGATCCAAAGATAGAGGATTTAAACCTTCACATTGTCAAGCTACATTTTGGCTTTTCTGTTCCACTATAATAGTCTTCCACCTACTTAAGCAATATAAACAATGGGAAAGTAAGGGCCCTTGTATTACATATGGAGAACTTTCATGCAAGGAAATAGTAAAACTTTTAAGATTAAAAAAGATATTACTTTATCCAGTTCAACCTCTGTGTGTGTGGATTTTTATTTGCTAACACTTCCCGTGGTCTTGTAAATTTTGCTTCCTTAGGAAGATATGCAAATATAATATATTTTTTTGTTTGAAGGGGGGAGGGAGGTCTACATTTTAGCGGCTCGAACAATAAAGAACCCTTTCCGCAATCTAAGGTTAAACTTTTTTCTGACCTCCACTCGTGACTGCGTGTCCTCATCAGGGTCCTTAGATGAAACAATTTAGTACAGTTACTGAATTCACCTTTGGTATGTTTGTACAATGTATTCATACCCCTCTTAAGCAAGCACCTCTTCTCCAGAGTGAATAACTGTAATCTATGTAATTGATCCTCATAGCTGAGGCCCTCATCCCCTTCATTCATTTTATTGTACTTCACTCAACTCTTTCAGGATTGACAACATCTTTCCTGAGGACTGGTGACCAAAATTGAACTGCATATTCAAGATAAGGCCAAACGAGTGTTTTGTAAATGGGTAGAATTATTGATTTATCTCTTCAATGTATACCCTTTATAGTGCAAGACAGTATTTTTCTAGCTTTGTTAGCTGTGGCTTGGCATTTCATGCTTTTGCAAAGTCTAAGATCTACATTCATCCCCAGATCTTTTTCCAGCACTGATACTTCTAGGGGAGATGCCCCTTATGTGCATTTTGCAGGTGTTTTTTGGCACTTAAATGCATAATTTTACATTTCTCAATATTAAACTTCATCTGCTATTTTGTCAAGGTCTTCCTGTGATGATGCTACAGCCTGATATGACGATATTTCTTTACATAATTTGGTATCATCAGTAAACACTGAAATTGAGCTCGTAATTCCAACCTCTATATCATTAAAAAATAAATTGAACAGCAAACACAGAACCCTGGGGCACACACAACTTCAGGCTGTTTAGAGAATGGGTCATTTATCAGTACTCGCTGGACTTCTTTATGAAACCAGTTTCTTATCTATTTACATACAATTTAATTAATTCCAATAGACCTTTTTTTTACAGGTCAAACATATATGAGCTACAGTATAAAATACCTTAGAAAATACTTTTACATGAAAGTTGAAACCCCCATTTAAATTTGGAATTTACATGACAAAATCATTTTACTTAATATATAACTAAAGGCAAAACTTTTTTTAAGTTTTGAATAGAGTGGAGAGGGATTAGAACACTTATTAGGTTTTTTGCTGTCTGTGTCCCCCCTTAAGGAGATTCATATTCATATTTTTCTCTATTTGTTTACCATTATCATTGAAAGTTAAAGTAAATGAAAATCCCAAATTTTGGGTTGTCCCCAGAAAAGTAATAGCAGGGAAATCTTCCAATGGAGAATCTAGTTCTAGTGACCTTCCTCAAGGAATTCCCTAAGTTTGCAAGGATTTCCTCTCGCTTCCTGTTTGGCTCTGGGACAGGAAGTGAAGGGAAATCTTTGCAATATGACATATATGTGAAAACAAATCTGACAGGGGTTATAACCCTCCCTTACTCTATCCAAAATTGGAAAAAAAGTTTGGCCTATAGTTCTACGTTAATGCACATTATCAATATACTAAAAATAATACTAATGTAACATAAATGTTACATGAACCAAGGAACAAAGCAAGAGTAATTATTTAACTACACTATGCAAAAAAAAAACAAATGAAATTACAAACAAGTATATTCTACATAGTTATATTAAACAGCATGTCTACCAAATCAAAATTAAAAACAATACACAGTATAGGTCAAATAGAACAGACTGTGACGGATGTAAAATGCTAAGCACAAAAGGATTATCAATCTTGAGTTGGTGTTATATGATGTTAAATGCTCGCCCTAACACTCCAGATTTATAGACACAAGAATCATAGGTTCTCTGATTTGCTGTGTCCTGTTAATTAAAAGCCAAAGCTTAAGATGGGGTTAATTTGCAATGAAAGGTTATCATTAGTTGAAAGGTATTGAATAAAATATGTATAGCACCCACTGTACATATTCCTGGCAGATGTGCCATAAAGATTTTTCAATTATTTAAATAATAAATTATCATTTGAAAAGAGGTACCAATCTTACGTCAGTAACTTACATTGCCTAAAAATAGAGTAATCTGCTTAAATATTAATGTACAATTTTCTCATATTTAGAACTGTTTTGCCAGGCTTACATAAGGGTAACTGTGGTTTCAAAATGAATGTGTATGTGCGTTTTTGTGTGTGTAGGGGGTTATACATAGCTAGGAGGATCAGACAGCCAACAGCATAAGCAGACTGTACATACATGTTACCTTCATATTCATCCTTATAGTGCTACCTGAAGCCATTCTGAAGTTTATATGCAAACAGCAAATTTCAGAATGTTGCTATTTATACAATCATATGCATTCCCTTTCTGCTTTACATTGCTAAGCTCTGCTAATAGATTTCTTAGACCTAGAGTATTGAAATGTTGGATAGGGGCAGGAGTCAAGTATGTTCTCCACTATTAGAAAATGTAAAAACTGTAATGGGTGCTCTGGGTTATAATAAAGCTGAATGAGAATGTAAGTGGTATCTGATGTTAGTAATCCCAAATTGCTACCTCTTTAGTGCTCCCACCATTGCTTTGAATATACAACAGGTTCTACTGGGTCAGAGGCAGTAGATAGATAGATAGATAGATAGATAGATAGATAGATAGATAGATAGATAGATAGATAGATAGATAGATAGATAGATAGATAGATAGATAGATAGATAGATAGATAGATAGATAGATAGATAGATAGATAGATAGATAGATAGATAGATAGATAGATAGATAGGGAAATAGACAGATAAATATATTATTGGGTGTTGATGGTAGTCTCATTACCAAAAGCAATCTCATTTTTCACTGTACCCCATGTAGCCCAAGTACAAACTGGCACTGATACTAATTGACTGCTGAGCCATTGGTGTTCTTTACATGATTCATAACTCAAAAGTTACCTGGGTAGTAATATAATGTACAATGGACAAGTGGCATGACCCATGGGACATAGAGGCCATACACATAAAGTGTTTGCTGGTCTGTCTTTATTTTTGTGGGGCTGAATACCTAATTTTTACAGTTACAGTGTAGGTGTATAAGGACAAGAGTCTACATGGTATTCTGTCAGACTACTAAAGTTTTAGGGACATGATTTCTTGCTATTTTCTCGGCACTGTGAAAGCACAACTCTGCTTCCCTTCATCATTGTTTTCTTTTTTCTAGGACCACTCTGGTCCTTGTTCCTCAAATATTGGAAGAAGATCAGCCAACCATATCCACTCTCTGCAGCTTTGAGCTATGAACAGAGTTGAATGTCCTGCGAGACTCTTTACAACATTGGAACGCTAAGCAAGTAAAACCATTCTGGTAGAATTTTTGCTGCCATAATGAATACTATTTTTCTTCTGTAAGCATAAAAACTTCACAATTATTTGAAATTTCACCTCTTCCTTCTTGTGTATTGATTTGAGCAAGGATCTGGAATTGGTAACTAAGCTAGAATAGTGGCCCTTTTATTTTTAGAATACTTTAATGAGAGCTTAAAAATGTTGGCAAGTAAACAGCACCAGAAGCAATAACTATATGGAATCTTGGCTAATACTGTATAGGCCTATGCCATGAGACTGTTACTGCTACACTTAAATCAACTAGACCTATAAACTATAATGCAGTTTAATCTGAGTTATTAGGGACTGACTTTCTAATTAAAATTCTAAAAGTTCATGTAGAATAACTATCTCTTTGGTCCAAACACTTGCATTTATACCCTTTGTCTAAACCATGCTAGCCACAATCAGTGCTGCTTTGTCAAGTAGTCTTGTATTCCTTTGAAGGAAAAAATAACCATTTGCCATTGAAATATGTCTGGGATTCTCATGCCTTGCTTGGTAATTTCTAATAAATAATGAATGGAAACGTATCTATACCAAAAATGTTGACAGTATGAGTAAAAAAAGGCTTTAATCACATTATACGTATAACAGTGTAAGCAATATAAACAATGACTTGAAGAGCCAAGCAATGATTCCTGCTGATCTACGCACGATAAGCTAAATATATTGGGTCTTTCCCCTCTTTTATGCTGGGAGTAGTCCCAGAACATGTAATGTGGCCTGGCAGATATTTGGATTGAGTTACTTCAAGAGCAGAGGCTGTTCACTGAGCACCCTAAATGTTCTTTGTGCAAAGTGAAGATTGGTAAATTAGATGGACCTGTGTTCACTTTATATTCCCAAACATGTACAAGGAAAATTTTAACCTCTTCCCGCCGCCGCCTCCTGGTCCTTTAAGAGGTTCCAAATGCAGGAAGGTGGAGGCTGGCATACAGATCATGTGTGACTGCTGTGATTGGCAGTCACAGGATCAGAAGGCTCTCGATAGCAAGTATGCATTGGGAGTATTCCGATGAATACTGTACCGGATGTGCCCAGGGATGTGTTTCCATAGAGGATGCATATATGTGGCCTCTCGGGAATTAAATCCCACCTGTCGAGAGGCTGCATATATGTGTATGGCCAGCCGGAAGTGGTTAACAAAACGGACTTGTTTATGCGATTTACCAACATTCACATTGCAAGCTGAACATACACTTGCTGAGTAAACTCCAAAGCCTCTACTCTCAAATCAACTCAAGTGTCAATAATGCTGAAGGCTTATCATAGGGTTTGAGGACAATGATTTTTCCATTCATTCTGAAATAGACCCATGCAATAGACCCATGCAGGCTTATATAACAATATGGCACAAAGGCAACGGGTATCATTATTCACAAAAGTGCTTGTTCTCTGGGACTTAACATGCATGCTACTGTACAGTTGTTTTTTTTTTTTTTTTCTACACAGCTGTTATAAAGGGCATATAAAAGGAAGTAAAATGGTATATATATATATATATTTATATATATTCCTTGCATATGATTCAGTATTCTTTGTGAAGTGTTACCACCTTCTCTAAGTTAAAGAAAAACTCTTTTGCAAAGTGAGCATCCTATTTGCCTTTAGTAAACAACCCTTTGATTTATCAGCAGAGGTTACCAACAGCTATGGAGTGTGAGAGTCTCCCAGACTGTATAAAATTGGATTGGTTGCTTTAGGTAGTCTCTCACTATATATAGTTTGTAAATTTTTGTTGCACTGGCAAATCAATTCCCATGCACAGTCTGACTGTGTGTGGCCAGCTTTATTGACTAAATTATTGAGCAACCCCAGGTAACAAGTAAAATCCATCAGTAAATCACTATCATAGGAAACGCTGAAACTGTGTTAAAGACAGAAAACGTATTCAGTTTACAGTTCAAGTGCTGCCTAATCTATGGAGTTTTTAAATATACAAAGGAATGCAATCAGATAAACAACCCTAACCATGTCGTGTTACAACCCTTCCAAAATCCTTGTTGCTGTCTGAAGTTTTTTTAATGTATTTTTGTATGTACACAGGGACATTATAAGTGCTGTTTACATGTACAAACTCATTTTACGCTATTTCTTTTCCAAGTTCAAGATTATTTGGCTGCTCAAAGTGACAGCCAATATCTGGGCCTGCGTTGATCTTAGCTGTTGTTTAGCTGGATTACTAAATACACTGCCTTACATACAGATAACCACCAGAGGGCATTCTTTATGTATCATATATTGACAAATGAAAATGACAGTTGTTACATCATAGATTGCATTCAGAAAAAAAAGAAAAAGAAAATTAAAGTGAACACCCAGGGCTGGCTAAAATTGCCAAAACTGAGACCTGGCGAATGGTTGTTTAGGAACCAGGCATTGTATTGCTGGTGGGGTCAGGAGCATGTCCATTTTCCACACCAGGATGTGTAGAGAAAAGCTACCACAGGTGCTGGTAGAGCAGAGCCTGAAAAAAACTGCAGTACTGGCAGTTTATGCTGTCAGTTCCCAGGTTTGCTTTAACCACTTCAGCTCCGGAAGGTTTTACCCCCTTAATGATCAGGCCATTTTTTGCGATTCGGCACTGCGTTACTTTAACTAATAATAGCGCGGTCGTGCGATGCTGTACCCAAATACACAAATTGATGTCCTTTTTTTTCCTATAAATAGAGCTTTCTTTTGCTGGTATTTAATGACCTCTGCGGTTTTTTAGATTTTGCACTATAAACAAAAAAACCAGAGCGATAATTTTGAAAAATAGAAACCACAATATTTTTCACTTTCTGCTATAAAACATTCCCAATAAAAACATTTAGGCTCCGTTCACATGTAGGCGTTTTGGGGCGTTTTTGGGGAGTTTTTCTGCTCTAGGATCAGCTCTCAAAACGCCCAACAAGACAAATCCTATTCATTTCAATGGCCCCTGTTCACATCTGAGCGTTTTGACGCTGTATACAAAACGCCCAACGCTCAAAAAAGTACATGAGCTTCTTTTTGGGCAGATTACAGGCGTTTTCCATTGGTATCTATTCAATCAAAAAACGCCTGCACAAAAAACGCCTGTAAATCGCGGTAAAAATCGCGGTAAAATCGCGGTAAAAATCGCGGTAAAATGTAAACGCTACGCTCAGGTGTGAATGTAGCCTGAGAAAATCAAATTTTTTTTATCAGTTTAGGCCAATTTGTATTCCGCTACATATTTTTGGTAAAAAAACCCCCACAAAAAGCGTATTTTAATTGGTTTGCGCAAATGTTATAGCGTTTACAAACTATGGGATAGATTTTTGGACTTTTTATTTATTTACTTTTTATTAGTAATGGCAGCGATCAGTGATTTTTAGTAGGACTGCAACATTATTGCGGTGGACAGATCGGACCCCAACTGACATTTTTTACACTTTTTGGGTATCTGTGACATTAATACAGTAATCAGTGCTAAAACATATGCACTGCTACTGTATAAATGACACTGGCAGGGAAGGGGTTAATACTGGGGGTATAAAACTGTGTGTGTGTGTGTGTGTGGGGGGGGGGGGGGGGTGGGCTTCTGTGACAGGCAAAGAGAGAAACACAAGATCTCTCTGTGCCTTTGTGACAGGAGAGCTACCTGCTTTGTTTACATAGGCAAGTGGCTCTTCTGTCAGTTTCTGTGAAGATTGCGGGAGGCCGGCCGTGATCGTGCCCGCTCCTCCCGTGGTCTGACTCCCGATGTGTCTAATCAACGCGTGCACATAATCACGTATATCTACATGATTATGTGTAAAATCTGCATGGGCGGTCGGCAATTGGTTAAAGGGTAGATCTACTTTCAATGGGGAAGAAAAATAGCAAATAACGAAAAAAAACAATAAAGCGTATACAATTGTGACACAAATCATATTGTAATTGAATGTTAGTAAAAATTACCTTTCCTTTGCAATCTGCAGCCGCTGTAATTTTCTGGAAATGCAATGCAATATGGCTACCTGGAGCTGTTCTGTACACAGAATGTGTACTGACCACACCCCAGAAACATCATTTCCTGCTTGTGTGATTGGCTCACTGATTTTCCCAGAAGTCTGCTTAAGATTCAAGTCAGATTTCTGGCATCCCCTGCAACAAAAATGTCATTTTTGTTTAGATACTCCCAATAGGAACACGTCTAATGGTATGCAAGCCCAGCAGATTGCCTCATTAGAGCCCTGCAGCTGCCACAGCTGATGGATAATTATGAAACCACTCCTATTTGACCCACTCAGCACAGGGGAACAAACAATGATTTCTTCAGAATAACAAAAGGTAGGAACCTGCAACAAAGATTGTTAAAATCCTTGTAATGTACAGAGATCACCCAGAGGGGAGTGTTTTTTTTTTCTCAACAAAGGTGGAGTTATGCTTTAAATGTGTACTCTCTAAAAAGATTCTACAGTCTCACTGCAATCTAGATTTCGTATAATCCATTCAGCCAGATTTAGCAAGCTGTCACCTGGGCAGCCCCTTAGCCTTATGTCACACAGGCACAGAGAGCATCTTCTTTTCTTTGAGAGACAGCAGAGAACTTACCATGTGCAGAATATAAAAGCAGTGCACTCCTGAAAATGTAGAAATGTCAGTCTGCATGGGATGCTTTAGGACTGTGTGGTTGCCTTACTAAAGGAAAATAAGTTGCATACTTTGTAAGGGAATTTGCATTTTGCAAGGTAGTTTTCCCTTAGCTTAGTGAATGAGGGGAAGCTCTGCTGACTCATCATCCAATAAAGTGCAAGCAAAAATGCCATTTTTTTTTTAATTTTCCTTGAACTTGATTGGGTATATATTGCAAGAGGAATTTTCCCCAAATTTATTAGACTGCAGGAAAATCCCCTTGCCAAAGTGAACAGCCTTGTCTTTAGTACATCAACCCCTTTGTTTTGCCATTAGCAGCAAACAAAACGTGGTCACAGCATAGTCACATGGTTAATATGCCCTGGTTTTGATGACAGGAGTATATCACTTATTTTTGCACTAATTTATGAAAGGAAATACAAATGGCATTCAATTATGTTAAAGCGTAACTCCACTTTTGTTGAGAAAAAAAAACATTCCCCTCTGGGTGATCTCTGCACATTACAAGGATTTTAACAAACTTTGTTGCAGTTTCCTAGCTATTGTTGTTCTGAAGATATCCCTGTTTGTTCCTCTGTGCCTCTATACTGAGTGGGTCTAATGGGAGTGGTTTCATAATTATCTATCAGCTGTGGCAGCTGCAGGGCTCTAATGAGGAAAGCTGCTGGGTCTACATCCCTTTAGACGTGTTCCTATTGGGAGTATCCCACCAAAAATGACATTTTTGTTGCAGGGGATGCCAGAAATCTGACTTGTATCTTAGGCAGACTTATGGGAAAATTGGTGAGCCAATCACACAAGCAGGAAATTATGTTTCTGGGGTGTGATCAATATATATTCTGTGTACAGAACAGCTCCAGGTAGCCATATTGCATTGCATTTTCAGAAAATTACAACAGCTGCAGATTGAAAAGGAAAGGTCATTTTTAAAAACATTCACTTACAATATGATTTGTGTCACAATTGTATACGCTATATTGTTTTTTTCTTTATTTGCTATTTTTTTTCCCCATGAAAGTGGAGTTACCCTTTAACCACTTCTGGACCAGAAGATTTTCCCCCTTAATGACTAGTCCATATTTTGGGATTCAGCACTTTGTTACATTAACACACAATTACTGTGGTCACGCGACACTGTACACAAATAAAATTGATGTTCCTTTTTATCCCTACAAATAGAGCTTTCTTTTGGTGGTATTTGTTTACATGTGCGATTTTTATTTTTTGCGTTATAAACAAAAAAAGAGCGACAATCCTGAAAAAAAAAACAATATTTTTCACTTTCTGCTATATAACATTCCCAAAAAAAAATCAAAATGTCTTAACATTTTAGGCCAATTTGTTTTCTGCTACACATTTTTGATTTTGATTGGTTTACGCAAAAGTTATCGCGTCTACTAACTATGGGAAGTATTTATGTTATTTTATTATTATTTTTTTTTTTTTACTAGTAATGGCGGCGATCTGAGATTTTTAGTGGGACTGTGTCATTGTAGTGGACAGATCGGACCCCTAACTGACATTTTTGACACTTTTGGGGGACTAGTGACATTACTACTGTAATCAGTGCTAAAAATATGCACTGTTACTGTAATAATGACACTGACAGGGAAGGGGTTAACACTGTGGGTGATCAAGGGGTTAATTGTTTACCTAGGGGCATGTTTCTAACAGTTTGGGGGTTGGGCTTGTGAAATGATCACAGAGACCTGTGTTCCTATATAGAAGGATCACAGGCGCTCTGTGATCATTCCAGAGAGAAGATCGGTCAGCTGTTTTTACAGCTGGGAGCGATCGCGGGTGCCAGGTGGTAATTGGAGCCGCCTGCCCTGTGCATCGGAGTCCCCGCTGCCGAGTGGGGGACCCACCCCTTAACTGCAGGCACGCGACCGACCTATGTCGTTTCGCGCAGGAGGGCCGCCCTGCCGCAGTAAATCGGCGGTGGGCGGTCCTGAAGCGGTTAAATTACAATTTCATGATAAACCAAAGGTTCTGATCTTTCCATACTCTGTTCAACCCCCCCCCCCCCCCCAAAAAAAAAGAAAAAAAAATAGCTGACATGTTATTTTAAACAACTAACTGAATATATTCCTTTTCCCAGGCATAGTAGATGAACTTTCATGGAATCATAAATGAATGCAGTCTAAAATATTTTAATCAATAAAGAGTCAACCCCTGCATTTATTCACAATGCAAATTCATGCACAGTTTTATAGTCATCACAGATCGGTTGGTTGCTTATGTGGAAATGTGTCTTTTACATGCCAGCAACAAAGATGCTTTCTGGATGGCCTGATTCTCACCACCGGGCTTCCTGTAAGTGGGCATGATCACACATATGCATGAGTGCATACAAACGGTTTCCTATCACCAACCTTCATTAACTAAATGTAGTGAATAAACCTTTGCATCTCCGTTAAATCCCAGCTACTACGGATTTCCTGCTTAATGCTAAAACCCAAGCGACCCATTTTCCTTCAGCTGATACTTAGTGAAAATTAGGAATGACTGAATGAAAAAACATCACATGCTGTACTGAAAGAGAACTATTTTTATAAATACTTCTTACAGTTAAAAGATTAAAAATCTGCTGAACATCTAAAAGATTTTATACTATGTGCTAGCAGAAGAATATGGTTATAAAACTCTTAGTTACCAGCCTTATGAAATTGGCTTGAAAGGTATTAATCAGCATTTACTACTGAAGTAAAGGAGTCAGTCTAGACCTGATTTCCTAAACTGCTCAACTGACAGAATCAACTAGACGACACTGCTTTGTCATTTCAGGCACTGTCCTCCACATACTTAAACTACTTAAAGACCAGCTGTATAATCTTCTATAATGCCTAAATCAATAAAGTCATTTTGTATTCTTTTTTATCATTTTATCAATTATCTTTGGTAGTTTAAAAATTACATTTGTTTTTTTTTTTTTTATATGAATTAGGGTGCTGATCTTTATTAAAAAATAGATATTACATTTTTATCCCATTTAGAGATATATTTGTGAATGCAAATAAATGTAACATGTATTATGTATGATATTTTGATATTTATGTATGATATTTTTTGATAACTGGATACAGAACTTAAGAGAAGTGAGGTCACTTTTCTGCATTACTTGATGGTATCTGGAGGTCAGATAAGGAAGCATCCAGTTTATGTTTACTATACCAAAAGCTCAGCTGTCTCTTTAACTTGCATACTTTCCGTGTCTGACCCCTGTTACCTCTGCTACAGACTAATAGAAGGAACAACAAAAGGCGCATAATAAGGCAGCCTTCTGACGCAGGAAAATGCCAATCCATTAAGCACAGTCCACTTGATTCAACTGAATCCACATCCACATGTCAGGTTTTTTTCACTGAAGCATAGACTAGAATTAAACACTACATAAGTTTTCATTCCTTCTTTTCAGACCTCATCATTTAGTTTTTATGGTCTACCAACCTGCCTTGGCTGGTGTACAAATGATGTTTATTGTGATTGCATATTATATACTTTCCATATCTATCTATCTATCTATCTATCTATCTATCTATCTATCTATCTATCTATCTATCTATCTATCTATCTATCTATCTATCTATCTATCTATCTATCTATCTATCTATTATTTCAGAATTTGACATACTACTTGTAGACAGAAAAGGAGAATAATTGATAGACAGACAGACAGACAGACAGACAGACAGACAGACAGACAGACAGACAGACAGACAGATAGATAGATAGATAGATAGATAGATAGATAGATAGATAGATAGATAGATAGATAGATAGATAGATAGATAGATAGATAGATAGATAGTTAGATAGATAGAAATATTGATAGATAGATAGATAGATAGATAGATAGATAGATAGATAGATAGATAGATAGATAGATAGATAGATAGATAGATAGATAGATAGATAGATAGATAGATAGATAGATAGATAGATAGATAGATAGATAGATAGATAGATAGATAGATAGATAGATAGATAGATAGAAATATTGATAGATAGATAGATAGATAGATAGATAGATAGATAGATAGATAGATAGATAGATAGATAGATAGATAGATAGATAGATAGATAGATAGATAGATAGATAGATAGATAGATAGATAGATAGATAGATAGATAGATAGATAGATAGATAGATACTGTAGCTATTGGAAGTAGATAACATACAATATGCAATCACAATAAACATCATTTGTACACAAGCCAAGGCAGGTTGGTAGACCATAAAAACTAAATTATGAGGTCTGAAAAGAAGGAATGAAAACTTATGTAGTGATTAATCTGTCTACAAGTAGTATGTGAAGTTCTGAAAGCTTTTTTTTTTTTTTCAAAGACACAAGGCTTAATGTGTTACTAAACCCACAACAGTAAAATCAGTCTGTTTATGCAGTAAAGCATGCTTGTTATACTTGTGGAGCCTAAGGGGTTAATCATTTGCATGTGTAAAAAGGCTGTTTGATCCTGTATGCATAGATCCTCCTCTTCTTGCATTGCCCCAAAAACATGTCCGGATAAGACAGTTAGAGGAGTCACTCTGCACATGCTCAGTTTAGTGTGTATTGCTAGAGAGTTTTTTTTCTTGGGACAGAGGGTCAGGGGTAGGGGTGATAGGACAGCTCAGTGCAGTATGAAAACCCCTCCTACAAGCTTTAACCAGGAACTAATAGAAGTCACAAGACTGCTATATACTGCTGATGGGAAAAGGTATTTAGCATTTTATATTTACTAAAATAATTGCATTTCCATGTTATGTGTACTGTGAGACACCAGGTATAGTGAATGCAGGGTCCTAGGTTTAGTAACACTTTAATTCACAATTTCAGCCATGTTTGTCTATAATTTTCACATCTCATTGGACTGTCACTCTATGAAAATAAAGTTCCTTATCCTGGTACTCTAGCTTTATGAATTGAACCTATTCTCTGTTAAAGTGTAACCAAAGGCAACATTTTTTTTTGCATTTTGGATAGGGTAATCTAGGGTATTAAAGTGACTTTAAAAATAACTAACATATTATACTTACCTGCTCTGTGCAGTTGGTTTTGCACAGAGCAGCTCAGATCCTCCTCTTCTCGGGTCCCTCTTCTGTGATCTTGGCCCCTCCCTCCTGTTCAGTGCCCCCATAGCAAGCAGCTTGCTATGGGGGCACCCGAGCCAAGTCACAGCTCCCTGTGTCCATTCAGACACAGAGCCCTGTCCTGGTCCCATCCCCTCTCTCTCCCTATTGCCTAGCTGACGTTGATTGACAGCAGCGGCAGCCAATGGCGC
Source organism: Pelophylax lessonae (assembly GCF_965119305.1). Classification (NCBI taxonomy): domain Eukaryota; kingdom Metazoa; phylum Chordata; class Amphibia; order Anura; family Ranidae; genus Pelophylax; species Pelophylax lessonae. The sequence goes on along the minus strand of NC_138772.1, from coordinate 275,043,866 downwards.
TGCTGCTGTGCCTCAGTCAATCAGGAGGGAGAATCTCTAATGGCTGATACACTTGTGGACATCGCTGGACAGAGAGGAACCTTAGATAAGTGTTAGGGGGCTGCTGCACACAGAAGGATTTGTATCTTAATGTATAGAATGCATTAAGATAAAAAAACCTTCTGCCTTTACAACTCCTTTAACCCCTTTCAGTTTATTTATTTTTTCTTTTTCGCCATCTTTGTCCCACTGGGGAGATTTCTTTTCACTTCCTGTCCCATAGCTAAAACCGGAAGTGAGAGGAAATTGCTCCAAAGTGAGGGAATCCTGGTGTGTCACCAAGGACCTCAGAGCTAGTGTCTCCGTTAGAAGACTCCCCTCTATTCCTGTTCGGATGTCAACCCAAGATGTGAGATTTTCTTTTATTATCACTTTCAATGATGGTAAACAGGACAAATAGAGAGTGTAAATCTCCGCAATGGGGACACAAACAGCAATAGTAACTGATAATTGTACTGATTTCTCCACTTTCTCCAAAATTAAAAAAGTTTTGCTGTTAGTTACATTTTAAATAACAATATTTAGACACCTAAGTGAGAAATATTTGCTTTTTTTTGTCATATTGCAAGTCATGAACAGTATGAATAAATGTAACTGAGCTACTTAACCTTATTTGTTTCAACAAGAATAATAACTGCTAATAATACTATAATTACTATTCTACACACATTGTGATGTTGATGTTCCTGACTAGAACGCTCTTGTTTACACTGAAACCAGTGCGCGGGTCACCATGTGGGTTTACATTCATTTGTAATGGGCATGTTGTTGCTCCATATTTGCAGTGTATTTGCAGCACATATTTTAGGCGCTATTTCTGATTTGTGTTACTGAGTTGCATGTACACGTTGGCAGTGAATTTATGTGTGTTCTGGTATGGTTATGTGCAGAAAAATACAGAATGCTGTACTTTTTATTTATAAACAAACATGAAAGCACCACGGTGGTGTAAACTAGGCTCATTAAAAAAAAAAAATATTCATTTTTCTTGCAGATGCATTAGTACTGTGTTCAAAAAATGCATTTGACTGCATCTGGTATATATGAAGTGCAAATACAGCAGTTGTCTCTAGATGTATGCAATAGTTGTTCTGTTTGAATGCCCTTGAACGCATAAATTCCTTGACAACATTGCCCAAAATTATCCTGCAGATCCTTGCATTGGTATGTGCTCATGTGACTCAGTGTACTTAGCACAGCAGGTTATGTCGCTTGTGTTTACATTGTGTCTGGTGTGTCAAGACCCTGCTTAGCAAGCTCAGTAGGTTGCACTTTACAGAATGCCACATGCTAGAATATATAACTGAATAGAATATACATGATTCATCGGGGAGAATTTCTAATTAATATATATATATACCGTATTTTCCGGCGTATAAGACGACTGGGCGTATAAGACGACCCCCCTATTACATGATCTACCGGTAATACTTATACTTAGGTTGCCTTGGAGATATTATACTCGGCGTATAAGACGACCTCCCATTTTTGGGGGGATTTTTTTGAGGTTCAAAAGTAGTCTTATACGCCAGAAAATACAGTATATATATATATATATATATATATATATATATATATATAAAATTGTTGGGTTGACTGTTTGAATTAAGGCTATACTAGTATATATATATATATATATATATATATATACACTAGTATAACCTTAATTCATATACACATATATTAATAAATATATATATATATATATATACACACACACACACGCATATATATATATTTTTGTATATATGTATATATATATATATATATATATATATATATATATATATATATACATATATATGTATGTATATATATATATATATATATATATATATATATATATATATATATATATATATATATATATATATATATATATATAGTAGTATAGCCTTAATTCAAGCAGTCCACCCAACTGTTAGACTTAGGAAATCTTACAAATGTATCAAGCTGTATTTTTACAAAGAACTTGCATAGATAACTAAATCTGTTTTGACATCAGCCTCCAGTAATCCTCTGTAAAACTGCACTCTGGCTGGGAGAGGGTGAGGCATCACTATGAGCCAATAAAGGTTTTACTGCTTACAGGAAGGGGCAAACAAAGAGATGGTCTCAGTTGTATTCTAATGCTTATTAATTGTTCAGACTTAGGCCTCATGCACATTGGACGTTATAAAAAAGACAGTAGCATTAGCTGTAGAAAGCCGTAGCTGTAGAGTGAGTCTTTCAGTGTTTTTGCAGTACGCGTTTTTTAGCGTTTTTTGAAATTTTTTTTTAGCAACACTTTACTCCCATAAAAGCGTATGGCTCAAAAACACTAACAAATGCAGAATAGCCACGTTTTTCAGCTTTTATCAGAGTTAGAGCGTATTTACAGCTGAAAAACGCCTCTTAAACCCCACTAGTTCTGGGATTTTTTCCCAGACAGAAAACGCCCCTGCCAAAAAATGCTGATAACAGCCTATGTGTGCATGGCCACATAGGATAACATGCTGAAAGTTTATTGGCTGCAGAAAAAAATGTCTGACGCCAAAAACAGCAGCTGTAAAAAGGTCCAGTGTGCACGAGGCCTTAGCGTTAGATAGGTCCTGGAAAACTACAGGTAAGTTCAGCTATGCTGTCTAGCAGGGTTACCTGGATCCCAAAGTGAACAGAATTACAAAACATTTTTTATGTAAACCAGTTAAATACTATATATCTGTTTCATTGTTTATTAAGCCATTTTCCTGGGGCCCAGCCTTAATATTTGAAACCTCCCCCTAACACTTCCTAACTAGACGTGAGTGTAGAAAGGTAGACTATCCCATATTGTGCAGGATACATTCAACTAATGCATTATTGGGGTAAATTGCTTAGTATAGCTTGATTGTCAGTGCAGTGCAATTCAATGCCTGATGCAGAAAAGTGCATCAAGCTGTTTTGGCATGCACGTGCCCTTGGTCTTAAACCCCTAACCTAACCCTAAACTTGAAAATTTAAGACTTAACCTGATCGAAATACTTAACACAGTCCTGCTTCTAACCTTTTCCCTCAATTAAGCCTTTAACTTCTAAACTCTAACCCTAACACTTAAACCAATCTGTTAGCTTAAAGGGTAACTCCACTTTCATGGGGAAAAAAAATTGCAAATAAAGAAAAAACAATATAGCATATACAACTGCGACACAAGTCGTTATTTAAAGGTTATTAAAGATTATTAAAAATGACATTTACTTCTCAATCTGCAGCTGTTGTAATTTTATGAAAATGCAATGCAATATGGCTACCTGGAGCTATTCTGTACACAGAATGTTTACTGACCAAACCCCCCCCCCCCCCCCGAAACATAATTTTCTGCTTGTGTGATTGGCTCACCAATTTTCCCATAAGTCTGCCTAAGATACAAGTCAGATTTCTGGCATCCCCTGCATTAAAAATAAAATTTTTAGTGAAATACTCCCAATAGGAGCACTTCTAAAGGGATGCAGGCCCAGCAGATTTCCTCATTAGAGATCTGCAGCTGCCACAGCTAATAGATAATTATTAAACCACTCCTATTTGACCCACTCAGCACAGAGGCACAGAGGAACAAACAATGATTTCTTCAGAAAAACAAAAGGTAAGAATCTGCAACAAAGATTGTTATAATCCTTGCAATGTACATAGATCACCCAGAGTGGAGTTATGCTTTGAACCTAAAAGTGATTTTTAAGGCTGCATTCACATGTCAGCTTATAATCGCGGGCAGAACCGCCGCGGTTCCGCCCGCGATTCGGAGATTTATTGCAAATCGCGGGACGCCTAGTGTTGCCCGTTGATTTGCAATAGCCCCCCAAACGCCGAGCGATGTTGCCGCGATTTACGCCCGCCGAATCGCGGCAACATCGCGCAAACAAAATCGCGGGACGCAATACGCTCCAAAAAAGTACAAGAGCTTCTTTGGAGCGTATTGCGTCCCGCGATTTTGTTTGCGCGATGTTGCCGCGATTCGGCGGGCGTAAATCGCGGCAACATCGCTCGGCGTTTGGGGGGCTATTGCAAATCAACGGGCAACGCTAGGCGTCCCGCGATTTGCAATAAATCTCCGAATCGCGGGCGGAACCGCGGCGGTTCTGCCCGCGATTATAAGCTGACATGTGAATGCAGCCTAAGTGTTTTTCTTTTTTGTTTAAAAATAACAAATATGTTATACTCACCTGTTCTGTGCATGGGTTTTGCACAGAGCAGCCCAGATCCTCCTCCTCTTGGGTCCCTCGCCGGCGCTCCTGGCCCCTCCCTTCTGCCTTAGTGCCCCCACAGCAAGCAGCTTGCTATGGGGGCACCTGAGACACAGAGCTGCAGCTCGGCCCATTGACTTTGATTGACAGCAGTGGGAGCCAATGAGAAATGATGCCCGCTGCTGTGAAGGAGAGTCGAACAGCCAAGTCTCTAGTGCAACATCGCTGGATCGGGTAAGTATTAGGGGGGGCTGAGGGGGGCTGTTGCACACGGGATGTTTTTTTTTTATCTTAATTCATAGAGTGCATTAAGATAGAAAAACCTTCCTCCTTTAGAACCACTTTACCTTGTAACACTTACCTAAACTTAACTTGCCTAACTGCTAAAACACTTTGAGAGTAAATATATACCTTAACAGCACAAAAACAGTCCTTAAAGTAGCAATGCAAAAATGTTTGCATAAGATATGTAAATATCTCATAGTGCTAAAGTGTTTATGTTTATGTCGATTATAAACGATTAGTATGTGTTTGATGTTAATGTTATCAGCAAGCTGTAAACAGGTATTCCAACCATCCTGCTTCTTTTAGCAGTTATATTATTCGATACAGAGGGTAGCATGAAAAATATGTTTCACTCAAAGATGGGCTTTAACTTCTCACAATAGTAATAATAATAATACATACTTAATGCATATATTTTCTGCACTTCTCCAAATTTAAGCACTGTTTATGTCCTGATCATGAATGGCAGGGTTTCATTACTAGTATTAAAATCAATTGGCTTTTCCCAGCGTCTTAAAAAAAAAGATTTGAGGCTGATTCCTAAACACTCCTGTCCTTTTCTAGCAAAATTGTGGTCAAGTCTCTGAATCCCATATGAATACATGGAAAGAAAGTACTGGGGTGTATCAGGGCTAGTAGAAAGAAGAAAATAATTTACATTTTCTCCAAGGAAACAGGTTGGAAAAAAACTGGCACACGTGTTTATTCAGCAGAGATTCGGCAAGACTAATTGGTTCATCTTTCACAACTGTTCTAGACCGATTGTTGTCAAAATATGTAGGCGATGGAAGATAGAATTTCTGTCTTTTTTATTATATGAAATGATATTCCACATGTCAATAGCGCTAGAAATGCACACAAATAAATGTGTTGGTTTCCAGTCATATAATGATCACACTTCAAAGTCCATACCATGGCTTTGTAGGCCAAGTATTGACAAAAGTCAATATACATCCTTGAACATGTCACTATGACAGCCCAAGAAATCAAGCCAGTCAAAAAGGTTTTGGCCTTTGTGTCCAATAATTTATGTCTGTCAAGCACTGAAAAAAATAATAAAAATAACCATTGCAGCAACATCAATCTTTTTTCCATTATCTATGTTTTCATTTTCCACATTTCTACATCTTTTATGTTTTAGAGGGATGTGCACCATTCACATTTATGATATTTTATATAGTATTTCTGACCATTTGAAGAACAGCTGTGGCCTCTGGGGCTGCAATGCTATCATGCAATTATGGTATAATAATCATCAATTTAATGGTCAGTTAACAAATTGATGGCTATTTATTTTACACTTCGAATATGTTCATCATTATATGTTCTCTTTTCTGGAACATCAGAACCTGTAAAGTTCCACATAACACACTAAGGTACAAATAATAGTTGATCTCATGCATGCTACTAGAAACAGCACTTCACTGTAGGATTTTGTATGAATAACTCATTTTAGATATATGGGGTATGTTGCAATACCTTCTAGATGATTATAGCCACTAAGAGCTTTACAAACTCTCTTAGTACTAATTAACTAAAACATTTACCTTTTAAAATCGGTTAGTGAACCTTTCAGTGCCTCAAAAGATTGATTGACAAAAAACTTTTAGTTACACATAGGTGCATTGATATTTATCTTTCTTTCACTTGAATCATGTTTATGCATATGTAGCACCACTCCCATGGGAACTGCTGGTTACGGGTTCCCCTGGGTTACCATTAGCAACAGCATGACAGTTTAAACTTTTCCCAAGTGTTTTGGCTCAGTCAGGAAACAGTCTGGGAGCTTTGGTTTTTATGTTTTATTAAGAACTTGGGTAGGAGAAGGGAATGAGTGGAATACTCCAACTTGTATAACTATGCAAAATCTGCTTGGATGACTGAATATTGCTGAATGCGGCAAGGCCGCTGCTTCACCCTGTCTGTAGCGGTGAAGAAGTAGTTAATGAACTATTGAGGTAAACTGTACTGTACTGCAGAATAATCTTTAGGGTCCTTCCTGGCACCCCCTTGTCTCTATTCTTCAGGGTTGTCTCTCACCCCCTTTCTTGTAATACTCTCTGTGTGAGCTAGCTCCTTGATTCCCTGACTTCTCTAGAGTGGTCCCCCTTCCTGGGCAGACCCTTAGGCAAATCTCCAGGTACTAACGGACGCTGTTTTTCTCCGGAGACTCTGCCAGCAGCTTCACTGTCAGCACTCTGGATCCTCTGCAGCTCAGCTCCACACCTGGTTCACTAGGCAGACCGTCTAAGACCACCTTCCTCACACTGCAGGAGGAGAGACAGCCGTCTGCCTCCCCCTGGGACTCTGCTTCCCGCTAAAAGACACCCTGTCACATGTCCCCTCAGTATTTATGATACATCCCAGGATGCATTGCAGTAATGTCCTCCCACTGGGACTGCCATAAACCCTGATGTGTCACTGGCTGAGTTTCCACTTGTCCAATAAGCTCCCTCATTGGATACAGTCGGGACACTCCCTTTAGACCCAGTGAATCACACCTGGAAACATGTGACAGGCAAACTAATAGATCAGACTCCTCTGATAAGCAGCAGGAGCAATATATGCTTTTTCCTAGCACCTACCTAGGAGGGTGCTACACATAGATGCCCTTCCCTTGATACCAGACTTTACAGGCAGCAATAGGAATTGCCTTGTGCTGTACTACTACTACTACTACTACTTTTACTACAAATGAGAATAATATTAATAATATCCATAGTGTTTTTTTTTCTAGGGACTTCTCTCCTTCCAATGAAACATTTGCTAGGGGTATAAGTCAGGATCTGAAGCTACTTAATAACAGAGCAGCCCTTCTATTTGCACCCAGAGACTATCTTCCAATTAGCCTTTCCAGAGGCATCCATAGAATCCATAAAATATTAGTGGCTAAAGGAGCAAACATTTCCATGTTGGAATCTAAATGGTAGTACAATATAGAAACTGGACCAAGGATTTCTTGGAAATTCCCACATTCCTGTCCCCGCACTTTCATCATTTTGAAGGAGTAATATAGGACTACCATTATTGACCTCTCTATAAAAATGCTAGTTATCTGGCTTTTATATCGACCAACTGCTCTTGCTTCGTCCTGGCAGTAGCTACAAATTTGTGCCTCAGCCTCAAGGCTGGCCATCATTATCTTGCAGGTACAGCCTTGCACTAGTAAAGAAGCAAGATATCACTTCTTTGGGGCCTGATGTAGAAGAAGTCATGTGGGCATGATATAAAGTGTAGGGCGTGAGCGGAGGTATACCGGAAGTGATGTAGATACAAAAATGAGTGCAGTGCTCGTATATTGTTGCCGGTTTTTATGATTTTAAATGTGAGTTTACAGCTGCTTATTTTAAATAAATTGTTCCAAATGTACTACACCATGAGAGTATTTTTTACATACACCCCATCCCGGATTACATGGAGAGAGGACCCCTAGAAGCATCCTAGTGTACTCACTACCACCATAAAGAATAGAGTATTGGGGAAGAGTACAGAGGACACCTAGAGGCGAGCTGACTACATAGCACCACCAACTGGGAGATATTACTTCATGCTTATGTTAAGCAATGAATGTGAGAGGCCAGAAAGCACAGCGGTGTCACTTGGAAGAAGGAAATAATTATTAATATATGGACACTCACTATTAAATGGTGAAGGGATACACCATGAATACACATTAAGGACTATTTATATTTCAGTTTTTCTAATGGTCACATCCATGATTATTTGGATTGTACTAGCTTTTGCTTTAGACATTTTGTATTTGCACATTGCACGGTGCACTTTGCGATTTTATATGCACTATTTATTTTATTGTTGTAGGCTTTATGATCTTGTATAGATATTTGATTATTTCTTGGCTTTGTTGGATCACTGCACATAACATATATAGGATACTGCATGACTGAATAGGCAGTGCAGCAATATTTACCTCTTAATATACCATATATACAAGAATGCCTGTTCAGCTTTGGGATTTTCTGAGCTGTGATTTTTCAGAAATGAGGGGTATGCTTTTGAAAAAAAAAAACAAGCAATAAAATATACCCTTGTTGCAGCTGTTCAACTTTTAGCAATTCACAAAATATTCATTGTTTAAATGAAAACTGTCGACGTACAAGAGCGCCTTTCATTGCAAGTGAAAGAACAAAAATTCAAACCCATTAGCTGATGTTTCAGTTAACAATGTCATCCTTATTTGCAAAACAAAGCAGCCAAATGTCCATCTCTCAATTAAGACTATTCACATCTGTAACCAGATCTAGCCTGTGTGACCCAAGAACCTTTGTGTCTCACAGAATGATTCTTAAGCAGTTTTTTGTATTGTCTATAAAATACATTTTTATACATTTGTAGGGGAAGTATTCATTCACAGGAGTCTCTGAAACTGAAATGACCCAGAAACCAAAGTACATATGTAACATTCCATTTGGAATCCTCACTAACTGAATTATATGACTTAATCAGACTTCATAGGGGGTGAAAGCCCAGTGTAGGCCTTAAGAGACATGTAGTGCACTGACCTTTCAGGGCTTACATTTAATTCTGTAATAAACGTATTAGACTCTAACATACATCATAAAGATTCTGTAATAAACGTATTAGACTCTAACATACATCATAAAGATGTATCTAAAATTGTAGGTAACATTTTTTTTTTTGTGACTTAATCAGACTTCACAGGGGGTGAAAGCCCAGTGTAGGCCTTAAGAGACATGTAGTGCACTGACCTTTCAGTGCTTATATTTAATTCTGTAATAAATGTATTAGACTCTAACATACATCATAAAGATTTATCTAAAACTCTAGGTATATTTTTTTTATATGACTTAATCAGACTTCACAGGGGGTGAAAGCCCAGTGTAGGCCTTAGGAGACATGTAGTGCACTAACCTTTCAGTGCTTATATTTAATTCTGTAATAAATGTATTAGACATATATCATAAAGAATTATCTAAAACTTTAGGTAACATTTTTTTAATTTCAATATAATCTTTGATGTAATATAATTTGCATGGATTTGATAGATAAACGACTATTTCTAAAAAATCGATTGATAAATTATAACATTTATATGTTATATAAAAAATATGTATGAAAAATAAAATAAAACCAATACTGTTAAGTGTAGATGTTAAAAAAAATGTATAAAAAAAAATAATAATAATAATAATATCAGGGTCTAAAGGAGCAAACGTTTCCATGTTAAAAAGTGTAAATGTTAAATAAAAGCTTATTTTCTATTACAACTGACTATGATATACTATGATAGACATTTTCATGTTCTAATTTTGTTCAGCTTCGAAATAAGGACCACAATGGTGGACTATATTAAAATTGCAATTTTCTAATTTTGTTCAGCTTCAAAATAAGGACCACAATGGTGGACTATATTAAAATTGCAATTTTAGCAAATAAAATGGACTATAACTGCATATAAAAAATAAAAATACCAAAGCAGATGCATAGCACAGAGCTTTGCTGTGATGTGAGTGCCACATGCTTTCAACCCATTCATAAAAATGTGACTGTAGTAAGTATAAGCAGCCAACAGTGCTGGATCCAAGGGCATGAACCAGTTCAGCATCAAAGAGGCCTGCGTGCAGATCAAATCGTTTAGTACGGAGAAAGTTAAAGCTGTGTTTAATTATGCTAGGGTACCATTTTTCGCAGGAATATGTTAAAAACTTGGTGGCCATAGCGGCAGGTTTATTCCTTATTTCGCTGCAGTCAGCTGACTTGAACAGACAACTTGAACAGAGCAGGTGTTCCAGATGTAGCATTTTCCAGAGAAGAGACGCTTTCTCCTAGGTCCATGCTTCTAAAAGTCAGTGTTTTATATACACAGCATCCTGATTAGCACACATCACAGCAGGATGCCGGTGCTTCATTCTCACATATCAGCAAATAAATAAGGAATGCCAGCACCATAACATGTTAATTCATGTAAGTAACTTTGTAAGCATTGCCTCGGCTCGGTTAACCATATCATTGCCACGTAGTTGCAATAAAGTGGTACTCCACATGCACCGTGAAGAGTCTCGTGAACGAATCCTATTATTCAGAACGCAAAACGGCATAACGAAGACACCATAACGAAGACTGTAAAATATAGCATGAAGACTACACTCTACACAAGTGGTTGTGTACAGAAATAAAAGACACACACAATAAAGCTCAGGCATCTCTGTATGAGGCTGATTGCCCAAGCTGAAATCTTCACAGACAGATAACAGAGATCTATATTCAGTTCACCAACCTTCACCTCCGCTAAAAGCTCAGCCAGAGTTCCTGAACAATGCTCTTTCTTCTGCTCGGTCACAGTGAGTGCGGTCCCTCTATGTGTCTCCTGATTCCAACTGAGGACAGATGGCCAGAAGCCCTGAGCCTCACTGGGATGAGGCAAAGCTTTGCTTTTTTTTTCTCCTCTTGCTTAGCCCCTGGCAGATAAGCCTGAGTCAGGCACAGTGAGCTCACAACACCCCCTCCACCAATCATTTCAATTAGTGCCACATGAGAAGAGCTTCTGCCCAAAATCTTCTTAGGAAAGGGCCAGAGGGCAGGGCAATCTCCTCTTCTCAACAATGACCAGAAGCAGCTATAAATATAATGAACAAAGGCTCTGTCAGGGCTGGGAATGTGATGTCCTAATCCGATAGAACACTATACCAAGCACACAGCCAGCAAGCAGCTCTGTAGCAGCATGAGCCCTGAGAGCACTGCATGTTTCATATTCTAATCTCATAGAAAGACATATAGTGGAATCCACCCAGAGGAGTCACAAGAGTCTGCACATTTAAGATGCTGTTCTGTGGACTATTAGTGATTGGATAACATCACTGTGTCTTTATTTGGCTCAAAGCTAAGAACACTCCTCTCTGCACCCTGGAATCATCACTTGCAGTAACCTTTCACAGGCATCACCGGGGTCTACATTGCCTGGACAGGATACTTTACCAATCTTTCTGCTACTCGCCAATCAGCAGCTTAGCTTACACTTTTCTATTTATACAACATGCATGTCGTCTGATTTTTTTTTTTTTTTAATTACGACTATGCTTATTTGCTTTAACAATATATTTGAGAAATAAAAAAAATATATATTTGCGTTTAAAGATATTATTATGATGCAGATCTTTATTAAGTATCATTTTTTTTTTTTGCAGACAAATAATAAATATATAAGAATAACATTTTGAGAAACTAAAAAGAAAAGGAATCTGCTTATTTAAAGAAGCTGTGCCAGCTTTGGTGGATTTCCCATGACTCCTTCTAAAAAGTAGTATTACATGACTTTAATGTACGTTTATCTGGAAAAGGCGAAGCTCTGCAAACAGGGACAGCACAAGTGGTGTCATTTAGATCTATAGGGGTACTGTAGGTAAAGACGAGACAGAAGAGAGAATAATGAAAGACTCTTACCATGCAAACACTGACCATGTGCTCTTTCTGGGTTTTAAAGGCATCCGATTGTCAGTTTTGCTTTTGTAATGACAGCTGCTTGCCTGGTGCTGCGTATTGTTTGTTTATGGGGGGTGGAGAACGAGGAGTGGTTTCATTACAAATGCAATCTGCAGTATAGAGAGGCCATGTTTACAAGACAGTATGTATGCTGCTGGGGGGGGGGAAGTCAGGAATCAGGATACAATAAATGAGTCAACAGAAGGGGAGGCAGCATGTTCAACCATCTACTACATACAATTACACTGCAGTAAAATGCTGAAAGCCAGAGGCTATGTAAAGATTACACAGGTTGCACTTTGAAGTGATATTATTGAATATGTGCTGTTAAACATGCCGTATATGGATTCATTTTATCAAATATCACTAGTTAGTAAAAAAAAAAAAAAAAAAATGAAAGCCATTTAAGTTCGAATGTTTGACACACATGGTCGTCACATGCCCTCTCTTTGAGTTTGTATTCTCTAGCAGTCTTGCAGCAGAGTACTGTCAAGGCTTTGGTTTATATGGAAGTCTGGCTGCACCATGCTGTGGTTTTGTTAAGACACTTACAAGACTAAAGCCTAGTACACACGGGCCGAATGTTCGGGTGGCATCGGCCATTTTCGATTGAACCGGCCAATGCTGCCCGACATTCGGGCCGTATGTACTGCAGTCGGTCTGACAGAAGCTGCCCGTTCTGCCAGCTTCTGTCTAAGGGTCATGCCCGAAAAAGATCTGCCGATCGGCTTCCGATCAGCGCTTTCAGGCAATGGTTGAGAAGACTGACCGGAATGCCCCTGTCAGAACACAATAGAACAGCAGGGGATATCGCTGTACTAACATTGGTCAGTTAGTACAGTGGCTCCCCCTGAGCTGTCAGGTTTTTTTTTGCTCAGCCCTGCTGGGTTGAACGAAAAAAAAAAAAAAAACCACTAGCGTGTACTAGGCTTTAGGCAGGCCAAACATTATGCAATTTTCTTTCCTTCAACCATGGGTTGAAGGAAAGTAAATTGTTTATCTCCCCCATCAACGCAATCAGTGTTGACCCGATTCGCACCCGAAATGGAGAACAGGGATGCATCAGACCCCTGCTGTGAGCCACGGCTGCAGCTAGTGTGAACCCAGCCTAAATCTTCTCTGGCAGTTCACTTTTCTGTCGTTGCATTATTTGCATTTTAGCTTTAAAGTAAAACACCCAAAGGTTTTGGATTATTTTTAGACAGAGTGAAAAAGGATCAGTTTTTTAATGCTGTTCAGATCAACACAGAGCAAAATTGCTATTATGGTGATGGGAGTCAGCAAGACAGGAAGTGATGAAAGATCTTTTAACTGGGGGCACAGAGAGCAACAAACACATAAGATCCTTTGTCAGATTTTATTACGGTATCCTACAGGGAGAAATCCCTTGACTTTCTATCCCACTGAAGGTGCTCACTAAAGCTGACCATACACCAGGAGAATTTGATTTGGGCATTTGTAAGAAAATCCAGAAAAAGCATTTATCGTAGCATTTGATAACACTATGTACTTGACATTTTTTGTATGAAAACTTTAAAAATCGTTTGTTAGATTGCCATGCCAATGCCTTGAATTCTACGTTTAATTTCAGCATGCACATGTGCATCACATAAAGTATGTTTTTTTTCCAGAACAACAACCACATTCCAAGTTAGTATCACGTTTATTTGAGAAAATAATTTCATCCTTCTCCTTCAGTTTTCCATGTCACTATGTTTAAAACTGATCTTCAAATTGACCCCATTAACTGTTGTTAATTGAACAAACATTCCCAAAAACTTTTTTTTATTTTTCTAACAAAATTCTGCTGCTGTATGGCAAGCCTAAGACAAAATAATTGGGAAATCTATTCAGACAAGATGAATTTCTCTGCCAATTCGGTCATTAACTGTGAAACCACAAGAACCCTTTTTTTTTCATACATAACAATTAGATACGTTCTGTTCAGGGCTAGATGTCTTCTTGTCCGAGGCATACATAAATAATGAAGGACTTTTGTACAGGATACATTCTTTTTATCACCACCTTTGCTACATAATTGTTACAATTGTGATAATTGTAACTAAACTTTACTATTTTAGACAGTCTGTTGTCTGTTTATTGCGGAGAACTATAATAGTGCCTGTAGTTCACCAGCAAAGAAAGACAAGATGGCTGCATATTTTTGCGGCTATAGACAGTCATTCTGTTTAGGCCTTGCACTTGCCTTCGGTTTGTTCGGGTTTATATTTGTCCAGAGGGCATTAGAATAGACAGAATTGTTAATGTCATTGACTTTCTGTTTCTGCTGTCTTAGGTATAGGTATTTGTGTGCCCTGTGCCTAAAATTGACCTTCTTCTACTTCTCCTTGCTGCCCAATGTTTATAAGGGACCCCGTATGCTTATGTAATTGGGGGGCATGCCAATCCAATAACCACCAGACAATATGCCCTCTAATAATGCTCTCTCGATCAGCCCCTACAGCCAGCTTTAATCAATGCATTTTAATTAGTTGAGTAATATTACCAACAACTTACCTCTATGCCACAACTGTCCCACATCTAAGATTGAGAACAAAGTGATCACATGACCACCTATCGCTAAGTTCTTGATCTGGTTGGAGTGGAGAACAGCGACTGTCAGCCACCACTCTCTTCTCCTCCAGCGCTCACTGGAGTGCCATGCTGAAGAGAGGGTGGGTGCAGCTGGTTTTGGCTGCCAGTGCAAGGCTGGGTTTGGGTAAATTGTGCCATTGGAGGGATCCTGACAATATTTATATATCCAGAGCCTAGAGTGGCTCTGCCACATCAGCTGACAGAGGACTATAGCCCGCTATAAGGTGACTCTGGGTCAAAGGAGAGAAAAAAGCAAGGATACTCCTGTGACCCACAAGTGAATTATAGCCAAAAAAAACTTTGGCCATACTTCTCTTATTGATGCCATGAAACATTCTAATGGATGTTGGGTTCTTTCATTTTTTTTTGTATAGCAGTTCATTGGGTCTTAAAGTGGGTACAAAAATTTGCAACAGAAAACAACTAGACCTTTACTACAAGGCCTTAGTAAGGGTTTGTTCATCAAGAGAACCGGTATTTAAATCCAAACTCTGAAACATTCAATACTCTACCAGCCATATAACTAATTTTAAAAGCAAAAGTTCTTGCCAGTTTAGTTATCTTATTTGGGCTCTAGAAATACTTACTGTTTTCAAGTAGAAATTTTCCATGCTGCCACAGGAAACTCTAGACTTACCTATTTATATATATATATATATATATATATATATATATATATATATATAATATATATAATTATATTATATATAATAATATATAATATTTATCAAGGCACTACATGAACAAAAGCATGTGGAAATCTGCTTTTAGTGTAAACAGTGCTGTGTGACAATTTGCCTGTGGTAACAGAATTAGGCTCCTTTCACACGGCCGCTCCGTGTGAAAGGTCCACTGCGGGACTTTTTTTTTTTTTTTCCACGGAGTGGATGACATTTCTGTCATCCGCTCCGTGTGCCCGCATATCATCCCATCCGTTTGCGGATGATATGCGGACATAATGTAAGTATATGGCACTGCGGATGTCAGCGGATGACACCGCTGACATCCGATTTTCCTTCCTTTCTGTTTTTTACACGGAAGGAAAAATGGGGTTCTGTTCCATTCGTAAAAACGGAACAGAACTGACAGGAGGAAAATCGGGTGTCAGCGGATGGTATTCCGCTGACACCCGCAGTGCCATTCACTTACATTATGTCCGCAAATCATCCGCAAACGGATTGGATGATTTGCGGACACACGGAGCGGCCGTGTGAAAGGACCCTTAGATATGATCATGTTTTATTAGCCTCAATAGATAATGTACATGCTGTACAAGGAGGACTGCGCCTCTGTCAGGTTTTTATTGTAAAACAACAGAACAAATAGAACACTGGGACTTTAGTGGTTTTCCAAATATCAGTATAAACAAATAACCTCATAATGCATCAATGTACTGTATTTGTATGTTATTATGTTTTTATACTGATATTTTAATACAATTAAAGTCACAGGGGTTAATTTACTAAAACTGAAGATTGCAAAATATGTTGCAGCTCTGCATAGAAATCAATCAGCTTCCAGTTTTTTTTTTTTTTTTTTTTCAATGCTTAACTGAACAAGCTAAAGTTAGAAGCTGATTGGCTACCATCCACAGCTTTACCAGATTTTGTACTCTCCAGTTTTAGTAAATCAATGACACAGTGTTCTATCATTTCAGTGGTTTAGCATAAATAGGGATGAATGTATCAATTATATATGAGGAAGCATTACCATCATTGGTCTGCATGAGATTTTTATGTTGTATGTGTGCCCGTTGAGGAGACCAGTCCCACTTTCTGTCCTGGTAACAGGATGTCATAGGGGAAGGAATTATTGGGACGTTTCTCCAACGTAGACACTCAGTGATAAAAAACATCTTCCTTGATTAAAACTTTTCCTCTCCTGATGAAGACCCCTTCCCTGGTTCCTTGCTCTACTGTCACAGGGGAAGAAAATAAGGTGGGGAGCCCCCAAGGCTGCAGTCAGCAATAAAAACTCATAAATCTTTGAACTCTTCTCCAAAAAATGGCCTTTGATTGGGCCTTTAAACTGAACTCCAGGAAAATAGCTAAATACACTTGGTATACCTGTCAAGGTATTTGTATTTCTGCTCATCCAGTTCTGAGATTTACACAGCTCTACTACACAACACAGCCCTGGCTTCTTGCATTTCTTCACACCTTACTGGCTCCTTGTACTGCTTCTCCACCCACCTCTCTGGGCTCTGCTATACAGACTGTATAGTAGACTACAAGAGGCTGACGTGCTGTCAAATTTAGGAACTTATACAGCTTGCATTTGAAACTGAAATCCAGCTTTGCATAAACTTTACAGAGCACAGAGGAACTATGTCTCTCACTAACATGTGAGGCGGCTGGATGTGCAGTAAAAACTGTATGTAGCTGCAGGTACATAAAGCATACCGCATTATGTGCCGGGTTCGAGCCGAGACTTCCTGCCTCACACCCAGAACACAGTGGAGTCTAATACAGCTTCACTCAGCCATTCAGAGAAAGCAATGTATTCTAGCATGGGATACAAAGCTTCCTCTGATTTTCTGAGTCAGAGGTTGTGACATCATCATCCCGTCTCTCTGGCAATCAATGGACCGGGTATGAGACAAAAAGTCTCAGCTCAAACCCAGAACACGGTGTGGTATGCTGTATGTAGCCTCATCTACACACAGTTTATAACGCACATCCAGTGGCCTCACATGTTAGTGAGGGACATAGTTTGCTTGGCCCAAACTAACTATGTAAAGTATACTAAAAGTGAGAGTTTAGCTGTAAAAATGCATTTAAAGTGATACTAAATTCTGTTTTTTTTTTTTTTTTTCTGCTGAAAAATAACAAACATGTTATGATTACGTGCTCTGTGTAGTGGTTTTACACAGAGCAGCTGGGATCCTCATTTTCTCGGGTCCCTCTTCCTTGCTCCTGGCCCCTCCCTCCTGACGAGTGCCCCACAGAAAGCAGCTTGCTATGGGCACACCCGAGTTGAGCTAAAGCTCTGTGTGTCCATTCTTTCCCCTCATTGGCTCACTGACTTTGACTGAGAGCAGCGGAAGACAATGGCGCTACGCTGCTGTCTCAGCCAATGAGGAGAAAAAGTCCTGAGCAGCTGACTCTCTCCTGCAACATCGCTGGATAGAGATGGGCTCAGGTAAGTATTTGGGGGGGGGGCTGAGGGGGGATGCTGCACACAGAAGGTTTTTTACCTTAATGCATAGAATGCATTCGTATAAAAAAAAAAACCTTCTGCCTTTACAACCACTTTAACTTTGTATTAATGCCTGACTTTAGGAATTAACCACTTCCCGACCACCCACCGCCTTTTTACTGCGGCAGTGTGGCTCTCCTGTGCAAACCAATGTAGACCTACGTCGGTCGCACGTGGGAAGCTACGAGGCGAGCATGCGCATTTGGCAGAGGGGAAGCCGATGTATGGGTCAGGTGGCTCAGATTTCTGCCTGACACCAGCGATCGCTCCCCGCTGAGAGAGAAGGACGGTTGGCTGTTGTAAACACAGCTGACCGTTCTTCTCCCTGAAATGATCATAGAGCCCATGTGATCCTCTATATAGGATCACATATCTCTATGGTCATTTCAGGAGCTACGCCCCCCCACAGTTAGAATCACTCCCTAGGCTCACATTTAATCACCCACAGGGTTAACCCCTTCCCTGCCAATGGCATTATTACAGTAACAGTGTATATTTTTAGCACTGATTACTGTAGTAATGTCACTGGTACCCCCAAAAGTGCCAAGAAATGTCGCAAACCAATCAAAATACGCTTATTGTGATTTTTTTTACCAAAAATATGTAGCATAAAACAAATAAGCCTAAAATGTTAAAACATTTTGATTTTTACATTTTTTTTTTGAGAATATTATATAATAGCAGAATGTGAAAAATATTGTTCTTTTTTCAGAATTGACGCTCTTTTTTTGTTTATAGTGCAAAAAATTAAAATCGCACAGGTGATCAAATACCACCAAAGGAAAGCTCTATTTTTGTGAAAAAAAAGGACATCAATTTTATTTGGGTACAGCGTAGCATGACCACGCAATTGTCCGTTAAAGTAACGCAGTGCTGAATCGCAAAATAGGGCCGTGTCAGGAAGGGGGCAAATCCTTCCGGTCTTAAAGTGGTTAACAAAAAATCTATGCTCATCTTGCCTTTGGGTGGGGGAATAAAGAGTAACACTTATTTCCCATTCCAACCGACACCCTTCAGCAGTGTGATTTGTCTCCTATAGCTTCCTCTCAAAAGCTGTTTGCGATCGCACGTTCACCTCTCCAAGTACAATGCACATGCAATGGGACTACCATTAGATTGGATGTAGAGGGCAGCACTGAAGCTGGCTGCAGCAGGAGGGTAAGTAATAATGCCTGTTCCTGTACCCCCTAGTAATAGGTAATGGTTAATCCTTACATATAGGAAGGGGGGGGGAGGGTCACTGCAAGGTTTTTTTTTTTTTTTCTAATTCCTAAAGCCCGGCTTTAGTGATTACAGGGCTTCATTAATTTGTGCCTTTTATATCTGCCAGGATTTTGGTTTAAGTATACCCTCTTGCCTTACAGAGCTATGCATAGCATCAGATTAGATGGGGCCAGAGCAGAAACACAGTTCATGACATCACATTAAGAGTGTTGCTTCATTTTCTGACTCCTGTGTTACTGTAAATAACATATAATGAAAGAAATCCATAATCTGTCAAACAAACGACCTGGAAATGTGAGTCTGGGATCGGTCATTATGGCTGGTTTCCTGAGCTTTGGAGATGGCACTGGAGAAGAAAGGAGCTGTTATATCATAGAATTAGTAACGTGAGTCATTGAAGCATAATTAACAGCTACTGGAAAATGTAATTAAAACCCATAACTTACACCCATTTTGCGTCTGTTATATACTGTATGTATAACAGAAGAGTCTCAATTTGTTTCCATGACCTCATTTATGATTGTGGGATGTCATCTCTGATTTAATAACAATCCCGGGGATTAATGAAACCACTCTACTCTGAAGGTTAATGTAAACAGTATCACAGCGTTAATTCTGAAAAAAAAAAAACGAAGCACCAAGCTAATGCAAATATGAAGCTACAGGCATGCATCCTTTTAAATTAAGTGAGTTACATGTTAGTAAATTACAAAGCAGGATTTCTTCAAATCAGGTGAAAAAACATCTACATATTGCTCCCTCTGCAATTAAAAGTAATCTAACACCCCGTCTGGAAAAAGATATTTATAACTAGTATCCACTTAACAGGAATTTAAACATACTTGTGATAAAGCCTCATCACTCCTAAAAATAAACCATTGTGTTACACCAGGCAAAAGCTCTTCATTAGCAGATGACGGAGGAAGTACATTCTATGTACAGACTGTATATTCTTTATATGTGATCTAATAGACAAAGGTACAGTATATACTGTTGGCAATAGTACCATTTATTGAATGCAATAAAATATTTTTTCTAAACATTCTTAAAAGAAATTAGGTTAAATATTAGAAACCATGCCACAACCTAATCATTTCATTTCAATGCATGTTTTCAGCAAATTTTCTAAATAAGATTCAAAGCATTTTTTTTTTTTTAATTACATTTTCATTAGGTCAGTATTTTTATTGTCAGTACTGTGATAAAAATATAGAATTTGTTGTTTTCACTTGAGATCCTCTCTTCGGTTTATTATTATAAAAGAGGTGGCGTCAGCGCGCTGTCCGTACCTTGAGAACGTCATTCTTTGACGAAACATACGTCGGTCGCGGCGTGCTGACGTCACCTCTACGAGACGCTCAGGTGGGTGTTGGAAGCTGTCCGGCCGGCAGCTTTGATTCAGCGCATCTATATATGCTTCTTCTGTAAGTGCATTACTTTTTATCCTTTGATCTTAATAAACGGTTTTACACTATGGATATCTCCATTATCATTTATATATGAACTTCGGAGCCAAATTTGTGGGTCAGCCATCTATACCACCAGGGACCGGACCTGTTCACAGGGGATAGGTGATCATATCCAGGGACATCCGGACTCGTGTTATATGCACATATTCGCTTATTTCTGGTAAGCAGGGATTTCTGGTGATGGTCCCAAGGGGGTCACAAGTTATCTGAGTGATCTTACATGCTTGTTTTACCTGCACAATCAAATAATTAAACTGGGAATAAGGTGGTGGCTTATCTTTCGGCTTGTCTCTGTCATTTGGGATTGCTTTGGATAGATTTGCTTTATTTACCTTTTCATCTGGTAAGCAGCCTGTGATGGTGGTGGTTTCTACTAGCACCTTTCTTTTCTGACATACACGGGAGTTGTTTATTTATACCTTCATTATACAGTATCACGCTATGTTTTTGCATTTGTTTTTCACTCCAATATCCACTTAATTGTGATCCTGGGACGGATATCGCTGGTGAGAAATCCTTCATAGATCTTCATCTGGCTTGGCCATTTATACGCAAGGCTTATTATACTGCTACATCTGGTAAGCAGTAACTTCATTCATTGTCTACACTTGTGGATTTTCGTTTGAATATCTGGACTTTTTTTTTTATTTAATATTTATATACTAATCACATATATTTTTTGGGACTTATTGTGGACTCAATCTTATTTATGTTTTGTGTCACTTAGCGCAGCTTCCTCCATTTACTGTTTTTTTGATGTTTGTCACGTATTAAGTTGCTGCTACCTTTTTGTTGATATTTAGCACAGTTTCTTCCTCCCTTTTCTAAGTGTATGGGGCCCAGGATTATTTTCTCATGTGTGATAAAATAATTACCCAAGGGATAAATATATAATGTGATGGTGATTAAAACTGTGATTGTGTAAATATATCACAGCTTCCATCTGTCCCTTATTTAGAGGGACAGTCCCTCTTTTGGAACCAAATCCTTCTGTCCCTCTCTGCTCCTTAAAGTGACCTGAAAGGTTTAAAAAAAGTGTATATATTCTGCTGCTCTCAGCCTCCTCTAAATCTCAAATTTCTTTTCTTTGCTTCTGTAATCTGACCTTCTATTATAGGGTGGCTATGGTAATTTCCCATGGTCCATGATATGTAAGAATGCAGCCACTCTCTCTTCCTCGGTCCCAAGGTGGACTAGGGACTATGGACTATGGGATGTGAAGTGTTCATAGAGCAGTGCACAAGACCACAACTAACATGCATTGCTCATTCTAAATAAAGAAAAAGAGGCGGGAGAGAAGAGGTTTAGGAGCTCACATAGGATGTTAAAAGAAGTTAGAAAAACATAGTAAGAAACAATTTTGTGAAAAACAGATTTTATGGCCATAAAGTAGTGGATGCGTATGGATTTTTTCTGGAGCCTAAGCATGTAGCTTAGTGTCACTGTAATTGTTCCTCTTGTTGGTCTGGTGTAAAGACTTCTATTAACTATGTTATTACTAACATGTCACACTGCCTTTTTTCCAGATCACTTTTCAATGCTGTGATAGTTTGACTGACAATTACTTGGTCAGGCAACACTCTACCTACATGAATTTTATACAATTTTTTGAGACAAACAAAACTTTTTTATGGCAGTATTTAATAAAATGTTTTACCTATATAAAGAAAACATGTTGAAAAAAAAACCTTTTCCCCCACTTTCTGTTATAAAACTTATCAAATAAAAATGCCAAGACACTACAAACAGCTCAAAATGCCCCCCTTTTGGAAAGTGGAAACCCAAGGGTGCACTTGTTTTTACCAAAATATTTTGTAAATGAAGAAACATGTTGGTATAGAGCAGTGATGGCGAACCTTGGCACCCCCGATGTTTTGGAACTACATTTCCCATTATACTCAACTACACTGCAGAGTGCATGAGCATCATGGGAAATGTAGTTCCAAAACATCTGGAGTGTCAAGGTTTGCCATCACTAGTATAGAGCTAGTTAGGGTGTGTTAAAAAATTGTCACCTGAATCAAAGTGCTGGTCTTACATTATTATTCAAAGGAAATTCCCTGGGTGATTAAATTGCATTACACTAAAACTGCATTGTGTGCAACCACTAGATGTCACTTTAAACCCGCCAAAACAATCCCACAATCAATAGTGGTCAGTGACACCATAACCACCTAAAAACCCCTCAATCATTGGTGGTCAGTTGCATCCAAACCCCCCCCACATCATTGGTAGTCAGAAGCACTTTAAACAACCTCCAAAATCATCACACAACATTGGTTTTCAGTGACATTTTAAATCCCCTGAATACAATCCCACAACACTGGTGGGCAGTGGGACTTTAACTGCTTGCCAACCACCCACCGCAGTTGTATTGTGGCAGTCTGGTGCTCCCAGGCAAAGCGTCGTACATGTATGGCGCTCACCTGGGAGGAGCTAGGGGGTGATCGCGCGCCGCCGGAGGTGCGCTCCCGCCCCCGCTTGTCAGATGGGGAGCCAGCGCGGGTGACCGATGGCTCACACTGGAAAGATAACATCTTTTCACCTGCCAGTGACATCTATCGTGGCACTGACAACAAAGCTATTTGGAGGGAAATAGCATTAAACACTGATTTTGTTCCCTCAGTTCTTTAACTTATATTATACTTTATTCAGCCCAAAGGTATGAAAGAAAAATTCTGTATAATTTGCATGGCCTTCACACTTGTGGTACAGGTCCTGTCCATAGGAAAGCTCTGCTATTCAGCAGGCCCCAACCTAAGGCCCTGATTGGTAGACCATACAGTCACCAAACCACTCCTCCAACATACCCTCAGTCACCGGTCACCACTGCCTCCTCTTCTGAACTGGCTGCTTCTCCTTCCTTGTTACTTGACACTCTCCATTACCCAAAATTATCCAGGTTAATGGAGATGTTTACTTTGTTCCCCATTCCCATACTCAGTAGGATTTTACTGACTTTTCATTCCCAATAACCAAACCAGTCAATTCACTTAACCAGCAACTCTGTTTACTAAATAAAGATGTGGCATTACAACTTTTTCCATACAGTTTTATCAAGCAATCACAAACCTTTCAACATAATGTATGGCATAGCCGTAGGGCTGTGCTGTGGTTTCTTCTACATTTGGCTCGTAATAGTTTACATTTAATGGTGGTTTGCTAACTACAGTCTTATTTAGCGTCCCATCAAGGGGTGACCCACTTTAGCGCAGCACTACATTGCTCCGTATATGGTCCCAAACTCCAAAGGAAAAGCTATCTTACATTTCTGTAAGATGTAACAAGGTTTAAAAGATGGCCTTAGCTTTTAAATCAAATATGCCTGTGTAAAGGTGGCAACAATTTTTACAATTTGCTTGTACACTCTCCTTTTAGATTGAGACAAGGTTCACACTTGTGCGGGTCGAGAACAATTGCAAAGTCGCATGTGTTCCCGACCCACAGGCAAAGTGTGCTGCTCTTTAGCTGACTCATGGGAGTGCCATTAATTCCTAATGATACCCCCATACATCGGCAAACAAGGAGAGCTTTTGCTCAGGCAAAGACTTGATGCAGCACAATTTGAAAAAAGGAGTCAGGGGTCTTTTGGCAGGTAGGGCAGCTCATTGAAATGAATGGGCTGCCTACATGCAGAACGCAGGCCGCACAAGTGTGAACCTAGCGTAACTATGTAGTTCAAGGGCCTGCCTGATTTGATACAAAATGAATGTATTGTTTATCCTTCTATTACACAGTTTTGAAATTATTTTTCATTTTTAACCGCATTAAACTTTATTAAGGGGAAATTTCCCAATTTTTAAGTGATGGCTATGCATACAAAAATTGAACATGGAACACATGTCCTTCTAATAAAGATCTGGAATTTGGTTAGTCAGCATACACATTTCTTCAGTATTTAGTTTTCTGCTTCAATGGTTTAAAAAACGAAACTAAATTTATAATATCAAACACCTACGCAGCAAAATTATTATTTAAATGCCTAGGCCTTTTACATGCTTAACTTTAATTTGTTCAAGCCCTTTAGATATGTTTTCCTGTGTGTTTTAAAATATTTAGATATATTTGAAAAATCGTGAAGGTTTTTACTGGTTAGAAACATTTGTACATTTTGTTGCACATACAGAATAAAGTTAGTGCATGAGTCGTTCAGTATGTTTCAACATCTCTTAAGAGGAAAAGAAAACCAACCTTTCTCTGCTTTGGAACACACAGCAAGAGCAATAATGTGTATTAAATCACAGTAATTGAATGTTCTTTATTACTGTTAAATAAAAACCACTGCTGGTTCAACTAAAGAGTCAGTCCACTCGAAACTGATATTTCATCTTTTGGTAGATGAGGATGCATGCAATCATCAAATGATTTCTTATATCTCTTGACAATTTTAGGCAGTCATCATTGCACTGCCTTGTATTCTCCTGAGTCAAAAATGTTGTAATGCTATTATCTGCAAACTGCTTTTTGAGACTATATTATGCTGTGTATATATATATATCTTGTTATTTCAAGATCTGCATGGCCAAATACATCTTTCTAGTAGTCCACAAAACATTGATGTTGTTATTTACTTTATTGTAATTCAACTCACTTGTACATAAACCAGTGCTAACACATTGTCGAGAAAAAAATAAAAAATAAACAAGCAATGCAGCAGAGATAGTAGGCTGCATCTGGGTGCATTGATTAGAAGGTAATTACTAAGATTTAGGCCTAGTGCACACAGACAATTTCAAGTATCCAATGTAAATTGTGGGAATATTCCTGCAGCGGAGAGAGACATCTGCAGTGTATCATCGCCCATAGTAATTAATAGCATTATATTAGCTGTACATGGGTATGTGTGATGCTTAAACTTTTCGCACAGACATATATCCTTAAATACAGCTTTTTTTGCATCCAGGAATGTACAACCTTTCACATGTGCAGATACATGCAAGCAAGGCTTATACCTGTATACAGCTAGTGTACAGCAATTGATTACCGTGAGTGACTGTTCTCTGCATTTGTGTCTCCCAGGCATGGAAATATGCCCACAATTTAGTTTGGATGCTTAAAATTGTTCATAACACCTTACAACTGTATTTTGCACCTAAAAAGCTAGTACCAGATTGTGAACTTGAATGCATTTTGCAAAAGCATGATAATCACCATTTACATTTCCATGGGACACAGGGATCAGGACATGTAATCACAGGATCCTATACAATTTTTATCGGTCCCTTGTCAGTGGCAGGAATGTACATTCTCATAACATACAGTGGGTACGGAAAGTATTCAGACCCCCTTAAATTTTTCACTCTTTGTTATATTGCTGCCATTTGCTAAAATCATTTAAGTTCATTCTTCTTCCTCATGAATGTACACATAGCACCCCATACTGACAGAAAAACACAGAATTGTTGACATTGTTGCAGATTTATTAAAAAAGAAAAACTGAAATATCACATGGTCCTAAGTATTCAGACCCTTTGCTCAGTATTTAGTAGAAGCACCCTTTTGATCTAATACAGCCAGGAGTCTTTTTGGGAAAGATGCAACAAGTCTTTCACACCTGGATTTGGGGATCCTCTGCCATTCCTCCTTGCAGATCCTCTCCAGTTCTGTCAGGTTGGATGGTAAACGTTGGTGGACAGCCATTTTTAGGTCTCTCCAGAGACGCTCAATTGGGTTTAAGTCAGGGCTCTGGCTGGGCCATTCAAGAACAGTCACGGAGTTGTTGTGAAGCCACTCCTTCGTTATTTTAGCTGTGTGCTTAGGGTCATTGTCTTGTTGGAAGGTAAACCTTCGGCCCAGTCTGAGGTCCAGAGCACTCTGGAGAAGGTTTTTGTCCAGGATATCCCTGTACTTGGCCGCATTCATCTTTCCCTCGATTGCAACCAGTCGTCCTGTCCCTGCAGCTGAAAAACACCCCCACAGCATGATGCTGCCACCACCATGCTTCACTGCTGGGACTGTATTGGACAGGTGATGAGCAGTGCCTGGTTTTCTCCACACATACCGCTTAGAATTAAGGCCAAAAAGTTTTATTTTGGTCTCATCAGACCAGAGAATCTTATTTCTCACCATCTTGGAGTCCTTCAGGTGTTTTTTAGCAAACTCCATGCGGGCTTTCATGTGTCTTACACTGAGGAGAGGCTTCCGTCGGGCCACTCTGCCATAAAGCCCCGACTGGTGGAGGGCTGCAGTGATAGTTGACTTTCTACAACTTTCTCCCATCTCCTGACTGCATCTCTGGAGCTCAACCACAGTGATCTTTGGGTTCTTCTTTACCTCTCTCACCAAGGCTCTTCTCCCCCGATAGCTCAGTTTGGCCGGACGGCCAGCTCTAGGAAGGGTTCTGGTCGTCCCAAACATCTTCCATTTGAGGATTATGGAGGCCACTGTGCTCTTAGGAACCTTAAGTGCAGCAGAAATCTTTTTGTAACCTTGGCCAGATCTGTGCCTTGCCACAATTCTGTCTCTGAGCTCTTCAGGCAGTTCCTTTGACCTCATGATTCTCATTTGCTCTGACATGCATTGTGATCTGGAAGGTCTTATATAGACAGGTGTGTGGCTTTCCTAATCAAGTCCAATCAGTATAATCAAACACAGCTGGACTCAAATGAAGGTGTAGAACCATCTCAAGGATGAACAGAAGAAATGGAAAGCACCTGAGTTAAATATATGAGTGTCACAGCAAAGGGTCTGAATACTTAGGACCATGTGATATTTCAGTTTTTCTTTTTTAATAAATCTGCAACAATGTCAACAATTCTGTGTTTTTCTGTCAGTATGGGGTGCTATGTGTACATTCATGAGGAAGAAGAATGAACCTAAATGATTTTAGCAAATGGCTGCAATATAACAAAGAGTGAAAAATTTAAGGGGGTCTGAATACTTTACTTTCCGTACCCACTGTATGTAAGTAGTACAGGAATGGCAGCACATAATATATCTCATTTTACACCTTCTTAGCATGGGTGGTCAGAGGTAAGTGGCCAACAATGCACTCCTATAGGACTCCTATGTATAGCTCCTAGAATTGCTGTTCTCTGTAAATTCAGATTTGAAAGTTGTAGCCATTGAATTTTGAACCCAAACTAAACGTTGCTGTTTGTGTGTAAGCTGTCAGCATAATGTTCAAGTATGCCCAACAGGCTTGCTCATTATGGCACATTTATCGTTTAGTGGTTCCTCCTCCAGCAGTGACTGGTCCAGCCTCCAATCACTTCTCTATCTAATGATGCCATCATCTTCCATGACATTTCTCTTTGGTCATTAGATGGCTAATAATAAAGTACCTCATCCTCTTCTGCCAAAAAAAACTTTAGCTAGCAATATTTTTACAGTTCCATTTTAGTGGGGTTATATTGAACTCGTGCAAAGCTTAGCCTGTGCTGTGTACTAAAGAAGAGGAGATTTTCCTTAATAGTCCTCCAGAATTAGGCTGGTTGTAGTGTATCAAGTAATGTGTAGAAAAATAGCCTGTGCGTTTTTAGTTCTTAAGACAGCAATCAGAGCGATCTTTCCCTGAAAGGATGAAACTGGTAAATATACAAAGATAGAACACGTTTCTTACAAAATGCTTCAAAGACATTGAGCAGGCCCCTATTTTTTATATATACAGTGATGTTTAGTTCAAAACATTGGAGTGGAAAAAGGAATTACATCTTCATTTTCGTTTTTTGGTCCAAAAGAGCCCATAGCACTATGGCCATTTGTTAGGTCACTTTCCATGCTAGATCCATTTTAACTTCATTGAACCTTTATTTGCATTTTATTTTTAGTCTTTCACATGTCATACACCATGCCATGCAAATACTGCAAGAAAATAATACTTATTTTCACATGAACTAAGCTCCAATACAGTCTTCCATCCTTCAAAGTAAAACCTAGGAGCTTTCCATCTGCTCCAGATTTTTACAGCCATTGTTTTATGACATGTAGGGCCCAGACCTTAGGGCAGAGAAAGTAGTCAGCCACTGAATTGTCTATAGGCAGCAGTGGGCATGAATAAATAATGACATAGCTCCATTTATGAAGGATCGCATTACAAACACTTAGCACTTAGTCATTAATTCCTGTAAGAAGTCTTTGCTCAATTAGATAACTACTATGAGAATACTTAGTTTTCATAATCTGACAGTGCTTTTAGAAGATCAATAAAATTGCCTTAAAGGAAATCTAGTCTCTCTAGATATATCCATGATTTGCTTTATAGCACTGATGATATTTCTTTTGAGAATCCTATTGTTTCAGCATTGAATCATATTCTCTTTTTTTAGTATTTAAAACAAGTACTGCACAAATAGGTTTTTTATGTATTTTTATAGAGCAGGGATCTTATTGAAACCAGAATAAAGGAACAATATAGAGTATAGAGTGCTTTTCAGTGATAAAGTCAAGCAATCATGCACAACAAGACCATTCAGTTTTCTTATTCCCTGTGCGTGGGACTGACAATATAACGAAGAGTGAAATATCAGGATTTATTCAATTTAATACATTATTTTACTAATTACAAATCAGTCAACGCAATCTATGTTGAGGAAGTAAAATGAATGGATTTATTGTGCTATAGATTAGCAATGGTGATGTCTCCAGTTGGCACAGTCCTAGCTGTTGCTTCACCAAGTTTAGTGAAGTTAAAATGGACCTAGCAGTAAAATGCAAGGTTGGCTTACACTGTATGGGCCACCTTCACAAATCACCCACTATTAGTAGGTAAATATACCCGTACAGAAAAAAATCTAGGATTTATAATCATCCCACCCCTCATCTTCCGCCCCTTGTGCCTAGGGGAGGATCACATCACACTCTTGCCTAGATCCTGGGGAATACAGAGTGGTTTGTGAGCAATGTCCAGGAAGGGATGAGGAGGAATGCATGCTCATGCCCCTGAAAGCTGCCCGATTCTTTTTTCTGAAACAAGGTTATAACGTTAAGGCGGAGCTCTTCATAAATGTGTGGCACTTATTCAAAGAGACATTCGTTTAACTCTTTGGATTCTGTGGCACAGTCATTTTGCTTTGTATACTGTACACTATAGATAACATTTCTCATTACTCTTCTCTCCCTTCCATGCAGCATTTTTGATCTGATGCCACGTGATGTGCACCAGACTTCACCAGCCCAATTACCTGTCACCTCAATTACCCAATTACCTGACACTGGTCTGTATGTTTACCAATTGACTCTACTTGTGATTAAACCTGAATCCCAGAAGGCTTGACTCTGTACATAAACCATACTTATTCTCTCCTGAGGCTTCACTCCTTCTTCCATGACAAACAGGCTGGGTCCCTAGGATTCCCATACCACAAGTCGGACCCAAGACTGGGGTACTAATCACTAGGGAGGGAGCCTAAGCACACAAGCTCTATCACTACCGGAGCCTTCCGTCACCTATGCCAAGTCTCCGCTGCTTGCTAACCGGCTGGCTGCTATATGCACAACGACACTAGTACTGTAGTCATTGGCAATGACAATATAGCCTTTTCTGGTTAGCGTGATCATTCATTAAACCTTTATACTGCATCTTCTCTTGTAGTATCTTGCCCCCCCCCCCCTCATGAACCATATGTGTGATAACACTTACATGCACCCCTTTAGTATATGTCCTTAGGTAAATTCAGACCAGCCAAGGTTAGGCAACAACAACATTATCTTTACTGAATGTTGGTTTAGTAAAAATAGATATTATTGCTAGAGATGTCCCGAACTGTTCGCCGGCGAAAAGTTCCCGGCGAACTTCGCATGTTCGCGTTCGCCTCTGTGGGCGAACATATGCGATGTTCGGTCCGCCTCCTATACATCATCATTGAGGCAAACTTTGACCCTGAACCTCACAGTCAGCAGACACATTCCAGGCCAATCAGCATACCTCCCTCCCACACCCTCCCACCTCCTATAAATAAGCAAGGACAGCATCCATCTTAGATCATTTCTGAAGCAGTGTGTTAGTGAGAGCAGGGAAAGTGCTGCTGCTGCTGTTAATAGCTAGGGACAGTTGTTAGTCAGTGTTCCCGGTCTTGTTAGTCAGTGTTCCTGGTCTTGTTAGTCAGTGTTCTTGGTACACTTCTGCTGTAAGGACAGCACCCCAAAAAAGCCCTTCTTAGGGCTGGTATTTGAGGTTTTTTTTTTTTGTATATATATATATATATATATACATATATATATATATCTATTGTCCCCAAAAAGCCCTTTTTAGGGCTGGTATTTGTGTAATTTTTTTGATATATATATATATATATATATATATATATATATATTGTCCCCAAAAGCCCTTTTTAGGGCTGGTATTTGAGTATTTTTTTTCTATATATTAATCAGGCATTTTTGGAGGCAGGCATGACTTTTTTGGGATTAGCGTTGGGGGGGGGGGGGGGGGTGGGTCTAAAAAGCGTACCTGTGAAGTTTCAGCTCTGTAGCATGCCCAGAACCAGAAAAAAAAGATCATATAGGTGTAAAAGGAGGGTTCCCACCATACCTGCTCTACTGAAAAATGATCTTTTTTTCTGGTTCTGGACATGCTACAGAGCTGAAACTTAACTTCACAGGTACACTTTTAAGACCCCCCAGACACTAAATCACACAAAAAAAGTTCTTAAAAATTGTCATTTTTGATAGAGAGACAATTATTGGAAAAATATAAAAATAAAAATTAAAAAAAAAATTTCTTTGGATTTATTGTCTGGGGGGGTCTAAAAAGTGTACCTGTAAAGTTTCAGCTCTGTAGCATGTCCAGAACCAGAAAAAAAGATCATATAGGTGTAAAAGGAGGGTTCCCACCATCCCTGCTCTACTGAAAAATTATCTTTTTTTCTGGTTCTGGACATGCTACAGAGCTGAAACTTCACAGGTACACTTTTTAGACCCCCCAGACACTAAATCACACAAAAAAGTTCTTAAAAATTGTAATTTTTGATAGAGAGCCAATTATTGGAAAAATTAAAAAAAAAAATTCTTTGGATTTAGTGTCTGGGGGGTCTAAAAAGTGTACCTGTGAAGTCTCAGCTCTGTAGCATGTCCAGAACCAGAAAAAAAATTAGAATTAGGGTTAGGGCTAGGGTTAGGGTTAGGGCTAAGGTTAGGGTTATTTTTAGTGCTTAGGGTTAGAGGGTTAGAGGGGTAGGGGTAGGGTTACTAACTCTAACCCTAAGTATCTCACCGTAACCCTAACCCTATCCCCTAACACTAAACCTAACCCTAACCCTCTAACCATAACCCTAAACCTTAACCCTAACCCTCTAAGCCTAGCCATAAAAATAACCATAACCCTAGCCCTAACCCTAAACCTAAACCTAGCCCTTACCCTAATCCTAACCCTAACCCTCTAACCTTAAACTTAACCCCCTAACCCTAGCCCTAATCCTAACCCTAGCCCTAACCCTAATTCATAATTGTTTTCTGGTTCTGGGCATGCTACAGAGCTGAAACTTCACAGGTACACTTTTTAGACCCCCCAGACACTAAATCCAAATACATTTTTTATTTATTTATTTTTTTTCCAATAATTGGCTCTCTATCAAAAATGACAATTTTTAAGAACTTTTTTGTGTGATTTGGTGTCTGGGGGGGTCTAAAAAGTGTACCTGTGAAGTTTCAGCTCTGTAGCATGTCCAGAACCAGAAAAAAAAAATTAGAATTAGGGTTAGGGCTAGGGTTAGGGCTAGGGTTATTTTTAGTGCTTAGGGTTAGAGGGTTAGGGTTAGAGGCATAGGGGTAGGGTTACTAACTCTAACCCTAAGTATCTCACCATAACCCTAACCCTATCCCCTAACACTAAACCTAACCCTAACCCTAACCCTTAAAGCCCAGTTCCTGTCCCATTTTGGTCGGTTGTGGTTGGTTTGCGGATGTTTGCGGTGCATTGAACGGGGAGTTTGGTCTGTCAGAGTTTGGTCTGTCACTGTGAAGCGGGCGTAACCCTTACACTACCTGATCGATACAACATCATACCTGATCGTATACACACACTGGATGTTTTAAAGCACGTTATTCCAAACAATTTAGGAATGTTAGGTGATTTATGCCCTTTATGGATTAAAACCCAACTCTGAGTCAACTATATAATTTTCCATGGGCGTTTTGCCATGGATCCCCCTCCGGCATGCCACAGTCCAGGTGTTTGTCCCCTTGAAACAACTTTTCCATCACTATTGTGGCCAGAAAGAGTCCCTTGTGGGTTTTAAAATTCGCCTGCCTATTGAAGTCTATGACCTTCGCCATGGCGGTTCGCAATGTTCGCCAGTTCGCGAACATTTGCCGATGTTCGCGTTCGCCGTTCGCAAACATTAAATTTTATGTTCGCGACATCACTAATTATTGCTTGTTCACAGACATCCATTCCTAATACATGTGCTTTTTTAGTGTCCCTTGGTGCTCCTGCCTATTGAGGCAGCCATACCTTCAGAAAAAGCCAAAAGAGTCCTTATAGTATCAAGTTCATAAGTCCATGTCCTGAAACCCCTGAATGGGTTTCTACCAAGGGGTAATCTAGCAGCAAAGTAGCAATCACATGTTCAGCACCTCTTCCCTTCCCATACATGGAGTGACCTGGGACCGACCCCAACTAGGGGCGGTTCTCTCTTTTAACTGTTATCCCCAGTAGAAGGTGGTACCATCTAAAGGCCTGTGAAAACCTGACCAGCAGTGTTAAGCTTTGACCATCAGGAGACACCAGCTCAGCAGGGCAACATTAACCAAACAGTATAACAGTAAAAACATACCAGAAAAATAGGAAACACATAACATGATGATCCCTTAGTAAGCACCTGCTTACAGGCTGACAACCCATGAGTAGACCACTTGTAATCGACTGCAATGTATTTTTGTGATATTTCACTACTCTACACTATCCAGGAATTTTCCTGAAAGGACAGTAACATCATGCCCAGGTAGGTAAAAGATGGGGTAAGGTAAGTATATAAAAAAACACTTTTTCTAGATACATTTCGGGCTACTAACAGTAGGGGCTTTGTAAACGAGGAGAGGGGGTTGGGGTGGACCTTGAATTTTACTGCAAGGTTTGCTCTAAAACTGTAGGAATATCAGTTCTAAAACAAAGATAAGTGCTGACTGAACGACACACTTGAACTGTTCACCACACAATACCAAACATATCATTTATCATTTTCAAATTTTACTGCTTATTTATAAATACTTATAATGTCACCTACTTTTCAGGTGGACTACTTAGCCCAACAGCAGCATATGGATTATCAGCCATCCATTTTCCAAGTATGCTGACTCAGCCTTTTTCTGACATTTGTTGCTTACAAGTTAAAAATCTGTATTTTTTGCAAGAAAATTTTGTAGAACTAGCAAACATTATAGATATTATTTTATCAGAGACCCTAGAGAATAAAATTGCGGTCATTGCAATATTTTATGTCACACTGTATTTGCACAGCGTTCTTTCAAATACAATTTAAAAAAAAAATACACATTAATGAATTAAAAAAAAAAAAAAAATAGTTACCCTAATTTTTGGTAAAATGTAAAAGATGATGTTACACCGAGTTAAAAGATTAGAATGGCGCACACTCGTGGAATGGCGACAAATTACGGTACTTAAAAATCTCCATAGGCGACGTTTAAAAATGTTTACAGGTTACCTGTTTAGAGTTACAGAGGAGGTCCTGAGCTAGAATTATGGCTCTCACTCTAACGATCGTGATGATACCATACATGTGTAAGGTAGACCCTCGACCTCTCATTTACCTTTAAAAGCAAAAGGAAAAAAATTTACATTTTGACTAAGGAAAAAAAAATATCCCTTGTTTTTGCCTGGGACCTGGAAGTGATGTCAGAGGTCGCTTTGGTCCTCAAAGGGCATATAGCTGAGTGGGGGCCATCTTGCTCTCATTTAAATCCTGCCAAGCGATCGGCCACACCAGATCATTTTTGGACTTAACGGATGGCCCTGGTGGGAGGGGGGACACCTTTCCTGACACCTATAAAAGTGATCTTGCGGC
The DNA here is from genome assembly GCF_965119305.1 of Pelophylax lessonae. NCBI lineage: Eukaryota > Metazoa > Chordata > Amphibia > Anura > Ranidae > Pelophylax > Pelophylax lessonae. The sequence continues at coordinate 275,009,438 of NC_138772.1, read as the reverse complement.
AAATCTGCTGCTGGGATCATGTTTATCTTACAGCCGGGCGCCTAATGACAAAAAAGATAATGGCATCTATAATTGGGGTATTTAACGTAAAAAAAAATCTACAGTGTAGTTTCTGTATATGCAAATATTTTTTGCTAATTTTTATCTAAATACTGTATGTACAATAAAACATATAGTTTTTAATACATATATTTTTCTCACTTGTTCAAATACATGGTGCCTATAAAGTCCCAACCATTTATGGGAATTTTTTCTTTATGTCACACAAGGGATGTGGCACCACCAAAAATTGATATAATTACAGTTAGGCGTTCGGCAAGTAGTTAATAGTATATACTATCTGCATTGAACTATGGAAGACCTGTCTCCTGCCCCACTTGTATTAAATAGGATAATATCCTTACTTCAGTAAGTTACAGCTCCTCTTCACTCTTCTTCTCTAAAAGAGAGCACCAGAGAATGCTGTATAGGTATAGATGGGCAGGGGGAGTATTAATTGGGTTATTGCCTTTGCATATCATTTTATTAAAACTGATAACTGACATTTCTTGTGAGTACCACACAAAATATACATTAAAAGGTGCTTGATAATTGGTAAAAAGTTAATTGTGTTTTACGTTATGCCTCCCTAGTGTCACCTAGTGGATAAGTATGGAAGGTATTCACTGTTTTTCCACTGCTATTCTCAATTGTTCACAACAAGAACAGTGATAACAGTGCAGTTAATCAGAAAGGGTAGCATTATTAGTTATATGGAATGGGGTATTTTACCTAGGGTTGTGCTTTCTATATACACCTGGTGGAAAAAAAAAATACAATGAGACTTTAAAGTCACACTTTTCCTAAACGAAAAGCTTTGCTCACCCATAACAAGGATATATGGTTATGGGTTATGGTATCAATTTAGAGTACCGTGAGGAGTGAACATAAACTTTTGTAGAGAGCAAAAAGAGAGACATGTAGAAATGACATATCTGTTTGAAATATATTTATGTATCTATACAGCATATTTAAAAAGCTGTGTTGCATTGTAAAAGAAGTTGGGAAAGCTGGAATTTTTAATCTAAAGGCTGTTGTATGAGCCTTTTCTATTCAGACCCCATCATCCCGGCTATTACATTACATCTCAACCATTAAAAGTGGCCATTAAATGTCAGATATCTCTTTGCCAACAATTTATGGTGAGACATCTGCCCTCATTGGGACCCACCATGATTGCCCGTGTTACTGTGCTGACTTTGTTTAGCAGTGCATACATGGTTCTTTTTCCTCTTTATTTTAAAAACAGAATCATTGGCTACAGAAAATGAAAAGTTCCTGTATGTGATAAAGAGTGCTTCCAATTTTCAGAAATGCTTTTAATAACTCCTGAGCAAACCCTACATTAATCAATTCTGATCAGTGCAGGTATTTCTTAAATTGCCTATGTACATCCACCTAAAGTACTTTTGCTATTAAGAAATATAGAAACATAGAAAAGTGATGACAGAAAAAGACAGAGTAGTCCATCGAGTCTGCCCATTTTTTTTTTTTTTTACTAAGTTTTTTGTTTCTATTGATGCTAAAATGCAAATACCAGTGGCATAGAACTAGGGAACACTATGGTCGCAGATGCAACTGATTGCATGTTTCTGCGGTACCCATAGGGTTTCTTTCTCCACATTCAGATTCTCTCCCTATTACCCTAATACGCTTCTATGTGCGGCTGACCTGTTTCAACTTCAGGGGAAATAAAGATATTTACAGATCTTCTCTGGCGGCAGGTGGGGAGCACAGTACACACCTGACCCCCAGACTGTCTTAGTCTACTGTCAAGAGGGTAGGAACTCATCATATAAACCTGGTATACAAAAGCAGGAATGTACACAATGGTTCTAACACTGGACTCAATTAGACAAATAACTGGTAAATTCAGACAGTTTAAGGTGATGGAAAGGGATTTAAATATTGGTGAAGCTAGGAAAGCTAGGTGAAGCTAGGGAAAATTCTAGGGTGAAGGGTGAAGCAATGAAAAATGTGAGAATGGAGGAATCCTCAAATAAATATCTGCATCCTGGCCTAAGTACAATTTCATAAACACATTTTATGTCTCAGAGATTCATAGCTACAGCTTACGTCACATTTACTAAAAGCGAATTCAAACGTGCAGGGAAAAATGATATGGAGATAACTAATGCACATGCACTGTGGGTTTGTATGTAAACTTAAGATTACATGCACCTAACAATTGTGATCCTTGTAGTGACCTGTAAAAGTGTACACTCATGTTCAGTACATACATTGCAGGCTCAGTTTGCAATGAACATAAAATATACAAATAATGCTGCTTTTGTGCATTATCATCATATAAGGTGCACTAAATAAATATGTATGTTAAGATTCCACCTGAAAATTAAAAAAAATTGAAAAACTGTGACAAGCAGCACAACTGCCCACTAAGTGTTTCTTTACACTAGGATATGTTGTGGTAATGAATGCACTGCAAATCCTTTTATCATGCATTGTGTTTTGTTACCTGAGCCCATTTATTTTGGCTGGGCCCCAAAGCATAAGAAATTGCTTATGTGATTATGTATTATTTTGTTTATTTCACCGCAGATGCGTGGGGGTGACTTTGCAAGGAATTGTACCATGCTTGGTGCATCACTGCGTAAGCAGGTGCCTAATAAGCTATTACTGTCTTGCCTGTGTTAATTATTTGTTTTGTCTACGAGTATTTCTTGCTGTGTTAGCTGCACTATTTGGTTGATGCTACCCCGCAGAAGTGGTGCTGCCAGAGAGGTAAGGGTTAGCCCCACTGTTCAGGCTTTCACAGGCTTTTCTGAGAAGCACCACCTTCTACTGGATAAAGCATTGAAAATGGGCAGTTGTATCTAGATAAAAAGGTCTTTGCTGTCTGCATGGGAAGAGATGAAGAGTGCTGCTGAGGATGCAATAAGCTACTTTACTACTTTATCACCCCTTGTGGGAACCAGTCGGGGTTCCAAGGGATATGGACTCTGCTAAATAGACTTAAAGACTTTCTCACCTAATTCAGGTATGAATACCTCATAAGGCATAGAAGAAAACCAGGGGCACACTAAAAGGGCAATTAGAGAACTTTGTATATGTAGTAAAGATATTCTGGGAACTGTTCAGTTGTTACATTTAACTACTTCAGTGAAAGAACTTTGTTGTTAAGTCAATCTGCCTGGTTTTAAGTCACTAAAGGGGTGCATGAATAGTGTATCAAAGAAGGGGAAGAAGAGAAGTCAGTTAGACACCTTACAAGGGTCTAACCTGAAGCAAAAAGAGAGAAGGCTAAGATGCCATTGCTAGGGGCACCCGGAGTGTTGCCAGGTGCTGAAGCAGCCAGCGGGAGTCTCAGTGATACAGCATGGGTGACAGAAGGTTCTGGTGGAGAGAGGGGTTACGAGCTTGGCTCCCTTTTCTAGTGATTGGTGCCCCGCACACCAGGACTGATTTTGCGTCCTTGGGGTATCCCATGTACCTAGCCAGAGGTGTCACAGAAGAAGAGAGAGAGAGAGAGGCCTTGGCAAAAGTGAAGTCTCATAATGTCACTGGGAGTGAGGTGACATGTCAGGCTGTGCTGATGAAGGGTGTACAGGCTCCGTGGTACCCACCTGAAAGTGTTGCATCCATTGAGAGAAGTTACAGAGCATCCAAACGTGAGTTGTGTGCAATAAGGAAGTGACACATACACAAAGGGTTAAGTGTACAGGTAAAGTATGCTTGTTTCTAAGTTGGAGTGCCGCCTTAATGATGTAACATCTAGCAGCTGTGCTCCCGCTCTTCCTTCGGGGGGAGGGCAAGGTGCCCCAGGGTTCCCCATCATAACCCCGAGAGAGAAGGAGAGCTCCAGTGGGTCAACTCAGGTCCAAAGGAAGACCTTGGGAATGGATGCAGAACAACAGGAAGTGAGTGTCCTTTGCAGAAAATATGAGCAGCCTCCGACAGGACCTAATGTCAGCTGTTCCTCACATTCTGCCTGCAAAACTGTGTTGGGGTCTATGACCCAGGAAGAGTCATGTATTGTTAGAGGCTTTCAGTAAGAAAATGTTAACCCCATCTAGTCGCGTGGTGCCTTTATTCGGTTGTCATGCTGCTCCGAATAGAGTGAGAGAGTGCTACTGGTGTCCCCTGACTGTAAAGCCGGGAACAAGTGGGCCAGCGGCTGGAACCTCTGGGAGTGAGGGGGTGAAGTTGCGCAGCCAGGAGAGTGGAAAGGGGGTCAGTCTCCGCCCATCACCCACACATCAGGGAGAGTTGTGGGCAAAGGTATCGTATTTCACTGAAGTCCACTTTACATTGGTGGGCAGCTAGGCTGCTTGCTTGCTTGCAAGAGGCAGCCCTCCACCCCTCCACAAAGATGTTACAAAAACATGATGGTGTAATCAAACTCTGAGGCATAAAATGTACCTGCACCAAACAAAAAAAAAGCTTCAGAAAATGTAAAAAGGAAATACAGGACGCAAAAATTCAAAATGAACGACAGATTGCAAAAGATAGTAGGACAAATCCCCCAAAAATTATTCAAATATATTATTAGTAAAAAGGTTTAGTCTGAAAATGTAGGCCCTTTACAAAATAATCTGGATTGGGTGACTGGGGGCAAAGAGAAGCTAATTTAATAAACACTTTCTTCAGCTCTGTGTATACAAAGGGGCATGGGGGAGCTCATGACCATATGGAGGATGGTATTGACACAGCCCCAAATGATCCACAATGGCTCAAACGTGATATGGTCCAGAAATATTTAGACAGAATAAAGCTGGATAAAACACCTGGACCAGATGGCATCCACCCATGCATTCTAAAAGAATTGAGCTCTGTCATTTCAAAGCCTTTGTTTCTAATTTTTAGAGACTCGCTAAGGACTGGAATAGTACCACTGGATTGGCATAGGGCCAATGTGGTGCCTAAATATAAAAAGGGATCAAAGTCTTTGCCAGTCTAGTTTAGCTTCTATAGTTGGGAATATACTGGAGAGTTTAATAAAAGACCACATAGATGAGTTCTTGCTGGAAAAGAATATTTTAGCCAACAGACAGCATGGAATGATAAAAGACAGAAGTTGTCAAACAAACCTGATTTCTTTTTATGAAGAGGTAAGTAAAACCAGGGGGGGGGGGGGTGGCTGTAGACGTAGTATACTTAGATCTTGCAAAAGTGTTTGACACAGTTCCCCACACACAGCTAATGTGTAAGGTAAAGTCTACAGGCTTGGAAAGATCAGTTTGTAAATGGATAGAAAATTGACTAAAAGATAGAATTCAGAGAGTAGTGGTTAATGATTCTTACTTTGAAAGGTGTAGGGTTATTAGTGGTGTACCCCAAGGTTCGGTTTTAGGATCCTTACTTTTTAATATCTTTATAAAGGATATAGGGTCTGGGATTAAAAGTAGCATTTCAGTCTTTGCAGATGACACCAAGCTTTGCAGTGGAATAACGTCCTTACAGGATGTCTCCAACTTACAAGCTGTCCTCAATGCACTATTTCATTGGGCAACTATGTAGCAAAGGAGGTTTAATGTTGATATATGTAGAGTTATGCACTTGGGGGCAAAGAATATGCATGCATCATACATACTAGGTGGAGTAGAACTGGGGGAATTCATAGCATAGCGGTTTCCAAAGCAAGCAAAGTCCTTTCTCGTATTAACAGAGGCATGGACTCCAGAGAGTGATATAATTTTGCCTCTGTATAAATAATTAGTAAGACCTCATCTTGAATATGCAAATTAGTTTTAGCCACCCGTTCTTAAAAAGGATATTGGCGAACTGGAGAAAGTGCAGAGAAGGGCAACCAAACTGATAAGAGGCATGGAGGAGCTCAGCTATGAGGAAAGATTAGATAAACTGAATTTATTCTCTCTTGAGAAGAGGAGATTAAGGGGGGATATGATCAACATGTATAAATACATAAGGGGTCCATATAGTGAACTTGGTGTTGAGTTAACCACTTTAAGGTCATCACAGACGACAAGGAGGCATCTAGAGGAAAAGAGATTTTGTCTCCCAATATGGAAAGGTTTCTTTACTGTAAAAGCTGTGAAAATGTGGAATAGACTCCCTCTAATGGTGGTTCTAGCCAGCTCAGTGGATTGCTTTAAAAAAAGGCCTAGATTATTTCCTAGGTGTACATAATATAACTAGGTACTAATATTTATAGGTAACATTGATCCAGGGAATATCCGATTGCCTCTAGGGGGATCAGGAAGGAATTGTTTCCCCTGCTGTAGCAAATTGGATCATGCTTTGCTGGGGTTTTTCTCCTTTCTCTGGATCAACTGCAGGTATAGGATTGTGTATATGGGATTGTATGGTTGTGGTTTTCTTTAATGTTTTTGGTTTTTTATTGGTTGAGCCAGATGGACTTGTGTCCTTTTTCAACCTAACTATGTAAAACTATGTAAAAGGCCCATTTGTAATGTTGCCAGAAAGGGAATGATAGCTACAATTATTTTCATTATAACCGCCTTTTGTAAGCAATGTATGGAACCATGTACTTATGTTTGTTGTGGTCGATGCTACATTTCTGTGCATGTGCACTGTAGTTCATACATATTGACAGTGGTATTCACTGCACAGCATGGGCTATGGAATAATTTGTTTTAGATTTTCGCATTCACATTTAGTGTTATAGATTGTAAGCGTTCATGAGCAGGGCCCTCCTGACCCTCTTGTATTGTAACTGTAGTATCTCCCTTTATATAGTAAATATCTCCCTTTATTTAGTATAGCTACACAAACTGTTAATGTTATATAAATTCTAAATAATAATACTTATAAATGCGCACTTCATGGTATAATGGCTAAAACTATGAACGAAAATACCATTTTTATTGTATGCATGGAGGCATGGAGCTGGTGGTTGGAAAAGTCTGTGATGTACTCTCCCTAGCTAACTGTATTTTCTAGTAAATTTGCCATATGTACGCCATGGCAGATAAAAACATAATCACATGGATTGCAGGCATATAGTATATTACTGCGGAAATATAAATGAGCTGTTCTGCCTGTTTTACGGACACATAAATAAAATGGTTGCACACATAAGGCTTAGGTCCAATGGGTGAAGATTTCTACAGTTCCTAACAACTGGGCCCCAGGACTACTGGAAAAAAAAGTACAGACGGCCCTAGACTTACCCCTACTGCAATGTGCTAACCACAGTTTGAGAGATGTGGAGTTTACTAAAAGCTTTACAATTAGAAAACTTCCACATTGAAAATGGAGATTGAAATATATATAAATATGTTATTCATTTCATTTGTGAATGTAAAAACTTCATATTATTAATACAGGCAACAGATGTAAAGGTCACAGTACATGAATGGATGCCGCCACCCATAACTTTTTACTCTGGAGGGAGCATTACAATATTTATTAGATATGGCTATAAATATAAATGGCTAAATCTTTGGGAAATGTTATTTACAACTCATTCTGTGAACAAATGAAATGGTCGCAGCAGTGCCATCAATATCCCTGTTAAATGTTCCTCCCTACCTTATTAAATTCTCATTGGATAATAATCAGGCAAAAAGGTAATTGCTTAATAAATGAAAGGATTACTAAACAAGTTAGGTTCATGATCTTATTACAAAAAAAATTACACAATATTTACTGTGGGTCCTCTAGTGTCTCTTATGCCTAGTACACACAGGCGGAATGTCAGGAGACACTGACTGGTTCAATGAAAACTGGCTGACATTCGGCCTGTGTGTATGTCGGGTGTACATGCTGGAAAACCAGCAGCTGACCGGCTCCCGATCAACGCTCTCAGCCAATGGCTGAGAGCACTAATCGGAGTGTTCTGGTGGCGGGGCCATCCCCGAGTGAGAACAGAATAGCTCAGAGGGGGGGGGGGGGGATCGCTGTACTAATGTCAGATCGTTAGCACAGCAGCTGTCAATATTTTTCGTTCAACCCACTGGGTGTGCTAGGCCTTTCTGTGTTCTTGCTATAATCTTCAGTCCTGAATATTACCTGTTTCCGGGAGAAGGGGCAGCCAGGCATGGTTGGATGGTAATTTACTCTCACTGTCCAGCACAGTCAAGGCCAGTTGTCTTTGTGAGGCAGAGATGCTGACTAAATCTGGCTTCCTGCAGTTGAAGCACTGACTACTTGCTGGGATTTCCAATATTCAATAGCAAATTTGGCTCAGGCATTTAAAACCAGGCTGGCCATAGATAATTAAGTCAGGTTTTTCACATTTATATCAATATAAAAATTTACACTTTTACATTGATATAAAACAAACACACTATCAGCACTCGAGCGCTAAAGGTCAGAAAAGGTCAGAACAGGAAAGTCTTCTCATTCGCTAATCCAGTTCATATGATGTCATAAAATCAGCTTTGTAGCTCCCTTCAGATAATCTTTAAACTGTACTGCAATACCAAGTAGTGAAAGTGAACCAGCCGCATGCATCACCTTTTCTACCACTGTATCTGTAAAATCCAAAAAAATACTCACAAGAAAAAAAAAATATGTTAAACTATTATAAATACTAATATATTCCTCCTTTACATCCTTTGTACAGCACCTGCTCATATCTTCATCCTTGAGATGATCAGTAGAAATACTTGTTTGTTAACATACAGGCAGTATAATGTAGCTGACACATTTCGAAGGACAAGGCCTCTTCTTAAGAGCTAACCTGCTAGTATACTTGCTTATCCCTAAATAGTAAAAACTAAATTAGAGGCAATATCGTCAATCCCCCTGTCAGTTACCAAAGGTGTGTTTCCATTGATCATCTCTAAAGATGGGGATTTAAGCAGGTCCTGTACAAAGGATGTGATGACTCTATTTTTAACATTCCTGTAAATATTTTATTGGATTTTAAAAAAAAAATTGGTGCTAAAAATGTTGCACACGGTGCATTGGTGCATGTGCCAAGCAGACTCCATTATTCTTCAAGACAGGTCCCTGTCCTAAGCTCAGTCTATATTCTGATTGCTACAGAAGATATCACTGTTCAAATTCCATCTTAACAGTTCACTTCCTTAAAACAAATAAATAAATAAATAATAGTATTACAGAAAATGTAATTTTCATATGGTTTTCCTCATGGTGTGCAAACGTTTCATTGTCAGCAAGAACACCCTGAAAACCAGAACTCTGCTGAAATATTGATGTCTATATCCAGCATTGTTAAATTATTTTACCAGTTATTACTTGGTTAAGTAAGGTAAACTTACACAGACAGGATTCTCTGTCTCTTTCAGTTATATTATACAGAGTACATCTTATGTCATATTCTCATTTTTCTGGGCATTTTTTTTTTGCCATTTTTAAGGAGTAACAAGATATGTTTAATGAAAGGTTTTACTTTATTTCCTGTTATTTCACATAACTGTACTATATACTATGGTACCTTACAGTAATATTAAAGCTTTATTTCAGATGCTATTAAAATAACTTGCAGGGCCAGTTCACACCATAGAAAGGCAGTCCAGATGGCTTCCAGATACTTTTTTGCATGGGTGTTTTAGATGTATTTTTCATGCGTTCCAGTGTTTTTGATGCATTTTTGATGCAGTCCAGTGCATTTCCCCTTCCTCCTTTTCCCTAACCTTAAGGACAGGTGTGTTCCGGCATGTTCCAGGGCGTTTTTGGTGCATTTTCAGCATTCCAGCACAGTCCAGTGCTGAAAAAATGCAGCATGTTTTACTTTTTTTTTTGGAACGGCATGCCCTGGAACTGCAAGCACTGGTGTGAACTATGCCATTGGAAACCATATAACCTACTTTCTATTTGTTTTTGATGCAGAAAAAAATGCACTGGACTGCATGTGGTGTAAACTGGCCCACAATCAATTCTCATGTTCTTGTATTTCCTTTTCATCTTCATACAGAATGAGCTTGTTCACTGAGTGCTTGCTCTAAGATCTGTTTTTACTACGGCTCCTTTCACTTGCAGGGTCCCATAAAGCTGCGCTTTGTGTCCGCTCCTGGCTGGGGCATGTACACACACGTGCATGCGCACATGCATACATAAAAAAAAAAGCATACAGACACACAGGCTAGGGATGATAGGGCAAGTAGTCCCAAAGAGGTTGATCATAGGAACTGCTCAATGTTCACTTCCCAACCCCAATCTCAGAAAAGCAATGCTTAGCGAACCGGGTCAGCTGCGGTGGTATGTTCTATGTGTAAGTGCTTTTACACATAGCTAACCAAATGCTTTAATGAGCAGTGCTTCATTAGTGGGTGCTATTACATTACAGTTAAAAACATAAAAAACTTTAATACCATTTAAATAATACTCTAAGTGCTAGATAAATCACCTTTTAAGAATGGAAACATAATGTAAATAACAATATGTACTAAGTTAAATAGCCGCCATGAGCCATTTACTGTTAACTTAAAAAAAATGTATTATTTTCCTTTCACACATCTCTGCCCTTGTAAAAAATGGTTTATAGTTTGTCTTTGCCTGAATAAAGTGTTGCAGTTCCGGAGATAAAGACACTTTGAGTCAAGCAATTAAATAGCTAAATAAACGAATCAGCAGAGCAGAAGTGGCAAATTTAATTACTGCTTAGCACTAGGAAGGGGAACTAATTATGGGGTTCATGAACCACATGTCACTTGTCTTCCAAACCATGTGTTTTGATTATTCTAGCTAAGGCTTTGTAATGTAGAAACAACTAAAGGCAGACATGAAGAACTATTCTGGCAACATGTTAACATGGCAAAAATGTGAACTCCTATTCCTTCAAAAGAAACATGTAGAACTTCACATTAAGGTCTAGTTCACACCTGTGTGTTTTAGGTGCAGTGTATTTATAAAAAAAGTCCTGCTTGCTGCATCTTTGATGCACTTTCATGAAAATGTATGCCATGTAGACTTCAATGGTAATGTGCCTAAACTGCATGTAAATTGTAAAACACAACTAGTGTTGAGCGAACACGGACTGTATTATTCGTGTTCGTACCGAATAATTGGATTTTTTGTACCCGAACACGGACACGGACACTTTACTGTATGTTCGGGTAAAAATCCGTGTTCGGTCGTTTTATTTCCGGGTTTTGCATGCTTTGGCGCTCTTTTCATGGCGGGCTTTCAACAGCCAATCAACAATCGTTTAACTGGTGTGCCTTAAGCCATCCCAGCCATGCCTGCAAATGTCTCAGTAGCTGTGATTGGCCGTCTGAAGCATGTGACCAAGTCTTTATAAGTTCGAGGCAGCCGCAGCGGCGTCATTATGCTGCTTAGATTCAGGGACAGAGCACACATCAACGTGCTGGCTGCTGATTAGGGAAAGATAGGCAGGAAAAAACCATTTGTGTCCGGATAGAATTGAGGGACAGGTCGGAGTGTTTAGGCAGGGCGAGTTGTAGGCATTTTAGGGATAGAGTCTGCTGAATTATATAGGGTCAGTGTCTTCTACAAACTACAATCGATATTGCTGTGTGGGGGGTGGGGTCTGCACTCAATCCTGATCTACGATCTCTTCTCAATCCTGTTAGGGACAGAGTCTGCTGAATTTTAGGGAAACTGTGTTCTACAAACTACAATCGATATTGCTGTGTGGTGTGGGATTGGAGATAGGCAGGTGTCAGTGATCCACATCCATTTTTCTGTGTGTGAGCTGCAGTGAACACAATCTTTTTGGGCTGCAGTGAACACAATCTTTTTGGGCTGCAGTGAACACAATCTTTTTGGGCTGCAGTGAACACAATCTTTTTGGGCTGCAGTGAACACAATCTTTTTGGGGTGCAGTGAACAAAATCTTTTTGGGGTGCAGTGAACACAATCCTTTTTGGTGTGCAGTGAACACAATCTTTGTGGGGTGCAGTGAACAAAATCCTTTGTGGGGTGCAGTGAACACAATCTTTTTGGGGTGCAGTGAACAAAATCCTTTTTGGGGTGCAGTGAACAACATCCTTTTTGGGGTGCAGTGAACACAATCTTTTTGGGGTGCAGTGAACAAAATCCTTTGTGGGGTGCAGTGAACACAATCTTTTTGGGGTGCAGTGAACACAATCTTTGTGGGGTACAGTGAACAGAATCTTTGTGGGGTGCAGTGAACACAATCTTTGGGGGGTACAGTGAACACAATCTTTGTGAGGTGCAGTGAACACAATCTTTGTGGGGTGCAGTGAACACAATCATTGTGGGGTGCAGTGAACTCAATCTTTGTGGGGTACAGTGAACACAATCTCATACTGAAGGTTTGAGGGTGCTGCCTGTTCCATACTCCCCCTACTCCTCATCTAGCCTTTTAGGGGTACAAACAATAGTAATTGGGGCCTAGTGTGGTTGTGTACGTGTGATATACATACACTTTTTTTGGATCATATTTTCTATTCCGCTATTTAATCAAAAACCTTTGGGGATCAGTTAAATTGGGGGATAGTCTGTGTTGGTACGTGTGAGAGAGATCCACCTTTCCAAGTTGTTGGGGTTCATCTCATACTTCTGAAGGTTTGAGGGTGCTGCCTGTTCCATACTCCCCCTACTCCTCATCTAGCCTTTTAGGGGTACAAACAATAGTAATTGGGGCCCAGTGTGGTTGTGTACGTGTGATATACATACACTTTTTTGGGATCATATTTTCTATTCCGCTATTTAATCAAAAACCTTTGGGGATCAGTTAAATTGGGGGATAGTCTGTGTCGGTACGTGTGAGAGAGATCCACCTTTCCAAGTTGTTGGGGTTCATCTCATACTTCTGAAGGTTTGAGGGTGCTGCCTGTTCCATACCCCCCCTACTCCTCATCTAGCCTTTTAGGGGTACAAACAATAGTAATTGGGGCCTAGTGTGGTTGTGTACGTGTGATATACATACACTTTTTTTGGATCATATTTTCTATTCCGCTATTTAATCAAAAACCTTTGGGGATCAGTTAAATTGGGGGATAGTCTGTGTCGGTACGTGTGAGAGAGATCCACCTTTCCAAGTTGTTGGGGTTCATCTCATACTTCTGAAGGTTTGAGGGTGCTGCCTGTTCCATACCCCCCCTACTCCTCATCTAGCCTTTTAGGGGTACAAACAATAGTAATTGGGGCCTAGTGTGGTTGTGTACGTGCGAGATACATACACTTTTTTTGATCATATTTCCTATTCCGCTATTCAATAAAAACCTTTGAGGATCAATTGAATTGCGGGATAGTCTGTGTCGGTACGTGTGAGAGAGATCCACCTTTCCAAGTTGTTGGGGTTCATCTCATACTTCTGAAGGTTTGAGGGTGCTGCCTGTTCCATACTCCCCCTACTCCTCATCTAGCCTTTTAGGGGTACAAACAATAGTAATTGGGGCCCAGTGTGGTTGTGTACGTGTGATATACATACACTTTTTTTGGATCATATTTTCTATTCCGCTATTTAATTTAACTGGGCCTCCATGCGAGACCTGTGTGCCTTGTTGCGCTGTTTTGAGTACTCCACCAACATGGCCAGTGGCAATGACGCCGTTCTCAGCTTAACTATCCCACTTCCATGCCTCCTTGAAAAAACAATTCGGGCGATGATGGAAGAGGATGTGGCACAGGATGAGGAGGAGGAGGAGGATGAAGAGGTAACATTTCCAAGGCTTTCAGGGCAGTCATTCGCAAGGGGCTCCGAGGGTGGGTTCCTGCACACGCAAACGCCAGGGACGCAATTGTCCAGCAGGGGCACAGTTCTGGAGGATGAGGAGGATGAGGAGGAGGAGGAGCTGGAGGAGGAGATGGAACCATGTTCACAGCAGGGTGGCACCCAGGCCAGCTCATGGCCATCACTGGTGCGTGGCTGGGGGGATACAGAGGACACGGACGATACACCTCCCACAGAGGACAGCCTTTCGTTGCCTCTGGGCAGCCTGGCACACATGAGCGATTACATGCTGCAGTGTCTCCACAACGACCGCCGAGTTGCCCACATTCTAACTTGTGCTGATTACTGGGTGGCCACGCTGCTGGATCCCCGTTACAAGGACAACGTACCGTCCTTAATTCACTCACTGGAGCGCGATCGCAAGATGCGCGAGTACAAGCGCACGCTGGTAGACGCCATGCTGCTGGCATTCCCATCTGACAGCGGGGCCACAGTGGAAGCACAAGGCAGAGGAGGAGGAGGAGGAGGTCGCCAACGCAACCAGGGCACCGCCAGCACCTCAGAAGGCAGGGTTAGCATGGCCGAAATGTGGAAAAGCTTTGTCAGCACGCCACAACAAACAGCAGCACCAGCAGCTCAGATGGAACGTCTTAGCAGGAGGCAGCATTTTACCAACATGGTGGAGCAGTATGTGTGCACACGCCTACATGTAGTGAATGACGGGTCTGCCCCCTTCAACTTCTGGGTCTCCAAATTGGGCACATGGCTTGAGCTTGCCCTTTACGCCTTGGAGGTGCTGGCGTGCCCTGCAGCCAGTGTATTATCTGAACGGGTATTTAGCACGGCTGGGGGCGTTATAACAGACAAGCGCAGCCGCCTGTCCAGAGACAATGTGGACAAGCTCACGTTCATTAAAATGAACCAGGCATGGATCCCACGGGACTTTTCCGTACCTTATGCAGAATAGCAATGGATACCGACCTTACCCACCCATTGTTCCATTTTTGCTCTTTCTCACTCTTTTGGGGTGTACCCTCATTTAAAATTTTTGAAAAGAAGCAGTGTTGGCTACCTCGTCCTCCTCCTCAGGGCCAGATTAATGTAGGGGCTATTGGAGCTGCAGCTCCAGGCCCCTACCTTTTATATAGGCCCCGGGTTGGCCATATTCACTGTTACCGCTCTTCTGTCACTTGTAAACACAGAAGTCTGGCTTCTATGCTCGCTTCCCCAGGCAGCACCCTCAGAACCTCCCCACACAGCGTGAAGGCCGGACAAGGAGGGACAGTTGGCGATGCATGGATGTGTTTATGGGCTTCAGAGACAGCATCCCATGTTGAATTAGGCATGCATGGCTGCACCCTTCCTCCTCTGGGTGCATGGCAAGGCACGGCCCTTAAGGCCCTTCAAAATCCTCAGCACCAAGCCCATGATGCTGTTAATCCGGCCCTGGTCCTCCTCCACCGCCGCTTCCACCTACACCGCCCATAGGTGTGCGCAGCCTATTGCATTAAGGTGTGCACCCCAAAGTTGAAATACACATGCATGTGTTTGCCAGCAGGGAGAGTAATGTATCGGGGCCATGTACCTGTAGGCAAGGAGAAATAGAGCAGAGCAGGTCCCAGGGAGATCTTTCCCATCTCCTCACTGGCAATGCTATGTGCCCTAGGTGATTAGGGTGTGCCCAGGCACACCCAGCACACCCTGTGCGCACGCCTATGTCACCGCTAGGCTTGTGACGGTATCAGATTTTCATGCTGCGATTAATTGATTAAGGTTTTGCCACGGTATACGGTATTATCACGGTATTCTATTATTAAATTTAAATTATTAAATTTCCACCTCACTTCAATTTCATTGCTGAATTTAGGGGCTTTGGTTCACTTATGCACATTATTATATAGTCAGTCAGTACAGACTCTGTGAACCAGGCCTAAAATAGGTCATCAAGCAGTGTCTGGCCTAACTGGTGATAACTGGTTCTGGCGCTCGGCTCCGATCCGATGGCCTGGTCATTAAGAGGGCAAATCCTTGTGGTCAAGAAGTGGTTAAACCTGAAGGAGGTGTTGTTTATAAATTACTTTACTATTGCTTTAGGCCTGGTTCACATGTATGCGGGTTGGTGGTTCACATTTGCACAGGCATAGCAGCCCATTGATTTGAATGGGCTGCTATGCCCTCATTTTCCGCAGAAAAAAGGTGCATGCAGCATTTTTTTAAAATTCAGTGGCCTTGAAATCCATCCTGCTTTTGCACCATGCGACTAACCTGCAGTTCCTGCTCTGGCAAGCTTTCTGCATTTTTTGTATACGTGGGCACGGCATTTAAAAATAAACAGTTTGCGTGTGCAGCAACGGCAGGTAAGTCGCATGGTGCAAAAGAAGGATGGATTTCATGGCCACTGCATTTTTTTAAATTCTGCATGCACCTTTTTTCAGCTGAAAACGCAGGCATAGCAGCTCAAGCCCATTCACATCAATGGGCTGCTATGCCTGTGCAAATGTGGGCCCCCAACCCGCATACATGTGAACCAGGCCTAAAGCAATAGTAAAGTCATTAATTGGTTAAACCTGCAGGAGGACCGGTGTTTTTATCTATTAATGACTTTACTATTGCTTTAGGCCTGGTTCACATGTATGCGGGTTGGGGGCCCACATTTGCACAGGCATAGCAGCCCATTGATGTGAATGGGCTTGAGCTGCTATGCCTGCGTTTTCAGCTGAAAAAAGGTGCATGCAGAATTTAAAAAAATGCAGTGGCCATGAAATCCATCCTTCTTTTGCACCATGCGACTTACCTGCCGTTGCTGCACACGCAAACTGTTTATTTTTAAATGCCGTGCCCACGTATACAAAAAATGCAGAAAGCTTGCCAGAGCAGGAACTGCAGGTTAGTCGCATGGTGCAAAAGCAGGATGGATTTCAAGGCCACTGAATTTAAAAAAAATGCTGCATGCACCTTTTTTCTGCGGAAAATGAGGGCATAGCAGCCCGTTCAAATCAATGGGCTGCTATGCCTGTGCAAATGTGGGCCGCCAACCCGCATACATGTGAACCGCCAACCCGCATACATGTGAACCACCAACCCGCATACATGTGAACCAGGCCTAAAGCAATAGTAAAGTCATTAATAGATAAAAACACCGGTCCTCCTGCAGGTTTAACCACTTCTGGATCGCAAGGATTTGCCCCTTTAAAGACCAGGCCATCGGATCAGAGCGCCAGGACCAGTCATCACCAGGTAGGCCAGACACTGCTTGATGGCTATATAATAATGTAATGTGGGCTGCTAGGCGTGTGTGTGTGTATATATATATTTATTAGAGCTGCACGATTCTGGCCAAAATGAGAATCACGATTTTTTAGCTTGGAATAAAGATCACGATTCTCTCACGATTCTCTGTGTAACAAAAAAAAAAAAAATTGGGATAACTTTACTGTTACGTTTTTTTTTTTTTTTTTATTCATTAAAGTCTAATCATTGCGTTTGAAAGACTGCTGCGCAAATACAGTGTGACATAAAATATTACAACAATCGCCATTTTATTCTGTAGGGTCTCTGCTAAAAAAATATATAAAATGTTTGGGGGTTCTAAGTACTTTTCTAGCAAAAAAAAAACTGATTTTAACTTGCAAGCTGCAAGTGTCAGAAAAAGATCCAGTCTTTAAGAGGTTAAACTTCCTTTCTCCCTGGCAGAGGGAAGGAAAAGATACAAATGTAATCATTTTTGTTTATAGTTAGGAGACTTAATGCTGAAAGGTGTTAGCTGAGTGAGTGAATGAGTCATCCAGCTCACTGAAATGTATCAATTCACAAGTCAGGCAGACTTGACAGAGAAACTCGGTATTTTAAAAATGCCACAATAACAATACCGTGGCTATGCAATACCGCGATATATCGAATTACCGAAAACCGGCATATGTCTAGTCACCGCCACATCCACCACCACCTCAACCTCCCTCCTACTCCATATGGGCCTCGTCCTTCAGAGATGAAGAAGAACATTGTTTTATTTTTCTGTTTTTTTTTGTTGTTTTAAGTTATTTCCCTATCCACATTTGTTTGCAGAGCACTTGCCATGCTCTTAATTACGTTTTGCTGCCATTTGCAGCACTCTAGCCCTTTCCTTTGGTGTTTTAGAGCCATTTTAGTGCCTTAAAGTTCGGGTCCCCATTGACTTCAATGGGGTTCGGTGTCCGGGAAAAGTTCGGTAAAAGTCCGGGACACGGACCCGGACTTTTTTTTAAAGTTCGGCCGAACCCGTCGAACACGGACATCTAGGTGTTCGCTCAACCCTAAACACAACCCAACTAAAATGTACAGCAGAGATGTGAACTGGCCCTAAGTGATAAACACATTTCTCTATCACAAGTTAAGGAAACAACATTAAAGTAGAAAAAAAGATACTAAACTTATTGGGAAGTTATTTCAGAATGATATACTAGAAAATGTTGCCATATCAAAGATAAAAGTCCTATATTTTTAATAACAGACCATTTTAACAGTATTATTAACCTACAGTAACACATTAAAGCGGAGTTCCACCCTGGAATTTTTTTTTTTTTAAAAATACCCCCGGGACAGTCAGGGCTAGTGCATTCCACAATGACTAGCCTCTGATCTGTCCCGGGTTGCACTTACCTGTTAGGACAAATACTTACCTTGAAAACGTCTTGTCCAGCGCTGCCATCTCAGGTGTGGGCAGCTTGAAGCCAGCGAGATCCTCTTCAGCGTCCTCTTCCGCCTTCTTCGGTCCCACGATGCCCTGCGCCGGCCCCGCCGTCACTTCCGGGTCGCGCGCGTCATCCCTCCACAGCTTCTGGGCATGCCCAGAAGCTGTTTAGAAGGGGATGACGCGCGCGGCCCGGAACTGACGTCGGGGCCGGTGCAGGCGCAATTATTCCTGGGAGCTATGACGTTCAGCTCCCAGGAATCATTGCAGAGCCAGGAAGTGACGACGGGCCGCGGCCGAGGAAGGAGGAAGAAGGAAGTAAGGTAAGTATATTTTCTTCGCTACGAGGTAAGTAAGTAAGGTGACCCGGAGCGAGAAGATGGAGGTAAGTATAAAATGAGGGTGGAACTCCACTTTAATGGCTTGATTTTCTAAAGAATAAAGTGCACTCAAACACACTTGTAGTACCCAACCAAGTACTGAAAGTAACTTCTAGTACCCATCAAAGGAGAAGACCTCAATTTAGAAAAAATCCTCTGTACATGGTTGGACTTTTTACAACGCATATATGTTCAAGTTGCCCGTGCTTCACTGCACTGCACATTTGGCAGGCGGATACCTCAGGGTACATTTACACAAAGGCAAAACAAAATGCCTCAACTGACAATTGCTCTTATAGCAAGCAGTGCCTAACCTCATATGTCAATGCAGGTGTGTTGAGAAGGTGCATTGAGATACCTGTTACAATAAATGGCACTGCAGGGCACTGACACACATAGAAAACATTCTATTTGCTAGTAGCAATAACATCTGCTCTACAGTTATCTTCTAGTGCCCAAGCTTTTCCCTATTATTCTTGTGGTACTGTCAATATTTGAAATACTTTATGGGAACAATTTTATGCTTCATTATAATTATGCAAGACAAATATCTTCTTTTTCAGTTGTTAGCAGTACTTTTAGGTATAAAATGATGAGGAACACTTTCTGACTCTAAAGCCAAATCTGAATCGTGTTTTCTTAGTTATAATATTTAAAAAAATATAACAGAACTAAACAAACTGAGCTGTAGCAGCTTAGTGTTGTGTGGGTTTTCTGAGTACTTTGGTTTCTTTCCACACTCCAAAGACATGCTGGTAGGTTAGTTGGTCCACCTTCTAAGCACCTCCTGACTCACCCCTAAGCATTATGTGGGAGAAAACGCTATAGAAATACAAATTTAAAAAAATAAGGGAGATTTACTAAAACTGGTGCACACAGAATCTGGTACAGCTGTGCAAGGTAACCAATCAGCAATGAATTGCACAGAGCGGCCCTGAACCTCCTCTTCTCAGCAGGGCAGCGCTCCTGGTTCCCCCTCTATGTCCAGTGCAGCTTCCCACTTGTGCCCATTGACACAGACAGTGGGACTTGGCCCCCCGCTTTCTTGTCACTGGAGTTGATTGACAGGAGCAGGAGCCAATTCTATCAATCTGCCCACTAGGGAAGGAGACAGCGGCGAGAGCCGCTACTCTTGTGCACGTTACTGGATTGGATCGAGCTCAGGTAAGAATAAGGTGGCGGTGCTGGGGAGGTGCATTGAATGCATTAAGTAAAAAAAAACATTGAGGCTCTAGAACCACTTTAATTTAACAAGCTAAAGTTAGAAGCGGATTGGTTACTATGCACAGCTGCACCATATTCTGTGTGCACCAGTTTTATCAAATCGCCCCCAGTATTTGATGCAGTTCTAGAACAGTCAGACGTTTAATAAAAAAAAAAAAAAAGACCACTGCACAGGAAAGAAACAAGGTGCCTCTAGGCAAAATGTAAGGAACTGCTAATGATATTGACATCTATGTCGGTAGAAAAACCCTGCTGCCTTATATGTCATGTATGGAACTGTATTGTAGAACCTGTTGCTGGGTGCCCAGGACAGAAGGTCAGTCACGACTGAGTAAGAAAATGTCTCCCACTTTATACAGCCTTCTTTCTAAATATCCTTTTTTTGGCTAATTTGTATAATTACTCCTGTATAAAATATGTACAGTCTGATGCCTTTTAAGAAACAATACCCAAAGGTTGCCTTACATAAAACGTGTAGCCTTCATCTGGGGTTCCTAACAAACTTTATAAAACTGTAGTCTAGGTATGTCAATTTTTACATAGTTACATTGATCCTGCTTGGACCAATATAAATATGTATGTGCCATACCTCAGGGATCCCCGTGGAAGCTGGAAGTCACTAGTAGTCACTATCACAGTAATCTCCACTAGCTTCCAGGTCCTGTGTCTATCAGCTGTCCTGCTACTTAGTGAACACATTAGGCTGCCTGCTAAGCACAGGCACCATTCAGGTAACATTTTTCATTTTCTCAGTGGATGCAAATTGTTCTTTGATTGGAAAAGGTGGAGAGGAAGGACAGTGATGCCAAGCTCTCCACCTTGTCCAATCAAAAAATGCTTTGCATTCATTGAGAGAATACAAAGTGTATCCTGAATGGCGCCCATGCCGAGCAATGGCCCCTTCTTTGTTCACAATTCAGCATGATACTCCAACAACCTCAAATTAGAAAACTACAAGGTACACAATTTATTTTACCCACACCCAATGGGGGGGGGGGGGGGGTTGGAACTACTCCACTATTTTATAAACTGCATACAGAGAACTTCAACCCCAATGGATGCAAGCTCAACCTCCCCCATATGCTATAGAGTATTATAAGAAATATAAGAAATCAATTAATTTTATAATAAACATTGTATATATTAACTCTCACAAGTGGGGAACAAACTATGTGCACACACTCCATATGAATGCAAGAATTATCACCATCTTTAATCAAGGAAAAAGTTATTTAAAAGAACACATGACAAATGAAAAGACATTTAAAATCAAATTGCAGCAAACAAGACTCCCTTTCCATTCCTGTCATATACTATCCACTGGTATTTTAAAGTGGTAAAAGTAAACATAGACAGTTGGCTGTCAGATAGCATGTATATTGTTGGACTAGGGGTTCATTTCTAAGGGCTCATAGCTCCCTAAATTGCCTCCTCAATGCAAAGATATTTCACAAGAGCCACTCTTGAATATGGCATATGTAAGTTCCTTGTAGAGTTGTGCATCAAATAGGGGAGTGAACCAACTTCATGATGGTACTTTTCATTAAACACATTGTTATTCCTTTTAATTTATGTGAATTAATCTACATATTAATTCACATATATATTTATATATATAATGTTTAATATATAATGAATTTATTTCTTATATGTCTTATATTACTCTATAGAATATGGGGGAGGTTGAGCTTGCATCCATTGGGGTTGACGTTTGTGTATGCATTTCACAATTCAGCATGGCAGTTGCTCAGAACAGGACATGGAAGCTAGTGGAGATCAATGTATTAGTGGTGCCTACTACAGGGATTTCCAATTTTCATGGGGATCCCACAGGTTTGGCACATATATAATTACATTGGTCGAGCTTGGAAAAATGACTGTACCTAAACTTCAACTTTAACAATATTCACACAAAAACATTTAAAAGAACCAGCTTGGTTGTATTTAGGGTTTCATTGCTTTCTGACAAATGTATAGAGAGTGAGAGAACCATAGAGAATGATGCATACATTATTATAGTGTATGTAATGTGTGTAAAGTGTATATAAACAATAACCATCATAAGCACATTATATCTCTGCCATTCAAAGAAATTGTAGCATGGAGCACAGTTAATAATTTAGAGCCTTAGAACTCCATTTAGAACTCCATGTAATGTTTATAAAAATCTACAAGTAAATGTTATTAGCTTTAAAATCAAATTGCTTTGCCTTAGTCCTAGCTGAAATCATTATAGGTGACACACATATTTTGGGAGGTTGGTGAGATTGCTGCTTTCAAAAGCTTTCTAATGTCTAAATGGATGCGACCAAGGAGTGTGCTTTGTAGAGAATATGATGTATGCCAAATATATTGCATTTTAAGTTATTTCTGAGTTAACTGATAAGTGCTGGTAGCTTATGCTGGTGTTGGGATCCAACGAGTTATTTAACATAAACATTTCTTTTTTTTAAAAAAGTGTTGGCTCTAAACCAGCAGGAATTGAGATGAAAACTCGATATTGTATTAATGCAGATAGGAAACACAGAAAAAGTCAGCATTACCTTCAGGATAATGGCGTCCCGCTTATGCTTTCTAAAAGAGATATGACCACACAGCTGCCCATCTCCCAGGATGCACACAAAGATATGATATTTGCTTATTTCAGTCAGTCTCCCCAAAAGAATGCTCTTTTTATGCTTTTATGAAATAGCTCATTCTCATGGCATTCATTTATATGCACACTCTGCTTCTTTCCTGCTCACTACAAAAATAAAAGAAGCCTGTGGAACATGGATGAGGAGGAATCGGCCCATTTGTGAAAGGCTGAATGTACAATTACAATTCATTCCTACAGTCAGATGACGGGGCCCGTAACACCCTATACATTGTTAGCAGGAAAAGAATTGCACAATATAGTCACAGATTAATACTGAGCAGCAAATTCTTCCCACTCATTTGGCTGGCCATATTATCCTACTGAAGGTGTTTGAAGCATGGATTGCAGGGGGAATTGATATCCGTTTGCATTCATCCAATTTACCTGCATTATCCTCCTGGGATTCATGGCATTAAACAACAGCTTCCACAGGTCAAGAGTGCTAACTTAATTATATTTCTTCCCCCTACATCACTGCTACTTCACTGTGAAGGGAAGACTGATGTAGGGGGTCAGCTGCAAACAAAAGGAGGTCTCCGTGATCACAGGGTGACAGGATGAACAACCATGTTGTCTCTGAACTTGAATGGATACCGGTTTGTCATTGAAATGTTCGGGTAAAATGAAAACAAGACATTAATCCTTTTTGCTGAACAGATGCCAGGTTCTGCTCGCTGGCAGAATATCTCATACTAATTCTTAGCAAAAGGAATAATTTGTCTCGTTCATTCATCTCTGCCTAGGATTTCTATTGTACAAGTTATTGTCACAAGAACGTAGACATTGCTTGGATAACCCATGACCACACCGTTGCCATTTAGGCATCACTGGCATATGGATGAGCTCCGAGCTATATTTATGTGTACAGCTGTGAATGCATTTTATTATTAATATTTTTATTGCTACCGAAAGGGAACAATAAGATTTATGATTAAAACTGTACAGATAAGATACACTTATTTAGACCAGCTGGCATTTGGTAAAAATTCCTAAAGCATATCTATATTCAAAATGTAAAATCATATATTTGTTTCTACCTTGTATTTCAATTATTTCTAGCCTACTCCTATTACTCTGAAGGATCTTGAGCTTTGTAAACTTACTTTGTAAAGACCCCCCACCAGTGTTTGATTTGTAAGGGGGCAAAAGGGGAAAATGCCCTGCCAGAGGTGGCCTCAGACTTATTTTAGAAAATAATTCAACTTATTTTCTCTCAAGACTCCAGTATTGTGTTCTTTGAGCAAAAGTTGTCCAGTTTGCAGCTTTTGCCAAGCTTCAAACATGTTTCACTTCATCTCAACAGGCAGTTTTATGATGTTTTATGATGAATACCAGGTGTTAAAGTGGGTGTAAACCCCATTCATGAAATCTGAGCTGGACACATATATCTTTAGTGTTTACTTATCTCTCTCCAAAGCCCTAAGTCCTGTGTTGTTCTGCTGCTCCGTTCCTCTGTTATCAGCATGATAACTTCTGACAAGTTCTCCAACACAGCAGATTAAAAGCAGATGAAAATTTGTGTCGGGGAAGGGACTTAGAGACAGATAAGCAGAGAGCTGGTTTATTCACAGCACGGCTCTGCAAGTTTCTTCATTCCTCTGCCTATGTGGAGGGGGGAGGGGGGTGTGCGCCTTTCCTCTTATCAGCTCACACACAGTGTAAGCCTAGACTTCCCTCCCACTGCTGAAACAGGAAGACATGTTTGTAACACAATGTTCACTTTCTAACGAATGTATAAAGCTGAAGACAGCAGATATACATGAAAAACGTATGTAGGGAAACTTATCTCATCTCTGTGTATCATCTGAGGCAGGGTCGGTACAAGGGTTGGGTGGAAGGGGGCACTTGCCCTGGGCGGTGTTTTAATCTGTGGTGAGGGGGGGCGCACTGGGAGCTACCATTGCTGCTCCTGCCTCACTGACAGGAGTGACTGCGCCGTATCTTCACTGCATATCTACTGATTCCTGACTCCTCCGCTCATCCAACTCTGCCTTATCTACTGCAGCTACTAATCACTCTCTCCTCCCACACTCCCATCCTCACCTTGCTGTCCTTCCCGGGACACCTCACCGTCTTCCCTGGTACTCTCACTTGTCCGGCTCATCCCTGCTTCGCCTCGCCCACACCTCTCTCTACCTTTCCTGCACAATCATACAGTCAAGTCAATAAGTCAGCACCGATCCTCCCTGCTTCTCTGCCCTGTTGATTTTTCCCCTTCTCCTTCTCTTATCTGTTGTTCTGTCTATAAATCTTCACTACACATTTCCTGCAGCCTCTGGTCTCAGCTTAGCATTCCACAATCCCTTTCCATCTTAGTTTGCTTTTAGCTCTTGTTATTGTCCTGTCCCCATCATGCAGCCTAGCACTCCATCACTTTGCTCCTCATTAGCATGTGTGGTTTACCTGCAATTTTAGGTGCACTTCCATTAAATCTTATTAAACTGTGTGTTTTCATGAAAGCAAATCACAGTCCTGCATGCTGCATCTTTGATGCACGTTCAGAAAATGCACAGTCCATGAGAATTCATTGGGAGCGCACCTTAAACTGCAGGTAAACAGCACATACAATTGCAATGCAGACAAACCCCAGCGCACCAGTGTGAACCCGCTATAAGGCTTGTATATCAGGATTGTGCACAAAATTGTGGCTTTCCTGATGAACACAGAAGCACACGTTCCTTTTAGTAGATGCTCAGCAGTGCCATTATTAGTTAAGAGCACCCCCACACATCTGCTAACACACTCATGTTCACACACACCAAACCACATGGTGCCGCAGTGGTTTGGTGTGGCACATTTTTAGAAAAGGGTCATGGACTTATTTCCCCTATTTTTCACCTGTAGGGAAACCTATTGAGCAAAACATTTTGGGATGCATAGCATCACAGCTGCATCATGTGCATACCCCATACGGCTGCATTTGAAGCTAAAAGGGGTGGAGACAGTAAAACTGCAGCTCAACCACCTTTATTTATGACCTCCCCAGTACAAGTGTAAGCAAGGCCATAGGGCTCATTCACACAGGTGAGAGGAAGGTAAAAATAGGCAGTTGAGCTGCAGTTTTAGTGCCCCAACTGCCCACCTGAACAAGGAGATGTTGTCAGTCAGGTCTGTATACTTCGCAAAATTGAAATGGCATGTACTGCACACAATAGAGGCACAGTAGTTCAGCATTTTTAGGGGTAAAACAGGAGGTAGAAACATATGGTCCCCTCACCACCTGTCAAACACCAGCAATGATAGCCACATGTTTAAATGAACCCTTAGATACCTTTCTCCCCCCTTCCTCCCCCAGAGCCCCCCTAGAGCCCTTTAAGCCCATGCCCCCTTCAGAGTCCACCTCCCCTCCCTCATCCCACTGACATAGATGCCAATCAGTCTGTCTCAGATTGACACCAACAACATTCTATAGCAGCATCATTTCCTCCTAGTGTTACCGTCAACACAGGGATATTTTTTCCATATAGTGACACTGCAGAAGCAGGGACAATTTTCCCCAGGGACACCACCAATGCTGGGACATTTTTCCTTCCAGTGACACCACCAACCACTACCCCATATGTGTGCACCAATTTTATACTCTCCAGGTTGCTGCAGTGTAACAGTGTAACACTAAATACTATTTCACTGCATGTCACAAACATTGCAGACCTTGCACCACTATTAGTCCAATCCCAGTGAGGGGCGCATTTTGCGATCTTTGCCCTGGGTGTTGGATGACCTTGTCTCAGCACTGATCTGAGGCTGTTCACTTCACTGGGTATATGTGAGGGTTTACATCTACTTTAATATATCTCTTAGAATAGATTTGAGCATGATGGCCACCAGTTGTTTGAGAGAAAGATCATTCAGCAAATTGGCACTGATAAAGAATTATCTGAGAACCGTGATGACCCATGAAAGATTAAGTGCTCTGAGCCTACTGACTGTCCAGAGCAGAAACTTAAAGATGATACAGTTTGTTGAGTTAGTTAAACAATTTGCAGATGCAAAGTGCAAGAAGAAAGACTTATTGTTAATATTGTAGTGTGATGCATAACTGTGATGTATCACTTGCCAGTTCCAATTACCTGTGTAATGTAAATGTTGAAATAAAAAGCATAAAGGGTCTTCTTTGGAATCTAACTTTTTTTTTTTTTAAATTTAGAAAAATGTGGTTTAATATTTATTTCAGTTCACTTTTTCATTTGTCATATAATTTAGTTGATATGTTCAGGGGCCCCCTAACTTGAACTGCCCTGGTCCTCCCAAGATCTAAATCTGGCACTGTCCCCCACACATTTATTTCCTTGAATTCTATGACATGTATGCCATGTGAGTAGGCACTGCTGTACCACACATTTCACAGAGCTTGCAGATGAGTTTTAGGAGGTACCATGGGGCATGTGGTCTTTGGCAATTTAAAGTAAACAGTGGAGGAGAAGCTGCAAAGCATGCAAGGAATCCAGGAAGTTGTTAAAAGAGATGGCCAGCAGACAGGCAGAACTCACAACAAGACAGGAAATTTTTCAAGTAGGCAAATATTGGATTGTCAAAAAAGTACCTATTTTTATTATTACAATGCTGATGTCATTAAATGAAATTTTATGCTGTGGCCATAGAACTTATTTACCCCTTCCCACTGGCCTCCTATATGTGGCAGCCAGGCCCGGACTGGGACAAAAAATAGGCCCGGGCATTTTAGGCTGAGCAGCCCATTTTTTTTTTTTTTTTAAACAAAATGACCAATGATGAACAACTACCGGTTTCTCTGTTTTTTAGTTATATTTAACCTGCACACCCATGCGATCCGATTCTGCAAATCGCACTGTGTTTTGAAAACCGATTGCGGGGTGTCGTTAACCTAACATACACTCTGCAATCTGTTTGCATGGACGGGTTGCTATTTAGATGCAGTCCGCATTTGGTGTGAACTCAGGCTAAGAGATAACAGGTAATTTTAGGGTACATTAAAAATATATTACCCAATTTTTGGGTAAAATATAAAAGATAGGGGATAGGGATGACATCAGTAGTGGTGGTGGTGGGATAGGGATGACATCAGTAGCGGTGGTGGTGGGATAGGAATGACATCAGTAGCAGTGGTGGTAGGGATAAGGATGACATCAGAAGCAGTGGGAATAGGAATGACATCAGTGGCAGTGGTAGTGGGAATTGGGATGACATCAGTGGCAGTGGTAGTGGGAATTGGGATGACATCAGTGGCAGTGGGTATTGGGATGACATCAGTGGCAGTGGGGATTGGGATGACATCAGTGGCAGTGGGGATTGGGATGACATCAGTGGCAGTGGTGGTGGGGATAGGGGTGACATCAGTGGTGGTGGGGGATAGGGGGGACATCCGTGGCAGTAGTGGTGGGGATAGGGGTGACATCCGTGGCAGTGGTGGTGGGGATAGGGGTGACATCCGTGGTGGTGGTGGTGGGGATAGGGGTGACATCCGTGGTGGTGGGGATAGGGGTTACATCAGTGGCAGTGGTGGTGGGGATAGGGGTGACATCAGTGGTGGTGGGGGATAGGGGTGACATCAGTGGCAGTGGTGGTGGGGATAGAGGTAAGATCAGTGGCAGTGGTGGTGGGGATAGAGGTGACATCAGTGGCAGTGGTGGTGGGGATAGGGGTGACATCCGTGGTGGTGGGGATAGGGGTGACAACAGTGGCAGTGGGAATAAGAATGACATCAGTGATAGTGGGGATTGGGATGACATCAGTGGCAGTGGTGGGGATAGGGATGACATCAGTGGCGGTGGTGGTGGGGATAGCGATAACATCAGTGGGAATGATGAGGATAGGGGTGACATCAGTGGCAGTGGTGGTAAGGATAGGAATAACATCAGTGGCAGTGGTGGTGGGGATAGGAATGACAATGTCTGCCACTGATGTCATCCCTATGCTCATCACCACTGCCACTAATGTCATCCTTATCCCCACCGCTACTGATGTCATCCCTATCCCCCCCATCACCACTGCCTCATGGGAGGGGGGGAGAGATCAGACAGAGGGATGGCGGTGGGAGAGATGGGATCTGGTAGAGGTATGGCGGTGAAAGAGATGGGATGCGGCAGAGGTATGGGATCAGGCAGAGGTATGGCAGTGGGAGGGATGGGATCAGGCAGAGGTATGGCGGTGGGAGAGATGGGATCAGGCAGAGGTATGGCAGTGGGAGAGATGGGATCAGGCAGAGGTATGGCAGTGGGAGAGATGGGATCAGGCAGAGGTATGGCAGTGGGAGGGATGGGATCAGGCAGAGGTATGGCGGTGGGAGAGATGGGATCAGGCAGAGGTTTGGCATTGGGAGAGATGGGATGAGGCAGAGGTATGGCATTGGGAGAGATGGGATGAGGCAGAGGTATGGCATTGGGAGAGATGGGATGAGGCAGAGGTATGGCGGTGGGAGAGATGGGATGAGGCAGAGGTATGGCGGTGGGAGAGATGGGATGAGGCAGAGGTATGGCGGTGGGAGAGATGGGATGAGGCAGAGGTATGGCGGTGGGAGAGATGGGATGAGGCAGAGGTATGGCGGTGGGAGAGATGGGATGAGGCAGAGGTATGGCGGTGGGAGAGATGGGATGAGGCAGAGGTATGGCGGTGGGAGAGATGGGATGAGGCAGAGGTATGGCGGTGGGAGAGATGGGATGAGGCAGAGGTATGGCGGTGGGAGAGATGGGATGAGGCAGAGGTATGGCGGTGGGAGAGATGGGATCAGGCAGAGGTATGGCGGTGGGAGAGATGGGATCAGGCAGAGGTATGGCGGTGGGAGAGATGGGATGAGGCAGAGGTATGGCGGTGGGAGAGATGGGATGAGGCAGAGGTATGGCGGTGGGAGAGATGGGATGGGATGAGGCAGAGGTATGGCGGTGGGAGAGATGGGATGAGGCAGAGGTATGGCGGTGGGAGAGATGGGATGGGATGAGGCAGAGGTATGGCAGTGGGAGGGATGGGATGGGATGAGGCAGAGGTATGGCAGTGGGAGGGATGGGATGGGATGAGGCAGAGGTATGGCAGTGGGAGTCTGTGTTTTTAAATTGTGCTGCTGGCCTGCTGCCATTCTTTCCTTACCTGTTGTTGAGGTCTTGGCTCCTGTCCTGGTCGTGGGTGGTGGTGTTAATGCAGCTCCAGGGCAGGCACTAACTTGACACTGACGACTCCTCCACACTCTGACTCACTTAAGTTCAGACAGTCACTGTCTCAGACTCAGACACACTGTCAGTGTCTGTCTGCGGCGACGGCGACTGCTCACTTCCCGCTTCTTCCTGTGACAACAAGGCAGCATGGGGTCCCCGCCGGCCTCTAGCTCCACCCCCGGCCTTCACTTCACTTCACAGTCACACGGACGGTCCACCCACCGACTCCACCCCCTCCTGAGCTACGCTGGAGCCTGGATGCCGCTGCGGAGCCGGCTGCCAGCTGAGCAAAGTTAGGAGTGGGGAGTCGGGGATAGCGGCGGGCGGCCAGATTGCCGTAATGCGGGGCCCGGGCAGTCGGGGACAGTGGCGGGGTGGGCGGGCGGCCAGATTGCGGTAATGCGGCGGCGGCCCTCAGACTCCGCGGAATCGGCCGCGGAGAGGCAGGCAACGGCCGGACGGCGGACACTGTCTTCCATTATAGTGCGCCTGGCGCTGGACTCGGAGCAGAGGCCTCGGCGGCCCACCGGGCATATGCCCGCTGTGCCCAATGGTCAGTCCGGCCCTGGTGGCAGCATTGCATTGGCTGGTGGCATTGTGCTGAAAGCATGCCCAGCACTGTGACCAATCTGTCATTGACAGCTACTAGGGACTGTTTACGATCGGGAGGTGCAGGGTGCATTTATATCATTTATATAATTTTAACTAGCAGAGGGACACATACTTTTAAAACATTAAGGGCAGGGAAGCAAGCCATGAGCAATAATACCATATACAGTATAAGCTGCATCCAAGGTTTGCTTTTTTAGATTTGTGGGGTGAGGTAAACTATACTGAAAAGTTTGGTAATAGGTACAGCTATCATTTAAAGTGACAGAAAACAATATCCTTATTCTCCAAAAACAATCCATACATATGCACTGCTTAATGGTCTAGTAATATGTCCTTTATAAAATCATCTCTTAATATGTTTTTCTGCCTCCGTGTTAAATCCTCTTCCTTGACCTTTCTCTTTTATTCTCAATCAATTTGTTTAGAAAGAGCAGTCACATGCATTGCTCTATGCACATCCCATAGTACATAGTCCATTTTGGGAGTGAGAAAAAAAGGCTGATTGCATTCCTACATACAGTGGGACCATAGGTGTGTGCAGCCTATTGCATTAGGATGTGCGTACCAAAGCTCAAACGTGCATGCATGTGTGTGTATTCATGTAAATAAATAAATATATATATATATATATATATATATATATATATATATATACACACATGTATATAGTGTGTATATATATATATATATATATATATATATATACACACACACAAACTCACATAAATAAATGTAAACAAACATTTTAATAACCACTTCCCCTGGTTGGATGTCATATGACGTCATGGATTTGAGTGGAGATATCTGAATGATGTCTTCAGCTACAGGCATCATCCAGATATCTTTTTTTCAGCCAGTGATTCCCTGCAGTGTAAAATCCATCTTAGCGGCTGTTTAGCTGCTTGATTGCTTTTTCCGTCCCCTCCCCTGTCCTCCAGGGCTTCTCTGGGCACTCCCGTGCGATTGGGGAGAATGGATCCGGCGGCAGCGCTGGATTACCATAGAGCTGGCCGTGGGCCACATAGTCCCCGGCCATCTGTATGACCCTCGGAGGCCAGAAGCAACGTCATGACGTCACTGCCAGCTCTGGCAGATGTAAACACTGCCATTTTTTTACTGGAATCATGAGATCAATTTTTTTTTTTGATCGCAGGCTTAACAAGAATAGAGGAGAGATATGGGGACTTATAGACCCCATATCTCTCCATAAAGAAGACCTGTCATGCCCTATTCCTATTACAAGGGATGTTTACATTTGTTGTAATAGGAATAAAAGCAATCAAAAAATGAAGAGAAAGTGTAAAAATAAAAACTAAAATAAACAATTAAACAATTAATTTAATTTTATTTTTTAAAGCCCCCCCTCCTGCTCACACGCAGAAATGAATGCAAATGTAAACGGTATTCAAAATACACATGTGAGGTATCGCTGCGATCGTTAGAGTGAGAACAATATTTCTAGCACTACAGTAGATCTCCTCTGTAACTCTAAGCTAGTAGCCTGTAAAATCTGCGTCACATGGGTGATTGGGGTGTGCCCAGACACATCCGGCAAACCCTGTGCCCAAGCCCATGAGTGGGACCAGGGAGAACAAACATAGCCACCATATAACAGGAAGCTGTTTGGAAATTTGGTGGAGGCTGAGAACAATAGAAGGTACTTTTTCAATTAAGAATACATATGTCAACTTTTTTTTTTTTTTAAACAGAGTTTAGTGTCACTTTAGATATAGCTAGCAAAAGTACCTGAATCAATCTGCAGATCAGGCCCTTGTAGTTGCCTGCACAGCATACTGGAAATGGGAAGCTCAGAACTGCACTAATCACAATGCTGTTACTCACAATGTAAACATGCTTACAGAATGGGTAAACATGAGTCATTTTGCTGCTGCTTTATTTTATGGGGCAGGCCAAGGCTGCTGAGCTGAAGTGTAGTTTCAAAGGCACGGGGCATGGCTGTTCCGTCTGGCAGGGCTACTTGGATAAGAGAATCCTTTGACAACTGTATTTATACAGGGGATAGTTACCTGGAGTTTAGCTTTAGGTAGAAGATATAAATGGATCAGGGCTCGCTATAAGTGCTTCCTAACAACATATCCAACATAAAAATATTATATAATAGAAGGTGAAAAAATTGCTGTATTAATGTCTATTATATTTTTTTAATTTCCATGCTCGGCACTCCCCACTGTGGAACCATAAAATTCGTTTTTAGATGTGCCTTTTTAAATTAGGAAGAAACTCTTAATAGTAATATAATCAGTGTGCCTGTCATTACAAATAGTTGTTTTCAGATTTTAATGATATCCACATCACATACATCAATAGATATAGTGCCACTGGGAGAATAGAGCAGACGTTGAGCAGCAGAATGCCTTTTGAAATCTGCTGACTGAAATTAATATGATCTCAAGTATGGAGGGACCAGCTACAAACTGTAGGGGGTACTGAAAATAAGTATGTGCTTTTAACAGTGTTATTATTATAGCCTGTGGTAGATGTAGTACAATAGCAGCTGAAATGTTTGAGAGTCAGTCAAGATCTTCCCTGATAAAGGATGGAAGGATATGATAGGACAAATCCTAGGAGCCAGGTAGCCATTACACCTAAAAAAAAGTTTTGTTTTATTGTTAATGGAAGCATGCATCCTCTGGCCTCTTACAATTGGCTGCCCATATCTGCAAAGGACTGAATGACTTTCTTAAAGAGACACATATCAGTGTGGTCACTTGAGGTCATTTTTGAAGTGACTTTAACATATTTTCACGCTTAGGGCTCGTTTACACTAGCATTGCCCTCTGAAAAGCAATCCACAGTGAATCTCCTTTTAGATGGCATTTGACAGGCAAAGAGGATGCGATATGTCACCACCTGCTTTAACCCCTATACGTCCACTCCACTGTTCTTCATTACACGCTGCTGCTGTTGCTGTTGCAGGGCAATTGAAGCACAATTCATTTCACTTGAAAGGGTTGCAGTCAACAGCAAAAGAATGCAAAGAATGAATTAAGGTAAAACAATTCTGCCTTTAGGAACACTTTAAATGTTATTTCATATTGTAGAATTTGAATGATCACAGAAATCAGATATTTTGGCACAACATACAGTATGTTGGGGGTTACACACTTCAAGCATTAAGGTAACATTCATCCACAAGGCACTTTTCAACAGCAATATAATATGAGCTTACAGACCACAGAATGCTTAAAGAGCACTTGGAAGAGATATCAGAATTACAGGGTCGCCCTGAGATACTTAGTTTATGTGGGAAAACATTTCCAAGAAGCTAGTAGAAGAGATATCTTGTAAGAGGGAGCCTACTCTTTCCCTCCTTGTCTGGTACTTTTCCCTAACACTGTTCCTATTCTTACCATAACAAGAGGCAGAGTTGTATAAAGTACTCGAAACCCATACTTGAGTAAAAGTACAAGTGCTTGATCAAAAAGTGACTTGAGTAGAAGTGGAAGTGCTCGATCAAAAAGTGACTTGAGTAGAAGTACTAAAGCATTCAACATTTTTTGTACTTAAGTATTGCAAGTAGTTTTTTTTAAAAATGTTGCTACTCAAGTACTGAAAGTAAAAGTACCAGTAGTTTTGAAAAAAAATTGCTACTCAAGTACTGAAAGTAAAAGTACAAGTACTGTGTTATGTAGTTATTAAAGAAAGAAGTCAAAAGTTTGAACATCATATTGTTTTTTATTATTTCAAATGCAGCTTTTATTTATACATACAGTAGCTTTTATTTTCATATGCGATGATAATACACATGTTTTGAGCTTCATGAAACCTGCCATCTACTGTTCTGGCAGTGGTAATTTTTATAATTGTAGCGAGTAACTATGCAACACAAAAAAAAAAAATCGGAGTAGAAGTATTGAAATCATTGAAAAAATGTAGTGAAGTAAAAGTGGAAGTAGGAGAAAAAAATTCTACTCCAGGAAAGTACAGATACCGCCTTTCGGTACTAAAGTACAGTAGTGAAGTAGTTCTACTTAGTTACTATACATCTCTGACAAGAGGGGCTTACTCCCACAGGATTTCAGCATCCAACAGCAGGCTCCGGCCTCCTCAAGATGGCCACCTAGAGCCAATAATAGGAAACAAATTAGTCTCCAGGGGTTTGATGCATGCCTGAAGAAGCCACAAATTGCCACCTTCAAGTCAGCGGATAAACTTCAACCCAAGCTTACAAGCCTCTGCTTACAAGCTAAGGATTGCTCAGTGCCAAAAGAGAGGCTAAGATTCAAAGAGGTAAAGGACTTTGCATGTAACATGACTGGCCAGACATCTGAACAAGGATAATGCAAGAAGAAGTGGGGGAGGTTAGACTGAGGGTCCAGGGTGGAGAGTGCATTGGGCTTTAACTATTGTTGATGCAAATGTGTGCCAGACAAGAAGTACATTGTTTTCAATCAGTTGGCCAATTAACAGACCTGCTTCATGAGAAAGAGCAGTACTGGGGTGTACTGCATACCAGAAAGCAAAGTTTGCACATGTAATGAGCAATAATTGCAACCTCCATATGCATATATATTTACAAATTATGCATTAAAAGGTTTCTAAACAGTAACACAACATCTATTATCACTTAATAATATTTCAAAACAATACCTCTTCAAATGATATCATAGCTGCTAATTGCACTGCCTGGTCAAGCTATGTCTTGTATTTTGTGTGAGAAAATTACACAAGGCAGCTGTCTTATCTGAAAAGGTTTAGTTTACATAGACAGACCTATCCCTCCTCCCACTGAAGTCTAGTCATACTTTGCACACATCCAGACTTCAGTGCAGTCAGGGCCATGAAGAACGGAGAATTCTAGCAGCAAATACAACATGAAAAAGAAATATGGTTATTTAATAGTTCAGCCTGAATCTTTGCCAAGCTGCAATTAGAAGCATGCAGATGCAATGTATAATTCAGTGTTTTGGTAGTGGTCCCTTTAAGGGATTATGTCATCCTCCTGTATGGAGTCCTTAGTAACAACTGCTCTCTCCCAACTAATAGGGCTAAGTTTCTTCAGTCAGATGGGCGTGTGGGCTTGGGCACTAGAGGTGAGGTATATTGAATTATGACAGTCTGAAGGGGACCAGGCTGAGGAGAAGATAAAGTGATGTTGTTATGCCCAGTGTGGAATAAATACTCTTCAATAATGTAGGCCAGAATGTGGACATTCATAAAGTTTTACTCAAAAGTTTGCATCCCTTTGGAGTAACATACAGTATGTACCATTTTAAAAGAAAACACGAGTGAGTGGGCAAAACACATTTCTTTTATTTCTTGGGAATCTCTAAGGAATGTATATTCAACTGTAGGTCATAACAGAATAGCACAATAGTAAATCAAAACATAGCAACAAGTAAACAAATGAAATTACCCCTGTTCAAAAGCCTGCATATCCTTAGTTTTAAAACTGTGTATTGCCCCCTTTAGCATCAATGACAGTGTGAAGTCTTTTGTAATAGTTGTCTAGGAGGCCCCAAATTCTTTCAGGTGGTATAGCTGCCCATTGATCTTGGCAAAATACCTCCAGGCTATGCAAAGTATTTGGTCGTCTTGCATAAACTGCACATTTGAGATCTCCCCACAGTGGCTCAATGATATATGGTTTAGAAGACTGTGATGGCCACTCCAGAACCTTCACTTTTTTCTGCTGTAACCAGGGACTGTCAACTTGGCCTTGTGCTTAGGGTCATTGTTGTGCTGGAATGTCCAAAAACGTCCCATGTGCAGCATTCGTGCAGAAGAATGTAAATTGCCCGCCAGAATTTTCTGATAACATACTGCATTCATATTGCAATCAATTTTCCCAAGAGACCCTGTGCCATTAAAGCTCACCGCCCCCAAAAAAACTTCCGTGAGCCATCACCATGCTTCACAGTGAGGATGGTATTCTTGTCGCCAAAGGCCTTGTTGACCCTTCCCCAAACATAGCACTTATGGTTGTGACCATAAAGTTCTGTTTTGGTCTCGTCATTCTAGATTACAGTGTGCCAGAAGCTGTGAGGTGTGTCAAGCTGTTGTCAGGCATATTATAACCAGGCATTAGTGCAGTAAAGGCTTCTTCATGGCAACTGGACCATGCAGCTCATTTTTTTATTTATATAAGTATCATCATTTTGTGCTCCTTGAAACAACCACACTGTCTTTTTCCAGAGCAGCCTGTATTGCTCCTGAGGTTACCTGTGGGTTTTTCTTTGTATCCAGAACAATTCTTCTGAGTAGTTGTGACTGCAATCTTTCTTGGTCTACTTGACCTAGGCTTGGTATCAAGAGATCCCCAAATTTTCCACTTCTTAAAAAGTGATTGAACAATACTGACTAGCATATTCAAGGCTTTGGATATCTTTTTATATCCTTTTCAATCTTTATAAGATTCAATTGCGTTGTTAAGTGGATATTTTGACAGTACTATTCTGCTCCCCATGGCTCAGTATCTAGCCTGCTCAGTGCATTTACATAAGAGCTAACAAACTCATTGACTATGTAGGAATGCAAATTTGAATTGCCATTTTAACCTGTGTATGTCACCTTGTGTATCTGTACCAAGGCCAAATATTCTAGGGTATGTAAACTTTTGATCAGGGCCATTTGGGTGATTTTTGTTATCATTATGATTTAAAAGGGAGCCAAATAACTATGTGATAATAAAAGACTTCATATAATCACTATCCTTAACCACTTTAAGACCGGAAGGATTTGCCCCCTTAATGACCAGGCCCTATTTTGCGATTCGGCCTTGCATTAATTTAACGGACAATTGCGCGGTCGTGCGATGCTGTAACCAAACAAAATTTACGTCCTTTTTTCCCCACATATAGAGCTTTCTTTTGGTGGTATTTGATCACCTGTGTAATTTTTATTTTTTGCGTTATAAACAAAAAATAGTGACAATTTTGAAAACAAAAAAAAGCAATATTTTTCACTTTCTGCTATATAACATTCCCCAAAAAAAGTTTAAAAATCAAACTTTTTAACATTTTAGGCCAATTTGTTTTCTGCTACATATTTTTGGTAAAAAAAAATCACAATAAGCGTATTTTGATTGGTTTGCGCAAAAGTTATCTCGTCTACTATCTACGGGAAAGATTTATGCCATTTTTATTGTTTTTTTGTTTACTAGTAATGGCGGTGATCTGCGATTTTTTGCGGGACTACAATATTGCGGCAGGCAGATCGGACCCCTAACTGACATTTTTGACAATTTTGGAGGTACCAGTGACATTACTACAGTAATCAGTGCTAAAAATATGCACTGTTACTGTAATAATGACACTGACAGGGAAGGGGTTAACAGTATATGTGATCAAGGGGTTAACTGTGACCCTAGGGGAGTGATTCTAACTGTGGGGGAGTGTGGCTTCTGAGATGACTACAGAGATATGTGATCCTATATAAAAGGATCACATGAGTGATCGACTGTGTTTACAACAGCAGACCGCCCTTCTCTCTCAGCAGGGAGCGATCGCGGGTGTCAGGCGGCAATCGGAGCTGCCTGACACCCGCATCGGCTTCCCCGCTGATGATCGGGGGCTGCCGGCGGCACGTGCTCGCCCCCTAGCTTTTGCCTGTATGAGCCACCCTGCCGGGCGGCGGGTGGTCGGGAACTGGTTAAATAAAAGACAGTTTTTTTGGCATGAACAGTCATATTTTCAATATCAATGCCAAAATGTCATGATTTCTGCCAGGCTATGCAAACTTTTGAGCACGACTGTAAATTCAGAGACTAAGAGAAGCCTCAAATTAGGTAGTTACCAAAGAGGATCAAAATAAATGAAACAATAAAGTGTTACATTGCCTGGTCCTCCTTGGTAACTACTTAATTTCAGGCTTCCATTAGTCTTTGAATTTATGGATGCATGTTTTAGTTATGAGGACAACACTCAAAGAGCTGAGTTGGTGAACCCCAAAGAGGTGAGTTGGTGAATCCCCAAAAAAATGTGTGTTTTTACCTAAGTCCAGATGTATGGGGGATAGACTCCCCTTTAACATTGTTTTGACACACTTCCAGTTTTAAATGAGTATTATTATTATTATTACGAATCTGGACATTCCGTGCCCTGGGGGAGCATGGTACCATTGGCTTTGTTTCCCCCAGAATCTTGATAGTGCTCCCAATTGAAATATTAAAGAGAGGCATATTTACACTGCTACAACTTTTACTAAACAAGATAAAGTATAGAGTGAGATAGAGCTCTTAAGAATAAAACATAATAAAAGACCAAACGGCATTCAACCATTGTCTTAGAAAAGAAGGAATGTATTTCAAATGGCTTTGTTTTGTGAAAGGACTGATCGAATGACAGTAAAGTTCATTAATTTTACTTATCCAGACGTCTGGACATCACCTTCTTTAATAGCACCATCAAAAGATCCTGTAAATGTACCATTGAGGAGAAAGATAACGGATGGGTGCAGAAAGGAATAATTGACTGGGACAGCCTGGGTCTGTTTCATGAGAAGTTAGGGATGAAGCAGTAAATTAGCCTGTCTGCTGTGAAGGGAAACATAAGTGATGAGAGGAGCAGTTTAAGACTGTGCACGAACATATCAGGGATGTGACTTAGGAGAAGGGGCTAAGGGTGGTATATTAATAATTCTATATCTAGTTGACACCTCTCTGTGGCGAGTAGAAAAAAACATTCTGGTTTCGGGTGCACTGACGCAGAGTGATCCATAAAAGTGAGTGCAACGTTTCTGGTAAAATAAATGTGAACACACAGACATGCATCAGGGGGATTTATTGTGCTGTTGGAAGGACTTACTACTGTAATACAGCTGCAGAACATACCACAAAAAGTATGTAAAATCCAAATGGAATATAATACTTTTTGAGGCTACTATGTCCATCCATATGTCAAATTTCTAGGCATTTGATTTGATTCTTTAAAAATACTAGTTGCCATGTGGAAACCATCCCAACACTTAAAACCCATCTCCAGGCAACCCCTCCCCCTCCCCACCCCAATACCTCCCACACCACCAGCTCCTGAGCCAGCCTTTCACTTGACCAGGATTTCAGGTAATGGATCAGATCTATTTGTTTAGTTTAATTTTTAAACCTAATTGGGTGATTAGCTAGAGAGAGGAGTGAAGTGGATAAAGTGTACTGGGTAACCCCCACTAGACAGATAAATTATCAGTCAAATAAACAGATGTGGTAGTCTGTAATGCAGTTAGACAAAGTACCATGATACTGGAGGCATATTTTTGGGGACATGTCTCCATGTATCATACGATACATCATATGATTATTAAATTATTCATCATGCAGTGTTAAAATTTAGACACTCAACAGGCAACTGAAAAAGACTGAATGATCACCGGACATGTAGTTCAAATGCTGCATTTATGGATTAATACCCTTATCTTTACTGCAAATACTTCCCTATATCTCATTATTACAGATTTTATTTTAAAACAATCAGCAACTTGTAGCACAGAGGTTTTCAAAAATGCTTGCAATATTTAAAACCTGTTTTTTTTACATCACAAGGCTAAAGTTTCACCTTGATATAGTTTAACAATCGTTTAAACTGTTTGCAGTAAACTGTTTACTTGATCCAGTCTAGTACAGGCCCAAATTCTAAAACCCAGTTGTTAGCTCTCTTTTGTCATTTCCCCCAAAAAATGCCTTTTTGATTCATAAATCCCACACAGTGTCTGCGCATCTGTGAGAGAAATAATGATGACATTGTCACCATAACTGTAGTTGTATGTATGGAGTTTCTGTGTAAATGGCTTCTTCTACCATTCCTGAAATACCAGATAAACATGCATTTAGGTTCTGATCAATTAAGACATTGTTCAGTTTAATTCTCTGAATGCCATCTGGAAGACTTTATGAACTTGGAAAATTTGTGAATTTGTTTTACATGAATCTGTGACTAGGCTTTAAACGCAGTTTACTGGAAACTGAAGGCTTATTGCCTGATTTTTGTTACAGACTATTGCATATAATTCTAGTTGTCTCTTAACAACTAACCTTTAAAAAGTGTGATACTTGTATATTAAGTCCTACTAAGATCTCTTGCTGATCCTTATTTAGAGGAGAAATTGACATTTTAACTTATAGCATGTTTTCGTATTCTTTATGTTTACATTGCACTTT
The DNA here is from genome assembly GCF_965119305.1 of Pelophylax lessonae. Classification (NCBI taxonomy): domain Eukaryota; kingdom Metazoa; phylum Chordata; class Amphibia; order Anura; family Ranidae; genus Pelophylax; species Pelophylax lessonae. Next base: position 274,969,128 of record NC_138772.1, on the reverse strand, counting down.
CCCATATTTCTATTCAGGATGAAATGCCAAAGTGCATTGCCTACCGTTTCCTATTTTATATTAGATAAGCAACTCTCTAGATGGTATTTCTACTACTATCTAGAGATCCATATTTGTAAATTCCTTATCCCTTACCCATCTACAAATCTACACTCAATATTTTTGAATTATAAACTGATCTTGCTTCCTTTACTCTACTATTTGCATTCTACCTCTAAGGCTTATTCTTCTTATTTCTCCCTACATGCCATAGTTGCTGTTTTAATACTTTCTTAAAAAACATTTCCCCAAGTTGGCCTCTACACCATAACTGCCTTCAATTCTTTTACTGAGCTAGAAAAAGCAGTTATAATTTCCCTCTGACTACATTTGCTACATACTCTTTCCTGAACTGTGGGTATGTTCACAATTGTGAAAAGTGAATTTTAATTTATGTAAGTGAATGAGATAAAGCAAAGAGAGAAATCACTTTGCAAAAAATACCCAATCATGAGCGTGGGTAATGAAGAAAAAAAAAAGGATTTTTGCTTGAACATGATTGGATGATTGACATCAACACATCTTCATCTCATTCACTAAGCTAATTGAGAATTTCCTTTGGAAAGTGAATCTAGCATCAAAAGCTTGAAGGTATTAATCAAATCAGATTTAATTAAATAAGTCCCCATATTATATTTGGATCAAATGACTATTAATTTGATCCAAAAGGAACAGCTATGGAGGCTGCAATTGGTAATTCACATTGTGAATGCACAAATTAACTTATAATATTGCCATTTTATCAAAGCTTGCACACACTGTGCATGATGAGAACCATGATTAATATATTTTTTTCTGTTTCAGCACATCAACCCCAGGTTGTAATTAGTATAGCATAATAATAGAACAAAAGCAAACAGGCCAAGATATAAAGCAACATGCAAAAAAACAATGTTGGCCTTTCATGTATTCTTCAATTGCAAGGACAGATAAATCTTTTCTTAGAGGGAGAGTATAAAATGCATATTGTTAAAAAATCTTTTATCAGTACATTTTTTCACTCTTTTACTGCTAGCCCTGCTGCTGGATGTTACTAAACCAGCCTTATCAGGTAGCAGAGTTCATCATACAGCAGTACCTTATGATCTATATATTTATATATCTATATATTTTGCTTTCTATAAACTGTGCACCCGATTTTTTATATTGGATCTTTGAGCACCTTATTCACTGCAACTACCTGTTAGAAGACTTTATGGACTTTTTTGCACTTTATCCAGCACTATAGCACCTTTCTCACTCAAATTAATTGTTTTTATAACTCGTATGGATTTCATTACACTACGTTTTAGACTAGCACTTCTATTTAGTATACAGGATTTATAGATTCTTTGTATATGCTTTTTATCACTGGATTTTTGATTTTATGACTATCATAAGAAGCTGAATTATTGTCACAATTTTTAAAGATATTTTCACTTCATGTTATCCTTTTATCACTTTTTGATACATCACTAAATCAAATAGTTGGCATCACTGTTATTTTTTGAGTATCTATATATTTTTTGCCTATAGAAGATTACATCATTGTGACCCTTTTAGTCATCATTATTTATTATCACCCTCATATTTATTCTACACTTGTATCATTATGTTTTTTTGACACTTCTTTTAATATTGAATTATTATGCCCACGATCTGTTTTTAACGTTGACACATACATCATTTTGCATTAAGTGTTTTACCCTTCTTGGCTTGTGCACTTTGTGTACAAGCACCTTGATCTGCATTTGCTAGTGATTATCAATTCTCTTTAATTTTTATCTATTTATTCTGGGTGGTCCATCGCTTTAAAAGGAGCTGAGCGCTGATTTTCTTTACTTTATAAAATACTGTGGTATGTGGAGACACTTCTAAATCGGCTGCTCTATCCGTGGTGTTCCACAGTCTTCTATATCTACCAATTCCTTCCTCATATCTGGCACCTCTTCTACCCAATTTTAGCGCATAGGTTTACCCCCCTTATAAGTTTGCAATTAGGCTATTGTTTGGGTAATTTTTTTATAGGTATAGGGCCTCATAGGATTTATGGGCTGAGATTTAAATATAATAGCTACTTTTGATTCTTAGTCAAAGCATTGTTCCAGGACACACAGATATTTTTTTTTTTTTTCTAAAGAAATCTTTTTTTTTTTCTTAGTTCTGAGCATTTGTGCTAAAGCCAGATGATTTCTAAGGACTAATTACCAAGAACATTTTCCATTATAAGAAATCTTAAGAGTTATTTACTAAACCTGGAATGTGCAAAATCTGGTGCAGCTCTTCACAGAAACCAATCAGCTTCCAGGTTTTATTGCCAAAACTTAGAAAAAAAAGTTAGAAGCTGATTGGCTACCATGCACAGCTGCACCAGATTCTGAGTGCACCAGTTTTTATAAATCCCACCCCCCCTGCTGATTTTAGGAGGGCCCAATTTCAGGAATGTTAATGCCTTGGATTACTAATATTATTATTATTATACAGGATTTATATAGAGCGCCTACAGCTTGCGCAGAGCTAATATGAAGAGGTCCATGGACTAATCAGTATAAATTATCTTACAAAACTAGAGAGCCATAACTAGGAAGTTGGTTAGTCCAGACTCTTCATTCGTGAAAGTTTAAAAAATACTTACAAACAGTAATCTTTTTTGTGCTTTGCAAATTTAGAAGCTATAATACATAATAGCTTAAGTTAGCCTTAATACATCTTTTATACCAGACAGAAGGGCACATAAGGCATGACCGAAGAAAGAAGATCTGTGCGCCCTTTGTTTATAAAACATTTACTGCACTGGCATGTGAATTGATTAGGCTCTTCTCTACGGATTTTATAATGATACATAGAGCTGTTTTTCTACCTGCACTGAGCGGACGCAGTATAGCTGCATATTTATTTAAGCTCTCAATGTTTATTTAGAAAATGACACACGACAAGTGTTTAGTTACACATCACTCCCTATTATTTTTTAACGGTTCATGTGGTAGTAGTCAGAGACCCCAAAATAAGTCTCCTCTAATCTATTAGATAGATTGTTCTTCATCCTCGTGTCATTTGGTGTGCAAACCAGTCTGGATGTTCATTGAATGTTTCTTAAGTTTTTTATGGGTTAACTTATCACAAATCTGGATTAAAAATATAAGATAAAGGAGGAAGGGTTAACCACTTAAGCCCCGGAAGATTTTACCCCCCTCCTGACCAGGGGGTATTTTGCGATTCGGCACTGCGTGACTTTAACGGACAATTGCGCGGTCGTGCGATGCTGTATCTAAACGAATTTGGCGTCCTTTTTTTCCCACAAACAGAGCTTTCTTTTGGTGGTATTTGATCACCTGTGCGATTTTTTGATCATGCGCTATAAACAAAAAAAGAGCGTAAATTTTGCAAAAATAGCAATATTTTTCACATTTTTTTATATGAAATTCCCCCCCAAAAAAAAGTAAAAATCAAAATTTTTTAACATTTTCGGCCAATTTGATTTATGCTACCTATGTTTGGTAAAAAAAATCGCAAAAAGCGTATTTTGATTGGTTTGCGCAAAAGTTTACTAACAAAGGGAAAGATTTTTGTTGTTTTTTTTTTTTAACGCGTAATGGCGGCGATCTGCGATTTTTTTTGCGGTACTGCGACATTGCAGCGGACAGATCGGACCCTTGACTGACATTTTTGACACTTTTGGGGTTACCAGTGACATTTCTACAGTAATCAGTGCGATACATATGCACTGTTACTGTAAAAATACACTGGCAGTGAAGGGGTTAACTTTTTTTGAAAGGGAGGGGCTATGTGTGTCCCTAGGGGCGTGCTTTCTACTGTGATTGGCTGTGGCTTCAGATGTATGAACAGTGATCAACGGTTCTACATAGTAGAACCGTATGATCATCCTTCATACACAGGGGAGAATGACAGGCAGCTTGTTTACACTAACCGCCTGACTTTCTCCTCCACCGACGATCGCAGAGTGACCGGCGGACATCGGGTCCGCCGGTCACACGCGCGGGGGGGTGCGTTACCGCGCGCTCGCTCCCTAGACCCTCACAGGCTAGCGACGTAGACCTACGTCGCTTTGCCTGTAAGGGGCTGACTGCCGACTTAGATCTGCATTAGGCAGTCGGCAAGTGGTTAAGAAACTATTCAAATTAAATTATTACTTTTTTAAAATGAAATGATTAAATTACCTTTACCACTCCATTGTACCCCATTGTCCACCTAGACATCCTTAATAGGGTGGACTAAATCCCAGACACAGTTTTAGCTGATTTGTTAAGGTTACTGTTTTCCAAAATCTCCTTTAAGAATAGAGATGGTTAGAGAAAGCCATAACTGAATATCTGGCCCAAAATCTGCTAAGCCATTTTATGCTTCTCTGCACTAACAGGAAGAACACTCTTTGCATCTGTGGATTACAAAGTGAGCTATTTGTTTAATACAAGCTCCAATGGGCCCCTCATGTTGTTGGCTGTGGACATTTTTTGTCACATTGGCCAGTAAAAAATAGATACTTTTTTTTTTACAATTCTAGTTAGTTGTAGTTATGTTAATGTCTCTTTTACCATTTACAGTTGTATTCAAAATTATTCAACCCCCCCCCCCAATGCTGTAAAGGGTTTTAGGGAATTTAGTGTACATTTGTAATTGTATTCAGAATGAAATTCTACAAGGACTTCTTAAAGAACCATATGCAACTAAAATGGCATCAATTGGTTTTGTAATACAGTAGTAAATGTTTCTTTTGTGAATTCTTCATTGACACAATTATTCAACCCCTTAAAAGACTACCACTCTGAAGAACAGAGGTTCATTGAAGTGTTTTCAATCAGGTATTGAAAACACCTGTGGATGTCAGGGAGCAGCAATAAAGCCTAATAAGTACCAATTAGGCAGCTTTAAAATGACTGTGATACTCAGCTCCTTCTAGACATTTACTGGTGTGGTTACAAACATGGTGAAGTCAAGAGAATGGTCCAGGAAGACAAGAGAAGAGGTGATTACTCTTCACAGGAACGGCAATGGCTATAAGAAGATTGCAAAGATGTTAAACATACCAAGAGACACCATAGGAAGCATCATTCGCAAATTCAAAGCAAAGGGCACTGTTGAAACGCTACCTGGTCGTGGCAGAAAGAAGATGCTGACTTCGACTGCTGTGCGCTTCCTGAAGCGCAGAGTGGAGAAAAGTCCCCGTGTGACTGCTGAGGAACTGAGAAAAGATTTGTCAGATGTGGGTACTGAAGTTTCTGCTCAGACAATACGGCGCACACTGCGTAATGAAGGCCTCCATGCCAGAACTCCCAGGCGCACCCCCTTGCTGTCTCCAAAGAATAAGAAGAGTCGACTGCAGTATGCCAAAAGTCATGTGGACAAACCACAGAAGTTTTGGGATAGTGTTCTGTGGACTGATGAAACAAAATTAGAACTGTTTGGGCCCATGGATCAACGCTATGTTTGGAGGAAGAAGAACAAGGCCTATGAAGAAAAGAACACCTTGCCTACTGTGAAGCATGGCGGGGGGGTCAATCATGCTTTGGGGCTGTTTTGCTTCTGCAGGTACAGGGAAGCTTCAGCGTGTGCAAGGTACCATGAATTCCCTTCAGTACCAGGAGATATTGGATGACAATGTGATGCAGTCTGTCACAAACCTGAGGCTTGGGAGACGTTGGACCTTTCAACAGGACAATGATCCCAAGCATACCTCCAAGTCCACTAGAGCATGGTTGCAGATTAAAGGCTGGAACATGTTGGAGTGGCCATCACAGTCACCAGACTTAAATCTGATTGAGAACCTCTGGTGGGACTTAAAGAAAGCAGTTGCAGTGCACAAGCCTAAGAATGTGACTGAACTGGAGGCTTTTGCCCATGACGAATGGGCGAAGATACCCGTAGATCGCTGCAAGACACTTGTGTCAAGCTATGCTTCACGTTTAAAAGCTGTTATAACTGTAAAAGGATGTTGCACTAAGTACTAAGATTGAATGTCACTTGGGGGTTGAATAAAACTGATAATGATGTGAGCACAGAAAAGACATTTGTGGTTATTTCATTATAAATGTTATGTTGTATTTGTCTGACCTACATGTGCCTCTTTGATTTAATTGTAAGCAGGATGACTGAATGATCAAAATCAATGTCAAACTGGCCAAAACAATCAATTTCAGTGGGGGTTGAATAATTTTGAATAGAACTGTAGATTGCTTTTTCAAATAAGGGGGTTACATCACATTATCACTAATTTCTCAGTTCTTGGTCTTCACGGAGCACAGAGTGGTGACTGTCAGTCACTGCTCTCTGCTCTGCCTGTCCAATCTAGTTCCACAATTAGACTGATTCAACTGTATTGAGTGATAACAAAATTAGGCTCTTTTGGGTAAAAAAATACTTTTTTAGCTGGTTACAAAAACTGGAGAAAAAACACAAACTTTTAACACTGTTCAGTACTGCATCAGGAAAAAAAAAATCAAGATTCTTGCTCATCAAGTTGTTGCTACTTGCTATGCTACCAAAAACGAGTAATTTAGGGCATGGCACAGCAAATTTAATGCTGGTCTTTCCTACATTCAAAATGTGAAGGCAGTGGGAAAGTTGAAGAAGTAGTTGTGAGCAGAAAGATATCTGCAGCACATGCCAGCTGTTTCTTGAATTTCCCAAACATGACCAAGGTCATTATGGAAAATTCATCCATAAAGATCAGATTGTTAAAACATGACACATCTTCACAGATTCGGGAAAATATTGGGGAGCAACCTAACACTGTGGCATAGTGCCAGGACAGTGTTCAGTCTTTCTCCAAAGAGCATGCAACCATGGTTTACCAACCCAGAGTACATTGCCCATCTCCTTCTGTGAGCTAATTACATCAACTCCCAGTGGTAGAAGTTAGATCCTGCATTAAGCCTTGGTTCATTAGGAGCAATGAAAATGCTGTTGTTCATATTTGAGAATCCGGCACTCATGTTTGTGTTGGGAAAGAGGTGAGCGGACAAAGCATGCTTGGACCAATAGGTTAATCTAATTGAAGTCAATTGGATATGGGCTGATGATGGTGGCAATAGAAATCTGAAGATAGATAAGATCAGAGTAATGCCATTGAGTGCAGAATAAACAATGCATCTGATGATGAAATGACAGGATGGAGGGACCACATCTGGAGAAGAGCAGTATAATGAGATAACAGAGAAAGAAAGAGAAGGGTCTTAGACATCCTTGTTTTGTCTACTTGGATCCCATAAAGTAAGCCTTTGGCTGCAATAAATTCACTTTTTTTTAAATTAGCCTGTGTGGTGGATAAAAGTGTTGTTGTCAGAACTTTCTGTGGCAACTGCATCTCTATCTCATCTTACAGGGGTTTAAACCCAGCCAGGAGAGAGAGTAGTTTGGGTTTGAGAAAGGATAATAATTTGAATGTGACAGTTGTGAGTTGGTCCTGGGCTGAGGAGAAATTAGGAGCAGTGTCATTATGCTCTGTGTCTTTGAAGATATATGCCACGATGTAGACAATATTCTGGGAATCCCATTTCCTGGAGGAGCATGGTACTTTTTGCCATGTTCATGTAAAACTGTCTTTAGCACTCCCAGTGGAGAGAATAGGAAGGACAAACTCAAAGTGTGAAGCCATGGGATTGTCTAAAAAGTAGAGAGAGTACATTGTAATATTACATAGTAAAGAGAATAGGTGTTTCTGGCATTTCATAAAGAACATGTTTAGTTTCTCTGTTCTGTTGAAAACCCAGTCATTTGTACATACAACGATTACATATGTGTCTAAAGATAGGACATTAACCCGTTACAGAAGGGGATGACTTTGGAGATAAGTGTGTGTATGTGAAGGGACTATAAAACATGTGACAGAGACAGCAGTGTCCAGAAGGGGGCCTGGGGGTACTGAGGAAAGAAGAATTCTTATCTCAGAATGGAAAGCGTGATTTACTACCTCAAGAAGGCTCACTCTATGGCAAGTATCTGAGGCTTGCATAGGATTAAGAGAGCATTGTGGGAGCAACAGATGGCTAGCTCCTAAGCAGAAATATGTGAGAGCAGTTCTGTGATGAGATGACAATGTAAGAGCTGGCACCTAATACTAAAGGACAGTGTGCTTCTGTGTTCATCAGGAAAGCCATAATTTTGTGCACAATCTTGACTTAGCCTTATAGTAGGTTCACACTGTTGTGCTGTGGTTTGTCCACAGTGCGATTGTATGTGCAGTGCACCTGCAGTTTTAGGCGCGCTCCCAATTAATTCTCATGGACTGTGCATTTTCTGAACGTGCATCAAAGATGCAGCATGCAAGACTGTGATTTGCTTTCATGAAAACACGCAGTCTAATAGGATTTAACAGAAACAAAATTTGCAGGTAAACCACACATACAATCGCGTTGTGGTTTAGCCACCAGTGTGAACCAACTATTAGGGATTAGAAAATAATGAATTGGTGAGGGGGTTGGGGTGGAAAGAGTACGTGCTAATGAAGAGCAAAGTGATGGAGTGCAGAGACTGTGCTAGGCTGCATGATGGGGACAGGACAATTACAAGAGCTAAAAAGCAAATAGGGATGGAAAGGGTGTAAGATCAGTGTGTGAAATGCTGAGCTGAGACCAGAGGCTGCAGAAAATTTGTAGTAAAGATCTATGGACAGAACAACAGATAAAAGAAGGAGAAGGGGAAAAATCAACAGGGCAGAGAAGCAGGGAGGATCGGTGCTGACTTGTTGACTTGACTGTATCGTGCAGGAAAGGTAGAGAGAGGTGTATGCGAGGCGATGCAGAGATAAGTGAGATTAACAGGGACGATGGTGAGGAGCTCAGGAAGGACAGCAAGGTGAGGGCGGGAGTGTGAGAGGAGAAAGTGATTAGGAGCTGCAGTAGATAAGGCAGAGTTGGATAAACTGAGGAGTCGGGAATCAGTAGATATGCGGTAAAGATACAGCGCAGTCACTCCTGTCAGTGAGACAGGAGCAGCGATGGTAGCTCCCAGTGTGCCCCCCCCATACTACAGATTAAGACACCACCCCGGGCAAGTCCCCCTCCCACCCACCCCTTGTACTAACCCTGACTGTATAAATAGTTTAGGAGGGTGGACAGCACCAGCAGGGTAACAAAGTAATCTACGCATGAGTGTGTTTCCCCCACCCAAATAAAACAAATAATCAAAAAAAATTATCAATTTATAATATAAGGGGGCTACAGTCATTAGGCATAAACATATACTTTAATCAAAAATAGCAACTTCCGGTATCTATGCCCAGGGAGGGATCGCTTGGATGCTGTCGGCCTGCTTAAACATGTATTGCAATATATGCGAACTAAGAATCCTAATTTTATGAATAAGAGTTTGCTATATGTAAAGGTTAATACGTGGGTATACCTCTTTTGTGTCTCTTGTGTTGCATATAATAAAGCCATTTAGGACTTGAACACTCATATCTCCATTTCTCCTACAAATTCAAGTTAGAAAATAAAAAGATCAGGGATGCCTGAAGATGCTTTTTTCTGATGAAGCCAAAACTTTACGCTTACTGTGTTGTAACCCCCTTGTATATTATATATAAATTATATACATTTTTTTCATTTCATAGATCAATCCACTATTGTTATTTACTGTGCTGCTGGGCCCTACTGTTCTTGCACCCAAGCATTTGAAAGATGATGTTATCTGGACCAGGGCCGGTACAAAAGGGGGGCGGAGGGGGCAGAAGTCCTGGGCGGGACAAATTACTGGGGGAAGGGGGGGCGCAGCCACAGGTGAAGTGGCGGCAGTGTTCTGCTACAATCTGGCTGGACAAGTACACTGTGACTGTACATGCCGGCCGTGCTACTGCTTCATAGATACAATGATGTGTCAAGTGCACTCCTGCACCCGACACACGCCTAGGACAGACCAGCCCTTCACTTCCTTGTCAGGCACAGATCAGGCGGAGTATCTCTGCCTGACAGGTGCTTCCTAGTCCCCGCCTGGCATGATGTCTCTAAGAGGGTGCCCGGAGGCGGATGGGGGATGAGCATAGCGTGCTGCTGCCTATCAGAGCTGGGACCTGTGAGTGAGAAGAAGAGGAAGAGAAAGCATGTGTGTATCACACAACAAGTAAGAAGATTGCAATCTGCAGATTAATTTGTTAACTGTTTGGATTGGGGAGGGGTAGGTTAATTACCAATGGTATTTGTAATATGCAGCTTGAGAGGGTTAATGTATTACTTATGCATCAGTGACCAGTGGCAATACATTAACCCCCTCATGTTGCATATTACAAATACCATTGGTAAGTAACCACTTGCTGACGTGCCGCAGTACATATACTGCAATGGGGGTGGCGTTCTGTCAGATTACCGCTACCCATAAGATTGTGTAATGGAAGTGACGTTCTGACATAAAACACTTACTGCGCATGCGCTATGTGTTCCAACATGCGTTCCATGATGGGTAGCAGTAATCTGATAGAACACCTATGCAAACATCTTTCTACACCCAGCTACGTCTTGAATTTCAGAGTCATTTTAGCAATAAAGTGCACGGATATAAATAAATATAGTGTATTGATATCTGTGATGCTGTTTTGATGTTACATTTTAAAAGAAGCTGGACGTCAGCAGTATGAAGGTGGCTAGGCCATATTGGTACACCCCGCACTGCTCAGCATTGAACCTTTATGCTTCCCAAATTAAACATCCAAACAGCATCTCAGGTATACTATATTTATTTATATATGCTCACTTTATTGCTAAAATTACTCTGAAATTCAAGACGTAGCTGGGTGTAGTAGGATGTCTGCATGGGTGTTCTATCAGATTACCACTACCCGTCAGATAATGAGGTGTTTGGAATGCATAGCTGCGTGGAACACATTTTGGAATGCATAGCCCATGTGCAGTAAGTATTTTTTGGTCGGAACATCACTTCCATTACACAGTCTGATTGGTAGCGCTAATCTGATAAAACAGGTGGCAGTTACAGGCACTGTGACGTACCCGTACGTCACTGCCTGTTTCGGGGTTTCGGACACATGCCCCCACCCACTCCCCTCTGATTTGACACAGCAGGAGTCTGCCAGCAGATCCCAACCAATGATTCATGGCCGGGACCTGCTAACCAGCTGTGTGACATCACAGCCAAGAGCCCTGTGTTGATAACCAATACAGGGCTCTTTACAGAGGGAATAATCGTTTTTTATTTTATTTTTCCTGCAAAGCAGGGAAAAAAAACAAGTTGATAAGTAGTAAAAAGCAGAACATATTGTTAGGCACACAATTAATCCCTTCATTGCCCCTAGATGTTAACCTTTTCCTAGCCAGTGTCATTAGTTTAGTGACATATATAATATATATATATTATATGTATAATATTATCACTGATCACTGTGTTAGTGTCACTGGTGATGTCAGTGGCAGTTTGTCAGTTCCCACAAAGTGTCAGTTAGTGTCACTATCACAGTCCTACTAAAGGTTGCTAACCTCTACCATTAATAGTAAAAAAAAAAAATACAAAAACCTGTATATATTCCATAATTTTTAGGCACTATAGCGTTCCCACAAACGATATGATATGCACTTTTTTTTTTTTTTACCAACGACAGCAGAATACATTTTTCTTGGATGTTTTATAGCAGAAAGTAAAACATTTTTTTTCCAAAAGTTTAGTTTTTTTTTTTTTAGTTTATACAATAAAAGCTAAAAAAAAAAAAAAAAAAAAAAAAAAAAAAAAAAAAAAACAGTGGTGCGCAAATTCCACCAAAAGAAAGCTTTATTTGTGTGAAAAAATTATATAAATTTTGGTTGGGTACAGCATTGCAAGACCTCGCAAATACCAGTTAAAGTAACACAGTTCTAATTAACAAAAAATGGACTGGTCAGGAAGGGGGTAAAATCTTCCAGAGCTCAAGTAGTTAATAAGCCCCCCCCACATTTGCTGCATTATTTTTTCAAAGCACTTTAAGCTCCTTAAATAAAAATACATATAATTAAAATGTGTGAGTGGGGGGACGCACTTTGCCATCTTTGCCCTGAGCACCCATTGACCTTGTCCTGGCACTGATCTGGGCTCTAGGTTAGTACTTTAATAATTTTCAATTTCTACTCTTGGCTAAAGGACAGTTAAAAAAAAAAAAAAAACCTCTAAGCAAAAATTCCCTAAATCACCTAATAACCATCTATTTTGTTTTATAAACTGCAAAACAAACTTTCTGAAATTCCTGAGATGTCAGTATAGCAAATTTTCCTTAATTTGTTCAGTCCCGTGCTAAATTGTATGCTTATTGTAAAAAAAAAAAAAACACTGAAGCATGTTTACTGACTTTTTACACATCCCTATAATATATATATGTGACATGCACATTTATCTGTTACAAATGTGATCAATGGACTGAAACCAGTTTCAGATACCTTTGTCTCTTACAAACTAGTATTCATTTTCATATACTGTATATAGCATTCCACTACATTTTACCAAATGTTTATTTTGCCATCTTGTCTTTTTTAAGTTTTCTCTTTTTCTAAACCTGAGACTGTATGCCTTCTTGTTATATGCATATCGTTTTGTACTTGGACTGTATGCTGATAATGTAAAACATATGTAGCATGTCCAAATTTGCCCAACAGCTGTATGGTGCTTAAGTTGCAATGAAAATATCAAAGATCTGACTCTTCATAAAGGAATGATTATCCAACAATTCAGGACAAGTACTCAGACAAAGGATGACTTGGACAGAAGGGACACAATAGCTAGACAGGTGGTTTCTTTGCAATCCCTATTTATAGCCATAACATAGTTTAGGCACTATGTAACAAGTTTCATAGCACTTGAAGTTAACCTTTTCGAAGCTGCAATAGAAAAAAATAGTTTCAACAGAGAAAGTGCAGATGGCATTCATATAAAATACAAATAAAAAGGTAAAAATAATTTCTCTGCTCTTAGTATATTGCTCTATGAAGACCAATGCACGCATATTTCAACCCCATTATTTAATTTTCATTTGTTGCTTTGGAACATGCATGATACAATCAAAGAATGTTTTTTTTTTTTTTTTCCCCAATTCAATCTTTTCAGAAGCATGCAAAAAAAAAAAAAAAAAAGGAAAACTGACTGAATGTGTAGCGTAGGCCTGATTGGATTTTTGTATCGAATCGAACATGAAAAAATGTAGGGATAAGGCCCTTTAGGCATAAGTGTAAAGAAACAATGATGTTCCTAAATGCACCTGCAGTGGGATGAATTGCAGAGTTACTGTCATTCCTTTAACTATAACTGTTTTTAAGATAATTCTTTTGCAATTGGAGGCATATATGATTAGCTTTTGCTTAGGGATTTTTTTAAACTGTGCCTGTGTAATTAAGAATAAACAAATCTTCCTGGGTTCAGCTTATGAACTGTTTCACCAGTCTTGCTTGAAGCTCAAAGTTTTTGAACGTAATGATTAGAGATTAGCTCAAGGTTCGGTCTGAACGTAAGGTTGTAACAACTTTTGACTGTCAACGGTTGTTGAGAAAGCAGTGGCTACTTGATCCTTATTGACCACTTACTGGTCATGTAAGAAAATGCATGAGGAATGGAGCAGGTACATCCAGGTACAATATTGCAATACGGGTGCAGCAAGCCTCTATCACATCGGGAACCTAATTGGCCAATTGCAGTAGGAAGTAGAGCATTGCAGGGCAACAACAGAGGCCCAATCTATCATGGGACCCAATTTCCCTTATCACCAAGGTCTGGAAAAAAAGTGCCTAGAAACTAGTGAGGGCAAATGTCATGGGACATGATCAGCAGTGCCACTTTTTGTGCAATTTGCTATGATCAAAGACCAGGAAAGATTGGAGAAGTACCTGGAGAAACACCTGGTGGCTTTCTTGCATCCAGCTAGGGCAGTTGCCTAATTGGAAGCAGAAGGGTTGTATAGGACCTAGACTGTAGATTTATATCTCCTTTGAGGAAAATGTACAGGAAAGGAATTACCATAAATGTCCTGCTTACAAAGATAATTGAAGGTGCATGTTATTTGGAATATGGGTAATAATCTCTATCTGCATAATCATTTTGAGTGACTTAAAAGTATTGAATCATTTTCCTGCACAATGTGAGAATGATAGCCTCCTGTCAAAACTTTTTTTTTTTCAGTTGTGGATACAGGTAGAAATGGTTTGACTTTCATCAAATTGTTATTGCTGACAAAGTTTCAATCCACTCGGTGCCCCCACAGAGGAGACTTCTCTTCTCCCCTGTCAATCATCCTCTGGACAGATGGTAAGGGACATTATAGGCACACATATAACAATAAAAACAATTTTTTAGGTTCAAACTACTCTCCGTTTACTAGGAGAAAATGTGTTTTTTATTGCAGGGGTTTCCATTGTGTTTGAGTTTGGGGGGCTGTTTGTTCACTTCCTGTTCTGACATCTGTGAAATAGATAGGAAGTGAATCCTCCCATATTGGGTTATAAACAGCAACAAAAAGTTGACCAAAGTTCTAAACTTTACATACTTTATCCAAAACCAAATAAATATTTTGGCTGGAGATAAGCTTTATTTCGATTTGTGAGCTCCCAGAGTTTATAACTTTCTTTCTGACATGTACCTTCATTATTCCCCAAAATGCCCCCTTTTTGTATCCCACTACTGCTGGTTGAGCTTTACCTCTAGAAAACATGTATGGATATTGCAGATCAATGATTTTCCATGTATTATGTGGGCCCGTTCTATTTTGCTATCCTGTCTCATCTCCCTGCAGCTCGCTCTCCTTGCTCTTGTCTCCACTTATTTTTTTTGATAATCTAGAGAGATACTGGGAGGGAGCTTGTGTTCAAGGAGCCTCCATGCCCTTTCCCATTATTTAGTGAATGGGGAATATTTTTTTGCTTGTAGGTTATTGAAATAAATGCAAAAGTATAATCTTTGCCTACATGAGCACACTGAATGGTTAGTAGGGTGTTGGGGGCATGGCCTAGCATTGATAAAATCTCCGTTGTACAGTGGAGTTACAGTATCATGTGGTATAAAAGAGAAAAATATTGCAGGTCCCACAGAAATAAAAACAGTTCAGAAGTTTTTAAAGATTGTGAGCAAGGAACAAGTAGTAGGTACAAAGCTCCCTGTGACAAAACTTTGCGTTGGTTATTTGTGATATTTACAAGTCTATATACAGGTGTTGTACATTGTCTAAGAAAACAAACAGGAACAATACTAGCAAAACAAAAACCTAGCCGTGTCTCCACACTAACTATACAAAAATTCAGGCCCTAACATGCTGAGCAAGCCTACAGCTTGTCAGCTTCCACATACACAGCATGTTTGCTTTTACAAACCTCTTTAGCTCTCACAGACAGTACTTGTCTGATTCCCAGGCCGAGAAAACTGGCTGTCTGTCTCAGGTGAGAATAAATTGGCCCAGGAGAGAGGACTTAAGACCCGAACCGGACCGCGGATTAGAGATTCCTGAACGTTTATGAGAGGAGCCTGGGAAATATATAAACCCCAAACAGGACTTTTCCTGGCTCTCTCTGGGATGCTTTGCTACATATCCCCCCCTTGTTTCAACCCCAGGGTTGAAACTCCTGTGGCCCAACAGGAGTAAACATGGGATAGGGCATCTACAAAATCTGGCCTGTGTTTTACCTTAAAGGAGTAATCCTGTAGAGCCAAAAAACATTGGTTGAGCCATCTATTCAACTTCCTCTTTTGGGCCATTCCTTTTAGGGGAGCATGGTCAGTTAATAAATCAAACTGGTGCCCTAACAAAAAGTACCTTAGTGCATCCAAGGCCCACTTTATGGCTAAACATACCTTTTTAATGACTGCATACCTCTTCTCATTTTCATTGAGCTTTCTGCTCAGGTACACCGCAAGGTGTTCTTCACCATTGCATACCTGTGACAACACTGCCCCAATACCTACATCAGACGCATCTGTTTGAACCAAAAAATCCTTTGAGAAATCAGGGAGTACAGCACTGGCTGTGAGCAAAGAGTCGTAAAATCTTTATTAAAGAGGGAATCCAGGACAGCCTAGACATGAGGCAAGTGAGACTCCCAGTCAGTGCTATGCACCACTATGTCACCCAGATAGGCTGCTGCATACTGTCAGTGAAGCCTTAGGGTCCTGTCCATGGCCCTCTGAAATGTTGCAGGGGCATTTTTACAACCCAAAAGGCATTTTTTTTTGTACTGAAATTAACCTTTTTGGGTCACAAACCCTCTTTGGGCTACCAGTCAGGGGTATTTGCCAATATCCTTTGGTTAAGTCCAAAGTAGTCAGATAGTGGGCCTTGCCAAGTCTGTCTAGAAGTTCTTCTACCCTGGTCATTGGGTACATGTCAAACTTTGTCACTGCATTAAGCTTTCTGAAGTCATTACAAACACTCCAATCATCCGGTTTTGGAACTACTCTAACACTTTGGGAGTAGACCCACCACTATTGGATTCCTCAATGATGTCTGAGACGATGAGAAAAGTCCCTGTTGTATATTCTCTGTTGGGCTGCTTGGGCCTGAAATAAGTGCTCTTTCACTATAGGCATGATCGCTGCAATCCTATCCTGCATTTGACCGATGTGCTCAATGACACTTTTGTGGGGTGTCTGCTCTGCTTCCCAGGTTTCCTTGGCTATGTCTAAGAGTCCCAGAGGGTGTCTCCCAAAAAATCTACTCGAATGGAGAGTACCCTGTAGAGGAATAGGGTACCTCCCTGATGGCAAACATTAAGTACGGAATTAGAAAGTCCCAGTTTTTCCAATCCTTGTCAACAACCTTTTTTTACATAATCTTTAATGTTTTATTGAAGGGTTTCACCAAGCCATCAGTTTGAGGGTCATACGTGGAGGTTCGCAAACGTGTTACCTTAAATACCTTAAATAATTTGCACAACTCCCTAATTACTTGTATGGTGCCCTGGTCTGTTAGGACCTCCTTAGGGATCCCAACACGACTGAGCACCATGAACAACTCATTGGCAATGTTCTTAGCAGACGCTGTGCATAAAGGAACTGCCTCGGAGTAACAGGTGACATAATCCATGATTACTAGAATGTGCTGATGTTCCTGGGCAGACTTGGGGAGTGGACCTACAAGGCGCTTAAGGACTTCAGAAGTGGGGTGGTGGGGCTGACATTTGACACACGGGACAGGATTGACAATAATTCTCATTATCTTTCTGTATTCAGGGCCAGTAAAACTTGTATAACATCCTTTCAGTGGTTTTCTTGACCCCTAAATGACTTCCTAGCAAGTGTTCATGGGCAAGTTCCAAAACCACCCCTCTGTATGGCTGAGGGACCACCAACTATTCAATACTTTCATCATTATTTTTATGTACACAGTACAGTAAATCCTCATTGCTGCTGAAATCAGGAACACAGGGCCTGTCCCCTGATTTGAGAGGTACATCATTAATCACACTACATTTTCCCAGACCCTGGCAAGGGTATGGTCTTTTTTCTTCTCACTACCAAAGTTTTCCTTGTGCACATTAAGGTCAGCAAACTCCAATGTAGCCCCAGGGTCAGCAGAAGGCTGTCCCCCTTCACTTGCTGCGGGGACTTCCTCAGGCTCCTCCAGTTCTCCTGCCATTACAGAGAAACAGTCATTTGGCACATGTGTTTTCCTACACTTGGCGCTGCAGCACTTGAAACAGCAGCAAACATAGACGGCTGTCTAAGAGATATGTCCAGCTGCATGGGTTCATCTGTCAATGGACAGTTTGCTGCAACATGTCCCAGTTTAGTTTACTTACAGGCGGTAGCTTCACTTGTTCGGGATGCCAAACTTCAGTTCTGGCACCAAAAATCCTCCCCCTGTCTCCTTGTCATGTTTTCCACCCCCTTCCCCTGGAACAGTATTACTGGTTGCCTGGGGAGACTGTTGCTTTGGGTGGAAATTCTGTGTGGCTGTAGAGGTGGTGGTCAGACTCTCTGCAGCAAAATACCTCTCGACGAGTTCCACCAGGTTGTCTATACAGTCCAGGCGCTTGCAATCCAAAAAACCCCTTACAGAAAAAAGATTGATTAAACCAGTGGTCACTTTAATTGAATAAACCACTCACAGTGCCACCAGTCTCCAGCATGAGATGTAGATTCAAAACTTTATAGACAGAACACGGGCAACGCACAGTGGTAGCATAACCCATACACAGCCGGCAAGAGATAAAATAAAAGTATTGTATTCACTATTGAAGATTAAAAGATAAAATAACAAAGTACAAGTGGTTACCACATGGTCCTGGCGGTGCCCTTGCAGCTTACTCTATGTTGGACCCACTATGCGCACATTCAGGGCCGCTGTTAGAAATCACGGGGCCCCCGTACAGCCTACCTAAGCGGGCCCCCCGACCCCGCCCACCTCAGCGGGCCCCACCCCTAACCCCTGGCCGGCTGTGCATGGGTTATCCCCTATATATACCACCACTGTGCACTGCCCGTGTTCTGTCTATAAAGTTGTCCACCAGGTTGTCTGCCAACTTGGGGGCCCCTGGACTCACCAACTTCTGCAGGGGAATTGGTGGTGACCTCTGGAATCGGTCCATGACCACACGCTTAGCTATTTGTGGCCTGGACAGGGACTTTGGCTACAGCCATTTCCGCACCATGTGGATTGAGTAAAAACATCTGTGCTCTTGGGGGCCTCTCTTCTCGGCAGGACCAGCTGACCAGCTGTTAACCCGCTTTGCTAGAGCAGCCAAGATGACACTGAGACGCGCCAGGATTTCCTGCTTGACCGTCTCATATTCTGTTGCTTCTGCTTACTCCAGATCATAGTAGGCCTTCTGCGATTCTCCAGTTAATAGGGGAGCGACCAGTCCGGCCCACTGGGCTTTAGGTCAACCTTCCCTCTCAGTGGTTCTTTCAAATGACACAAAAAAGCCTCTGAGTCAGCCTCTGCAGTTATCTTGGAAAGGAAGCGACCCACATGGATGACTGAGGGCTTGTCTCCAACACCTTCAATTTTAGCAGGTGACCACTGCACCAGCGTCTGTACAACCTCAGTCAGGGTTTTCCTATTTGCTTCTTCAGAAGTGGCTAGCTGTTCAAACAGCCTCTGCATTTGCGCCTGTACAGCACCAATCTGTTGGCACAGTGCCTTTGTTTGCTCCTGTGTGTCTGAGTGTCTCAGGGAACAAACAGGAACAATAATAGCAAAACCAAAACCTAGCCATGTCTCGGCATTAACTATACAAAAATTAAGGACCTAAATAACAGACTGAGCAAGACTACAGCTTGTGAGCTTCCACATACACAGCTTGTTAGCTTTTACCAACCTCTTTAGCTCTCACAGACCAGTGGTGTATTTGGGTTTCGTGCTGCCCTAGGCCTGACTAAACTTATGCACCCCCTAATTTAAGTATGACCCATCCCTTCCTGTAAAGGCCACACCCCTTCCTGTTTATGACCCACCCTGTCATATGTGAACCACAGACCACAATATATTAGTGCCCATCAGTGCAGCCTCATCAGTTCCCATAAGTTCAACCTCATCAGTGCAGCATCATTAGTGCCCATCAGTGCAGTTTATCAGTACTCACCATTGCCGCCTCATCAGTGACCATCAGTCCAGCCTATTAGCGCCCATCAGTGCAGCATATCAGTGCCCATCAGTCCAGCCTTATGTCACTGGATTAGTAAGATTACTCCTTTCTTTTAATAGATTTGGATGCTGCCACTGATTGTAATCATAGGATTATTTCACTTATTTGTATAATGACTGGGAAGCCCATAACCATTATACAAATATGTGAAAAAAATCAGTGGCAGCAAACACAAGTCCAAATATCTTATAAGAGAGGAGTAATATTACTAATCCAGTGATATATTACGATAGCATGTGTGAGGTGAGCAAGTCCAAAATATTATTGAAATAGTATACAATTAAAAGTCTTAATTGTATATGATGCAAGTCAGTATGCTCGCTCAAGGACAAGGATGTTTAAAGAAATTAAATTATATTATTGACATGATGCCTGCCATACCTGGGGGCAGAGGAGGGTAGGCGGAGCATTAGGCTGCAGTGTCGCACCTATTAGCATTGGCGGCCGTCGGGCCAGTTATATTAAGTGTGGTCGGCAGCCTGCGGTCTGTCCTAATGTCCTGTCCGGCCGGTATTATCATACCAGCAGGTAGCAGTGTGACCACTTTATAGGGGTGCCAGACTGACTTGCCTCCTGGACCCTGCCCTCTGGCCCAATTCGCCCCGTAAGACTGGCACTATACTAAAAGTGTAGCGTAAGCCGGCGGGGACCCTTTTCGTGCAGGAGCCGGGAGAAGGCTGTTTTTTTTTTGTGCAGGGTGCAGCTTTTTTGCTGCCCCCCTGCAAAGTGCCACCCTAGGCCTGGGCCTTGTTGGCCTAGGCCAAGATACAGCACTGTCACAGACAGGACTTGCCTGATTCCCAGGCCGGGAGCACTGGCTGTCTGTCTCAAGTGAGTATAAATTGGCCCAAGGGAAAGGACCAAGACCTGAACCAGACAATGGATTAGAGATTCCTGAACATATATAAGAGGAGCCTGGGAGATGTATAAACCCCGAACAGGACATTTCTTGGCTCTCTCTGGGACGCTCTGCTACATGATAAGGTAACTTTTTTATTTATTGAATGCATTGATTTGGTCAAAAATAAGTGACATCATAAAAGATTTAAAATGTATTCAGCCTTCTAAATGAACCTCAATAACATTTACACTGATCATAATATGCAAATATTATAAAATAATCCTAATTTGTCACTGAAAATCAGTTAAATGCTTTTCTTTTCAACAAATGTAATTTATGTCATATAAATTCCACAGATTTTTTCCTTTGAGAGAAATAGACAGTTCTTAGCTCTCACTGACTGAAGGCTATACTTTACCCCCAGGAATATGTCATGTCTAATTTATATATCACGATATTTAGTTTAGCAAGGTCATTTGATGGACATTTCACGGAGTAACTAAATGAAAAATGAATGACTCCGTGAATTAAAAAAAATCATAGTATACTACATCGTGTTCTACTTTATAAAAATATTAGAAACATTTAATGATCCATTGATATAATATATATATATATATATAGATGTAGATAGATGACAGATGATAGATGATAGATAGATAGATAGATAGATAGATAGATAGATAGATAGATAGATAGATAGATAGATAGATAGATAGATAGATAGATAGATAGATAGATAGATAGATAGATAGATAGATAGATAGATAGATAGATAGATAGATAGATAGATAGATAGATAGATAGATAGATAGATAGATAGATAGATAGATAGATAGATAGATAGATAAACACAGGATTACAATCCTCATTTTGTTATTTTTTTGGGTTATTGCTGCTTTTGTTGCTAGGAAGATTTTACTTTCTCTCTTGGAGATGCAACAAAAGGTGAGAAGAAATCTCTCCAAAATAAGGGAAAGTTCTCACCTTTGACAAGTGTCAACAGAAGATTTGTCCCCATTGAAAGACTTTTCCTTACTACTTTCTTTTGTGACACATTTATTTAGAATTTTCCTTTATTTCTATCTCGATAATAGTCAGTAGCATACATAGAGAGTAGGGATAATCGAATTTTTGAAAAGTTTGGTTCGGCCAGAACACCTGAACTTCCCGAAAGTTCGGGTCCGGATTCCAGAACCCCATTGAAATCAATGGGACCCGAACTTCGGTAATCAAAAAACACCATTTTGAAGCCCTAAAACCAAATAAATGCACCTAAAAAGTGCCTAGGGTTCTGGGTCATGCCCCAGGGACTATTAATCACACAAAAAAAGTTCTTAAAAATTGTCGTTTTTGATAGAGAGCCAATTATTGAAAAAATTATTGAAAAAAAAAAATAAGACTAATTTGGATATAGTGTCTGGGGGGGGGGTCTAAAAAGTGTACCTGTGAAGTTTCAGCTCTGTAGCCTGTCCAGAACCAGAAAAAAAAGATAATTTTTCTTAGAATTTTTAGTAGCGCAGGGATGGGGTTCCGCTCCTTTCACACCTGGGCGTTTTTGTTTCAGGCGTTTATTGGGCATTTTTAGGGCGTCTTTGGAGGCAGGCATGACATCTGAACTTCTGTATAGGGGTATATATACACACACACACACACACACACACACACACACATATATATATATATATATATATATATATATATATACACACATATAGGTGAAATTATGTCAGTAGCGCAGGGATGGGGTTCGGCTCCTTTCACACCTATATGTGTTTATGTGTATATATATATATATATATATATATATATGTGTGTGCGTGTGTGTGTGTATATATATATACCCCTATACAGAAGTTCAGATGTAATGCCTGCCTCCAAAGACGTCCACAAAAAAGCCCAATAAACGCCTGAAACAAAAACGCCCAGGTGTGAAAGGAACAGAACCCCATCCCTGCTCTACTAAAAATTCTAAGAAAAATTATCTTTTTTTTCTAGCGGTCACCCTGACATGGATGAGTTTGGTCACCCTGGCATAGCAGTCAGAGTCAGTTCACCCTAAACTACATTACGGTCACCCTGACACTTAACACTTTCCCTACAGAAACTAGATTATTGAATCTAACTATAGTGGTATATAGTACCCAAACTAAACTGCATATCCCTTTCCTCACACTAATAATTGCTAAATGACACTGGAGCAGCAGGAGTAACAGAAATGCTTCCACTCTATTCCACAGCCTCTCTATTACAGTGCTAGAGATTTGGCGGGGCTATGTTATATACTGGGGGGCGTATTCACTACTGATTGGCCTCTGGACCCCCTAGTCACTCCAATCACATTCCTACCAGACTCCTGCCCCCTCAATTGGCTTTTACTAACGTTTCTGGTCCAATCATGGGCTTTTAAAGCCCAGTTCCTGTCCCATTGCATTTTGGGCGGTTCTGGTTGCCGAATTCCGAACTTCGGAATTCGGCCGAATTTCGAACAGCCAATGTTCGGGACGAACCGATGGTCGACCCGAACCGTTCGATCATCCCTAATAGAGAACTGAATCTCCATAGTGGGGATACAGACAGCAATAAAAGCTTAGCAGAGGGTCTAGGCTTCATGTACACTAACAGCTCTTAAACTTCAGTTTAGGCATTTTGGTATTTTTTTGCCAAAGATCCTAAACTCAACTCCATAAAAGCCTATGGAGTTGATTTACTTAAAGCAAAATGACTGTGCACTTTGGAAAGGGCAGCTCCACTCTGCAAGTGCAGTTGCTCCAGAGCTTAGAAAATGAGGTAAAGCTTAGCTTTGCAAATAATACCTAATCATGTGCAAGGAAAAAAAAAATCATTTTTTTTGCACACTATTGGATAATGGAAGTCAGCATAGCTTCTGCTCATTTACTAAGCTGGAGCAACTGCATTTGCATGTGTAACTGCAGTTTGCAAAGAGCACTGTCTATTTGCCTTTAGTAAATCAATCCCTATGTGTCAATGTACATATAGGCTTTTAGCAGAGTTTTCCCACGTTTTCCCGCGGCAAATGCAGGCAGGGTGTACTTGAAGCCTAACCCTTCCTTGTTCTATCCAAAAATAGGAAACGTTTTGACTCTGCATACATTTGAAAACAAGCCCTTGCTGACCTCTTTAGTTGCATGTACTGTGACATAATTCATTCTCAAAGAATGTAAAGCTGGATTTCAATTGATTTCTCACTGCATCTGCTGTTTGTTTGAATGCCTGCTGTAATAGCATATAATTGGAGAGGAGCTGTAATTTCAATGCTCCTGTTATGACAGTTGAAGATGACATTCTTAACAATGCATACAGCTACAGAGGTCCGCTGTGGCTTGTTTTAGGAGATTTTATTGCTTGATTAAATTACTGTATATAAATAATGTAATGTACATAGTCTAAGCAAAGGTGCATTCAGGGCCCTATGTACCTCAATACACAGGAATGCACCTGTTTTATGAGTTGTGTTTTGATGTGCCATTCTACTCCCTGTACTGTGCTGTGTAGCGCCATAGCACACAATACCATACTGTGTGGGGATGCAGTGAGTATGTTTTTTTTTTTATTCCATTAAAGTGCATCAACAGGACTGCAACAGTTCTCTCAAGTGTAACTCAACCCTAAAGTATGCCCTTTTCTATTAAATATTTACATTCTTACCATCTTTTAGTTCCTTCCTACCACCTACATATCTGTTTATATCTATTTTCTGTTAGGATTACTCCACCATGCCTAAATCTATTTATAACGTATTAATATTGTGCATCACACAAAACATCAGTAATTAAAGCAAAAGATGTATAGTATGTAGACAAGGTATACATATACTGTAGGCTTAATACAATCCATATTAAAAAATAAACCATTAAAGTACTGTGATGGTTTGGAGTGCTTTCCAGTGAGTTGAGTCCACTCTAGACAGAGGCATAACTAACACCTTCAGGGCCCCGGTGCATGAAACCATGAAGGGCCCCCCTGGACCCTAGGCCGGCGCCCTTCCCTTCAAGCTTTGGGCTCTTCACACTGATCCTAGGGCCCTTTACTCTCGTTGCGGGTCCATTTATTATGGTCCCGCAGTGGGACCCTTTCACAAGTTCTGCAGTGGGCCCCCTTCCTGCCATTTTGGGGCCTCCCCACGGTGGTGGAATGCCAGGGTCCAGTCGCAAGTGTGACCTTTGCAATCCTGGAAGTTCACCCACTGGTGTCAGTAGTTTTTATTTTTTGGTATTTTAATTGTATTATTTTTTATCATTTTTTTTTTTTTTACAATGTCACTGACTATGACATCTGTCCATTCAGAAAAGGAAGGAGCTGGTAAATCACATGTTTACTCACCCCTTCCTGGTTCTCTATTGTGACACATCCCCTGCAGCAGCTGGTAGGAGAGGGAAGGGAGCACAGTGGAGGGGGGGGGGGGTGGCGGGGGTAGCATACAGAGGAACCAATCTCCTCCATTTTCCTCCTGCAGCTACAGGAGGAATAAGAAGGACAGTGATTTCTCTACATGCTGCCCCCGCCGCCCCTCCTATTCAGGTGTACAGGGGAGCCACACAGGCCCCCTGGAGCATGGGGCCTGGTTGCAATTGTAACCCCTGCAACCCCTGTAGTTACGCCCCTGACTCTAGAAGTGCTGTTTAATGACTTGATGGCCCACATATATTGATTAAAAGTAAAAAGTTCATATAAAATATCAGTTTTCCACATTTGGGTTTTTACTATCAACCCCAACATAAACTAGTTCAGGCTTGTGGTTTTCTCTAGCAGCATGGCTGTTCAGACGTGTTGCTTTGGACCATCAAACACAGCACCTCAGTGCTCGTATAGACACTCTATACCTCAGTTATCTTCCAGCTCCTTGCTGCTTTGTCAATGTCTGCTCCTGCACTGTGCAGATATACAAACTCTGGCTGGCCCATATAGCCTCTGTAAAACCCCCGGGGAAGGTTTGGATTCCTCCTGACCCCTACACAGAGACCTCCTGTCTCCCAGGTGGAGCCCTGAACTATTGTCAGGTCCTAGATTATAAGGGCTGTGAACACCTGCCCACTCAGCCTGCTGATTACTGGCAGGATTACTCCTTCCATCCCAATGCACTTCAGAGTCTTTGAGATCCAGCCCCTGATTTGGGAATTACAAACCCATGAGAAAGATAAAAAAAAAACTTTCTCCGTTTAGAATTTACATTTGGGAGCCCTGCACTCTGCACATGTGAAAACCCTGTGTCCCTTTCTCCTATGTTTTTACAGGGGCAGGGCCTCACATTGCCACAGCATTTATTCAAACCCATTGTTAGCCATGGCAGATATGTGATTATTAGAGTTGAGCCGAATCCCCCCCCCCCGGTTTGGTTTGCGCCAGAACTCTCGAACATCACACACCCAAACCCTATTAAAGCCTAAGGGCCCCGAACTTGAAAAATCTAAAGTCCCCATTTTGAAGGCTTACGTGCATTTATTGGCCATAAAGGTATGGGGGGGCTGGGTACTGCCCTGGTGGACGTGTATCAATGCAAACATTCTTTTTTTAAAAGATTGTTTTTACAGGTGACAACTTTTTGTACAAAAAAAAAAAAAAAAAATTCTGCCATGTTGCAGAAACTTGTCACACAAAATAAAATATTTCATGGACTCAACATGCTTCAGCAAATAGCTTGGGGTGTCTACTTTCCAAAAAATGGGTCATCTTGTTATTTCAGGGCCTCGGAAACTGCTATTGGTAGGAAGTGAGATGAGCAATTTACGCCCTGAAGGCAGTGATTGGTTTTCAGCACCGGTACATGGCTAGGCTCCCAAAAAAATGTTTTATTGGGGTGTAATTTCACATATACCCATGGCATGTGTGAGCAATATATCATTTAAGCGACAACTTTATGAATAAAACAAAAACAAGTTTGTCATTTTCCAGAAACCTATGGCAAATAAGTAAATATTACATAGGCTCATCATGTCTCTCAGCAAATAGCTTGGGGTGTCTACTTTTCAAAAAGGGGTCATTGGGGGGGGGGGGGTTGTGATATTTTTGCATTTCAGGGCCTCTGAAACTGTGATAGGTAATGAGGAAGTGAAATGAGCAATTTACACCCTTTGAAATCCTGAAGGCAGTGATTGGTTTTTGTACGTGTACCTGTGACCACCTGTACGTGGTCAAGCTCCCATAAAGTTACATAGTTACATAGTTAGTCAGGTAGAAAAAAGACACATGTCTATCTGGCTCAACCAATAAGAAACAAAAAAAAAAAACAGTAAAACAGGCTCCCACATGTGGTATCCTCATAATGTATTTTGGGATGTAATTTCACATGTACCAATGGCATGTGTGAGCAATATGTCATTGACAACTTTGTGGAAAAAATGTTTTTTCATTTGGTCATTTTTCAAATACTTGTGACAGAAAAATAAAATATCCAATGGGCTCAAAATGCCTCTCAGCTAATTCCTTGGGGCGTCTACCTTGCAAAAAAGGGTCATTTAAGGGGGGGGGGGGTTGTACTGCCCTGCCATTTTAGCACCTCAAGAAATGAGATAGGCAGTCAGAAAGTAAAAAGCTGCACATATTCCAGTATATATACCATTTTCTTTTTACCAAAGACATGTAGATGAAAACATTTTGAGCTAAATGTATGACAACACTTGAGATTATTGGATATTTTTTCGTTTATATCATAAAATTTAAAAAATCCCAGGGGTGATTAGGGATGAGCTTCGAGTTCAAGTCGAACGTAAGTTTGACTCGAACATTGGCTGTTTGCTCGTTTGTCGAATGAGGAACAAATGGGCTTCTTCGTGGGAACTTTGAGTTCCTGCATTATCATGGACTCTGACCTCTGATTCCAATAAATCACCTTGCTGGCCAGGGGTATTCTACCACCTATGCCACCATAAAGCCTGCCTAGGCTGAATACACTCTCCCTAACTTCTATCTCATCCACTGTGTGTAGGGTGAGATAGAAGTTAGTTAGTTAGGCAGAGAGAGTGTGTTCAGTCTAAGCCTGCTTGACAGTGGCGTAGGTGATAGAATACCAGGCTTGCAATTGTAAGGTTGAGGGTTTGGATCCCTTGGCCAGCGGGTGATTTATAAGTGGAATTCTATAATTAATAATAATATAAAACAAGAGTCGCGCTAAATGTGCAGAACTGTAAACTCGTATAGAGAACTAAAGTCCATAAACCATGCGTAACACCAAAGGCTAAGACAGAGGGATAAGACCATCAATACAGTTCCAAAGAGATAACAAGTAGATGAAATGAAGTTCATATGGTCGTCCACCCAGGTGTATGTATATAAACACAAACAATCAGTGAAACCTCCACCACATGAAGCCTCTTACCAGAGGAAGGAAGGGTTAAAGCAGTAAGTAGTTATGGGACTACTACCACCCATATCCTGCAAGGCAGCTCCTAGAAAGTCCACCCGAACTTGTTCAAAAGAAGCGAACCATCTGGGATGAATTCCAAATCCACTGGAATGGGCTGGATCCACTTTTAGCAAAGTATGCATATAATACAAAACGGAAAACAAGCCCATAGCGTGATAACGTTTAAAACATTTAATGAAAGATAAAAGACATGCACTCACCCTGAGGTGAACGTAATACAGCAAAAGTGTAAATAGATGACACCAAGGCACAGGGCGGGCAACTCCGGTATTCGGGCGTGATAAGGAGTGTAGACTCAGCACCTCCCGAAGCTTTTCGTCCACCGACGTTGTCAAGGGGGTATGGAAAACACTCATCACGCCAATCAATATAAAGTAAATCTAGGAGGAAATTATATGGAACAGCTGGTACTTCCTGTCGTGACCACTCGGCAGGAAGTGATGTCAGCGTCACATGCCCAGGATTCGGCCAATGCAAAAGGCCAAGGAGCTGGGTCACTTCCTGTCGTGACCACTCGGCAGGAAGTGATGTCAGCGTCACATGCCCAGGATTCGGCCAATGCAAAAGGCCAAGGAGCTGGGTCACTTCCTGTCGTGACTACTCGGCAGGAAGTGATGTCAGCGTCACATGCCCAGGCTTCACATGCCCTGAATAACTAAAAGAGACCAAACGGCCTAATTCAGCAAATATAAAACAAAGATTAATAATAACACACCCGATAAACAGAATTGCCGCTGTGATTTGGTGTCCTCTGCACAATAATAAAAGAAATAAAATGTACAGGATCACATAAAACTTATATAAAACATTCACAATGACACAGTAATATAAAATTAAAAAAATATGTAACCCCAACAGGGTCACTCCTAAAAGGAAAAAGGAAAAGGGAGAAACTGGCACAGGCAAGTCAGCAGAAAGAAATGAATTTTTAAATATAAACTTTGAATTGACGGGCTCATGAGACCGAGAATATAGTAAACAAATAGGGGACAATATGAACATTGACCCAATCAGCTATTGTTGATAAAGGCGTTCACGTCCCACTCTATATTGAGACCAAAGGGCCGATAGGCCTTAAGTAAATAAATCCACTTGGTCTCAAGTCTAGAGACCTCTCTTCTAACGTGGCAGCCTCTCCAGTGGGGTTGTAACACATCTATGACCATAAATGAGGTTCCTCCAGGGTCCCTGGCATGTTTATGGTCAAAATGCTTGGACAAAGAATGTTTAGGAAAACCTCTTCTAATGTTCCCTACGTGTTCATTCATGCGCACCTGAAAAGGGCGAATGGTGCGGCCCACATAATGGAAACCACAAGAACATGTGATAAGGTACACCACGTTTTTTGTGCTACAAGTGGCAAAATGTTCGATGTCATAAGATTTGCCCGTAACATTTGAAGAAAAGCTGGTATATTTTCTACCCTTTAGGCTATTCAGTTTACAGACTGCACAGCGTCTGCAAGGGTAGTATCCCTTCATTTGAAAAAAGGGGATAGGTTTACGGGGAGGGTCCACAATATTAGGAGCAATAGAAAGCCTCAATGGGGGCAAGCCCTTGTATGTGATGGCAGGGATTTCAGGCAAATGCGGACCCAAAACCCTATCACTCCTAAGGACATCCCAATGTTTTCTCAGGAGTTTCTTCACCAAAAAATGCTGAGACGAAAAGTTGGTGAAAAAGGTAAACCTAGGATGTCCTTAGGAGTGATAGGGTTTTGGGTATTATTGTGCAGAGGACACCAAATCACAGCGGCAATTCTGTTTATCGGGTGTGTTATTATTAATCTTTGTTTTATATTTGCTGAATTAGGCCGTTTGGTCTCTTTTAGTTATTCAGGGCATGTGAAGCCTGGGCATGTGATGCTGACATCACTTCCTGCCGAGTAGTCACGACAGGAAGTGACCCAGCTCCTTGGCCTTTTGTATTGGCCGAATCCTGGGCATGTGACGCTGACATCACTTCCTGCCGAGTGGTCACGACAGGAAGTGACCCAGCTCCTTGGCCTTTTGCATTGGCCGAATCCTGGGCATGTGACGCTGACATCACTTCCACAGGAAGTACCAGCTGTTCCATATCATTTCCTCCTAGATTTACTTTATATTGATTGGCGTGATGAGTGTTTTCCATACCCCCTTGACAACGTCGGTGGACGAAAAGCTTCGGGAGGTGCTGAGTCTACACTCCTTATCACGCCCGAATACCGGAGTTGCCCGCCCTGTGCCTTGGTGTCATCTATTTACACTTTTGCTGTATTACGTTCACCTCAGGGTGAGTGCATGTCTTTTATCTTTCATTAAATGTTTTAAACGTTATCACGCTATGGGCTTGTTTCCATTTTGTATTATATGCATACTTTGCTAAAAGTGGATCCAGCCCATTCCAGTGGATTTGGAATTCATCCCAGATGGTTCGCTTCTTTTGAACAAGTTCGGGTGGACTTTCTAGGAGCTGCCTTGCAGGATATGGGTGGTAGTAGTCCCATAACTACTTACTGCTTTAACCCTTCCTTCCTCTGGTAAGAGGCTTCATGTGGTGGAGGTTTCACTGATTGTTTGTGTTTATATACATACACCTGGGTGGACGACCATATGAACTTCATTTCATCTACTTGTTATCTCTTTGGAACTGTATTGATGGTCTTATCCCTCTGTCTTAGCCTTTGGTGTTACGCATGGTTTATGGACTTTAGTTCTCTATACGAGTTTACAGTTCTGCACATTTAGCGCGACTCTTGTTTTATATTATTTGTTCCAGCATTCCAGGTGTTTAGAGTTCGCTGCTATAAAGGCGCAGGTTTCAATTTTTCAATATAATTAATAATACATTGCTAGCAGGGAGAGAGATTTTTGCTTTTTATAGTTTGTTGAGATCAGATAGTGCAGTGTATACCACAGATAACAAGGTACATCGTACCCCTACCCATTCATGAAAAAAGTGTGCAAAAAAAAAAAAAGACAAAAGCCAGTTTTGGATAAGTCCTTTATTAAAATATAAAAATAGTGTCCCCCGATGATCAGTCGCCCGCCCATCCGCCTGAAAAAAAAAGAGAAGCTACTGCTTTTTTGGACGCTTCCCGCACTATGATCTGTTTTGAGTTTGACAGCTCTTTCATAGGGATCTGACGTCACGAGCCACCCCACAATGCACTGCTCAGGTGCAGTGAATGAATTACATGGCATCAGTAAGTTAAATATTTAATGCCCCCCGGCCCCAAAGCACCCACCCCCCCATGTTGAGGGCATGTGGCCTGGTATGGTATGGTTTGGGGGGGGGGGCACTTGCTCGCACCCACACTCATCCTGGCCAGCCAGGCTGTGTGCTTGGATAAGGGTCTGGTATGGAATTTAGGGGGAACCCACGCCATTTTTTTTCATTTTTTTTTCTGTATTGCTGGGAGCCGACAATACATTCCAGCCGCGAGCACATTTATATTACACTTTTTTCCTTTAGAAATGTCAGTATTGCTGCAGCAGGCTAGAAACATTGCACAAATGCGCCACAGACATATTAACCACTTAAGCCCCGGAGGATTTGGCTGCTAAAAGACCAGGGGGTATTTTGCGATTCGGCACTGCGTGACTTTAATGGACAATTGCGCGGTCGTGCGACGCTGTACCTAAACGAATTTGACGTCCTTTTTTTCCCACAAACAGAGCTTTCTTTTGGTGGTATTTGATCACCTGTGCGATTTTTTGATCACGCGCTATAAACAAAAAAAGAGCGTCAATTTTGCAAAAATAACAATATTTTCCACATTTTTTTATATCAAATTCCCCCCCCAAAAAAAGTAAAAATCTAAATTTTTTAATATTTTCGGCCAATTTGGTTTTTGCTACATATGTTTGGAAAAAAAATCGCAAAAAGTGTATTTTGATTGGTTTGCGCAAAAGTTATCGCGTTTACTAACAAAGGGAAAGATTTTTGTCATTTTTGTTGTTGTTTTTTTTAACGCGTAATGGCGGCGATCTGCAATTTTTTTGCGGTACTGCGACATTGGGGCGGACAGATCGGACCCTTGACTGACATTTTTGACACTTTTGGGGTTACCAGTGACATTTCTACAGTAATCAGTGCTATATATATACACTGTTACTGTAAAATTACACTGGCAGTGAAGGGGTTAACTTTATTTGAGAGGGAGGGGCTGTGTGTGTCCCTAGGGGCGTGATTCTAACTGTGATTGGCTGTGGTTTGAGCTGTAGGAACACTGATCAACGGTCCTACATAGTAGAACCGTATGATCAGTGTTTCTACACAGGGGAGAATGACAGGCAGCTTGTTTACACAAGCTGCCTGCCTTTCTCCCTCTCCCCTGACGATCGCAGAGTGAGCGGCGGACATCGGGTCAGCTGGTCACACGGGCGGGGGGTCCGTGACCGCACGGGAGCTGGAGCGCGCCGCCAGCGGCGCGCGCTCGCTACCCAGAGCCTCACAGGCTAGTGACGTATCGATACGTCACTCTGCCTTTGGGTGGCTGACCGCCGCAGTATATGTACTTGCGGCGGTCGGCAAGCGGTTAAGGGGGTCCCCAGGCACGACATTTAAAGGAATTTTTCATTTTTATTGTTTCACTTTAAGCATTATTAATATCACTGCTCCTGTAAAAACTATAATTTAAACATTTTTTTGTTGCATAGCAGGATCACAGGCACTCTGTGATCATTCCAGAGAGAAGAACGGTCAGCTGTGTTTACAACAGCTGTCCGTCCTTCTCTCTCAGCGGGGAACGATCATGGGTGCCAGGCAGCAATTGAAGCTGTCTGCCCCATGCATCGGAGTCCCCGCTGCTGAGTGGGGGCAGGAGAGCGCTCGCCCCCTAACTTCAGGCGTGCGACCGACGTATACCTATGTCAGTTCGCAAAGGAGGGGCTTATAACTGCGGCGGGTGGTCCTTAACCGGTTAAAATTAGGAATTTTTATTTTTCATGTTCATGTCCCATAGACTTTAATTGAGCTTGCATGTTCGCTAGAACATTTCCCCTGTTCGAGATGTTCTGGTGTAAACCGAACAGGGGGATGTTCGGCTCATCACTAGTAGTGATCAAATACCACCCAAAGAACGCTCTATTTGTGGGGAAAAAAGGACATACATTTAGTTTTGGGTACAGCATTGCATATCCGCGCATTTACCAGTTAAAGAAGCTCAGTGCCAAATTGCAAAAAATGCTCTTGTCAGGAAGGGGGTAAAAGTGGTTAAGGATGCAGCAGCTTCCCAGGCCAACTCCTTAACAACCAGCTATTCACTGTGCCCTAATTGGGCAAAGATTTGCCCAATCAGGGCTTAGAATGCACTGTGCAGTGTGGGATGCTTGGCGGGCGAACAGGCAAATTTGGGTGTTCGACAAACAAGTGAACAGGCGATGTTCGGTCCAAACTTTTGCTTGGCTTGAACCATTTGCCAAACTCTAGTAATTAACTTGGCAGCAGTTATAGCTCTGTACTGCCATTGTGGAACCTTTAACCGTATTCATCACCTACTTCACCTAGACCTTTGGGAAAGAAGTTGAAATTTGGGTGCAGAAAATAACTCAACTTGACACACATTATGGTCTTGTATGCTGTAAGACATGTGTTAACCAGCTGAAGGTGCTCTGTAGTTGCCAAGAAAATTCTCAATAATATCCTCAAACGGTTTGCAGGCGATTTTCTATTGCCCCACTAACAGATCTGTAAACTGCTTTTCATTGTGTCTGATCTCTGGATTACTAAAAATGCCTCACTTTATTTTGGCATCAATTATTCTTGGAAATGTCTGTCTCAAATAATTTAATTAAAACCTTCACCTTGCATGTGTACAAAATTTTTAAACATTCTACATTTTATAATGAAGTGGAGGTGAAAATATATTTGCTGGATGAACAAGTGGTTTATGTCCCACGTTTTTCTGTCCCTGAACCAAATTTTTTTGGAGGGCCCATTTTATTTTAATGTACTGAGACTCTCTTCAACTGCTGTCCCATTAATATATTTAACAACAATACTTGGTATATCTGTAGCCAGGTGCTGGGCTACAGAAATATAGAGAAGGAGACATTGCCTTTTATTCTTCTCTCCTTCTATTGAGATACTGATGTTATGCTGCACCATTCTCCTCCGGCCAGTAGGGGGAGAAGCTAAAGCCAAGCAAGCCCAAAGACGTTTATGCAGAGTTATAAGAATCCTGGGAGTTGTAGTTTGAGACAGCAGCCATATAATGGGGTCAATAGACACCTACCACTAGACCTCTCCTAATAAATACTGTGCAATAGGAGTGAAGAGATAATTTTTTTTATAAATGCCCAGGAAAACTCTTTATTTTGGCACCGAGGGAGTTCGAGATGGAGCTTATTGTAAGCTTACCTGTAGGAAAAAATAAAAAGTAACCTTTACCACTTTACCACTCTACCACTTTAATGAGCTGTGAAGAGCAGCAAAAGTTTGAGGTCCTTCCCCTTTATTGCAATGACTTCAAGCTGAAGAGCCACCTCTTTTACCTACCCCTTAGCCCAGCCCTGCCCACACTCTTCCTCCTCATTCCTCACTTTCCACCATCCCCAACAATATTCTCCAACTGCATCTGCTGCAACATATGTCTTCACAAGCAATAGGGAGGGTAGTCTGACAAAGGTATTTGAGAGGCTTACATTACTGTACAACAAACGTGGAAGAGGATCAGCAAGGGACCACACTGAGCAGGGGCCAAGTGTAGACTTAAGCCTCACTGTAAGTCTCCTAACCTTACAAGCTCCAGCAATAATAAAATAATGCCCCTAATCACTGCCATGCTTAGTGTCTCATGCCAACTTGGCAAAAACGCTAGCTTTACAACTATCCCTATTACAGCTAGTAAAGTCAGAGCCTTTCTGCAAGTGTATGGCCTGTGCACCACATTAGCAGGTACCTATCCATTATTTTTTCCCCCAGAAAAGCCATACCTGCCCTCCATTGAAGGGGCCCCTATGACTCCATCTTAAAAATGCTCTTCCATCTTGTGCACAAGATGCTGTTTTTCATCTCATAGCCTTGCAGTTTAACGTAGCCTTGAGGGTTCAAAACTTATCAGTAATCATTCCTCCCATTTTGTCTGTCCTGAAGCACATAAGTAAAGAAACAATAAAGCAAGTATATTTTCTTAATTTGTCTATTTACAATTTATGTTCTAAAATTGAATACTGTTGCAAACTTTTGTGTTCTCAGTGTCTAGTGATTGTCTTTAAGCTTCTATGTCTCCAAAATGACCTTGGTTTGTTTAGCTTTTCCTTCCTCAGCTTTTTTCCTGATAAGGAGACCACCTCCCCCCTTTCTTTTGTGTATAAAACGTTTGAGTGCAAATAAAGACAACAGGGGTTTTGGTTTCATCGACTTGCATGTGCCCGATTCCTTATGGTGAAACTGAATCTCCCAGACGTCTGATTACATATGAATTGACTGACCCAGGGCTACAAAGAAGGAGGGTCAAGCCGACCACCTACAGTTTTGGGGGCTCATTCGGGATTGGAGGGTCATTCTCAGCCGCCCGGTAAGTAGACACTTTTGATTTGTCTGTCTGTCCGGGAGTCTGAGACTCTGACCGTGGTTCCAATCCCTGAACCTGAATACGTTCCAGGAACGTATTGGGACAAGTGTCTCAAGGAGACACAGGAATTGTCTTAGGAAAAGACAAAGCAGGAGGGTTAAGCCGACCACCTACATCCACCAGCCCCAAAATGTAGGTAAATAAGTGCACAGTATTTAAAACACTTTCATTAGACCAACAATTTATTTAAATAAAAAAGTAAACATAAGCGTGTATTTTATTCAACTGCAAAAAAGCACCAAAAATATTATAGTGACTGAATGCATAGTTTTTAAACACTTTCACTAGCCTTGTTGTTTGAACAGGAGGGACACAGACAGTTTTTAATTTAAAAAAACAAATAAATATGCATATTTATTTCACTGCAAAGGGCCACTAAAATAATGTGGGGCCACCAAAAAAAAAAAAACTACATGCACAGTACGTAAACACTTTTACTTGGATGCTTTTTCAACAGAACCCATACCAGTTTTTAATAAAAAAAAAAAAAAAAAAATCAAATCAAAACACATGCCTTTCCTTCAGAGCTCTTTGCCGTGAGTGGCGGCTCCCATACGCGTGATGTGATCGTGCCTCCGGCCAATCGGATGGCCGGAGGACATGAACCAGCAAGCAGGACTGCCGAACATGTCGGCTGTGTCGCTGCTGAGCGGGCGGCACTGCGGGGGCTTCGTTCTAAGGTAAGTATTTCATAATGAGCTAGTATGCGATGCGATGCATATTAGCTCATTATG
Source organism: Pelophylax lessonae (assembly GCF_965119305.1). NCBI lineage: Eukaryota > Metazoa > Chordata > Amphibia > Anura > Ranidae > Pelophylax > Pelophylax lessonae. The sequence continues at coordinate 274,933,046 of NC_138772.1, read as the reverse complement.
CCTTTGTCTTACAGGGTTTTTTTTTTTTTTTTTTTTTTTTAGTTTAAAACCTCTTTAATTAAACAAGCTGAAGTTAGAAGCTGATTGGCTGCCATGCACAGCTGCACCAGATTTTGTACTCTCAAGTTTTAATAAATCAACCCCCATGTCTCTTCCATCATACACTGAACAAAGGTTTATGAGAAAACTGATTTTTATATGAATGGGGCTTGCACATAAGAAAACCTGTATGACTAACCCTTCTAAGACACCTAACCACAGTTTGGAGGCCAGGAAGTGCATTGTTGTTAAGTGGTTGCTATAGATGTGAAAGACTGTATAAGACTGTATGAGTTCACCATTTTCTGGACCTGTGAATGGCTTGGGTTCGGGTCAAACGCATGGCAAAGCTGAAGCTCATTCCTAATCCCAGCACAATCTACAATTTTATCTGACTGTTTTTATTGAAGAGGTGTCCTACATCTTTTTAGCTGTTTTCTAGTACTGTCTCATTGCAGACAGATATGCCAATCAGTATGTTAAACTAAATGAGAAGCCAGTGAACTTTACAGCAAGTGAAAAAAAGAAAGGACTTGTGCTCTCTATGAAATTTTGTAAGCTTCACATTCAAATGAACAATATGACTGGTTTGTTTTTACAAGTGTCTGCTGCATAATAGCAAAATATGATGTGCAAATTACTTATTTTTATTCATTCCTACTCTAAATTGAACCTCAATCTAAAAGCTGTTTTACTCAGTGAAGGCTGATTCATGTTATTCCAACTCCCTCTTCTGGAATTGTTTGGTTCTTCAGGCTTCTCTACTCGCATTTTCTATATTTACAATATGTTCTATTACTGAGCAACTGAGGTGATATCATTATCCAATGAGCTTTCCACAAAATATTTCAACCATATCTTTGTTTTATTTTGAACATTTTCTTTTACTCATATCAGTGGATTTCACTATTTGTTTTCTATCTAGAGAAGTGAAGTAATTTATGCATTATATACAGAAATTTAGGAGAGTTTGGGCAAATACAACACCATTCAAATATCTATTATTCAGAAATACCACAGCTACAGCCCAATAGATCATATGCTAAGGGAAATCCAGCTTATAGCGATATATTTTTAAGCAAAACAGAAGGTGCTAAAATTAACACTTTATAATCTACATGCTGTTAGGAAAATTAAGCCATAAAGATATATGCAGTGTATACCGTGAAAGGATTTAGGAAGGACCTGTTTGCTACGTTTATCTGGACCATTAAGGCAAGCTCATGTTTTCATGTTCTAAATTCATCACTCAATCAAAATAATGTTGTGTGGGACATACAGTAACATCATGATCAGTAAGGTCCTGCTGTTGCTAAATGTTTGGCAATAAACATATAAGTTTAACTGATGTGCTTAAGCTGCTAACCTCAACAAGCATTTTAAACTAAAAAACAAATTAGGCAACATTAAAAAACAAAAAATTGTGACATTTTTGCTTTGAAATTTTTAAATGTAGAAATGTAGTATTTTTCTAAACTCCCTTTCAATTTCTAAATTCCATTCTTGATTTTTTATGATTCTGTAGGGAGCAGTTTATGTATTTCGGCATGAGTGTTCTCTAAACATAGAGTGTATTTTATCAGACACTTTGCTGTTTGAATATGCTTCAGCAGGGTGTACTAGAGAGGTGGCATTCTTTATTATGGATATTTTGTGACTCAGCCAGTCAGTAGTCTTGGAGGGCTTTGTGAGCTGACAGGGAAAGTATTGGACATATTTCCTGGCACATGATCTTTCCTTCTGGGATTCAACCTGGTGATGATGCTGTGAGAATTGTCCATATTCCAGGCCTTTGGGCCTAGAGAATAGAGATTGGTGAGCTGATCTGGCCAATAATTGTTTCGGCCCTAAATAGTGCCCATTCAGGTGTTCGCTGAGCACCCAAATTTGTGGGGGGCTCAGTGGGATGTTCACCCATCAATGCACTGCGTACTGCATAGTGCATTCTAGGGCCCTGATTAGCTTAAGCAATGCACCTGACCACCTGCCCAATCAGGGCACAGAGCACTGTTAGAGCCTTGATTGGACAAAGTCATGATAACCTTGCCCAGTCATGGCTCAGTGTTCATAGTCCCACCCCACAATAAAAAATGTTTCTTCCAACAGGAACCTTTTGCAGTGTATTGTTGGCGATTGATAGAGCAGGACTCAGTGATAGCTAGTTAGTGTTATTGTGACTGAATGTAAAGAGTCAGTGTAATGTTAGTGTAGTGTCAGTGTAGTGGGAATAAAGTGTAGTGTTAGTGTAATTTTGTCAGTGCAGTGTTAGTGTAGTATTAGGGAAGTGTCAGTGTAGTGTGAGTATAGTGTAGTGTCAATGTAGTGTGAGTGTAGTGCAGTGTTTAACAGAATTACATTTAGTGCTGTATACAGTGCTGCCCCTTTTTTTAAATTGTCAGCTGCAGTTTGTCTTACTGCAACACTGGTGTTCCTCCTTTTTTTTTTTTTTTGTTTTATCATTTGTGTCAGCGGCAGTCCTCAATTTATAGTGCGCCAAACATCACATTTTATTAAGTGCATCCAATCACCCATTTCATATTATCTATTACATTTGTGTAATAAGCCAACCCCCCCCCCCCTTAATCATGTCTGGGAGGCCAACAAGGAGAGGAAAATGTTCCCATGCAACTATGAGGGGGCCAGCAGCATCTGTGTCCACAGGTAAAGGTGGATGTGGTCCGTCTTTAGGCAGGGCACATTTGTCTCTTTTTACTGATGTTGGCCGAGCTATCCAGCCACAACATTCAACATTACTAAACCATCCTCATCCTCCTTATCCTCTATTACCCAAGCTGACGCTAGTTTACTTTCCACCGCAGCTGCCTAAATGGCCTATTCTGTCTCCTTGTCCACAGTTACTCCTGCCATAGCTCCACCATCATGCATGGCAGAGTCAGCTAAATTATTTATACACAGCGTCAGCCATTTGCTTCTTGAGGATGCACATGCATTACTTGATTACGATGTTGATTCTGAGGTTCAGGAAGGAAGTAACATGAATCTACAGAGGGGGGATAACACTGATAAACAAACTGGTAGTCATGTTCCCCATGAACTTGGCCTTAGTGTACTATAATTTGGCTTATTCACATAAGGCTTGCTCACCATGGTGCAAAACTTTGTTATTTCTATTTAAAGTCTGCCAAAGAAACAACAGAATTTATTTAAAAAATATGTAATCTTGTTCCAGTGCACTAAAATGTAGCACCCTCCTAGGTAGGTGCTAGTGAGAGAGTATAGTTGTTGGCTCTGTCTGCCTATCAGATCAGCAGCATGCAAATCTATATTGCTTTCTGCCTACCAGAGAGCAGGATCTGTGAGTTAAGTTTGCTCAGCATGCTCAGTGAGTGATTCATTGGGTCTAGATAGTGTTTCACACCGGTCCAATAGGGAGGCATGTTGGACAGTGGGAGGAAACCTGACCAATGGGTGCACAGGTTTTTATACAGTCCCAGTGATTGATAGAGACCGGCTGTCTTGGTGCATTATGGGATACTGTATAAAAGCCAGGAGGCAATATGCTGCACGGTCTTTGGCTGGAAAGCAGAGTCCACAGGGAGGGTGGCAACTGCCTCCTCCTCTGTAGCAGTGGCACGTGGCCTCAGGAGGTCGTCCTGAGTGGGGAGACACTGGAGAACCTAGAAAAACAATATCGTGAGTACAGGGGATCATGTCAAGGGGCCTGACCTGAGGGGGGCCACCCCAAAAGTAGGATAGTCAGTGGACAGGTGTCAACAGTCCAGAATGGGGATACTACAGAGAATGTCCCGAAGAGAAATGTAGTTCACCAAGTCTTCTGGCAAGATACTTAAACCCAAATCTACCTAAGTGGCAAGGTGAATCAGCAGCCTGGCTGCATCATCAGATAGGAGTCCTCGCAACTTGTGAATAGTTAATTTGGAGTATCCCACTATTCCCTTCTCCCATCCCTATTTAAAATAAAACACCAAAAACAACTACATACCCCTGGACTGATCTTTGACTGAGCCAAGTATTAAAGTGTTAAATTGTGCATGACAGTGTTGGTAACCCAGGGGGACCCGCAAGTGTGTTATCCAGTAGTCCTCAAGGGGACAGTGCTACATCTGGGGGCTCGTCCAGGATGCACTCCTGGGTTACAACAACAGTTGCTAGCGGCACAGCCGAGAAATCCCGCCAAGTAATGTCATGCTTTCCCAAGTAATGTACTGGAGTGTCTGCCTTACAGTGATCAATGAAAGTGTGCTGACAAGTCAAGTTAGTAACGGTGGTTGCCATAAGTCTATCCTCTACCAATACTCCCAGATCTTTCTCCATTTTTGATTCCCCCAAAGGTTCCCCCCCTAAAGTGTATTGTGCTTTTATGTTTTTAGTCCCCAATTGCAAAACCTTACACTTCTCCACATTAAACCTCATTTGCCATGTCGTTGCCCACTCTGTTATTTTGTCCAGGTCATTCTGTAGGATATCTGCTTCATGCCGTGCAGTTATTGCCCTGGCCAATTTTGTGTCATCTGCAAAAACTGATATAGAACTACTGATTCTGTCCTCAATGCTGTTTATGAATAAATTGAACAGGGATGGTCCCAGGACTGAGCCTTGGGGGACCCCACTTACCACCTCTGACCAGTCTGAGTATGAGCTATTATTACCACCCTTTTGACACGCCCTTTTAGCCAGTTCCGTATCCAAGAGCAAACCTTGCGGTCGATGCCTGCAGACCTTATTTTATAAATCAAGAGCTTATGGGGAACTGTATCCAACGCCTTAGCGAAATCCAGGTACACCACATCCACTGGCCTCCCCCTATCTAGCTCACAGCTCACCTCCTCATAGAATGATAACAGATTGGTTTGACGAGAACGCCCATTTGTAAACCCGTGCTGATTACTGCTGATGATGTTGTTGTCTTTAGTCTACGATATAGTCCCTTATCATCCCCTCCAGAAGTTTACATACTATCGATGTCAGACTGACAGGCCTATAATTTCCCGGGACATGCCTCTGCCCTTTTTTGAATATCGGTATCACATTAGCTTTCCTCCAATCCCCTGGTACATTTCCTGTCATAATACTGTCAGCAAAGATCAGAAACAGTGGTCTAGATATAGTCTTACTAAGTTGTTTGAGTATACTCTCGGATGTACACCATCCGGGCCTGGTGATTTATTTGTGTTAATTTTATCCAGCCTTTCCCTGATTTCACCCTCTGTTAGCCATAGCGGCAAGTCCTGTGTATTACTACTAACCATACAGTCATGGTCAGTGTACCCCTCCTTTTCCTGTGTAAAGACTGAGAAGAAAAAAGCGTTCAGCACGGTTGCTTTTTCAGTGTCCTCTGTAACCATCCTCCCATCTCCCATCATGGTTAATTATGTGTGCAATATGTTCTGCCCTGGTTTTTTTGCTGTTGATATATTTAAATATTTTTTGGGGGTTTTTTTTTACTATCCTCCGCTATTTGTCTCTCAAAGTTGATTTTAGCCATTTTGATTTCGTATTTACTTTTCTTATTTGCCTCCTTGTATTGCTCGAAAGCCGATACTGTGCCCTCTGATTTATATTTATTGAAGGCCATTTTTTTACCCCTAATAAGTTTTTTAACATTACGGTTTAGCCAGCCAGGTTTGGCTTTGTCTCTTCTAAATGTATTTCCCATAGGAATGCACTGCAAGCAGCATTTGTTTAATATGTTCCTAAAGCATTCCCATTTTTCCTCTGTTGTCAGTGTTCCTAAGGTTTGGTCCCAGTTTACCCTTTCCATCATTGAGCACAATTTGGCAAAGTTTGCCCTTCTGAAGTTTAGGGTTCTTATGTTCCCCTCTTGCCTTGTTATATTGTTATTTATGCTAAATGTGATCATCCTGTGATCGCTAGAGCCCAGGTTGTCCTGGACTCCTACCTCCGAGATTAAGTCTGGGTCATTAGTGATCAATAGATCCAGCACTGCATTTTCTCTAGTAGGAGAATCCACCAACTGAGACATGTAGTTGTCCTGTAAGGCAGTGGTCCTCAACCCTGGCCTACAGGGCCCACTAACTGGACAGATTTGCAAGATAACTGAAATACATCCCAGGTGATATAATTTGCTGCTCAGTGATTGCAGTACTCTAGTCTGCATCTCCCCAAGGCAATACTTAAAAATCTGGCCTGTTAGTGGGCCCTGAGGACCGGAGTTGAGGACCACTGCTGTAAGGTTTCCATGAAGAGACGGGCCTTCTGTGAGTGTGTAGTCCCCTCTTCCCAGTCAATGTCGGGATAATTGAAGTCCCCCAATATGATGACTGATCCCAGTTTTGACACTTTACTCAACAGTGATATAAATTCCAGCTCTACCTCCTCCCTTTGGTTGGGTGGCCTATAGCAAACCCCCACAATTACTTTTCCCTTTGAATAGTCAAAATCTCTGGGTGAGATTTCGAGAGTTTCTAGGTTTGATCCAGTGAACCTGAATATTATGCATGGTGTATAATAGAGATGTCGCGAACATAAAATTTTCCGTTCGCAAACGGCGAACGCGAACTTCCGCAAATGTTCGCAAATGGGTGAACCGGGCTAACCGCCATAGACTTCAATAGGCAGGTGAATTTTAAAACCCACAGGGACTCTTTCTGGCCACAATAGTGATGGAAAAGTTGTTTCAAGGGGACTAACACCTGGACTGTGGCATGCCGGAGGGGGATCCATGGCAAAATTCCCATGGAGAATTACGTAGTTGACGCAGAGTCGGGTTTTAATCCATAAAGGGCATAAATCACCTAACATTCCTAAATTGTTTGGAATAACGTCCTCTTTTTTTTTTAATTAAAAAAATCTGTTCTTACCAGTTTCATCTCTGTTTTGTCCCCTATCAGGGGCCGGTGTATGGAATAGATTTTAGGAACCAAGAGATGGAAAAAGAGGGTTGGTCGGTCCTCTTACTTCCAATTTGGGGCACTGCGCATGCACCGTGCAATGTACTGTGCCATCCTATATGAGTGGTGTGTTAAGTAGTACTATTTTTATCAGTTTAATCCCTGTTACGTCCCCTATCAGGGGCCGGTGTATGGAATAGATTTTAGGAACCGGTAGATGGAAAAAGATGGTTGGTTGGTCCTCTTACTTCCAATTTGGGGCACTGCACATGCGCCATGCAATGTACTGTGCCACCCTATATGAGTGGTGGGCAGTGGGCTCAGTACAGTCTGTGGACCTGGCACTCACTGGCAGGCAACTGCAATTATATTACAGAGGAAAAATGTAATTAATTTTTTATCTGCAAGGTGCTGTGCCCCCCTATATGAGTGGTGGGCAGTGGGCACAGTACAGTCTGTGGACCTGACACTCACTGGCAGGCAACTGCAATTATATTACAGAGGAAAAATTAAATTAATTTTTTAACTGCAAGGTGCTGTGCCACCCTGTATGAGTGGTGGGCAGTGGGCACAGTACAGTCTGTGGACCTGACACTTACTGGCAGGCAACTGCAATTATATTACAGAGGAAAAAATAAATTCATTTTTTAACTGCAAGGTGCTGTGCCACCCTGTATGAATGGTGGGCAGTGGGCACAGTACAGTCTGTGGACCTGACACTCACTGGCAGGCAACTGCAATTATATTACAGAGGAAAAATTAAATAAATGTTTTATCTGCAAGGTGCTGTGCCACCCTTTATGAGTGGTGGGCAGTGGGCACAGTACAGTCTGTGGGCCTGACACTCACTGGCAGGCAACTGCAATTATATTACAGAGGAAAAATTAAATGAATTTTTTATCTGCAAGGTGCTGTGCCACCCTATATGAGTGGTGGGCAGTGAGCACAGTGCAGTCTGTGGACCTGACACTCACTGGCAGGCAACAGCAATTATATTACAGAGGAAAAATTTAATGGATTTTTTATCTGCAAGGTGCTGTGCCACCCTATATGAGTGGTGGGCAGTGGGCACAGTACAGTCTGTGGGCCTGACACTCACTGGCAGGCAACTGCAATTATATTACAGAGGAAACATTAAATTCATTTTTTATCTGCAAGGTGCCCTGCCACCCTATATGAGTGGTGGAACACTGGCAGTGGGCACAGTACAGTCAGTGGGCCTGACACACACTGGCAGGCAACTGCAATTATATCACAGAGGAAAAATTTAATTAATTTTTATCTGCAAGGTGCTGTGCCACCCTATATGAGCCGTGGGCAGTGGACACAGTACAGTCTGTGGACCTAACACTCACTGGCAGGCAACTGCAATTATATTACAGAGGAAAAATTTAATTAATTTTTATCTGCAAGGTGCTGTGCCACCCTATATGAATGGTGGGCAGTGGGCACAATACAGTCCGTGGACTTGACACTCACTGGCAGGCAACTGCAATTATATTACATAGGAAAAATGAAATTAATTTTTTATCTGTAAGGTGCTGTGCCACCCTATATGAGTGGTGGGCAGTGGGCACAGTACAGTCTGTGGACCTGAAACTCACTGGCAAGCAACTGCAATTATATTACAGGGTAAAAATTAAATGACTTTTTTATCTGCAAGGTATTGTGCCACCCTATATGAATGGTGTGCACACAGTACAGTCTATATATATATATATAGAAAAAAATAAAATAAAAGCAGACTGATGTACCAGCCCTAAAAAGGGCTTTTTGGGGTGCTGTCAGGATGCTGTCCTTACAGCAGGAGTGGGCACAGAACACTGGCCTAGCTAACGATTTCCCTATTAATTCAGCAGCAGCAGCAGCAGCACTCTCCCTGCTCTAACTAACACTGCAGCTTCAGAATGAATCTAAGATGGATGCTGTCCTTGCTTTTTTATAGGAGGTGGGAGGGTCTGGGAGGGAGGGTATGCTGATTGGCTGGAATGTGTCTGCTGACTGTGAGGTACGGGGTCAAAGTGTGCTCAATGATGATGTATAGGGGGCGGACCGAACATCGCATATTTTCACCCGCCGCGGGAACTGTTCGCCGGCGAATAGTTTGGGACATCTCTAGTGTATAATGCTGATTTTAAGTTTTGAGGTGGGATCGAGATAGAGGAAGAGGGGATTCCCCTCTGGTGTGTTAGGCATAGTCCTGGTGACCTGGTTGCTTTGTGTCTATCTATGTTGATTTGATTTTATGACTGATTTGTTTGTGAGTATATCTCTTTTATCTTTCTTAATAATAAACACCACTTGGGTAAAGCGCAAGGCTGGTGCATCCTCTCTTTAGTTTTTTCTGTAGTGTTCCCTGACCCTTGGAGGGTAGCCAGATCAGGACGTCTACCCAACATTTCTCTCAGGATCAACAAGTGTTTTTGTTACACTAATCAAGCAGATAACAAAACGACATGCTTTTAAATGTATATTTAAAAGACAAATAGGGAGAGAGCAAAAAAGTTAATTGTTAGTCTTCACATCTTCACATGGGCACTGTCAGACAACAAAAGCAGATGCTAAGGAGCATTTTTAAAACCAAGCAATGGCCACTGAACAGCCCCATACACATTTATGGCATTTATTGTCAAGTCATGTTTGGTAGGCCATAAAGCCTGCTACCATGCTCTGGGGAGGTGAATGGGGCTGTGCCCCAACTGCGATGTAGCTGTGTCCAGTGGATGTGATTGCAGTGTGGCGACGAGGGATTTTATTGATTAAAACCTCTTTATATTGGTGTGTTGGAGGTGGTGTGCAAGAAGCAGCTTCACACCACTGCAAAAAAATAGAACATGTCACTTTCCTAGGTGATAATACCAGCAAACATGCCCTATAGAGATGAAAGGGGCTGTACATGTGTTGTACCTATGTCCAATGATTGCAATTACAGTGCAGTAAAGAGAGATTTCATTTTTATTTCAGTTTTCAAACAGATATGCGGGAGGCAGCCTAATCCCTCACATGATTGCCTTGTAACTTCAGGCCAGCCACTGCTGACAATGCAATCTACTGTAGATCATGAGTCAGCAGCTAGGACCACGTGAAAGAGGCCTTGGGGTGTACATAGCTTTTAAACCCCTTACACATTATTTTAATTAAATTCTTGGATGTGTGATAACCACATACCTAATCCGGAAGAATATAAAAACTCATCATGCTACCCAATATATTAACCTGAATTCCCAGATGCTTTGTTGATGCATTGAACATCTTTTTTCATTGTCCTGGAATTCACCAGACACAGCTATTGTTATCTGTTAAACTACTTTCATTGATCTCTTTTTTTTACAGATCAGATTGATCCTATGAAAATAAAATACCCTAGGAAAAGACACATTTAGTTTCATGGCAGCAGCAGAACTGGCTGTGATTATTTTGTTTTGATCTTACACAGCCTGTTCTATCACGATTTGCCAGCTAGAGGTTAGTAGAAACAAATAATTTTACTCTGCAGTGTGCAAGAGTGGACAAAAGAGCAAATGTAAGCCAGCTAACTGCAATGTTTGGATCTGATATGAAACACTGCAAGGGGAAGCCTGTGTACATGTACACACACCTCCAGTGTCCTAGATTACAGTTATGTTATATTTATTTCTGCGTGACTTCAACATGATTGCAATTTTATCACTAGCTCAGAAAAAATAACATACTTTTTACCTACCAATAACTGTGATGGTAAACACGGCAAACAGGGAAATTAAAGGAAAAAGTTTACTTTTGTTAATATGCCATCCCAAAATATGAACCAAGGAAAAATTGACAGTACTGTCTGGAATCAGTAAAGAAATACTTAGCATATAATTAAATGCAGAACTTTGCTTTTAGTTTTGGATAGATTGGAGAGGGATTAGAACACCTGTCAATCTTTTTTTATTGCTGTCTGTGTCCACGTTAGGGAGGTTCACCTTGTCTATTTGTTCTAGTGACCAATATCACTAAAAGTAACTGCAAGTGACCAATATCACTGAAAGTGAAACACTGTAGATTCCAAATCTTTCAATGGGGACACTAGTTCTGGTGATCTTAGCGACCAACTGGGATTCCCTCACTTTGTAGAAACTTACTTGCACTTCCGGTTGTAGTTATAGGACAGAAAGTAAAGGGAATTCTTCCCAAATGGGACAAAGTTGACAACAACATTTTTTTACAGAAGTTATAACCCTTGTTTAAAAAAGAGTTCCAGTCTGTAAAAAAATAAATAAAAGTCAGCAGCTTCAAATACTGTAGCTGCTGACTTTTATTATAAGGACACCTACCTGTCCAGGGATCCTGCAATGTTGGCACCCCTAGCTGATTTATCAATCAGCTTTTGGGTGCAAGCGCCAGTATCTGTAGTAAGGAAAACAGGAAGTGAAGCCTTGCGGCTTCACAACCTGTTTCCTACTGCACATGCGAAAATTGTGCTGTACTTTCTAAATGGTCCCGCTGTCTTCTGGGACCTCTTCTGTGTGTCCCAGAAGGCAGCGGGGGGGGGGGATGGGGAGGAATTGGGGGCCAGAATTTACTAAGATCACCGTGCGGCGATCTTACCAGGAAGTGGAAGCGGGTACTTGTCAAAATTAGGTACCTGCTCCCCCCAAATTGTGGCAGTGGAGGGGGAAAACAAGTGGAGCTTCCCCTTTTGGGTGGAGCTCCGCTTTAAGATCAAAATTTGTCTGGTCGCTGCTAAACCAGACATTTTTCAAACCAATGGCTGTTCCACTTGAGAGAAGTCGATCATTAAAAAGTCAGTGGTAAATGGTTTGTCTTAACCCTCTACTGCTGTTACTGGACAGCATTGTCTGTTAAACTAAGTTGAAAAATAACAGACTTACTGGCAGGGTCACCAGGCGAAAATAAAGGAAAAAGCCATAAAAAAAGAATAATAATAATAATTCAAACTACCACATAAAAGAATTAGTATGTGGCAATAAATTACAATTTTGCTTTTGGGTTTACATATGATTTAATTTGCAGTCATCTTAACTGACAACTTGTTATTGTGAAAAAGCCAAGAGCTTCGCCATTTGGTTGGAAATATCTGAAAATAATATAAAATACAGCACATTTTGAATTGTAAGGTACAGAAATGTGGTAATCAATATTGTAAATGGCACTTCAATTCTAACACCATGTTTCTTGTGACTTTAAATAGGTCATTTGGACCAAGTTGGTCCAAGAAAACTGTTTGTTTCAATAACAGATGTGACTGCTGGGAGCGCTGTGTAAACTTTACGAGCCGTATCGAAGGCCTAATACACACTGGACAATATAAAAATGCCAGTAACTTTAGCTGTAGAATGCCGCAGTAAAAACTTAAGTTTTGCATTAGCATTTTTAAGGCGTTCGTGTTTTTTATCAAAACTATACTCCCACAAAAGCTTATGGCTAAAAGTTACAGCTGAAAAAACCTCTTCAATCACGCTAGTTCTGTTTTTGTTTTTGCCAGAAAATGCCCCTGCCAAAAAACACTGATAAAAGCCTACAGTAGGTGTGCATGGACACATAGGATAACATGCTGGGGAGTTTCTGGCTGCAGAAAGAAACCCCTGAAGCTAAAAACAGCAGCTGTAAAAACATCCAGTGTGCATGATGCCTTAAAAGTTTGGTGATTGGTATCAGAAAACACATGAAACAGAAGATACAAACAAATTACCTTTATTGGTCTTCAAAATAATTGTGATCCTTCACAACTCACACAACATTCATAAAGTTTCTGGAAACTGTCAGCAAAGAACCCTTTAGGAATCAGTCGCAGAACTGCTGTCACACATTCTTGCATTGCCGTCACGTCCACAAAACATGCGCCTTTCATGGCGCTCCTCAGGTGGGGAAACGGAAAGGAGCTTGCATGCGCCAGATCAGGGGAGTACGGTGGATGATCTAGAACAGGTACGCCACGCTGAGCCAAGATCTAGGGCAAGCAGAATGCACAGTGCAAAAGAAAGGATGGATCCTGGTCACACATAGTAATGAAATCTTCAGAGGTTTCCATCAATTTTGCTTTCTGTTTGTCTGTCTCCTTGTGCGACACAAACTGGGAACTGATCTTCCGCTTACTCAAATCTTTGCAGATGACGGTGTGCGCTGTGTCCTTGTTACTGCCTAATTCCTCTGCCATCAATTGTCAGTCAATAATCTCATGCCAGCATTTTTCGCACTCGCTCAATCATGTCTGGGGTTCTGCTTGTCACGGCTCACCTGAATGTGGCTCATCCTCAGTCATTTCCTTCCCTTCACTAAAGCATTTGAACCAGTGGTAAACACATTTTCTGCTCACGGCTTATGTCCCGTACACTTGCACCAATATTTTATGCATATCTGTTGTCATTTTCCCCAATTTGTAGCATAACATGATGTTCACTCCTTGCTCCATAGCATTGTGAACCTACATCTCACACTGACTATGTTCGACTGCCCGTTGTGGGTTTACCCTGATGTCACATGTACTCCACACTAGGTGGCGCTTCTCAAAGTGTCTCTGGATAGCCATATGCATGCACGTACACTTAACCCATGTTTCTGTTGAGATATTGGACCATTCACAGAACTTTTTGGACACACCTCGTATGTAACATCAGCTACATATAGCATACAGCACTTTGTTTCAGCAGTAAGACAGGGACTTCCATCCCATTCTTGGAACAAAATCAAGTTGGGTTGAGTGCTGCTCAGCCATTCACAGGAGAGGTGGGCAGATGACTTCACAATCTCCACCTCAGTCACTCAAAGGAAACCTTGTATTCATTGATAAAATACAATGCTCCCAGTGAATGGCTGAGTAGTGCTCAGCCTTACTTGATTTTTTCTGGGAGCAGGACGCCCATCTGCCTCTCCACTTCAGCCTATCAGAGGAAGCCCTGGACTCAATTGACAAAAAAAGGCTTCCTGTGAAGGACTGAGCAGCCCTCAGCCCAACTTGATTTTGTTCCAGGAACAAGATGGAATTTCCCCATCCTGCTGCTTTATATTTTATGTAGTGGATTCTACTGGTGCATCTGTTAATGAAGAAAAATAAATAGGTAATTTAAAACAGCATGGACTGGAGTTTGGCTTTAACACTTTTCTTTTTCCCATAGGGCTTAAATACACAAACCATTTTATTATCATGCTGTTGAGCAATGTAACTGTTTGTAAAATTTATATACAAAATAAGGTGAATTGCAAAAATTGTTAAATCCAACATTTAATTACCAATGTAAACCAACCTTTAAAGGCAATGTTTATTGCAACTAAAAGTATCTGCAGCATATTGATAGAGTCAAAACTACCTTTGAATATGAACGCCTACTTGCCTATAAGGCCGGTCGCAGTGCCAGATTCGATAGGGAATGGTCTAAATGGTCCTCCTGGCTCAAGGGTAAAATCTAACATTGAGTAACCCCAATATTGAATACTTTGAAATTGATGTGTTGATAATTCAGCTGACCAGCTGTTGTTCTGTTGTTATGTTGTTAAGTTGTTAGTTGTTATACCTTCTATTCCAATTTCCATTACTCCTTCGTTTTGGTAATACTGGAGATGGCTATTGACATGCTTTACACCCCCTCCAACACGTACACTATGCCCTATCTTCCCCCCCCTTCATGCTACCCCAATTCAGGTACTCCTTCCTTCCCCTCTTCCCTCCCCCTTACTCCCCCTCCTGTTTTTCCCTCCCCCCCCTTCCTCCCTCCTCCTTCCCTCCCCCCTTCCCCTCCTTCACGTCTTCTTCCTCCCCTGCTCCTTTCCCCCCCTACCCTCCTCCTGTCTCGTCCCTCTCCTCTGAGCCCCCCCCCTCTCCCATTTCTACCTCCCCTATCTACCTCCTCCTCCTCCCCCTCCCCTTCCCCTCACCTCCTCCTTCCCCCCCCCCCCACCCATCTCCTTCCCCCCCCCCACCCCTCTTCCTCCTCCTCTGCCCACCTCCCCTGCCCCCCCCCCCTTCTTCCCCCCCCCCTTCCTTGAAGACTATGATTGTGTCAATTGGCTCCTCTCCTGCTTGCAGCGTATCAGGTCGTAAATGTACATCTGTGTATAATGATGCAATTATTGTCCGTGTTACGCTACTCTGAAGTCTTTGTATTTCCCTTTTAAATGCTGGATGTTATTATGCTTGTATTGCCTCAATATTTAATAAAAATCTTTAATGGAAAAAAAAAAAAAAAAGTATCTGCAGCTTTCAGCTCCCCCAATACAAAATTTCGACAGGCTGGTTGTACCCAAGTTGATCAATGGATCAACTTGGGTACAACCAGCCTGCCTATAGATGGATTGAATTTCCTCTGGTCCTTGCATAAACGGATGAGATTGAATCCATCTATGGCCAGCCAAAGGTAAAGATGCTAAGTGCAGGAAGAAAGACTCTTTGTTAATAATGTAGTGTGATACATAATTGTAATGTATGATTTCCCTTTTTTAATACCTGTGTATTCTTACAGTCATTAAATTAAAACTAAAAAAAAAAAATCAGACAGATGACTACTTTGGAGACTAACATATATTTGTTTTAGAACAAATTCGTCTTTAACATTTTGTAGCAACCTACAAGGTAGGTGCTAGGCAAAGTATAGTGGGCCTTGGCTGCTGTCCTGTCTCCCAGGTGTTGCTATTGAGAATGAGAAGTCTCCCCACTGGCTCCATGAGAAGGGTTCTCATTGGGCAGTGGAGGAAACCCAATCAGTGGCACATCCAGGCCTGTATCTACCCCAGAAAGGCAGATTATGCCACACAGGATTCTGGGAGAGGGTATACGTCTGAGGGGAACGCATGACACAGCATCTTTGGCAGGAAGCAGAGTCCCAGGAGGGAGAGTACGGCTGTCTCTCCTCCTGTCAGAAGGATTGGGTGTCCAAGGCAGCTTGCCTGAGGGGACAGAGAGCTAAGCTAAGCTGCAGCGAGGATCCGGTGTGCCGAGGACCAGCAGAGTAGAGGGGGCCCAGTTTCAGGAAAGCATTCCAAGTTTGTGAGTACTGTAATTTCCCCTGGGGGTCTGCCTAGCTGAGAGGGGACCGCTCCGGTGAAGGTCCAAGGGATCCAGGAGCTAGCTAGCGGTAAAGGGGGTGCCAGTGTGACCCTGAAGTGTCAGAGGGGGTGTCTAGTGAGAGGACCCTGAAGTGTCAGAGGGGGTGCCTAGTGAGAGGACCCTGAAGTGTCAGAGGGGGTGTCTAGTGAGAGGACCCTGAAGTGTCAGAGGGGGTGCCTAGTGAGAGGACCCTGAAAGTGTAAAGGGGGCACCAGTGGTTGGGTCCTGAAGAGTTGAGTGTGCAGCGTGCAGTGTGCAGTGCACGATGTTGAGAGTTGCAGCGGCACAAGCAGTAACAAGGAGCTACCTCAGCCAGTGAAGGGCTGGAGGGAGCTGTTCAAAGGACTTTTGAGCTAAACGCAGTGTCAAGAGTCAAGTCTTACTACAGTCTGGGATCTTTTGAGTTAACCAGAGGGTTAAAAAGCCAAGTTCTAGCACAGTCCAGCAAGACAACATTTTTCAAGCATCAGTAAGCTTTGGTCGGCATTCAGCTGGTGTCAAGACAGCGCTGACAGGCATTTTTCTGCAAAGTGTCCCAGTTTACCCAGTTGAGCCAGAGGAGTATCCCACTCATTCCCTTCTCCCATCCCCATTATAAAATAAACAAAACAAGCCAAAGATGCTGAACTGGTCTTTGACTCAAATCTCACACTTGGGTATTCAGCTTAAATGGGCTCAAGGTGTTACTGGTGACAATGGCAGACCCACATCAGGCCCAATGCCTGGAAATCCTGCCACAATTCATTTTAGTTCATTTTTTTCTTTGTCATATAATTTAAATTCTATGTTGAGGAGCCCTAAATCCTGAAGTGCCCCAGGCCCCCAAAGTCTTAAATCCGACACTGTACCTGGCCTTTCTGATTTGACAAAGCTCCCACTCTTCCTGGTGGTGTTGAGGCTTGCCCACTCGCTCCTGTCTTTCGAAAATTCCTACTGACCAGTGAGGCAACCCATCATAGTGATCTGCAGAAAAGCAGGGAGGGAGTGGACAAGCTCTAACAATATTAGGAATAATCTAATGTTCTGCAAGAACCTTACTAGGTGTTGGTTCACACTATGAACCGCATTTGAATCGCACAGGAACCAAACCGCATTCATGTTTAATTCACATGCGATTCGGCGTGGAACGATTTGAGCTAATTCATTGTGAATGGGCTCAAGTCGCACCGCATTGCACCAAAGTTGGGCATGCACCAATTTTGGAACCACACTGCAGCCAGGATTGCACGGCACTTTGTACCATGCGATCTGGTGTGGGGGAATGTATTGCATTTGCTACCTGCATTTGGGGTGTCCTTAAGATTGCACTTAGGCTAGGTTCACACATATGCAAATTGGAGGCGTTTTGAACTGTATCCAATTGGCATGGGAAGAGAAAGAACATTGCTTTCTATTGTGCCTGTTTACATATGTCCAGTGCAGCCGGAGTGTGGATTCAGTGCAAATTGAAAAAGAGTCCTGTCAGTTTTCTGAGCAGTGTGGTCCTGCTCTGGTGCAAATTCAGGCCCATTGACTTCTATGGGAACGCTTCTAAATCGTACCTGTCATTTAGTTGTGAACAGGATAAAAATCCTGACCTGATGTAAATCTGTCCTAATACTAATGCAATCCTGATCTGATTCTGATCAAAAACTGACCTGAAACGTTGAACAACTACTTTGTCAATTAGCTGTGAAAACTGAGCTTCAATTCACACCGCACATGTGTGAACCCAACCTGACACCCGCTACAGATCACAAGGGCACTGCCATTTGAATGTGGTGTGGGAAACAAGCATGAATTGCAGGGTTTTCTGCACTGCATTAGTGTGAACCTAGGCTCAGTCATTGTTTGACGTGAGATACTTTTATATTTTCATAACTAGTGTGGTCACAGGCACTTTTTTGATAATAGAATGCATATATTTATTCCAGCCCACAGACTTCCAGTTCATCTATCACCACTGCCACATCTAATAGTTTTTATTTAATTTTTTTATTTCTATAACTTTTATTCCTTAGCATCTACACAAATATGCATTATGGTGGTAGCAAACAGTTACATTTTAGAGGCCTGGAATGTTCTCTTAACTACTCATATTGACTTCATATAATACCTAAAATGTATTTCCTTTAGGAAAGAAATTTGACACAAAATTGTTTCAAATCTGTATCTGCAGTGTTCTAATGCATTAAAGGTAAATCTTTCAGTAATAAGGATCTTTAGGGTGATTGAGTCACTAAGCAGAACCAACTGGGCCAAGCGTGCCAGCTGTGAATTCCAGTAATATGGTGTGCTGCTGCAAGTTCCAATTTTCCTACCATCGCATAAATAATTAGGTGATGGTAGAAAATAAGATTAACAAAATGTTTTACTTTTAAAAATTGAAAATAATGTGTATCTAAGGCTTTTAAGGTGACACACTAGGGCACCATGCCAACCCTGGGGCAACACTTGAGCACCAATGGCATGCTCTCTCATCTCTATATGTTCATAAATTAAAGTGTATGTTACCTCATAAAATAATATGCCTTAACATTTCACCTCTGGAAGGTTTACCCCCCTTCCTGACCAGGCCATTTTTTGCGACACGGCACTACGTTACTGTAACCACTTGCCCACCGGAAGGTTTACTCCCTCTTCATGACCAGGCCATTTTTTGTGATATGCAACTGCATTACTTTAACTGACGTTTGTGCTATTAATTATATTATAATATATGTGCTTTGTTGCCACAAATAGAGCTTTCTTTTGGCGGTATTTGATAACCTCTGAAGTTTTTATTTTTAGCGCTATAAACAAAAAAAGGCTGACAATTTGGAAAAAAGAAAAAAAAAAACAATATTTCTTACTTTCTGCTATAAAAGCCATCCAAAAAAAAAATAAAAAAAAAAAAAAAATCAAATTTCTGCATTTTAGGTTTAGGCCAATCTGTATTCTGCTACATCTTTTTGGTAACTAAAGTCCCAATAAGTATCCATTGATTGGTTTGCGCAAAAGTTATAGCGTCTTATAGTGGGACTGCGACATTGCAGCCGACAAATCGGACACAAAGTGACATTTTTTCAGGACGAGCGACATTAATACAGTAAACAGTGCTAAAACCATGCACTGTCACTGTACTAATGACAGTGGCACAGATATGGGTTAACATCAGGGGTGCTCAGAGGGTTCAATGTGAGCCTAGGGAGTGCTTGCTAACTTTGTGGGTGGTGCTTTCAATATGGGAAGTCAGAGGTCCGTGTTCCTGCTTTGTAAAAACACAGGATCACAACCTTCCCTTCTCATAGAATGGCTATATGCCTTGTTTACATACTGCCTGTTTCCCGAACGATCAATGTGTCCAGACCGGAGTGGGTCGCCGGCGGCGTGCTTTCCCAGACCTTGAAGGGCAGGATCATGTACAGGTACATGATCCTACCAAGGGTAGCCACCTTACTGCTGTATATTTACAGCATACAGTTGGCAAGCGGTTAACTGACAATGGCACAGTTGTGCGATATTGTACCGAAATAACATTTATGTCCTATTTTGCGCTAAAAACAAAGAACGACTGACAATTAAAAAAAAAAAAACAAAAAAAAAAAACAATATTTATTACTTTTTGCTCTAAAACACATCCAATAAAAAATGTAAAAAAAAACACCAAATTTCTTCAAAAAATTTAGGCCATTATGTATTTTGCAAAATATTTTTGGTAAAAAAATCTCAATAAGCGTTTATTGCCTAGCTAATTTTTTAGTGTAGTGGGGAGATGCATTTACAAGTGGAAGACATGGATCGGTGTTCCAGCATTACAGAAACACAGGATCCATGCCTTCTGTACTTACAGAATGACAATTTGCCTTAGTTACATAGGCAGACTGGTTGTTGGTGTACCTAATGATTGGAGGGTCCCAGTGGACATCAGACCTGCGGAAACCTGCTGATCAGCTCCCGCTGTAAAATCACCAATGCTCAAAACTGAAGTGCAGAAATACGTATGTGATTCTGCACAGCGTGGTCACCCTGTAGCAGTAAATCTGTTATGGGGCGGCCGGCAAGTGGATATAATTGTTGGTGTATTTATATTTCTTTGTAATTGTAGCATGTATTGTTTTTATTTATATGGCTGTAAAATACCTGGTCTTTCTGCTAGTTCCCATCCTTTCCTGTAGGACTCTGGCCATGCCAAGCACAGAAGCAGGTCCACGCTGGTTTGGACAGTTTGCGTCTCTTTTACTGCTCAGAGTTACAGGACGCCATGCATACACACAGCATACCTGCATTGTTTATTTTTTGCTTTGCTGCCATCCTAGCTCAGCTGTGCCTGACACTTCTACATAGAAAGGAAACATATTTACCTGCTGACACTGATATCATTTGGCTTGTACGCCCTCAAGAAATTTTGACAGCCCCACTGGCCAACCCTGTTCTGCCTGACTGTATACATGCCGTTTTCATGGAGCAAAAAAGCTCCTCCCTGAAGAAATGCTGGCAGAAGCGGACATTTGTCCATACAAGTCTCCACCACCATCAACCCTGGAAACTAGATTGAATAGCGGTCCTGTGACTGATTAATAAAGGTCAAATTGCAAAGTATTTACAAGTAATTTTATATTATGAACAAAGTTATTATGTCATACTATGATGTTTTATACTGCAATGACATTGGCGTTTGCTGGCTTTTGGATACATTTATTTAAAAAAAATGGAGGTAAAATACTCTTATAAAGTATGTGTTCGATCTACTGAAAGCCAACCCCAAATCATTCATAAATCCTGTAGACCCTAATAAAACCCATGCACAAGAGTATTCTCAGTTTATCTGGGAGAAAACGAAGTACACTAAACAGGGTGTAAATTATTCACCAAGTCCTTTTAACCACTTTTCCACCGGAGGACTTTCCTGCTTTACGTCCAGGCCACTTTTTGCTACTCAGCACTGCGTGACTTTAACTGACAATTGTGCGGTCATGCAATGCTGTACCCAAACGAAATGTACGTTCTTTTTTTCCCCACAAACAGAGATTTATTTTGGTGGTATTTGTTTACCTCTGCACTTTTTATTTTTTGCGATATTAATAAAAAAAGAGCGAAAATTTTGAGAAAAAATGAAATTTTCAACTTTGTCTTTTAAAAAATATCCAATATACTCAATTTATGTCATATATTTTGGCCAAAATGTATTAAGCTACATGTCTTTGACAAAAAAAATCTCAGTGAGCGTATTTTTATTGGTTTGCGCAAAAGTTATAGCGTCTACAAACTGTGGTGTAAATACTGGAATTTACGCAGCTTTAATTTCTGACTGCCTATCTCATTTCATGAAGTGCTAAAATGGCAGGGCAGTACAAAACCCACCCAAATTACCACTTTTTGGAAAGTAGACATCCTAAGGAATGTCCTGAGAAGCATGTTGAGCTCATTGAATATTTCATGTTTTTGTCACAGGTGTTTAAAAAATGACAAAAAAAAAGAAATTATTATTTTTTACACAAAGTTGTCATTGAAATGATATATTGCTCACACATGCCATGGGTATATGTGTAATTAGACCCCAAAATATATTCTGCTGCTTCTCCTGAGTACAGGGATACCACATATGTGAGACTTTTTGGGAGCCTAGCTGTGTATGGGACCCTGAAAACCAATCCCCACCATAAGAATTTCAAAGGGCGTACATTTTTCATTGCATTTTCTCACTACCTATAACGGTTTAGGAGGCTCTGAAATGTCAAGATACCACAAACCCCCCCCCCCCCCAAATGACCCCATTTTGGAAATTAGACACCCCAAGCTGTTTGCTGAGAGGCATGGTGAGTCCATGGAATATTTTATATTTTGCCACAAGTTTTGGGAAAATTACAGTTTTTTTTTTATTTTAACACAAAGTTGTCACTAAAAGATACATTTCTCACACATGCCATGGATATATGTGGAATGACTTCCAAAAATACATTTTGCTGCCTCTCCTGAGTATGGAGATACCACATGTGTGAGACTTTTTGGGAGCCTAGCTGTGTACGGGACCCTGAAAATCAATCACCACTTTCAGGTTTTCTAATGGCGTAAATTGTGCATTTCACCTCCGCACTACCTGTCACAGTTTCGGAGGCCCTAAAATTTCAAGATAGCACAAAACCCCCCCAAATTACCCCATTTTGCAAAGTAGACACCCAAGCTATTTGCTGAGAGGCATTATGAGTCCATGGAATATTTTATATTTTGCCACAAGTTTCGGGAAAATTACAGTTTTTTTTATTTATTTTTTTAACACAAAGTTGTCACTAAAAGATAAATTGCTCACACATGCCATGGGTATATGTGGAATGACACCCCAAAATACATTCTGCTGCTTCTCCTGAGTACAGGGATACCACATGTGTGAGACTTTTTGGGAGCCTAGCTGTGTACAGGACCCCGAAAACCAATCACCACTTTCAGGTTTTCTAATGGCGTAAATTGTGCATTTCACCTCCGCACTACCTGTCACAGTTTCGGAGGCCCTAAAATTTCAAGATAGCACAAACCCCCCCAAAATGACCCCATTTTCCAAAGTAGACACCCCAAGCTATTTGCTGAGATGCATGGTGAGTACATGGAATATTTTATATTTTGCCACAAGTTCCAGAAATTATATTATATTTTATTTTTGTTTTTTTACACAAAGTTGTCACTAAATACTATATTTCTCACACATGCCATGGGTATATGTGAAATGACACCACAAAATACATTCTGCTGCTTCTCCTGAGTGCAGGGATACCCCATGTGTGAGACTTTTTTTGCAGTCTAGCCGAGTACAGGACCCCGAAATTCAATCACCACTTTCAGGCTTTCCAAGGGCGTAAATTGTTGATTTCACTCCTGACTACCTATCACACTTTCGGAGGCCATGAAATGCCAAGACAGCAGAACCCCCCCCCCCAAATGACCCCTTTTCGGAAAGTAGACACCCTAAGCTATTTGCATAGAGGCATGTTGAGTGTTTTGCAGATCTCACTTTTTGTCACAAAGTTTTAGAAATTGAAAAAAGAGGAAAAACATTTTTTTTCTTCATTTTCCAAGAAAATGAGAGCTGCAAAATACTCACCATGCCTCTCAGCAAATACCTTGAAGTGTCTGGGGGGGGTTGTGCAATCTTGGATTTCATGGCCTTCAAAAGTGTGATAGGTAGTGAGATCAACAATTTACGCCCTTAGAAAGCCTGAAGTTGGGGATTGGTTTTGGGGTCCTGTACGCGGCTAGACTGCCAAAAAGTCTCACACATGGGGTATCCCTGTACTCATGAGAAGCAGCAGAATGTATTTTGGGGTGTCATTTCACATATACCCATGGCATGTGTAAGCAATATATCTTTTAGTGACAACTTTGTGTAAAAAAAACAAACAAAAAAAAAAGAAATAATAATTTTCCCGAAACTTGTGGCAAAATATAAACTATTCCATGGACTCAATATGCCTCTCAGAAAATAGCTTTGGGTGCCTACTTTCCAAAAAGGGGTCATTTGGGGGGTGTTTGAACAGTCCTGGCATTTTATGCTCAATCTTAGCCACACATCACCCACTCTTCTAACCACTTGAAGACCAAACATTTTCTCTGATTTTTGTTTACATGAAAAAAAAAATATTTTTTTACAAGAAAATTACTTTGAACCCCCAAAATTATATATTTTTTTAAAGCAGAGGCCCTACAGAACAAAATGGTGGATGTTGCAAATTTTTTTGTCACGCGGTATTTGCGCACAGATTTTCCAAACGCAATTTTTGCTTAAAAAAAAAAAACACTTTTTTTATATTTAATGCAGAAATACACTATATAATTCCTAATTGTTTGGTAAAATTTAAAATATGATCTTATGCCGAGTACATAGACACCAAACATGACATTCTTTAAAAATTGCGCACGCTCGTGCAGCGGCAACAAACTACGTACGGTTTTAAAAGCCTTTAAAAGTCTTTACAGGTTACCACTTTAGACTTACAGAGGAGGTCTACTGCAAGAATTACTGCACTCAACCTGGCGTTCGCGGCGATACCTCACATGCATGGTGCAGTTGCGGTTTACATATGACACTAGACCAATGCTTGTGTGCGCATTTGGGCGCAAACACGGGGGGACAGGGGGGCTTGATTTTTTTTTTATTTTGCTTTTTTATGTTATTTTGACACCTTTTCTTTCATTTTTTTTAAATAATTTTTATTGTTATTACAGTGAATTGAAATTTCCCCTATGATAGCAATCTGTAGTGATAGGTACTCTTTTTTAAAAAAAATTTGGGTCTTTTAGACTCTAGATCTCTCCTCTGACCTTAACGCATCTGACCACACCAAATTTGGTGTGATAAAATGCTTTCCCAATTTCCCAAAATTGTTTTATATATTCTTCAGAATATATATGTTCTCAGAATATATAAAATCAGTGTGGCAGCCGACGGGTACCTGCAAGAGAAACAGGTTAACAAAAGAATGAAAAACAAACAAAGTACAGTAAAAGTACAGTAGGAAGTGTAGAAGAACATAAAAATAACTCAGACGACAACTATTTTTGCCTTTTTTATTTTATGTTTTTATGTATTTTTATTTATTTTTTCTTCAACGTTAAAGTTCCAGATTCCAGGTTAGGGACTCTCACAAAATGTAGATAGCCATCGAACATCTTTTGAGACCCTGTGTAAATGTGCCCTAAACTGTGCCGTGCTGTACCCTACGCTAATAATCCACTAGTGTGTGGTAGCGACAGAAACAGTCACCGTGGCAAAGACCAGGTTGGTCAGGACAGTCGGGACAATAATTATGGGTGTCACGTCTAAATCCCCGCTTGCTGAAGACACGGCATCTTTTTTTGGGGGTATCTTTGGGTAGGGGTACTCGGGAGGAATTCCGGAAAATGTCTCTCATGCAGCTGGCTCACTGCATCTGGTTGGGAAATTTGGGCAGGAGCACCAGCTGGATACAGAAGGGCTCTGATTATCTCTTCTTGGAATTGAAAGAAGGATAATGTTCCGGCAGACGCTTTGTATAAGACAAAAGCGTTGTAAATAGCCAATTGAAATAGGTATACAGACACTTTTTTGTACCAGCGTCTGGCCTTACGGCCAATTAAGTATGGTCCCATCATCTGGTCATTGAAGTCCACCCCTCCCATTTTACGGTTATAGTCATGGACTCAGCAACAACACTGGTGATAGTAATTTCGACTGCCGTGTCTGCATGAATGGAGGACAGAACGAAAATGTTCCGTTTGTCCCTCCACTTCAGGATCTCCCAGAGGACGACAGAGTTCATTTTCGCTGAAATGCATGAACCGAAATATTTGTCCGTATCGAGCCCTGGACATAGCAGCAAAGAACACGTGCATTTGATGAATTGGGTCAGTGGACCAATATAACCGCAATTCATTCTTTTTTGTAATGCCCGTGTTGAAGGATAGGCCCAGAAAGATTTTAAAATCGGGAATCGTTATAGGATTCCAGGCGAATGGTCTGGGAAGGGGTGAATTTGGGTTGGCGATAATGAATTGTTGTGCGTATAAATTTGATTGATCCAGAATAGATCTGAAAAGATCTTCAGTGAAAAACAGCTCGAAAAAGTTAATGGGATTAAAACCAGCTGTTTCCACTTGAATTCCTGGGTTGGGCAGTGAATGGGGGGAAGTACTGGCGCTGTGGAATCTGTGGGCTGCCAATTAGGATATGCCAGCGCTTCAGGGAGGGCACTATGGGCTCTACGGGCCTGTCTTCGAATACCCGGTGGCTGCGGGCCACTACTCGTGCTAGCCACCGCACCAGCTTCAACTGCACTTATGGGACTCGCCACGTCACAAAGTGTTACTGCAGTGCTGGTTGTACTAGGTCCAGGGTGTACTAGGCCGCTCGTGCTTGCCAGATCACGAGAAGTGTGAGCGGCACTAGTACTCGGCACAGTACTGGCACTCTGCTGCATACGAGAAACATCCGGTTCTTGCATATCAGCAACTCCAGAATGGGGTCGGGTACGCCTGACCTTATTAGGGACCCCTCTGTCACTGGAGCTATCTGTCAGGGAGCCGCTGCTGTAATCAGGTTCGTATACTGACCCTGATTCTGCCAGTGAGGCTTCCCCATCGCTCTCATCTGACATGGTCAGTATACTGTAAGCCTCTGCACTACTGTACCAACGTTTGGCCATTTTAGTAACTAAATTTACCGGTACAGTAGTGTGACTAACAGGTAAAAAAGCACCTGGTTGTCAAGGACTATTTTGTCGCTACATAAAAAACTGCTAGTGCTAGCAGAGATCAGGCCTGACTCTGCTAACGCAGCGGTTTTGTGTGATTTGTGTTTTTTGGAAGTGACAGTAATCTATTGATTACTGCACTTGCCTGGGTAGGGTGGGCTGGGCGGAGGGGCTAAACACAGGTGCTGGCAGGAATCAGTGCTGATTGTGCAAACACTGCGTTTTGGGAACACTAAACTATGGGGACGCTAGTATAGTTCTGATCAGATCAGATATTGATCTGTTCAAACACTATACTAGTAATGGAGGTGTGTTTGTGCGTGTTAGTGTACTTGACTCTAACTGACGCTAAATAATGGTGGTGTGGTGGGACCCTGACGCTAACTAGCCTAAGTAGCGTCACCCGTGATCCTAATACAGTGATCGGTAATCACTGTATATAGTGAACACTGTGACAGGGCAGTGAAGGAGTTAACTGGGGGAGATCAAGGGGTTAAACCTTTATAGGGGATAGATGGCGGGTGGATAAAGCCTATTTGGGCTTAGCGCAAATTATGGTCACAAGTGACACTAATACAGTGATCAGTAGTTCTCTGATATACTGTATATATTAGTGCACTGTGTGATAGAGAGTGAAGGGGTTAACTGGGGGAGATAAAGGGGTTAAAAGTTTAAAAGTGGCGGGTGGCCTAAACCTGTTTGGGCTTAGCGCCACAAGTGACACTAAATACAGTGATCAGTATTTACCTATATACTGTATTTAGTGCACAGAGTGATCAGTAGTTATCTGATATACTGTATATATTAGTGCACTAATACAGTGATCAGTAAAAGATCTGTATACCACTGTATATAGTGTTCACTGTGAGGGGTTGGGGGGGGGGGTGATCAGTGGTTATCAAGGGGTTAAATGTGCCTATGTGAGGTAGTGTCAGTGTGTTGGTGGAACTCACGTTTTTGATGTCTCTCTGTCTTCTCCTTGAACCGAAAGGGCTCCAGAAGAGAAAGTTACATCACTTCCCCTGCCTGTGTTTACATTACACAGGCAGGGGACATGATGCCATTGGCTGGAACCAATCACCAGATCCAGACCAAAAATCATTGGTCTGGATCTGGTGACTTATCAGTTCTCTGCCGAATCAGACCAGGATCGGCTCGCGTGGTGCGCAGGAGCGCGCTCTGCAAGCCGTGATCGCGCCCGACGTAGGTCTACGTCGCCAGATGGCATCGAGCCACTTTGCCGCAGTACCAGCTCAGTGAGCGGTTGGCAAGTGGTTAAATAAAGATGTAAAAAAAATAAAAAATGTCCTAAAGCAGCTCTTCAGTCATTTTTTCATCTTTCCATCTAATAAATCATCTGCCCTTGTTGTTGTTGTTTACTCTTTCAATAGTAAAACTTTTTTTTTTTTTTTTGAAAAATTCTTTTTATTGTTTTATAACAAGAAAAAAATACAGACAGTGACAAACACCAGTCCCTAACATGGCGGGACGGCACAACAACCCTACCCAACCCTCCCCCCCACCCTCCCAACCCTGGCAGCTTACCTATAGAACCGAGTAAAACATAGGGGGCCGGGGGCGGCCGGGACAGCATAACCCGTCCAGACCGCCCCCCCCAGGCCCAGGGGTACAGGACAAAAAATATATATGACAACTGGATCAGAACACAAAGTTACAGGTCAGAAATAGCAGAGGTTCCCTGACTGAAAGAAAAGAACCAGTGAGAGTGCGGGCCCAAATAAACCATAAGATACAGACTTCCCATTCACAATTAGCCCGCCGTCTCGGTGGACTCCACCCATGCCTTCCACACCTTCTCGAACTTCCGGAGACAACCACGGGACTCGTAAGTGGCTTTATACAAAGGTAAAACAGCGTTCACCAGCCCCTTCCAGAAGGGTATCGAAGGGGGTGACACTTTTCTCCAGTGTAGTAGGATGGCCTTCTTGGCATAAAACAGTAGTATAATCAACAGCGTCCTATGAGCCACCGAGGGGACCACCTCCTCCACCAGGCCCAGGAGACAGACGCTCTGGGTCAGCGGAACCGGAGTCATAAGCACCCTTCCAAGGCAGGAGACGACCTCCGACCAGTAGCGCTGAACCAGAGCACAGTCCCAAAATACATGTCGGGCATCCGCTGGGGCAGCCGAACATCGCCAACACTCAGCGGACACCGACGGAAAGATCCTGGCCAGGCGGGCAGGCGTATAATACACTCTGTGGAGAAATTTAAATTGGATGAACTTATCTCTAGCCGCCACCAGGTGTTTAAAGGGATCAGTCCACAGGTCATCCCAGTCGTCCCCCTGCAGGTCAGGAATATCCTCCGTCCAGCGCTGCTTGCAGCGCACAATCCCCGGAGGGGTGAGGCGGAACAGTTCCTTGTAGACAGTAGACAGTGTTTTACTAAGGTCAGGGTTAGTCAACATCAATTCCAGGTCCGACGGCACTGGCTCGATCCGGAGATCTGCAAACTGACTCTGGAAAGCGTGCCGCAGTTGTAAGAAACGGAAGAAATAAGTCGTGGGTAAGTCATGTCGGGAACGTAAGGTGTCAAAGGGGACCAGTGCACCCTCGGTGGTAACGTCCCCCAACGTCTTTATACCAACAGCAGCCCATACCCCAGGGTCCGGGAGGTGGTAAAAATGGGGAAGTCTGGGATTCATCCACAAGGGGGTAGAAGGTGAGAAACCGAGGTAACTAGGGCACGCCAGCTTCACCGTCTGGCCCCACGCCTTGATCGTAGCCTTCATGGAGTCGGTCAACGGCAGATCGGTGCTCACCCCTCGAAATAATGCCAGGCGTAAACTCTCATAGGACCCCAGGTGTGCAGCCTCCAGAACCGTAGCCGAATCCTCCGCATCCGCCCTCAACCAACGTCTCGCAAATACCATCTGCCCAGCTAGGTAATATTTATGCCAATCAGGAAGAGCAAGCCCACCACTGGCCTTGGGCTCCTGGAGGGCCCGCAGGCCTATCCTAGGGGGCCCAGGAGACCACAAAAAGGATCCGATGATGCCATCCAACTTGCGAAAAAAGGCTCGAGGGACCCAGGTAGGGGAGTGCCTCAAAAAATACAATACCACGGGAAGAAACTTCATCTTCAATAAGGCAATACGCCCAAGCAACGAGAGCGGGAGCCTCCTCCACACCTGTACCAGCTGTTGTAGCCTAGGCACAAGTGGGAGGAGATTCAGGGAGTAATAATCCCCCGGGCACCGCGTGACTTTAACCCCCAGGTACGTGAAGGAGTCCACCCAACATAGGGGAGGATCAGCAGGGGAGACCGCCACCGGCGCCCCAGTAAGGGATAGTACGGAAGATTTCCCCCAATTCACCCGGAGCCCGGAGTAGGAGCCGAAAGTATCCAGGATGCGTAAAACCGCCCGTAGGGAGGGACCCGAGTCTCTATGGAAGAGCAGCATATCGTCAGCATACAGAGCCACGCATTCCCTAATGGATCCCACCTGAATGGCATCAAAGGCATTGGAGGTCCTGAGAGCGGTGGCCACCGGTTCAATCGTGAGGGCAAACAAAAAGGGAGAGAGGGGGCAACCCTGCCGGGTACCCCGCCCCACCCCAAAGTACTCAGATTTGGCCAGACCCAGCCGAACGGCCGTACGAGGAGAGGAGTATAGTAGTTTAACCCACAGCCGGAACGTAGGGCCGAAGCCCATCAGCTCCAGCACTTTATGCATGTACGACCAGTCGACCGAGTCAAAAGCCTTTTCAATATCAATAGAGACCACAATCCGCTGCGGATAGTCAGCAGCGGGTAGCTGAAGATGGGTAAAGAGGCGTCTGATATTGGTATCCACTGACTTCCCTGGCATAAAACCCGTCTGGTCCGGGTCAACCAATGTATGGATGACCCCCGCCAGCCGGGACGCCAGAATTTTGGAAAGGACCTTCAGGTCTGCATTTAAAAGGGCTATAGGCCTGTAGGAGGAGCACTCCACAGGGTCCTTACCTGGTTTCAGCAACAACACCATGGTGGCATCGAGCATGGAAGGGGGAAGAGCTTTCTCCTCCAAACAATATTGAAATAGACTACTAAGGCGTGGAGCCAGCTGCTCAGCAAATGATTTATAAAAATCTGCGGGGAACCCATCCGGACCCGGGGCCTTATGCGGAGGAAATGCGGCAATAGCCTTTTCCACCTCCAAAGGGGTAATAGGGGCGTCCAGAAGGGCGCTGTCGTCAGCAGTCAGTGTGGGGAGGTCGAGACCTTGAAGGAGCAATTCCATGGCAGTGTGGTCGTAGTCAGTGGCAGGGGTATACAAGGTCTCAAAGTACCTCCTGAACTCAGCCAGTATGTCCGCGGGGTCCGTCAAGAGGTCACCCCCCGAGCTCCTGAGAAGCGGAACATTAATCGGGGCCTTTTGATCCGCCACCAGCCTCGCCAAAAGCTTGCCGTTCTTGTCCCCCTGCGCAAACACCGAAGCCCGCACATGTGAGGCCTCGGTGTGGGCGAGGTCAGAGAAGTGGAGAGAGAGAGCGCGCCGCGCCTCCATTAAAGAAATGTAAGTGGAATCAGAGGCCGACTCCGCATGTTCTCTCGCCCGCTCTCTCTCCTCCTCCTGTAGGGACACAATCGTACTGTTATGATCCTTCCTAGCAGACTTAATGCCGGCTATACATTCACCCCTGGCCACCGCCTTAAATGCCTCCCACACCATCCCAGGCTCCGCAGAACCCTCGTTGCTCTCCCAATACGTCTGAATAACCTTCTCCAACCGGGAGGTAATCTGCTCATTTTGGAGCCATCCAGAGGACAGCCTCCAGCCCCGCTCTCTAGCCTCCACCTGGAGGTGCACTGTCAAGAGAAGCGGGTTATGATCAGACACCCCCCCGGCCAGATAGTCAGCAGTAGAAAGGAGGGATTGCAGACGAGCGTTCCCAAAAGCCAGGTCAATGCGGGCCGCAGAACGATGCGAGGCGGAAAGATGAGAATAACACCGATCATCAGGATGCTTCCAACGCCAGAGTTCCACCAGGCCCAAAGCAGATGCCCAGGCCAAGAGGTCAAGCGAGGCCGGCCGACTGGAGTTGGAAGTATCCAACCCACTATCCAGAATAGCATTAAAATCCCCCATCAAGAGCACTGGCAATGAAACATGATCAGAAAGTTTGTGCATAAGGTCATACAGTAGTTGCACCCTAAAGGGTGGAGGCACATAGACATTAATCAGAAGCAGTTTGAGAGAATATAAAGTAACGACTAAAGCCACATAGCGTCCCTCCGGGTCGGAGACCACCTGGTGGATGGAGCAAGGAATCGCTTTACTAATCAGGATCGAGACCCCCCGTGCATAGGTGGAATGAGTGGCGTGAAACGCCTTTTGTATCCAGGGTTTTCTAAGTGCCCGGACCAAACTACCATCCAGGTGAGTCTCCTGAAGGAGGAACACGTGTGGTCTATGTTGCTTAAGATATTGAAATACAGCAGCCCGCTTATACTTGCTATTAAGCCCCCTCACATTCCATGAGAGGAATCTATAAACATCAGCCATGGGGGGCATGTAGAAAAGGAAAAATAAAAATAAAAATAAAAACAAAAGGGGGATGAAAAAAACAGTCAGGGATGGTCAGGAAGTCCACAATCCAGTTGTCCGAGTCACATTCAGTGCACCACAGAGACCAACAGGCCCCGAGGATCCATATAGTCAGGAGGAGGTAAAGCTGCCCAGAAAAAAACTGCCCAAATGCCCTTGTACCAGCAACATCAAACAAGCCAGGGAATCCTGGCAAAACCCAGCTGGCACGGGCCTGAAGCCCCAAACTTCCCAACATGAGAGTCAGTGAACGCTGTACAGTGCAAACAAAGTTCGACAGGAACCAAATAAGTGTAGTAGAGACTCCAGCGGAGCCCCCGGGCAGTCAGGAGCACATGAGACCAAAAAAGGGATACAAAACGGGGGGGAAAAAAGAAAAAGGGAAAACCTCGCACAAAGGGACATCAGCACTCCAGGAAGCAGGGGACAGATCCGTGAAGAAGAGCAGTCCGCAGCCGGGAATCAGCGAATACCGTCCATCCACTCCGAGACCTCTTGAGGGGATTCAAAAAATTTCACGGAACCGTTAAATTGAACCCGGAGCCTGCTGGGGTACAGCATGCTATATTTAATTTCCTTATCTCGGAGGCGTTTACGGACTTCCGTGAACGACCGGCGTTTCCTCTGGGTTTCAGCCGAAAAGTCGGGGAAGAGCATGATCCGGGTGTTCTCAAAGTGTAGGTCTTGATGCTTCCGGGCCTCGGCCAGGAGCATGTCCCGATCCCGATAGTTCAGGAATTTGACCAGGAAGGGCCGTGGCGGGGCCCCCGGCGGCCTAGCGCCCAGGGGAACGCGATGGGCTCGCTCCACAACATATGTGGGGGGGAGATCCGTGAGGGCGAGCAGATCCTTAAAGAATTGTTCCGCAAATATGGCCGGTTTAGACCCCTCCACCCCTTCAGGGAGCCCCACCACTCTCACATTATTGCGGCGTTGGCGGTCTTCAGCATCGTCCGCACGGTGCTGCAGAGACTTGACCAGGCCCTGAAGTTCCGCAAGTTGGGCGGCATGGGTGGTCGTGCTGTCCTCCACGTCGGAGATGCGGCCCTCCGCCGTAGCAATGCGGCCCCTCACCTTATCAAGGTCGTGGCGTATCAGGGTGCACTCCGAGGCCAGATGGTCGATCCGCACCATGAGGGAGGCCTTGCAGTCATCGATGGCCGCCAGGATCGGAGCTGTAATGGCCCGCTGGTCTGCCTCCTGCTGTGTGACAGAGGACTGGGACGTAGCCGGCTGCACCTGAGGAGAACCGTCCGCCCGCTGCTCCGGCTC
Source organism: Pelophylax lessonae (assembly GCF_965119305.1). Classification (NCBI taxonomy): domain Eukaryota; kingdom Metazoa; phylum Chordata; class Amphibia; order Anura; family Ranidae; genus Pelophylax; species Pelophylax lessonae. The sequence continues at coordinate 274,900,142 of NC_138772.1, read as the reverse complement.
CATGGTCCCACTCTCCCTCGATGCGCGCTGCGGTGTGTGCAATGGCGCCAAGATGGCGGAGGCGGAGCTCTGTGCCTGGCCGCGAGCGGAGCGGGTCTGGCGTTGATCCTTCCGGGTCTTACCGGGAGTGCCGGAGGCCGATGTAGGCATCCCCAGGATGGGCAGATGTTCCCCCACCGAACAGGAGCGGTTACAAGCCGGGGAAAACGGCCAGGAAGGATTAATGGCAGGATAGAACCAGGAGCTCCGCCGAGACACGTCCTGTCTTGCTCACATCCGGACACGCCCCCTAAAACTTTTTTTTTTCTGCCAGTAAATACCTTATACAGCCCACTTCCTCTTTCTTCCTCTTTCTTCTCTGGTAATTAGAATAGGCTAACAACATCATGCACAGCTCTCTCTCTAGCTCTCATGAGAGTTTGTCAGCAAGGGAGGAGGGGTGAGTCATAGGAAAGCCAATGAGAGCTGCAGAGCTGGAGGTGGCTGGATAAGGGCGGAGATAACAGGAGACTGCAGAGATCCATGTGTATTTATCCAGAGAAGAGAAATGTGCAGGCAAGCAGTGGTATGAGTGTGTCTGTCTGTATATATATGTATATATGCCCCCTAGAGGGCTGCTGAGAATTGCACCTTGCGGGTCACCTGGGTTACCGTTAGCGACCAATAGCAGGCAAAACGGCATTCAAAGTCCTTAGCTCAGACAATAATCAGTCCAGGGGATATTGTTTTTTGTGCTTTTATTTGGAACTGGGATGGGAGAAGGGATGAGTGGGATACCCTGACTATAAACTATGCACAATTCTGAGAACACTAGATGCAATGTGTGCGGCAAGGCTGCTACTTCACCCTGCCACTGAAGTGAAGATAAAAAGTATGATCAGCTTAAGTTATAAGTTTAAGTTACTCTTCAGTGTCTAACTTGGAACACCCTTTCTAACTTGCTGTGTGTGCTGAACTCCTGTCCACTGACACTCTTCCAGTGCGGTCCCCTCTCTTGGGCAGACCCCTGGCAAGCTTCCCAATACTCACGGACACTGTTTTTCCCAAGGTTGCTTCTGCCTCAACTCTGCTTGCCAGTCTCCTGAACCTCCTGGCTATATATATATATATATATATATATATATATATATATATATATATATATATATATCCATATGTATGCGTGTGTTTGTGTGTGTCTGTGCAGATCCAGAGAGGGAACAGGCAGCAGCTTCAGCTGCCCACAGTTAAAATGGCTGCAGCCAGACTTAGTGGAAGGAGATTTCCGCAGCATAATTAGCAAGTACAGAATCACATTATATACAAAATAATATGCAAAGTGGTTGGAGGGAAGCTTCAGAATGGCAAATATGTTTTTATTACAAATGATGTAAGCAGACTGTAGTTCCTTTTTAATATCAGCAGTCTGAATGCAGGTACAGCGACTGCTTGGACACAATTGGACGCAGCCACACTCAGCTGCATGTAAAAATGTGACATGCATGCACAAGCAGGTACACAGATCCGAACACAGACAGTTTAACATGAGGCTGTGTCCAGCTGTGTCTGTTCAGTCACTGCATCTGCATCAACTTGTATTGGCTTCCTGTGGGCAGCTTCAAGGTGGATGCAGTGACTAGGAGCCGCGCATCAAGTCAAGACCTGCTGTATGATAGTAAATGGCAGTCTCAGCATGGACCCCCACCAGGCCACGCCCCCAATGCGTTTCACTCCGCCTATCAGAGCTTACTTATGAGGACTACATCAACTTGTATTGACCTCCTGTGTGCAGTTCCAAGGTGGATGCAGACGCAGAAAACAGGGGGGTCAGCATGCAAGATGGGAGTCAACATCCATCTGATCCCTTATAAATTGTAATTATATATGTATGTGGGGGCAGCCATGCATGCTTATTTTATACATAAGTACATACATATATTCAATTCCTCCTGCAGTGCTGCACAATCACTGTGCTGCACTGCTCCTTCTGAAGGATGCACCAAATGGATCTAGGTTTGGTTCACAGAAGGTTTGCCAAATTGTAAGTTCTGAACATTAATACAAATCACACTGAAGTCAATAAGAGCTGAATCTTAAGTAACTCCACTTTCATTAAGAAAAAAAAAAATCCCTCTGGGAGCTCTAGGTACATTGGAAGGATTAAAAAAAAAAAAAAATTTGTTGCAGATTCCTATTATTTAGTTACTTTGAAAAAATAGCTGTTTGTTGGTGTCCATGTGCAAAGGTAATGTGAATGGGAGAGCCTTTTTCATTATTGATCAGCTGCTGTACTTGCTGAGATCTAGTGAAGAAAGTGGCAGGATCTGAATCCCTTTAGATGTGGTTAACCTTTTGGGAGTATCTCGCCAAACCTGAAATGTTTGTTGCAGAGGATGCGAGGATGTCCAAAATCTAAATGGTAGTGCAGACTTATGGGAAAATCAGTGAGCCAATCACACAAGCAGGAACAGAATGCCTGCAGATTGCCACATAGCATTGCATTATACAGAAAAATACAGCACTGCAGATTGAAAAGGAAAGGTACATTTTCATAACGTTATATTACAATATGGCTTGTGATGCATTTGTATATGCTATATTATTATTTTTTTTATCTGCAATATTTTTTCCTCACAAAAGTGGAGTTACCCTTTAAATAAGTTCTGACCATTTTAAAGGCTAATAGACAAAAGGTTGTCAGACAAATGGCATGGGGGCTGTGCACTGTTTTGGGGGTACATATACTAATACAAATTTTTTTTTTAAAAATGCAGTTTGGCATCCATTTTAATAATACATAAAGTGACACGTTAAAAATGTCAAATTCCTTTAAATATGGGGGGATTACCTAAACCTGTACCTGTACAATATATACAATGTACAAAAATTACATTTACAGTGCAAAAAAAAAAACAAATAAAATGTCTTCTGATTTGGTTTCCCTTTTCTAAAAAAAAAAAAAAAAAAACTGCATTAGGTCCCCTCTTTGCCCTTTAAGGGTCTAGTATAAGGGACCTTTGTGAGAGGAGGAGGGGACCTCTGAATAGACCGGAGGGGGCCGATGAATAGACACTAGGAAGTACTAATATTACTGCTAAATATATCACTTCACACTGCAGTTGGAGGGTCAGCTCAGTGGGTGGGCAGGTGAACAACCTACCTATTTTGCCTATTGGCTGGACACTGAATAGGCAAAGTGTGGACCGAATTCTACTTCAGTCGGAACCTGAAGCTCATCCCTACTGCCTCTCTCAATACAAAGGTATGGTTTGGATGACTGAAACAATGTGATCCCTATGATATGTTAGTTAGCTCAAAATGATCCCTATGATATGTTAGCTCAAAAGTCAGAGATAGAGAAGGTGACCTGGACTACTGAGAGCTCACATGTGTGGTTAACATACAAGTCTCTATGTTTTGTACTACAAAATAATATCAAAGCAAGCTTGTAAAAATGGTAGTAAAGTAGTCTATGGTAGGCTACCTATAGCACTTGCTAAAATTGATTTAAATAAAGGTGTTCAGTAAATGTTGATAATAAATAAATAATCCTCTAGTTATATATGGTGATATACACAAAAATAATTCATACATAAAAATTAATTAAAGGTGACTGTAGTGAAAATATCATATAGTGATATACACAAAATAATTCATATATAAAAGTCCATTAAAGGTGACTGTAGTGAAAGTATCATAAGAAAGTTCAATAAGGTTCCCAAAATTTTAAAATCCAAAGTAAATGGTGAGTCTCTTGTGCAAACAATGCTTATTCACAAACAATAGGTGCAAATGCTCAGCGTGGTGATTTCTCAGTTCACTCATTATTTATTTATTATCAACATTTACTGAACACCTTTATTTAAATCAAGTTTAGCAAGCGCTATAGGTAGCCTACCATAGACTACTTTCCTACATCCCGTTCACATTTTCTCTATAGCAGCTGCTGCAAACGCACATCTTTGTACTCATTTATTCATTTAATTATTTATTTATCTACACTATTTATATACTCACATATTTATCTTAAAACAGCAGGCGCTGGGCATATACAGTACTCTAGTATATTCTTTACATTGTAAAAATGGTAAACACATGTAAAATACTTTAACATAAACCCTCAAAATGTATGCTCTCTGAAATTGAACTGTATTCTCCCCTAATTCATCCACCTGGTTGATTGGGAACCTTCTTGCATTCTCCTACCTCCTCCTTTTACAGTTTGAAACGTAGTACACCCCCAAAAACTCTGTACACATTACGCTCATGGTCATACCAGAATTCATAGAGGTAAGGGTATATAAAGATTGCCTGCTTTCACTAATTTGGCATCTATTTGTTTTACATATATCCCCTAATGTCTAATTTGCTGTTGTTGCTGATGTTTGCCAGCAGTAGGTAGATCTATATACATTTTTTATTATTTGTATTGTTTCTGCACCAGTTTTTCATTTAATGCATACTCCCTGTGTCAATTATTATGAGATTCCCACAAGGCACTCTCACAGATGCTTGGTCTACTTTAGGAAAAAAAGGCAATTTTATTTTTTTCCTAAATCAATACCTTTCAGCTCTGGTACATGACACATTGAGATATTGTTTCAGTTTGGTCTTTACACTCAATCCTATTTGCCATCTCCAAGGGGAAGAAAGGTATGTCTAAAACTTCAGATAACTTAGAGCGAGCCTTTGAACTGAAACACGACAGTAATGAAGCTCCATCACTTGTGATGAATGAGAGTGGCCTAAAATTATAGTGCTGTCAATCTGGCTGTGTATTTTCCTATTGAGTCTGGCTGTTCACTACAATGTAGAACCTGACCTCTTGATTCATCCCCCAAGATATGAATTGTGAGTTCTTACTGTGTAAGTAAATCCACGGAGGCATGAAGGAGCCTGATTCTTAAAGCTCATTGCTAAGGCACCAAGTGAATTTATGAACAGTAGTGTGTAAGAGCTCAGACATTTGTCAGTCGTTGAAAAATCAACAAAGAATTTAGAGATTTTATTAACAGAAGATTATTGGGAAGTACTATTGTCTTTTAGAGCCACTGTACCAACTGCAAGCGTGTTTAATTACTACTGAATATTATATACAACCCACATTTTTTCCAAATTCTTACAAATATCACAAGGAATGTCAAAATAGAGAAGTGAGCAGGATAAAAATCGTATATCACTGGCTGACAGAGACTGCAGTGACCTTCAATATTGCAGGCTAATAGACCAAGCAACATTGTACATAATATTTTAGGAGTTTTATGCAACAGTAACATACAGTGTTTATACAGTGCTCTAGGCTATGACAGTTTACACAAAAACCGAGATGTATTTTATGGCTTGCTACCCATTTGCAACTTTAGATTTATTAAATCAAGTATATTATCCTGTTCTAGGATTGTATTTTTAACAAGTGTTTGAAAGCGCCTTTTGAAAAAAAGGAGTGATTTTAGAATTGTTCACTCTATGTGGCTTATTTTACACAGCATATTAGAATAGAGCCTTTTTAAGGCCAATTTTAGGAATTATAAAAAAATGTATCCTGTCAGTGAGTCCCCCCACATACACACACATTCACTGCAGAGGGGTAAATGCTCTTTATGCCTAGGGTTGCCAGAATAAGGAGTAAATACTCCAGTAGGGTTCCTTTTGCATTGCAGCTGGTCCCCCACAGACTTCTTTCTAAGATTTTCCCGTCCGCAACCACATTATATGTGATGATGCTGAGTAAGTTAAGAGCATACATTTAAAAAATGATATCCCAATAACACTATACACATTAACATATCATTTTGATTGTCATATTCAAAATGTATATGAATGGCAAGACATTTCTCATGCTTTGTTGGCTTTATTCGCTGGCCATAGATGGGCAGCTATCTATCCGAAAATGACAGATGGAGAAATAACTCTGCAGCGGATCCCAGTGCACATAGTGTGACTCACAAGAGAAAATAGAGCACGTGCATCACGTTATCACTCAGTGAGATTAGAGAACGATGAGAACAAGCTTGAGAAACTCTAGTAATAACAAGAATTACAGACAGTCCAGTCAGCCTTGTAGCTCTAATCAGCAAACTGAGGGACTCAAACTGATTACACCAGCATGGATCTACTACCATACTTGGTGTGGTCAGAATGCTACACTTGTGCTTGCCCATACTTCTCAGTGTTCTATTTGGAACAAGGTCAGGCTATCAATGGGTGACAATAAACAAAGAATGCTAACAAATACCAAGCATCTCAGGCAGGGCCAGTGTTAGACTGTTTTACGCCCTAGGCAAGATCAGCTACTTGCGCCCCCCCCCCCCAAAAAAAAAAAAAAAAAGGAAGGGGTTAAAAACTGCTCTATGTCATATCCAGTGACCCTGATCTGATGGTTCCTCCATGTAATGCTGTCATACCCAGTGATCCCAATGTTCCTCTGTCACATCAAGGGTCCCTGATATTCCTCCATGTCATACCCGGAGACCCTGATGTTTTTCCATGTCACACCTGGGGACCCTGATGTTCCCCCATGTCACACCTGGGGACCTCAATCCCCCATGGCACACCCAGGGATCCCAATTCCTCATGGCACACCTGGTGACCCCGAACCCCTGTTACACTTGTGACCCCCTCTCCCCCATGTCACACCTGGTGACTCTGATTCCCCATGGCATACCTGGTGACCACAATTCTCTTTCACACCAGGGATACTCTATGTCACACCCAGGGACCCTGATTCCCTGTTCTGAGGACACTTACTGGGCAGTATCAAGAGAGTGGCCTGCACTCTGCCCTCCTTCATCAAGATCCTGCTTATTCCTACTCCCAGGACGCTCCTGGACCACAGTGCTCACCACAGCTCCAACCGGCTCCTGGTGGAGGGAGAAGCAGCAGTCAGAGAGCTCCGCACCTCCTTCATCACCAACATCCTCAGACCATTCCGTTGCCTCATCGCTTCTGCTCCAGTAAAGGTGCCGCCCTCCAGTGCCAAGCTCAGGTTCAGCTCTCCTCCACTCCCTGCTTAATACCGACCCAAGGAAATGAACGGCTGCTGCCCACCAGCTCAGATTAGAGAGTCACTTCCCGCCCAGGGATTAGGCCGCTCAGCTCCAGACGAAGAGGATCATTATGCAGGTAGCACTCCGGTGGGCTCCTTTCCTGCCCCTTGGGGCTCCCCCAACAATGGTGGAAAGCCAGGGCCTGGTAGTTCTGCCACTGCCCCAGACACCTGGCATCTTCCTCTGTCCTTTCTTCCTCCCCCACTGCCGCCCCTCCCCTCAGCTCACAAGGATCATTCATGACGGAGAGTGAGTGCTGACTCGTGGCTGCGCCCCTAGGTGGCAATGCGCCCTAGGTGGCTGCCTAGTTTGCCTAGTGGAAGCACCGGCCCTGATCTCAGGGCTGCTGGGCAGAAAATCAAGATGGGGTAGGAGGATTTTTGCCAAAGTTACTATATGCCATTTATTGTCACATTGGTTAGTTCTGTCACTATGTACCTGACCAAGGCATGGCCTTCCTGTCCAGAGTTTGCTGTACAAGTTATTTTAGTTTGAAATAACAATGTTGGTTTTCCAAGTTGTTAGTGTGGGTAAATGTTACACAAAATTGCTTCTTTTAAAACATTTGCTCATGCCATCATTGTCAACACTCTAAGCTGTAAAGGAGAAGGCAAGGCTTTACTAAACCATTAATTCACCAATGAGACTACTTATTGTCTTTTCATAAATGGCATATAGCAGGGATTCCCAAACTACGGCCCTGCAGCTGTTGCAGAACTACACATCCCATGAGGCATTGTAAAACTCTGACATTCACAGACATGACTAGGCATGATGGGAATTGTAGTTCCGGAACAACTGCAGGGCCGTAGTTTGGGAATCCCTGGCATATAGTATAAGTCTCTGACAGTCTCAAACCAAAGTTTATTTGTATGTAGCAAAGCCATTTTGCAATAGACAATTATCTTCCAAATCCACCTTTGGAGGTAAATGGCACTCTATAGACATTGAAAACATGGGACAATTGGCAGCTAAACGGCATTTGTTTGAAGGACTAAGATAGTAATGTTACTGTAAGTTGTATGTTGCAATAAAGTGATAGGGAAACATAACAGAAGCCTACAAATTAGAAACAATCCCAAAATTAGAAACAATTCCTCTGTTTTGAACTGACCAAATCCTCAGACAACATTCAATCTATTTGGGTCATATGGCAATTTTACTACATAAAAACAAAACACTTTACTGACCTCTTTTTTTTGTGATGTCACTTGTCTTCAGTAACACTTTTGCCTGTCAAATAAAAAACAAACATGTCATTATCACAGGAGCCAAAATGAAAAATGACTTTATTCTAAACTGTGGTCACAAATATTTTCAAATACTGTAGTCCAGAAAATATATATATCAACTCTATGTGTACCAAATACCTTTCGCCAACCCTAATAAGAGCGGGAAAATAGTGTGTCCAGAAAATAGAGCTGTGGGTGGGTCCACTAGCTACATTCTGCCTGCAGAAAGCTACAGGAAGGGGTGGAAACAAGACCAGTTACTCTGCATAAAGAGAGATAGCAGCAGCGAATGGTCCTTAGTACAGGAGGTTAATGCACAGAGGCAAAGTACTAGAGTTGTATTATGTAGGATTGTTGCACAGATCTGGAGGAAATACACAAAGAACACCAAGATTCATGTAACCCAGAGCAGCAAGGGAGGTCAGACCAACTTCAGATCAGAGATTTAGAGAATATTTTTGGCAATGACTAAGAATGACAGCCGGATAGCCTAGAGTTTCCTCGGTACAGACTTTATTTGATGATAACAGTTTCTTCAGTTCAAATACCTGCTAAGCTCACCATCTTTGGATCTGTAAAAATGTATTGTCTATTTTCATGTTAAATCACTTCATTTTACTTCAGTCAACGTTAACACATTTCTCAGTGTTTCCCCAGGAAGCTCAGAGCTCTAACCTAATATTCCCTTTATTACTATGAATAGGAACAAATTCAGATGTTCCAGGAAGGACCTAAAATGAAATAACTGCATGAAATACCTTTACTGAACTTAACACCAACAGATACATGCACTATACCCTATATACCACTAATCAGGTAAAGTATACCACTATACCCTATATCAGATAATACAAGGTGCCCACAGTGGGTGTGTTTGAAATACCTCACCTGCATTATAAGTAGGTAAACAATGAGAGTTCTCAGGTTACCCAAACTACTGACAAAAGGAAATGGATGAATTGATGCAGCAATGCCTGGACAGAAAAAAAAAGAACTACTGGTATGTATTTTAAATAATAGCTATCAGTATTGACTGGAATTACACATACCCTCTCTGTAACTCTTACACTAACCCTCCTGATTAATACTTCCTTTAATACTAACAGTAAACCTCCGTGTAACCCTGAAGCTAAATTAAACGTAACCCCTTCTTGGCATACTCTCCATTTCTGTACCAGTATCTTCCATGCCAAAGGCTAACTTTCTTGCACACAAATATACCAGCACTAAAACCCTAGCACCAGAGACTTTTGCCTCAGAAATTGTAGCCATTTTTATAAATGTGAAGTTGAAATGTTACCATTATGAAATCATACACATGCTAAAATCAAAAGCAAACTGCCTTCAAAGTATTGTAGTTCATTTGTGGGATCTGCCATTAGTAAAATAATTAGGTTGTCTGTATAACAGTGCTGTACATCTGTCCCTGGATTTATTCTAAGTTGTAGGAGTCAGCATTACAGCAAAGAGCAGCATTGTCAGTAACCAGAAAAAAAAAATCTGTCTTTGGAAAATGGCATTTATTCAAGTGATATAATGCATGTCTGATGAATGGAGCAAATCAACGAGTGAAAACTGCAGATGAGCATACACTGAAACAGAATTCTTTCTTGATCATGACAGTGCTGACATAATGATCAAGTTAGACGAATGATCAAATTGCTGCTGATATAAACTTGGTGTTATTGTTATTTTTGGTGCCAATTAACAACATTATTTTAAATGTCATTTAGTAAAAATGGAAAGGACACTTTTAACTCCAAGCTAAAATTGTAGCTTTTCAGTTTATTTTCTTACAGTGTAATATAAAATAAAGTCCACAACAATATATAATGTAGAATGAAATTGAAATGAAGATCCAAATGCAAACTTTGTGGTATAAGTTAGTCTTGCTCCATACGTGTTTAAATCATCATTGTGTACCGTCCACCACTCATATAGATTCACTGCTTACCAGAGAAAATGGACTCAGATACCATAAGCACTGAGTCGACCACATTAAGGTAAAGCCAGGGATGCTGCATACAGGTAACTCTGTAAATATCACAACAATATCACAAATATCCAACAACGGTAGGACTGCCACTCATGCTTGTGCAGTGCGTTGAACCATAGGGATTAAAAAAGCATCCACATAGTGTAAAACTGTATCTCAAAATGTATTAAAAAAGGTAGGAAACTTACATCATATCTAAATAACCAACACTTGTATCATTATCCAACATGTAGAATCAGGTCTAACCCCAGATGATGTCTTAGAAGACGAAACACGTCAGATTCCTAGTCATTCGGGCCATTGTACCTTGATTCTACATGTTGGATGATGATACAAGCGTTTGTTATTTGGATATGATGTAAGTTTTCTACCTTTTTAAATACATTTTGAGATACAGTTTTACACTATATGGAGTTTTTTTTTTTTTATCCTTATGGTTCAATGCACTGCACAAGACTGTTTCCTAAATGGCAGTCCTACCATGGAATCAAGTTGTGATATTTCCAGAGTTATCTGAGTCCATATTTTCTGGTAAGCAATGAATCTATATGAGTGGTGGACAGTACACAATGGTGATTTAAACACGTATGGTGGCAAAACTAACTTATACCACAAAGTTTGCACTGGGATCTTCATTTCAATTTCATTCTACATCATACATTGTTTTGGCCTTTATCTACACTATAAGGACTTTATTGTTATTTTCATGTAATTTTGGCACTTTTGCACTTTACGATTCATTTTTTTATTGTCATATTTATTGATATTTTCTCAGCGCTGCACTATTTTATCACATTTTTGTTGCAAGGTTTTTCACATTGTAGTGCGAGCAACTTTATTCAATATTAGAGTTAGCGTGGTGTTGCACATATACACATGTAACTTAAATAAGTCTGGAAAACCAGCAAAGTAGATTACAAGAGTCTGTAAAAATACATTTTATTACACAACACATAAAATAGTTTGAATGCTTGTTGTTTATTTCTCTTGGCCTGGGACAGACCACAAAAAGAATGAGAATTCTTTAAAATGGTAGGTTATGTGCTACCTGAGAACACTGAAATATTATTTAACTCATTGTGACAAAATGCTCTGCCCCCTCTTAATTTTGAGTATTGGTATAAGGATAAAAATGATGCATATTTTTGCTTTTTCTTAAGTGTATATACTTAAGTTTATCTAGAAGATGGCTAGGAACTTGGTATGAGAAAATCAATTTGCCAAGTTGGAGATTAAACCCTGATTAGGCTGATAAACAAAATTAGACAATTTCCTCCCCTGGTTGCTTACCATGCGACTACTAATACCTCTCTGTGGGTGAGTACAGAAGCATTCTTGGTTGCCCCTACATCAATTGACACATGTTTGTGGAGTACTCCTGAAACTTCTAAACATCATAACTCCGGTCCTTAAACACTCTTTAAAAACATGGGACTCTGTAAAATATTTGGGCGGATTGATGTCTTCTCAATATGCTATTGAACTGTTTGCTTTCTAACCCTTCTTTTGTGCCAGGGCATAAAGAACCTGGGAGATTTTAGTGGTGGGTTGTGTCAGGCTTCCATTGGATATACAATCTGTTAACATTGAAGGACATGATGACCTACAATGCTTTGCAAGCTTCCCATAAAATTCCCTCTACTGAACTTTCCAATAGCTTTAACTAAGCAGTTTTGTGAAATCAACCCTATGTCACATAGATTTGCCACTCATCCTTACGCCTTTTGAACATGAATGCTGTAGTGAACCTCTGACCAAGGGCACATTGACCCTAGTCTTTAAATTCATCTTGTCTAATGATACATCGGATCCTCCTTCTTATCACACATTGAGAAAGGGACCTGGGGATTGAGTTTGAGGTGCCATCAAAATATAGGATAACATTGTGCATGGGTTCATAAATTCCTCTTTTCTAGAGGTCAACTATAAGATTTTACTTTAGTGGTACATGGTACCTACTCGGATAATGAAATTTGTACAGGGGGTTTTAGAAAGTTGCTTTCGGCGCTGTGGTATTGCTGGCACTCTGGTACATGTGTGATGGGACTGCCCAAAAATCAGACAATTTTGAACAAGGTATATGAATTAATACACACAGTTCTAGAAGACAGTATCCTTCGAGGTCTTGCTTAATCCTAAACCCCCTTCATGTAGTTCTAACCAAGTTAAATTGATATATTTTATTTTCATGGCCGCCAAACAGATTTTGGGGAGAGCTTTAGCCCAAGTCAAACAAAAAATGCGGTATTTAACGAAAAAAAAAGCTTGCCACTGTCCTATGTGACAAAACAAAAAAAAAATAGGAATAAATTGAATTCTAGGATTTCCAATTATTAAGAGGGGAATCAAAATGATTCATTGTGGTCACTTTTGCCCACTCAAATTTACCATCTGGAAATCTGTCCTGTAGAAGAGGATTAGTCTTTGTTAGGCCCAACCCCAACCTGTGACCTTCCCTCTTCCCCCTCTTCTTTCTTTTTCTCTATATCTCTGATCCTCTGTCTTTTCTTTCTTTCTGCACTACTTTTGCGATAATTCTGCTATTTCAAAGCTGATATTCCAACATCTGAGGTTGTTATTAGTGATGGGCCAAATATCCCCCTGTTTAGTTCGCCCCAGAACATCTCGAACAGGGAAAAAGTTCTAGCGAACATGCAAACTCTATTAAAGCCTTTGGAACATGAACATTAAAAATCAAAAGTCCTAATTTTAAAGTCTTATATGCAAGTTATTGCCATAAAAAATGTATGGGAACCCAGGTACTGCCCTAGGGGACATGTATCAATGCAAATTATTTTTAAAAACGATTGTTTTATTGGAGCAGTGATTTTAATGATGCTTAAAGTTTTAAAAATTTCAAATTCCTTTAGATATCATGCCTGGGGAGTAGCGCATCTGTACAATGTAAGGAGCCAGCGGCAGCAATACTGACATTTCTAAAGGAAAAAAATGTAATTTAAACTTGCTGACTGGAAGAGTTCCAGCTGATTGGTGAAAAGATAATGTGGTAACAATATTCCAAAAAGGGCCGAGATATATACCTGGAAATTACAGTCAGCCTGACATCAATACTATGCAAACTATTGGAGCAGATGATAAGGAACTATATTCAAGAATTTTGCTGATAAAAAATGGTATCATTAGTAGTAACCAGCATGGATTTATGGAAGGTTCATTCGTACCAAACCAACCTGTTAACATTCTATGAGGAAGTGAGCTGTCATCTGGATAGAGGAAGGCCTGTGGATGTAATGTGTCTAGATTTCGTAAAAGCATTTTATAAAATACCCCATAAACGCTTAATTTACAAACTGAGGTCAGTTGATATTGATGACGGTGTATGTACCAGGATAGAAAATTGATTACAGAAGTGCATCCAGAGGATGGTGATAAATAGCATATATTCAGAAGATTCTGGAATTTTGAGTGGGGTGCCCCAAGGCTCAAGCCTGGGGCTAATTATTTTTACCTGTAAAATGATATAGAGGTGGTTATATGAAATTCATTCCCAGTATTTGCCGATGATACAAAGCTAAGCAGGGTAATAACCTCACAACAGAATATAGCAAGTTTACAGCAAGGCTTCGATAAAATAGAGGGGTGAGAAACTACATGGAAAATTTGGTTTAATATTGATAAATGTAAAGTAATGCACTTGGAGGCTAAAATTTGAATGCAAGGAGGGGAACCTCTGCGGGAATCAAGGATGGAAAACGATATGGGGGTCCTAGTAGATCACAGGCTCAGCAATAGCATGCAATGCCAAGCTGCATCAAGCAAGGCCAGCAGACTAGCATGCATTAAAAAGTGTATATACTCAAGAGATAAAAATGTATTTCTACCACTTTATAAAACTCTGGTTTGGCTACATCTTGAGTATGTAGTCCCATTCTGGTCATCAGTTCTCAGGAAGGCTATGTTAGAACTGGAGAAAGTCCAGAGAAGGGCAACAAAGCTGATACGAGGTCTAGAGGAACTCAGTTATGAGGAACAACTACCAACATAAACGTATTCTCCCTGGACTGGGGATGCTAAAGAGGGGATATGATTGCAATATACAAATATCTAAATGGTGATTCATCTTAGGTCGCTTAACAAGGCACATGGACACTCAATGAAGTCGGACAAGAAGCGGTTTAATCTTAAACTGCGTAAAGGGTTCTTTACTGTTATAGCAGTAAAGACCTTCCACAATTGGCTGTGTCAGTGGGGAGTATAGACAATTTCAAAAACTGTTTGATGGGCATCTTAGCAAACATAATATACAAGGATATGGGAAATGGTAGAGACAAAGATTCACATACATACACACACACACACCCACACATCCACATAGGTTGAATTGGATGGACTGGATTCTTTATTCAAACTTGCCAACTATGTAACTATGTAACTGATCGCCTGTTAGAGGGCTTCTTCATTCTCCATATTCCCACTAAAGAGCTGCCATTTGTTTGCTTCAAGGTTGGACTAGGGACTATGGATTAAGGGATGTGTGGTGTGCATAGAGCAGAGTACATGGCCCCCAACTAATATCAATGCTTATTCCAAACAAACAGAAGTGAGGGGAAGAAGAGAGCATTGAGAGCTCACAGAGGATGTTACAAGGAGGTAGAAAAACACAGTAAGGCACAATTTCATGAAAAATATATTATAGGGCTATTAAGTAGTAGATGTGTATGATGTTATTTAGTGTCACTGTAAGGCCTCTTATAATATTAAAGTATCAAACATTCAGTTAAGCTTTGAAGCTTCTAGTATTTTAATATGTATGTATGTATGCTTAATTTTCGTTTTGTTAAAATAATTAAAAGCTAAAAATATGGTAAGCTCTACAAAACAAGACAAAGAGATCACAAATCACTCAGTTAAAATCTACCTACGAGACATGATGGTACCATCAAGATGTTAGTTTTGCCATCGCAGTGTGCTTTCACCATATGCAAGCATGTTTATATGCAAATTTAGTGTCAGAGGATTGTGGATAATTGTAGCAATTAGAGCACAGATTACCAACAGAGGGTCTGAGCGGAAAGCCAATCATCTGTCATGTAGTGAATAACTAACACTAGCAACACTTGTAAACGATGTTTAAGACAGCAGGGAATGTCCCCCATGATCCTAAACCCACTCCAGAAGAGTAATCAACACGAGCGATTCTAACATTGTTCTGGTTACATCTCTGATTTAAAGCTGAAACTTTCATGCTTTGTACTTAGACACATTCAAGAGCAATGGCAATTAGCTTAGAAAATGCATCATCAAAAAAAAAAAAACTCTGGCATTTACTAAGCTATTCAATCAAATGTACAGTGATTATTTCCAATCATAGTTTGCTCAATTAGGAAATTCATGGTGTTTCGACAGGTAAACAGTAACTCAAAAAGGTAAATTAAAGCCAAATTTATGCAATACATGCTGCAAAACAGAATCCTTTCATGTAGAAAATGCTCAATAAACATGTGTTTTTAACCACTTTAAGACCGGATGATTTTCCTGCTTAACGTCCAGACCACTTTTTTCAACTTAGAACTGCGTGATTTTAACTGACAATTGCGCGGTCATGCAATGCTGTATCCAAACGAAATTTACGCCCTTTTTTTTCCCACAAACAGAGCTTTCTTGTGGTGGTATTTGATCACCTCTGTGCTTTTTATTTTTTGCAATATTAATAAAAAAAGAGCGAAAATTTTGCCACAAATTGACATTTTCTACTTTGACAGTTAAAAAATATCCAATATGTTCAATTTTTGTCATATATTTAGGCCAAAATGTATTAAGCTACATGTCTTTGACAAAAAAAATTTCAATCAGTGTATTTTTATTGGTTTGCGCAAAAGTTATAGCGTCTACAAACTATGGTGTAAATACTGGAATTTACGCAGCTTTAATTTCTGACTGCCTATCTCAATTCTTGAAGTGCTAAAATGGCAGGGCAGTACAAAACCCCCCCAAATTACAACTTTTTGGAAAGTAGACATCCTAAGGAATGTTGTGAGAGGCATGTGGAGCTCATTGAATATTTTTTTTTTGTGGTGTTTGAAAAATTACTCATTTCACTTTCTCACTGCCTATCACGGTTTCGGAGGCCCTGAAATGTCAAGATAGCACAACACCCGCCCCCCCCCCCCAAATGACCCATTTTGCAAAGTTGACACTCCAAGCTATTTGCTGAGAGGCATGGTGAGTCCATGGAATATTTTATATTTTGCCACAAGTTCCGGGAAAATTATTATTTATTTATTTTTTTTTACACAAAGTTGTCACTAAATGATATATTGCTCACACATGCCATGGGTATATGTAAAATGACACTTTACTAGCCGTTGGGGAAGCCCCGACGATTAGATCGCACGGTGCCCCAAGTGCCAATTTGTGATTGAAAGAGGTGTCTAAAAAGTGGCACGCTCGAATAAAAATTGTCTACGTACAAGTGGTACCCCATTCCGAATAAGGGTGACACCAAGTCCCAAACTTGTTTACCGCTGCTCCCTATGTAGTCTGGGCAGTCGGGGGGCTCCGCAGTGCTATCTTTTCCCTCGTAGACATGGAAACTAACTGTATAGCCTGTGGCCCTGTCACATAGCTTATACAGTTTGACCCCTCATCTGGCAAGCTTGCTGGGGAGATACTGTTTGATAGCAAGGCGGCCAGTAAACTTTATCAGGGACTCGTCAACGCAGATATCTTGTTCGGGGGTAAACAAGGCTGCAAACCGCTGATTGAAGTGAGCCGGTCATATTCAGGGTCAAGGTGTTCATTGTCGTTGAATTGCATGAACCAAAATATTTGCTCGTATCGAGCCCTGGACATAACAGCAGAGAACACGCACATTTGGTGAATTGGGTCAGTAGACCAATATAACCGCAATTCACTCTTTTTTGTAATGCCCATGTTGAAGGATAGGCCCAGAAAGGTCTAAAATTCGGAAACCGTTAAAAGATTCCAGCCAAATTCTCTGGCAAGGGGCGAATTGGATTGGTGGT
This sequence comes from Pelophylax lessonae, assembly GCF_965119305.1. NCBI lineage: Eukaryota > Metazoa > Chordata > Amphibia > Anura > Ranidae > Pelophylax > Pelophylax lessonae. The sequence continues at coordinate 274,882,903 of NC_138772.1, read as the reverse complement.
AATAAACTGACTAGCATACGAATTACTTTGATCCACAATAGATCTGTAAAGATCTTCAGTGAAAACCAGCTCAAAAAAAATTAAGGGGATTAAAACCAGCTGTTTCCACTCGAATTCCGGGTTGGGCAGTGAATGGGGGAAGTACGGGCGCTGTAGAATCTGTGGGCTGCCAATTAGGATATGCCAGGGAGGGCACTATGGGCTCTACGGGCCTGTCTTCGAATACGCGGTGGCTGCGGGCCACTACTCATGCTAGCCACCGCACCAGCTTTAACTGCACTTATGGGACTCGCCACGTCACCAAGTGTTACTGCAGTGCTGGTTGTTCTAGGTCCAGGGTGTACTAGGCCGCTCATGCTTGTCAGATCACGAGAAGTGTGAGCGGCACTAGTACTGGCACTCTGCTGCATATGAAAAACATCCAGTTCTTGCATCTCAGCAACTCCAGAATGGGGTCGGGTACGCCTGACCTTAGCAGGGACCCATCCGTCGTCGGAGCTATCTGTCAGGGAGCCGCTGTTCTCTAAAGGTTCGTATACTGACCCTGATTCTGCCAGTGAGGCTTCCCCATCGCTCTCATCTGACATGGTCAGTATACTGTAGGCTTTTGCACTACTGTACCACCGTTTGGACATTTTATCAACTAAATTTAAAGGTACAGTAGTGTGACTAACTGGTAAAAAAGCACCTGGTTGTCAAGGACTATTTGGTCACTACAAAAAAAAAACTGCTAGTGCTTGCAGAGATCAGGCCTGACTCTGCTAACGCAGTGGTTTTGTGTGATTTGTGTTTTTGGAAGTGACAGTAATCTATTGATTACTGCACTTGCCTGGGTAGGATGGGCTGGGTGGAGGGGCTAAACGCAGGTGTGGCAGGAATCAGTGCTGATCATGCAAACACTATACTAGTAATGGAGGTGTATGTATGTATGTATGTATGTATGTGTGTGTGTGTGTGTGTGTGTGTGTGTGTGTGTGTGTGTATGTGTACTAGTGTAATTGACTCTAACTGACGCTAAATAACGGTGGTGTGGTGGGACTCAGACGCTAACTAGCCTAACTAGCATCACCTGTGACATTAATATAGTGATCGGTAATCACTGTTTATAGTGAACACTGTGACAGGGCAGTGAATGGGTTAACTGGGGGAGATCAAGGGGTTAAACCTTTTTAGGGATAGATGGCGGGTGGCCTAAACCTATTTGGGCCTAGCGCAATCGTGATCTAGGGTCACAAGTGACACTAAATACAGTGATCAGTAAAAGATCTGTATACCACTGTATATAGTGTACACTGTGAGGGGTTTGGGGGGTGATCAAGGGGTTAAATGTGTACCTATGTGTGTTAGTGTCAGTGTAGTGTTGGTGGAACTCATGTTTAGCTATCTCTCCTTCTTCTCCTGGAACCGAAAGCGCTCCAGGAGGGAAAACTACATCACTTCCCCTGCCTGTGTTTACATTACACAGGCAGGGAACACAATGCCTTTGGCCAGAACTGAAAAATTGGCCAAAAATCATTGGTCTGCATTTGGTGACTGATCGGTTCTGAGCCGAATCAGACCAGGATCGGCTCGCAGGGCGCGCGCGAGCCGTGAATGCGCCCGATTTAGGTCTACATTCCTGGACCTAGCCGAGCCGTTCTGCTGCAGTAGAAGCAACATGAGTGGTCAGCAAGTGGTTAACGGACAATTGTGCGGTCGTACCACGCTGTATCCAAATTCAATTTACTTCCTTTTTTTTCCCCACAAATAGAGCTTTCTTTTGGTGGTATTTGATCACCTGTGCGATTTTTAATTTTTGAAAAAAAGAGCGACAATTTTGAAAAAAAAACAATATTTTTCACATTCTGATATAACATTCCACAAAAAAATTTACAAATCAAAATTTTTTTAACATTTTAGGCCAATTTGTTTTCTGCTACATATTTTTTGGTAAAAAAAATCACAATAAGCGTATTTTGATTGGTTTGTGCAAAAGTTATCATGTTTACTAACTACGGGAAAGATTTATGTAATTTTTATTGTTTATTTTTTTTTTACTAGTAATGGCGGCAATCTGCGATTTATTTGCGGGACTGCGACATTGCGGCAGACACATCGGACCCCTGACTGATATTTTTGACACTTTTGGGGGGACCAGTGACATTACTACAGTAATCAGTGCTATAAATATGCTCTGTTACTGTAATAATGACACTGGCAGGGAAGGGGTTAACACTGTTGGTGATCAAGGGGTCAAATGTGTGCTCCATGCTTACTGACGTGTGTGGGGGGAGGGGATTGTGTGACACAGACACAGATCGCAGGTTTGGCTATGCTGAATCCTGTATTCTGTCCCTACTGTCACAGAGGAGATCCGCCCGCTTTGTTTACACAAGCGGGCGGATTTCCTCACTCTTTCCCGATGATCGCCGCCTCTCCTCCCCTGGCCCGACTCCCGCTGTGTCCGAATACAGCGGGAGCGAGCCTCCGGCGGCGCGCGTGCGCCGCCGAGAGGGGGCGGGATACAGCGACGTAGGTCTATATCCTCTGATTGGCTATCACAGTGATCAGTCACTGTGTAGCCCACCCCTGTGTTTCTTTTCTCCTCTTGAATGGATAAAAAGATACACTATACAATGTATCTTTTTTTCTTCCTAAAGGAGAAGAATATAAACAAAGAAGTGTGTGTAAACAATAACTAACAAATAAAGGAAAATTGCTAGATTGGGTTTGATCTAGGTCAGTGTCAGGGTTAATGTCAAAGTTAAAGATCAGGGTCAAAGGTCAAGGCCAGTGCATTTTAGTTAAGATTTAAAAAAAAGCATGTTTAAAATAGTATTAATTAGCATCAGTTTTTGTGTATTTTAGGTAGGATTAAAAAATGATTATACACATATGCGGTATCACTGCAATTGTCTAGAGCAGGAGAACTTTTTTTTTTTCTGGTTGTAGGTTATAGTAATAGCAAAAAATATACAGCTAACTAAAAATAATCAGGAGAGATCTGTTACCATTGAAATTACATGCCTGGAGGTTGCCCTTAACCTGCTTGTGAAGTGGCAGATTTGTACATGTATATAATCTGCTACAGAAAAACTGACATTTAAGCTGGACATACATGGCTCAGCCGGCTGAATGAGAAAAAAAAAATGAACTGATTTTCCCATCCAGACTTTCAATGTGGATGGGGAAATCCTGCCTGCTGTGTCTCTGTATTCTTACAGTGGGACTCCCCCTCTGTCAAAATATACTGATTGGTGCTGCAGCTTATTAGCTGTGTGCACTAATTGAATGCTGGTTTTCTTGCAGGACTGTTCGTCAGAAGCTGGTCTAACAACTGGTTTCTGTTGACCATAGCGGCTACAATTGGATCAAATTCATCCAGTTCCTACGGAACCATCCAAAATTCCGATCCATGTATGGTCAGCTTAATAAAGAAAAACGGAAAATTCCTATCAAATACTTACCGTAATTTTCCTTTCCTGATAGTCTCCATGGCAGCCTACGTGTGGGTTAACCCCGCCTCCACTCCAAGGGTATAGGACCCCCCTCCCATAAATTTCAGCTCTCAGGTACAGCAGGTGTTCCATATCTTAGCCGAATCCAAGACGAGAGGGTGGGAACTCCGGCTGCCATGGAGACTATCAGGAAAGGAAAATTACGGTAAGTATTTGATAGGAATTTTCCGTTTTTCTGTCAGTCTCCATGGCAGCCTACGTGTGGGAAATAACTAGCTCACGCCACACGGGTGGGAATGCTTTAGCAAAGAAACTTTAATTCCTGCTATTTGCAGACAAAACAGTCAAACCAAAATTAACTGAGGACAGAGAAGCGGGCTCCACACAATAGTGGGTCATAAAAGTATTGACCGAAGACCATGAAGCCGCTCTGCAGATCACATCTGGAGCCACGTGCCGCGAGGCCGCCCAGGCAGAGAGATACTCCTTGTAGAGTGCGCCGTCACCGCCTCTGGAGGAGCCAGACCCTCAGCTCTATAGGCCTGTTGGATAGCTGCCACTATCCATGATGCAATGGTTCTGGATGAAGCAGGTTTACCTCTGTTCTTCCCCCAGAACAGGACAAAGAGGTTGTCAGACTGCCTGAATGGTGCAGTTGCTTGAAGATAAACTTTTAAGGATTCTCCTACATCCAACAGATGAGGATTAGACTCATCAGAGGACCGAAAAGTAGGAAGCACGATCTCCTGGTTCTGGTGAAACACCGAGGTGACTTTCGGATTTGAATTTAGCATGGGTATCAGCACTACCCGATCTGGGAAGAAAGTCAGGAATGGTTCTCTACAGCCGAGGGAACCTAATTCAGAGACCCTTTTAGCCGAAGTAATGGCTACCAGGAAGACAGTCCGGATGGTCGGATCCTTGATAGAAGAAGAGGATTCTATGCTCCTTTTTGAGAGGGCATTTAGGACAAGAGGTAGATCCCATTTTGGAAACCTAGGTTTTCTTTGAGGATTGAGCCTGATTGCTCCTTTAAAGAACTGTTGAATAAGTGGGTGCTGAGCCCACATGATCCCAGAGAAGGCGGACAAAGCCGAAACTTGGACTCTTAGAGTTGCCACTGAAAGGGGCATATCTAGGCCAGCCTGAAGAAAACTTAGTATTTCTTGAATCCCAGGAACTGAGGAAGACATACCTTCTGGATATGCAGACTTCATGAATCTTGACCAGATTCTGCAGTATACCTTATTTGTACCTGGCCGTCTAGCATTCATCAAGGTGGAAATGGCTGTAGATGGACAGCCGAGCGATTCCAACCTTTCCCTCTCAGGAACCAGACCGTCAGCCGGAGTATTGCAGGACAGGGGTGTACTGATATTCCCTGTAGAAGCAAGTCTGGTCTGAGGGGAAGAGGGACCGGGTCCCGGTAACTCAGCTGTAGGAGCAGCGGAAACCATGGCCTGTTTGGCCAGAAGGGCACCACCATCACTATCTCTACATCTTCCGCTTGAAGTCTCTGCAGAAATTTGAGAATGATGGGTACTGGAGGAAAGGCATATGCCCTGCTGAACTCCCACCTGTCGGTTAGTGCATCTGTCCCGTAGGCTTGATGGCATCTGCCTCTCGTGACATACTTCTCCAACTTGTGGTTGCAAGGAGAGGCGAACAGGTCGACTTCGGGAGATACTCCCAAAGACAGGATCAATTTGAATGACTCCACATTGAGAGACCACTCGTTGTGGTTCAACTGGACCCTGGACAGGAAATCTGCTTGAACGTTCTGTGAACCTGGAATGTAGACTGCTGAGATATCGACTAGATGAGCCTGAGCCCAAGACATAATTGGGTCTAATTCTCATAGTAGAGAGAGACTCCATGTCCCACCTTGTCTCTTCACATAAGACACTGCCGTGGTGTTGTCCATCTGAATCATTACAGATTTCCCTTCCACCAGGTGTTGAAAAGATCGAAGAGCCTGATAGGCTGCTTGGAGCTCCAGAATATTGGAGACTGGTGTGTGTCTCTGAAAAGACCACTTTCCTTGTGTCATTTCCGACAGACAATGAGCCCCCCAACCTGAGTTGCTGGCGTCTGTTGTGATTATAGCCCATGAGACTGGAATCAGAGAGTGGCAGTTGAGCAGATTCTTGCGTTGCAGCCACCAAAGAAGACTGAATCTCATGCTGGAGGAGATATGAATGTATTGATCCCTCTCTTCCGGGTTCAACTGTTGTAGGAACCCTTTCTGGAAGGGCCTCATATGCCAAAAAGCCCATTTGATCATCAGAGCCGTGGACACCATGGTGCCAATGATTTTGAGGCACTGAGAGGCTTTCAGCCGAGGAGAAGAAAGAGCTGGAAGGATTCTCTCCCTCACTACCGGTATCTTCTCTAATGGGAGAGAGATTGAATTCTCGATGGTGTCGAATTGCGCCCGAGATAGACTAGGCGCTGAGTGGGCTCCAGCTGACTCTTTTGTAGGTTTAACAGCCAGCCAAACTCTTTGAGGGTCGATATGACCTGATCTCTGTGTGCCAATAACTGATCTTTCTCTTGAGACAGCAGCAGAAGATCGTCTAAGTAATGATGTAGACGTATTCCTTTTAATCTTATGAGGGCCACTACAGCCAGGAGAACTTTGGAGAATACTCTGGGCGAGTTAGAGAGGCCGAAAGGTAGACAAATGAATTGAAGATGTCGGTTCAGAACACAGAAGCGGAGATATTTGTGAAAGTCGACTGCCACAGGTACATGAAAGTACGCATCTTTCAAATCTATTGAGGCGAGCCAGTCTCCTGGCAGTACTGCCTTCTGAATGGTTGAGAGTGTTTCCATTTTGAATTTTTCGTTCTTTATGAACTTGTTCAGGTATGTGAGATCTATAACGGGCCTCCAAGCTCCGTTCTTCTTCTGGACTAGGAAGAGGGATGAATAAACACCTTGAAATTTTTCCTGCTCTGGAACCGGAAATACTGCTCCTTGAGCCACCAAAGCGTCTACATAGGTGAGCAAGACTTCTCTTCTCTCTTCTAGACAGGGCAAGTGAGTTGGAATGAACCGTGGAACCGGATCTGCCAGGAATGACCATCTGTGGCCTATAGAGACCGTCCTGACGGTCCAAAAGTCTGTAATTGAGGCCGTCCAGACACGCTGAAAATGGAGAAGACGTGCCCCCACCTGGCATGTCTGAACGGGCCCAATCTCAAAAAGATTTAGTAGATTCTTGTCCAGCAGACGCTGGATTTTTGGATGATCTTCGAGAAGAAGATTGGCCTCCTCTCCAATTTCTCCGAAAGTCTCTAGTAGGTTTGTAAGAGCGGGCATCTCTTGATCTCTCAGTGTATTGCCTCCTAGTTTGAGGCTTCTTCTGGCCAAACAAGCGTTTATCCTGCGGAAGGAAACCTGACTTTCTGCCAGTGGCCTTTGCAATGGCGCTGTCCAATTTATTCCCGAAAAGGGAAGTACCCTCGAAAGGGATCTTACACCATGCCTGCTTAGAGGCTGGATCCGCAAGCCAAGGGCGGAGCCACAAGGCCCTTTTTGCCGTCACTGAAGATAGCATTGATCTGGACAAAAGGCGCAGAACATCAAAAGACGCGTCTCCCAAAAACACTTAAGCTCTCAACAGCTTCTTCCGAGATGCTTCCAAGTTTAGTCTCAAAATCAGACACCCAGACTTCCATGGCTTTAGACATCGTTGCCAATGCCATAACAGGCTTGCAGGCCGCTCCGGCCGTAACATAGATCCTCTTTAAGTCTAGATCTATTTTCCTGTCCAAGGGATCTCTGAAGGAAACCGCATCATCCAGGGGCAAAGTAACATGCTTTGCTAATCTTGTGACTGCAGCATCCACAAGGGGAGCAGACTCCAAACGAGCGACATCTTCAGGTTTAAAGGGATACAATTTACCAAGTTTGGAAGATAGGGAAGACTTACTATCCCCTTTACTCCATTCTTCAGTAATCACCTCTTGTAATTCAGAGAGGGAAGGGAAGTTAACACGCTCCTTGCCGAGGTGCTTGAAGAACTTCCGCTGCTTTTTCTGGGGAGACACAGGATCCTCCCATTTTAGAGCTTCCTTAATGGCTCTGATCAGGGGTGAAACCAGGGCAAATTTAAAGCCGCCTACTGCCCCTTCTTCTTCCGAATCACTGTCAGATGATCTTACAGAAGTAATGCTCGGTTGAGAGGGGCCTTGATCTTCCTGCACTTCCACTGAAGAACTGGACGTAGTGGGACCAAGTGCTGGGACCGTACCCCATTCTTTCAGGGACTGTTGCACTATTCTCTTCACTAGAGATTCCAATCCATAGTCCTCGTGCACCCTCTTACCGGCTGCTTGAGCAAAACATGGCTCACATAGGGACTTGTCCTCCAGGACATGCGCCCCACAACCCCAACAGGCTCTCTGGTATGTGCGGTGACTCTGGTATTGTTTGTGGTGTCTGGGGGAGGAATTAGAGCGTCTCCCCTGCTGCCTACTCCCTGATGGAGATTTATGGCGCTTTGATCTGGAGGATGAACTCCCACGAGGTCTGACAGGGTCTCTTCCTTGGGATAAACCAGGCCTGGAAGAGCTGATGGAAAAAGAGAAAAGTCGGGGAGACACTGGATTTAGCCATGAAACAGGGACCAGATAGCCCCCCCCCCTGAAAAATGCCAGCACCCACCTGTTGTGAGAGGGCTGGCCACAGGAGGGCGGTGACGCAGGATCCATACTTCAGGCCAACAACCAGACTGATAAAGAAAGGTAATACACATCAGACACCAAGATAATATAGTGATACAGTGTGAGGTAGCAATTCATCCCCCCCCCCCTCTGCAGTCAAGTATCCATTGCACATACCTGTAGCAAGGAATCCAGATACACAGGGAAGCTGCCGCAACGCCCACAGTACTTCCCGAAGCACAGGGGGACTGACAGCTGCTTAAATCCCCCGCCGGAATGACGTCAGCGGTGATGCGGCCGTGATCGCTAGTGCGCATGCACGAACCAAGCCTCGGCTTCGTCCGCGACGCACTGCGCATGTGCGGGACTACGGAATGTCCACCGATTGGTCGCAGGAGGCAGAGGAGGAAGAGGAAGGGTTGCTGGAACGCAGGAAGCGTTCCAGCGCCATTGGGGCCATACAAACGCCGCACAGTGAAAGAGAAAGACACAAACAGAGTATACACAAATGACAAATACCGCTGCCATGAAGAGATGTAATGAGAATCTTCAGACCCTGTCAGAAAATGCCGGCCAAGCTTCAGTCAACCGCAGAGAGCAGGGGAATTTTAAATGTCACTCACCCGCCCGTGGCTGGGCCCTGGACATGCAGACACCATCCAAAGTATCCTGAGGTAAGCCGGACAATAGTAAGACATCAGAATTGTAGGTCCTTGGAGGAGGACAAAAAAGGAACACCTGCTGTACCTGAGAGCTGAAATTTATGGGAGGGGGGTCCTATACCCTTGGAGTGGAGGCGGGGTTAACCCACACGTAGGCTGCCATGGAGACTGACAGGAAACATGCATTTTAACCACTTTGCCTCTCACACCTGTTCACCCCCTAAAGACCAGAACAATTATTACATTTCTGCTATGGATCTGTTTATGTGGCGATAATTTTGTCATTACTAAAGATAACAAGACAATACATTCAATACAATTTTTTAAAGAACAAACTTTCTTTTCTTGATATTGTCCTGTGACAATTTTTCCCCCCGCAATCCTTGGACAATAAAATGCAGCAAAGTTAAACAACATGCACTTTTTATTTTTTTGAGAAGTGTTACTGCACATAAAATGTGCACATTTTGTTTTGTAATTTGTCTTATTTAAAATGACACTAAAATTATGATTCTGGTACAAAGCATTGCAGAGTTATTTTCAAATGAAAAAAAAAAATAATAAATTTCACTTTTTAAAATGGAAAGCGTGTAAATATATTTTAATGTGTAAAAAAAAATATATATATATATATATATATATATATATATATATATATATATATCAGCAGGAAAATAACAGTTGAAGAAAGAAGACTCACAAGTTAATTAGGGCTAATTAGAGTAAACTAAGGGCTAATGAGGGGTTTACCAGAGGAACATTTTTTCAAAAATAAATAAATAAAAACTTTTTTTTTTTTTACTTTCAGGCTGCATCTTTGCAGATCTAAGTTGATCCCTTTGATCTGCAGATGAATGAACAGAATGATACAAATGTATCAATAAGTTACTTTGTATCTTTGTATAATCTTGTCTGGATCAGTGTTATTTATAAACAATGATTTAGACTACTTTTTCGACAGCTACTGTTGCCGACTTCTTCTCTGAGTATACAGTAATGCCTGCTTTGATTAATCAAAGCTGACATTTGCTGTATACTGGGAGGGGAGGTCCCAGAAGCAGGAAAGAGAGACTGGATGTGCTTACACACATCCTGTGTACAATGATGACTTTTTTTAGGCATGTGTAGCATGCCCAAAGTCTGCAACTGACAGCCAATTAATCCTGCTTAAAAACAGAGTAGCTTGGGATTATCTTTATCTATACTAGACCCTTATCCTAGAGGAGAGTCTGATCTAATTGTTAATAGTGGACCCCCCACACACACACACACAAGAAAAAAAAAGAAAGGTCAAGGGCAATCCCTAGGGAAAAAAAAGCTTGACATCTACCAAAATCCATACTAGACACTTATCCGAGCATGCACGGCAGGCCAGGAAACTGGGGGGATGAGTGTATGCCCCCATTTCTCCAAAACCATACCAGGCCACATATCCTGAACATTTAGGGGGTACCTTGCCAAGGGGGAGCCCCTTGGCAAAGCCCCTAGTACCCACGTTGATGAGAATAAGGGCCTCCTCCCCACCACTCTTGCCAAGTGACTCTGAGGGTCTGCAGGCAAGAAAAGTGAAAAGTGTAAATAAAAACACATATGCTTTGACAAGTTCTTTATTAAAAAATAACAAAAATATCCCATTATGTAAATCCATTGTTAATTATGTTGTCCAGCAAATCACAATGAATGATGCTGGCAATTGCTAAAAGAAAATTACACCTAAAAACCTTCTGACCGACAAACACAATGCTAGTCTTGTCCCAATGCTAGACTTACCATGAATGACATCTCCTAGGCCCTGCAGCTAAATGTAGATAAGAGTGCAGGGTCTCCTGGGTGATGTCATATGGCCATATTTGGTCAACGTCATTGCTGAAATATGGCCATGTGGCCCTTGATATCAGTGCTATCCCTGTCCCTTTGTTTTCAATGGCGTGAGATCTTCAGACAGCTTCTGAATGGGGTCAGAGGACATCACTGGTTGCTAAGGATGTGGTGGGTGCCAGCACCCACTGCTTCTGTAACAACTATTGCCAGGAAGCTGTTACATATAATAACAATAATTACCACTATTGTACATACACCACTATACATGACGTTTGGCTCCTGCTGAAACAGTAAAAAGTCAGTGTTCAGATGAAGTTTGGTCCAAACCTGTGTCCAAAACTGTGTAGAGCTGTAGGGTGGAGGTGTAGGCTAGACAGTCCTATGAACGGACCGTCTGTCCCTCGCCACCCCTATGCGAGTATTAAGCATGAACATTTAGAAGGGGGGGGGGGAATGGGGAATGGGGAGATAAAAAAAAAAGAAAAAGAGAGTTGGGGGGGGGGGTAGGTAAAGAAGTGAGGAAAGGGTATGGGAAGTGAATATGGGGGGGGGGGTATGTGGTCTCCTCCACAGCCTCCGCCTAAGGTTAGTGACAATGGGGAAATAGCTGTGCTACGAGTATCTGCTAGACGTGGGAAAAGACCCCATCGTGAATGTCAGGTCTTGCCAGATCAGGTGTCTCACGGGACCTCTCACATTCATCCCTCTGTTAGGGGTGAGAGGTTCCATGTGTATCATTAAGTATAGGGTGGAGGTGGGAACAGGCCAGACAATTTGAGTGATTTTTATCTATTAGGAAGGATGGGCATGTCTGTTCTGTGTTAACTAATTATATTTCGTTGTGGTACAGAAATTTGTCCAGTCCGTCCACAGTCGGGCATGTTTCTTTGTAGTATCTCGGGAAATTGAGATCAATTCCTCCATTTCAGATATTTTAGATACTTTTTGGATCCATTCTGGGATGGATGGAGTCTGAGGTGATTTCCAGTGATGCGGAATACACAATTTAGCAGAAATGGAAGGAGGGTTTTGTCGATAACGATTGGTTGGGAGATCTGAGTGGTGGAGTAGAAATTGGGCAGGTGAGTAGTCTCGGGGATAATCTGTGATATCTTGATTAAGTCACAAATTTGTAGCCAGAATGGTTGGATCATTGTGCAAGACCAAAAGGTATTAAATAAGGTAGCCGGTTCTTCATTACATCTTCAGCATTTATTGGGGACCGTCGGAAACAAATTTGTTTATCAGGGATGTGGTTCTATGCCATCATGTCAGAATTTTGTAGTTGTTTTCCTGTATGGTTACATTTAAAGACCCTTTATGGGCCAAGATGAACACGTTCCCATTGAGGTTCTGTGAATTACAAGTTCAAGTCCGCTGCCCATTTAGTGCAAGATCGTGCTGTGTTTGGGGATATTTCTGTAAATAGCATGTCACATGTGGTCGAAATTAAATGTCTTTGCGGGAGAGGTTGTGAGCATAAGCATTCAAATGGTGTAAGTGTTCTTGAGATCAAGCCCTCTCTGTTCGCTACACGTAGGAATTGGCGTGTTTGCAGGTAGATCCAGTGGGGGACAGGGGGGCCATTGGTGTGAATGGTAAGCGTGGAACAATCCAGAAAGGAGTCATCTTTATAGAAGTGGTGTGCAAGTACCATAGAATGTAGCCAATTATTCTTCTATTTTCATCTGGTAATCAAGCCAGCAAGTCTGTTGTTTTTCACAGCAGAATGTATCAGTTTACATGGATGAGACAAACCACTTAACACTGGCAGGGGTAATTAAAATCATCATCTTTTATTAATTATTGCTAAACCTTTATCCCAAAAAGAAAAAAAAATGTTTGCTGTAACTAATTTTAAAGTGAAAGCTGAAGTTTGTCTTCAATTTGTTAGTGGTTCTAAATCTGCTACTACATGTAACACTAACCTCCACCCAGACTGACAATGTTGCTGTCTGCTGTGCCTCCTATGCTCATTCCTCCAGAGTTGTGTCTCACTATTACAGGAGCAGTGATACTGCCCAGATCCCCAGGTGAAAACAGATGGAAAAAAAAAAAGAAAATGAATGCAGCCACCACATCTAGTCATTGATAAGCTACAACATTACGCATTTTTGGTTTCCTCACTGTAGTGGTTAATCTGCTGGACTCCTTAAAGTGTTACTAAACCCACAACGGTACAATTTGTCTGTACTGTATGTGCAGTAAAGCATGCTTGTTATACTCACTGTGGAACCTAAGGGGTTATCCTGGACATTGTGTAAAAAGTCTGCTTGATCCTGTCTTCTCTGATATTCCCCCTCTTCCACTGTCCCCAATTCATATCCTGATAAGACAGAGCCTTTAGAGTCACTCTGCACATGCTCAGTTTGGTATGTATTGCTAGAGAGCTTCTTTTTTTTTCTTGGGAGGGTGTATGTGATCGACACAGGGCCAATCAGCACAGTCCAGACAGAGGTCCAGGGGTTAGACAGCCTCATAGGACAGTAGGTAGAATGAAAACTCCTTCTACAAGCTTAACCAGACACTGATAAAAGTCACAAAACTGCTATATACTGCTGATGAGAAAAGGTATTTAGCAGTTTATATGTACCAAAATAATTGCATTTCCATGTTCTGTGTACTGTGGGAGACCAGATATAGTGAATGCAGGGTCCTGGGTTTAGTAACACTTTAGTGACACAATGAAGAATACAAATCTGAAAGAGAAGCATTTCTCAATGTTTTCTAAGTTATCCTTACTGATAAAAGATTTCTTGCAAAGAACTGGTGTGTTCTCCTGCATTTCTCTCCTGGTAATACCCCGTAAGTGCCTACATGTTACAAGCTGTAAATGCACAGCTCAGTGTACATTGAGGAGTACAATTGCCAGCTGAAGGAAGAGCAGCTTTTATTGCAGAAGATACATACAGTAGATAGTCTCTTCTGCAATAAAATCCTATTTTCCAACAATGTTTCATATTGAGTATGTGTAGCTTAAAATGTTATATTGTTTCGGATAGAGTAATGAGAGCTTTAAAACTCTTTATGGGTAAAGCTCCGTACACACGTACCGATTGTCGGCCGTAAATATTCGGCCGACGACCGATCGGCCGATTGTAGGCTTGTTAGTATGATGCTTCCGACAGCCGACAGCGCATTTTCGGCCGAACAGAATCTGTCGTGCAGGCATTAAAATTTTTGTTGGCCAACACCAGAACGCCCGATTGTTCGCCAGTCAGTACAGATTTCGGCCGACAGACAGCAGATTTGCAAGACTGGGCATGCTCAGAAAAGAAAAAAGACAAGGAAAGTTAACCATCACATGACATCACTTCTGCAGTCGGCTGTTGTTGGCCGACAAAATTCGTGTGCAGTCTTTTGCAGTTTTCAACAGACACGACAGCCCTGGACAAAAGACGGCCAATCGTTCGGCCGACGATCGGTACGTGTGTACGGGGCTTAATTTTGCAATCTATGTCCTGCTAAGGAGGTTTACCTTTTTTTTTTTTCCAACAAATAAGGTTGACCTTTACTTTTTGTCTCAGAAATGCAACAGAAAATGAGAGAAAATCTCACCAAATTAGGACATTCCCATCTTACACAGTTGCCCCTGATGAACAAATCAACCCTACTTCTCTGGTGACAACTCGGTTCCTTGGTAACAATTGTAAGGCTTCCTGTACACTACAGCTCCCAAACTTGAGTTTAGGAGCTTTTGGCATTTTCTTTGCCAAAGCTCCATGTACACATAGGCTCAGGAATGGCTGCAGTTAGGGGAGCTTCAATCTCACTCTTCTGTACGCGGACATTTTGACAGCTGACTGCTTGGCGCAAAACGCGCTTTGCGTTTTCCTGCTGCCAAAGGTTAAGCACTTGCCGACTGCCTAACGCCGATCTACGTCGGCAGTCAGCCCCTCACAGGCAAAGTGACGTAGGGCTACGTCACTAGCTTGTGAGGGTCTAGGGAGCGAGCGCGCGCCCCCGGAGGCCCGCTCGCGCTCCCGCTCCCGCGTGGTCACGGACCCCCCCGCGCGTGTGACCAGCGGACCCGATGTCCGCCGGTCACTCGGCGATCGGCGGGGGAGAGGGAGAATTTCAGGCAGCTTGTGTAAACAAGCTGCCTGTCATTCTCCTCGCTGTAAAGACACTGATAAAACGGATCTAGTATGTAGATCCGTTGATCAGTGTCCTTACAGCTCAAGCCACAGCCAATCACAGTAGAAAGCATGCCCCTAGGGATACACACAGCCCCTCCCTTCCAAATAAAGTTAACCCCTTCACAACCAGTGTATTTTTACAGTAACAGTGCATATGTATAGCACTGATTACTGTAGAAATGTCACTGGTAACCCCAAAAGTGTCACAAATGTCAGTCAAGGGTCCGATCTGTCCGCCCCAATGTCGCAGTACCGCAAAAAAAATCGAAAAATCGCCGCCATTACGCGTTAAAAAAAAAAACAACAAAAATGACAAAAATCTTTCCCTTTGTTAGTAAACGCGATAACTTTTGCGCAAACCAATCAAAATACGCTTTTTGCGATTTTTTTTACCAAACATATGTAGCATAAAACAAATTGGCCGAAAATTTTAAAAAATTTTGATTTTTACTTTTTCTTTGGGGGGAATTTCATATAAAAAAATGTGAAAAATATTGTTATTTTTGCAAAATTGACGCTCTTTTTTTGTTTATAGCGCGTGATCAAAAAATCGCACAGGTGATCAAATACCACCAAAAGAAAGCTCTGTTTGTGGGAAAAAAAGGACATCAAATTCGTTTAGGTACAGCATCGCATGACCGCGCAATTGTCCGTTAAAGTCACGCAGTGCCGAATCGCAAAATACCCCCTGGTCAGGAAGGGGGTAAAATCTTCCGGGGCTTAAGTGGTTAAAGTAGGCTTTGTGTACATGAAGCCTAAGTGGGAAAAATAGAATGATAAATCTCCCCAAAAGGGACATAAACAACAAAAAAAAAACAACATGGTAGAGTTTCTAATGTTTTTTTTCTCTATCCAAACACTTTAATTGTACAGGCCAACAAACAAGAGAAACGAAGAAAGGTTTCATTATTTGTATACTGTAAAGAGCCTCCAACTAACCTCAGCATCCTCAAGATTTTATGCTAAACTTAGTCACAATTAACCAGAGGTAGACAGCAAAGGCACCAAATAAAGAAAAGGCTATCACATTTTTTACATCTTCAGGCTTGGGTTGCTAGTATGGCAACTTCAGCCTTTTGCTGATTACGTCAAATTGCAAGGGTCTATACAAAATGTAAAAACATTAGCACTGGACACTTCGCCCCTTCTCAAGCATTGCATCCACTCAATATTAGCACCCTTTACCCAGAATTAGATCCCCCTGCTTTAAATTCCTTTCTCCGAATTGGACCCCCAGCCATAGCCCCCCCCTCTCGCCCCCCCCAGAACAAGTTACTTTTCCAGCATGGTGTCTACAGAATTAGCTCCCTTCACCAGCAGTGACTGTAAATCACCACTCTGTGTCCATCACTACCACTCTGAATGACAGACTGCTCAGTTCAGGAAAATAACAAATAACAAACGAATGCAGTTGTTTGCTGCTTTCGCAACCAAGTAGCAATGTTGTAGTTATTGGCCTATGTGTTCAGGTGGCTTAAAGGGTCCAAAAATTGGGAGGTTTCTTACATTGCCTGTTCTTTACTGACCTCGTCCTACTTTATGACTTTGCAACTGCTTCTGATTCTGCTCCATGACACTGCTAATTGCCTGCTTGTAGTACTTCCATGATAAGCTACAGGCTTCTATGCATACTATTTTTGCCTGCATACTATTGTCACCAGTGAACTCAGCTATCCTGAACCCATGGACAAGCTGAACTTGTTCACTCCTGACACTCCTGCCCGCACTTTCACTGAATCTTCCTGGTTGGCATCTCCAGTTTGGGTCACTAAAAGCTTCCTCTTCTGGCACACATGTGCCTCCTGTCACTTAGTACCTTGTCTTTCACTTTCACGGTGCTTATGATGGAGATACAAGAGGGGCTGCCTTCATCATCTCGGTTGGGGTTTCAGTGTTTTAGGACTGGGGTTTGAGGCATGGTGTTTTAGGTATTATCTTTTTGAGGGATATATATTTTATTATAATATACTTTAGTTAGGGAAT
Source organism: Pelophylax lessonae (assembly GCF_965119305.1). Classification (NCBI taxonomy): domain Eukaryota; kingdom Metazoa; phylum Chordata; class Amphibia; order Anura; family Ranidae; genus Pelophylax; species Pelophylax lessonae. The sequence goes on along the minus strand of NC_138772.1, from coordinate 274,866,191 downwards.
ATATTTTTTTTGGAGTAAGCAGCTGCCCTTTGTTTGCAGCAAATCAGTGCATACTTGTGCAGTACAGTGCACCAAATCACTACATTGTTAAATGGAACTAAGTACCACATTTAAATCCCCATATAGCCATGGCCCATGAATGCTAACAAAGTTAGGCGATCCCTTGTACTTATAATGTCAAGGAAGTGTCGATTTTCTGCATGTACAGCTAGTAAAAGGGAAGCAGATTTTATGATTGCAAATTTAAAAAATGTTCCTAAACTGAGACCCATGGACTATTGAGATTGGGCACTGGTCAGAGCTTGCATTTAACACTCTTATTTTGATTTCACAATAACTGCCTGATCCTTTCTTCTGAATATATGGTGTAATGACACTGTCCCTCGACTCCAGTGTAAGGGATCCAGCAACCATCAGTAAATGCAACAAGGGGTTTCTTTTCTCTAAATAGAGCATTTTGGGCTCCCTTTCATTGGTGGCTGTGATTCCCTTGAGATTCTCTCCTTTTATTGGGTAGAGGTGAAATGTTTCCTTAGAAACTGCGCCAAATTCCCCCTCAGCGTCAGCACTGCCAATCTTCTCCCTCCTTAATGCCACCAATGCAGCCCTCCTCCTTCTAAATGCCAGCACCTCAACATCCCTACTCCTCACCACCAGCATCCCAACCCTTATTCATCCCCTTGTGAATGAGTGTGATTTTGGGACATTTTATTTACTCAACTTTCATAGCAGCAGAGCAGAGGTCTGTAGGATAGCAAGAAAAACATCTGCCAACTTCCCATATGCAGTTGGTGTGCACATGATGAGATTAGCAAATGGGAAGAAAGAAAGGGACACATGATCAGGCCAAAAATAATGGCAGCTATGCACACTTAAGGAGGCAAGGAAAAAGGATGTATTACCAGACCTGAAATACATGACTGTTATGTGCCTTAAGGGGGAGAAGAAGGAAAAAGTATGCATTAGCAAGTTAGCAGGTGTAGTTTAAAGAGAAGCAGATTTTATGTTTGCAAATTTAAAAAATGTGCCTAAACTGAGACCCATGGACTATTGAGATTGGGCATTGGTCAGAGCTTGCATTTAACACTCTAATTTTGATTTCACAATAACACCTGCCTGATCTCTTCTTCTGAATATATTGCGTAATGACACTGTCCCTCGCCTCCAGTGTAAGGGATCCAGCAACCATCAGTAAATGCAACAAGGGGTTTCTTTTCTCTAAATAGAGCATTTGGGGCTCCCTTTTATTAGTGGCTGTGATTCCCTTGAGATTCTCTACTTTTATTGGGTAGAGGTGAAATGTTCCCTTCGAAACTGTGCCAAATTCTCCCCCCCCCCCCCCACAGCGTCAGCACTGCCAATCTTCTCCCTCCTTAATGCCAGCAATGTAGCCCTCCTCCTTCTAAATACCAGCACCTCAACATCCCTACTCCTCACCACCAGCACCCAACCCTTATTCATCCCCTTGTGAATGAGTGTGATTTGGGGACATTTTATTTACTCCACTTTCATAGCAGCAGAGCAGAGGTGTGCACATGATGAGATTAGCAAATAAGAAGAAAGAAAGGGGTGCATTGTCAGGCCAAAAATAATGGCAGCTATGCACACTCAAGGAGGCAAGGAAAAAGGATGTATTACCAGGTCCAAAATACATGGCTGTTATGTGCCCTTAAGAGGGAGAAGAAGGAAAAAGTATGCATTAGCAAGTTAGCAGGTATAGTTAGCTTGTCATCCACTAGGTGGTTCTGTCCACAGTTTGGTAAAGGGAATTATGTAATTGGCTGTTAGGCCCCTTTAAGAGGAAACCTTCCTGTACAGATGTAGTGTGTATGGTTAGTAACCATTAATAGGCCAGGATGAGTGGAGCATTAGCAGACAGATCATGGGAGCCAAACGTCCCAGAGTTATGTGGATGTAATCTGCTACTGCAAAGGCTCTTCTCAGGGCTGAAACTCAGAGGTTGTTCAACACCTAGGAAGACACAGCTGTAGTCCCCCTTTACGGTCTGATGTAGACTGTGAGAAGGATGCAAAAGGTTATTTAGGCTAGGCTAAATGTTCTCTGATGTGATAGCTAGTACACTTGGGAGTGATAGTACCATTTGGGAGCGTGTCCGACTGGGCAGAGCTATAGAATGGGACATTCTATAGAGGCTAGATACTATAGAAAAGCACCTTGACTAGTCTCAGTGACAGAAAAAGAATGTTGTGGGACTAGTATACAGGAAGAAAAGTCCAAACTCTGTGGTGCTTCCAAGGAGTGAGGCGGTAACAAGGGGAGATGGCTTAGGAGTTATATGCTGGTGTTCTACGTCTAAATGATTGAATGTCATACAGAATGTTTGTTCCTGTGTAGGGTGTCCTGTGCCACAGATTTCTGTCAGTATGTCAATGTGATGGTAGATGTCATGGCCATCTGCGCTAAAAAATGAACGTGACAATAAATTGTGTAAATAAAATGACAACAAATTGTGTAAATAAAATAATGTGAAAAATTCTTTACTTGTGTGGACTTTCCTTTATTTTTTTATATTTGGCCCAAGGCCAGGATTGTAGTAAGCGGGCCTAAGGTAAGGAGTTTGGGACAAGATGGCAAAGGCTTTCGTCTACCAGCAGGTGGGTTGTTGTCCTATTCCAAAAGAAGTGGGGAGAGAGTTTGAGCAATTTGTTGTGAACAACTAGACAATCATAACCCCCATACATGCATACACAAAATACATGGCTGTTGTGTGCCCTTGAGGAGTTGAAAAAGTGGCAGAAACTCTCTGCCAAATTATATGGGAGGGGTTGCAGTGCAAAGAACTTTGCCAAAAAGAGAAATGGCTGATATGTGTTCTTAAGTAGAAGGGGGAAGAAAGCCTATGACCAAAAGATTATGCATTTATTTTAGCTGTTGCCTACCCTTCCCCTTGGCTGTATAACTTCCAGCCTCCTATTCATGCTGCAGGCCCTTCCTCCTGCTCTGTGAAAGGGTTAGCAATCTTTGCTTTTTTCTACACTTCTCCTCTAATGCTAGAACAATATACTTTTACTATTCTTTTGCCACTGACCAATTTGTATGAAGTTGAGTGCTTTCACTTATCTTCTTTTGAAGAGTAAAATTTCCTATAGCTTTTAGATCGGTTGTGGCTTCTATTTCCATCCTTAAGTTCATAGCTATTATGGTTGGATTAACAGACGACTACCTGCAAACGTCTTTTTTTTTTTCCAAGTTGTAATAAATCAGGTTGGGCTGCTGCTGCTGTATTTAGGACACGCAATAATGTAAACAATTAAAAAAAAGAATTACAAATCTAAATATATGTGAAGCTAGAATACAGTATCGCTGGCACTGTCTGTGAGAATCATACCATTCTGCAACACTATATACAATATGAAATTATCTCTCAAGCATGTACATGAAAAGATTGGTGCTTTTCCCCTGTTGTCCTCCTAGCCATATAAAAAGGAGGACCCTCTCCCAGCTGTATAAAACATATTTATTTTTGCATTTTTCCCTTGTTCCTCATTGCAGTGTCTAGCTCTCCATGCCCTTTGTTTGAAAATCCTTTGCCTATTAGCCTTGAAAATTGCCAGAATGTAATTGCCAGTTTTGCTCCTACTGTACAGATTAAAGTTCACAGTTTTTGACTTTATAATAAGTTCAACAAATGGCCTGCCAACTGAACTTTGGACAACTTGCTCATCCCTAGTTGGTTGAAACAGTCTTTGCTAGACCTCGCACTCCCTCTTCTCGCAATTTCACTGCCTGATTTCTGCATATACAGTATGTCCAAAAGCAAAAAGTGGGAGGTTGGAGGAAACAAAATTATTGTTAAAAAGAAAATGTCACTCATGTAGCATTGGCCTCTAACCTGCTGTCCATGGCATCATCACGTGGGTGCCATTATGGTTGTTCTTAAATATTGTGCTAAATAATAGTGCAAGTAAGTCTACAGGGAATATTTTTCTCCAGAGAACTTATACAGTTGCAAAAAGAATATCTATCTTTTCAACTGAACAATTGTAATTGTCACTACTAGGGATACATTTGCCATTGACATTGCTGTTTTTCCTAATTACTTATTTATCCTTACCCCATTTTTCAATTAAAAATAGATAGAACAAAGTTACAAAAAAATTTGAAAAAAATGCAAATATAAAAAATTGGAAAAGGATGTGGTAAACAGTACATTTGAAGAAGCCCCATACCATGAAAATGTTAAAAATGTTATTTGTTTTGCTCTGAGAATCAGATTGTATCAGTACAATGGGTCCTAAATGAAATCAACCTCCCTTGACATTTTTTATTAGTACAAAACCTATTTTGTTATATGCTCTGGTACATCTGAGGTCTTTCTTCATTGTTTTCTTGTTTTGTTTTGTCTTTAGGGAAAGCAAATAAAGTTGGTCCTTTAGACTGTATTGAGAATACACATTGCACAGAGCTTAGTAAAAATAGATTTTTCACTTACTGCATGCTTTCAGTTAGATTTCTGGTTTGTGACACATCATAAAGGTAAAGCAGTAGTACAGATAAATTAGGGTTAATAGGTGTCGTAACAGCTAAACATTTGCTTTTACTCCATATGCAAGCCAGACATAAAATACGCTGAATAATTGCTACATTTACCCTCATTCATGCTCTGTCTGTTCTACTGCCAGCATCCTGTAAATATACCCCCCCCCCTTCTCCTAGATAATTATTATTATTTTTGATGCAGGCATTTTTCATTCATTTTCCTTAACTCTGTTGTACTTTTTCTACTTCCCTTCCCTTTTAGCAATCATGTGGTCAAAATTCGTGAGTAGTATTTGAGAAAATGCATTGCTAAAGCATCCGAGGTGGGAATTGTTTTGAGTCAATGCCCAGATAAGTTTGTTTCTCAGTGTGTAAAGGTGGTGGGGCTTACCTCACCACCACCTTTACTTGTCAGTAATCAGTAGTGATTGAAGTGACAAGAGGTAACTCAACTATGTCCCCTTCACTTGAGCATAAGTAAAGAATGTTTACAGAAACCTAAAAATATACATTCAGTAGGAACAGACTTATGGGCTAGGTCAGCTTTCTGTCCACTTTCTCTCGTTTTACGTTCCCTTTATGCTATATATACTCCAGATACAGGTGGTATGGATGTTAATACTTTTTTAAAACCTTCAAATCAAATCACTGTATTACTATGGAGCCCTTAGGATCCTAGACTTAGACTGTACGTGAACCCCTGATATCAGCCAAAATTGATATTAAATCTGCCCTATCCTGCAGCTTTGCCTTGTCTTCAAATAAAGAGCCTCTACTGTCATTTGTAGGTGGTGCCAATTGACAGTTGAATGACAGGAGGCAGGTTTATCTTAACCTAATTAGAAGTCAAGGTCCAATGGACAAACCAGGTTCAGGATCCAAAGGGGCACAGAGATCAAACTGTAGAGATTAGACTCTTAACATAGCGCATATGTTCACCAGCAAAGAGGGTAGGTTTTAATGCCTGCAAACCACATATATTCATCCATGGGTTTCTGTCCTGAGAATGTACTCACTGCATGCTCCCAGCACAGTGACCAAGCTGTCAAAGACAGCTCCCAGCCTCTAATGGGTCCAGCTCTCAATCATGTGACCAACGTAACAGCCAATCACAGTGGTCACATGATCAGGCAGACCTCTCTGACCCCTAGGCATAATAGCCCAGTTAAGGGGCTGGGAGTGAAGGTATTAACAGATTGTTGTTATTTTACAAAACAGTTTACACCTAGCCAGATTTATTTTGAAGAGGTTGTAAACCTAAATGCTTTTTGCACAAATTTAGTTTGTGAATTTGCTCCCAAATCAGACTAGATACAGTATTAGTGTATAAAATGCTTCTAAACACCTTTATTCATTTATTTTTGGGTGACTGTCTTGTTTTTTCTCTGATTCTGATTCAAAATGCCTGGGAGGTGTATGGGAGCCGTCTGCGCTGCCATGAGTTGCAATGACAAAGGGAATCACTGACAATAAAACACTCTTATCAGTCCCATGAGGTGATGCTGGCAGTGTTGTAGGCAGCTAGGAGACAGATAGGGCAGAGTAATCCGTAGACACACATGGCACATATTGTTATACAAATCTATTTGAGAGACTATAATTTCTTTTTTTTTTTTTCTGGGGGAGGGGGGGTCTTGTTTAATATGCACTGGCCATCCATTCTATAGACATTCAAAAACCAACATTTTTGAAAAGCACTGACCTCTGCAGTCGCAGGCACTTTGAATCGATTCATCCTCAAATATTACAATGAAAACCTGAAGTCCTTCAAGTGGATTTGTGACACACTGTTCTTTCCCCTATTCCTGTGTATTTTATGCCATAGACTACAGGATAAATCGTTTACAGTGCCTGTAGCTTGAGGTCAGTTTGTTTTAAAGCTTATTAAACTGCTTGTTAAGAATATTAAATTCATTGTGCATAGCCAGGACACCATTCATCTATAAATACTATTACTATTTATTGGATAGATAGCATCTCTTATGGTCTAACATAGTGTTTATGAAAGTTTATATATTGAGTGCCACGGTGCTATCAGTGACAGATATAAAAGGGCTAATAGTACAGGTGGTACTCATACAGTGTAAATAATATGGTGATGGTTGGGGAAACCTTAGTGTGGAATATTAACCTTAAGAATAGTTAAAACATCTGTTTGTATAACAGGCACCATTTATTAGCTGTAAATAACAATGTGCTTACAGTGGTGATCGAAAGTTTGGGCACCCCAGGTAAAAATTTGTAATAATGTGCATAAAGAAGCCAAGGAAAGATGGAAAAATCTCCAAAAGGCATCAAATTACAGATTAGACATTCTTATAATATGTCAACAAAAGTTAGATTGTATTTCCATCATTGACAAAATTACAGAAAACAAAAAAATGGTGTCTGCAAAAGTTTGGGCACCCTGCCGAATTTATAGCATGCACTGCTCCCTTTGCAAGGCTGAGACCTGCCAGTGTCATGGATTGTTCTCAATCATCATCTGGGAAGGGATGACTGTCTTGTTTTTTCTCTGATTCTGATTCAAAATGCCTGGGAGGTGTATGGGAGCCGTCTGCGCTGCCATGGGTTGCAATGACAAAGGGAATCACTGACAATAAAACACTCTTATCAGTCCCATGAGGTGATGCTGGCAGTGTTGTAGGCAGCTAGGAGACAGATAGGGCAGAGTAATCCGTAGACACACATGGCACATATTGTTATACAAATCTATTTGAGAGACTATAATTTCTTTTTTTTTTTTCTGGGGGAGGGGGGGTCTTGTTTAATATGCACTGACCATCCATTCTATAGACATTCAAAAACCCACATTTTTGAAAAGCACTGACCTCTGCAGTAGGGATGATCGAACGGTTCGGGTCCACCATCGGTTCGGCCCGAACATTGGGTGTTCGAGGTTCGGCCGAATTTAGAACTTTTTGCCCAAAAAGTTCTGAATTCGGCAACCAGAACCGCCCAAAATGCAATGCTTCAGGAAATGGGCTTTAAAAGCCCGTGATTGGACCAGAACCATTAGCAAAAGCCAATTGAGGGGGCAGGAGAATGCTAGGAATGTGATTGGAGTGACTAGGGGGTCCCTAGACCAATCATTAGTGAATACGCCCCCCAGTATATAAGATCGCCCCCGCCATATTCCCAGCATTGTTATACTGGACATGGAAGAGAGTGGAAGCAGTTCTGTTAATTTTACTTTAAAAGTGTCATTTAGCTATTTTTAGTGTGAGGAAAGGGATATCTAGTGTAGTTAGAGTGCTCCTTTACACTTAAGTTAGCTTCAAAATTTTAGTTTCTGTAGGGAAAGTGTTAAGTGTCAGGGGACCGTAGTGTAGTGTAGGGTTAACTGGCAGTGACTGCTATGGAAGGGTGACAAAACCCTTCCATAGCAGGGTGACCGCTATAGAGAAATGATAATTTCTCTGAGTTGCTTCGGGACAGGATTATGGCTTCTCACCAGCAAGCATTTTTTATGCTGCAGGGGCTGCCACTGCCAGTGCTTTTTTGAGGACATGTTTGATGTCAGACATGACATCTGAACATGTGTATAGGGGGTATATATAGACATATATGTCTGAATATATACCCCTAGACATATATAGGTGTGATAGTAGCAGAAATAAATGCTTGCACTAATGAAATCATTTACAGTAATATATTTCTGCTACTATCACATCTATATATGTCTAGGGGTATATATTCAGACATATATGCCTATATATACCCCCTATACACATGTTCAGATGTTTTGCCTGCCTCAAAAGAACCCCAAAAAATGCCAAAAAAAACGCTAGCGTCAAAAAAAAAAAAATGCCCAGGTGTGTTTTTGCTGGCATTTTTTGGGGGGTTTTGGAGGCAGGCAAAACATCTGAACTTGTGCACAGTACCACTATACACAAGTTCAGATGTTTTTCCTGACTGCAAAGAACCCAAAAAAATGCCTTCTATTAAACCGGCAAGGTGTTACAGCAGAGAAGCCATATTCCTGTGTTTAAAGTTTTCTAATACAAACAATCTTTTTTTTTTATGGTTCTGGACATGCTACAGAGCTGAAACTTCACATGTACACTTTTTAAAAATCAAAAAAATCTCTTTTTTTTTTATTTATTTTTTTTTTAATTTTTCAATAATTGGCTTTTTTATCAGCTCTGTAGCATGTCCAGAACCCCAAAAAAAAGATCATATAAGTGTAAAAGAGGGGTCCCACCATCCCTGCTCTACTGAAAAATGATCTTTTTTCTGGTTCTGGACATGCTACAGAGCTGAAACTTCACAGGTACACTTTTTAGACCCCCCAGACACTAAATCCAAAAAAAGTCAAGCCTGCCTCCAAAAATGCCCGATAAATGCAAGAAAAAGCGCCGTAGAGAAGCCGTATTCCTGTTCTAATAAAAATTATAAGAAAATGCTAATTTCTGGGGGGTTCTGGACATGCTACAGAGCTGAAACTTCACATGTACACTTTTTAGACCCCCCAGATACTAAATCCAAAGTAAAAATCAAAAAATCTCTTTTTTTTTTTTTTTTTTTTTTTTTTTAATTTTTCAATAATTGGCTTTTTTATCAAAAATGACAATTTTTAAGAACTTTTTTTGTGTGATTTTGTGTCTGGGGCGTCTAAAAGGTGTACCTGTGAAGTTTCAGCTCTGTAGCATGTCCAGAACCAGAAAAAAAAGATAATATAGGTGTTAAAGTTAAAGGAGGCTCCCGAACCACATCCCTGTTCTACTGAAAAATTATCTTTTTTTTTTCATGGTTCTGGACATGCTAAAGAGCTGAAACTTCACATGCACACCTTTTAGACCCCCCAGATACTAAATCCAAAGTAAAAATAAAAAAATCTCTCTTTTTTTTTTTTTTTTTAATTTTTCAATAATTGGCTTTTTTATCAAAAATGACAATTTTTAAGAACTTTTTTTTGTGTGATTAATAGTTAATGGGGCACGACCCAGAACCCTAGGCACTTTTTAGGGGCATTTATTGGGTTTTGGGGCTTCAAAATGGTGTTTTTTGATTACCGAAGTTCGGGTCCCATTGATTTCAATGGGGTTCTGAAATCCGGGCCGAACTTTCGGGAAGTTCGGATGTTCTGGCCGAACCGAACTTTTCAAAAGTTCGATCATCCTTACTCTGCAGTCGCAGGCACTTTGAATCGATTCATCCTCAAATATTACAATGAAAACCTGAAGTCCTTCAAGTGGATTTGTGACACACTGTTCTTTCCCCTATTCCTGTGCATCCCCACTTTGTTCACACAAAAGGCTGGTAGCAGTGCTTACAGGGAAAACAAAAATTACTTAAACTGCTAAAATAAAATTGAAAGTATTTTATGCCATAGACTACAGGATAAATCGTTTACAGTGCCTGTAGCTTGAGGTCAGTTTGTTTTAAAGCTTATTAAACTGCTTGTTAAGAATATTAAATTCATTGTGCATAGCCAGGACACCATTCATCTATAAATACTATTACTATTTATTGGATAGATAGCATCTCTTATGGTCTAACATAGTGTTTATGAAAGTTTATATATTGAGTGCCACGGTGCTATCAGTGACAGATATAAAAGGGCTAATAGTACAGGTGGTACTCATACAGTGTAAATAATATGGTGATGGTTGGGGAAACCTTAGTGTGGAATATTAACCTTAAGAATAGTTAAAACATCTGTTTGTATAACAGGCACCATTTATTAGCTGTAAATAACAATGTGCTTACAGTGGTGATCGAAAGTTTGGGCACCCCAGGTAAAAATTTGTAATAATGTGCATAAAGAAGCCAAGGAAAGATGGAAAAATCTCCAAAAGGCATCAAATTACAGATTAGACATTCTTATAATATGTCAACAAAAGTTAGATTGTATTTCCATCATTGACAAAATTACAGAAAACAAAAAAATGGTGTCTGCAAAAGTTTGGGCACCCTGCCGAATTTATAGCATGCACTGCTCCCTTTGCAAGGCTGAGACCTGCCAGTGTCATGGATTGTTCTCAATCATCGTCTGGGAAGGCATGGTGATGTCAATCTCAAAGGTTTTAAATGCCCGGACTCATCTGACCTTGCCCCAACAATCAGCACCATGGGATCTTCTAAGCAGTTGTCTAGAAAACTGAAATTGAAAATAGTTGACGCTCACAAAGCTGGAGAAGGCTATAATAAAATAGAAAAGCGTTTTCAGATGTCAATATCCTCTGTTCGGAATGTAATTAAGAAATGGCAGTCATCAGGAACAGTGGAAGTTAAAGCAAGATCAGACAGAACCGCTCGCAGGATTGTAAGAAAAACCATTCAAAACCCACGTTTGACTGCACAATCCCTGCAGAAAGATCTGGCAGACACTGGGGTTGTGGTATACTATTCCACTATAAAGAGATACTTGTACAAATATGGTGTTCATGGAAGAGTCATCAGAAGAAAACCTCTTCTACGTCCTCACCACAAAAATCAGCGTTTGAACTTTGCAAATGAACATATAGACAAGCCTGATGCATTTTGGAAACAAGTTCTGTGGACCGATGAGGTTAAAATCGAACTTTTTGGCCGGAATGAGCAAAGGTACGTTTGGAGAAGAAGGGGCACAGAATTTAATGAAAAGAACCTCTGTCCAACTGTTAAGCATGGGGTGGATCAATCATGCTTTGGGGTTGTATTGCAGCCAGTGGCACAGGGAACATCTCACGAGTAGAAGGAAAAATTAATTCAATAAAATTTCAGCAAATTTTGGATGGTAACTTGATGCCATCTGTGAAAAAAGCTGAAGTTAAAGAGAGGATGGCTTCTACAAATGGATAATGATCCGAAACACACCTCAAAATCCATGGGGGATTACATCAAGAGGCGTAAACTGAAGGTTTTGCCATGGCCTCACAATCTCCTGACCTCAACATAATTGAAAATCTATGGATAGACCTTATATCTCAAAGAACTAGAAGACTTTTCTAAGGAAGAATGGGCAAAGATACCTCAAACAAGAATTGAAAGACTACAAAAAGCGTTTACAGGCTGTGATACTTGCCAAAGGGGGCAGTACAAGATATTAACTCTGCAGGGTGCCCAAACTTTTAATGACGCCCTTTTTTTGTTTTCTGTAATTTTGAAAGTGTAAATGATGGAAATAAAATCTAACTTTTGTTGACATATTATAAGAATGTCTAATCTGTAATTTGATGCCTTTTGGAGATTTTTCCATCTTTCCTTGGCTTCTTTATGCACATTAATACAAATTTTTACCTGGGGTGCCCAAACTTTCGATCACCACTGTAAGCACATTGTAATTTACAGCTAATAAATGGTGCCTGTTATACAAACAGATGTTTTAACTATTCTTAAGGTTAATATTCCACACTAAGGTTTCCCCAACCATCACCATAATATTTACACTGTATGAGTACCACCTGTACTATTAGCCCTTTTATATCTGTCACTGATAGCACCGTGGCACTCAATATATAAACTTTCATAAACACTATGTTAGACCATAAGAGATGCTATCTATCCAATAAATAGTAATAGTATTTATAGATGAATGGTGTCCTGGCTATGCACAATGAATTTAATATTCTTAACAAGCAGTTTAATAAGCTTTAAAACAAACTGACCTCAAGCTACAGGCACTGTAAACGATTTATCCTGTAGTCTATGGTATAAAATACTTTCAATTTTATTTTAGCAGTTTAAGTAATTTTTGTTTTCCCTGTAAGCTCTGCTACCAGCCTTTTGTGTGAACAAAGTGGGCATGCGCAGGAATAGGGGAAAGAACTGAAACATGCTAGCCACAACAATTTTCCATATGCTGATGGAGCCCAATAGCTTGAAACAGTGCTTTACATGGTATGGTTTGACATTCTAAGTCAGTAAAGCAAATCCAGCGACTTATGCATCTGGTTATTAGCTTGCCAAGTAAAATGGCATTTATCTAGATGTTATTTATCTTTCAAATAATCTTAGTATCATCCAATTCCATGTTCATGTCAGTGAGAATTAAGATGAGTTATGGGCTGTAACTTAATCCCCAGCCAAAATCTTTTTTTACATTTTAGTTAAAAGAACTGTATTTTTTGTTTTAAGTTTTCTTTGTCATTTGCATCCTTTTGAAGGAGTTTCCTCTACTTCTCTTTTCAGCATCAAAAATGGAAGTAAGGGGGGATCTCTCCAAGATGGAGACAGCATTTTAAAATAAATCTAAAGCCCATACTTTTTTTTTAAGGATAAAGTAGGGAAGGATAAAAGGGTAAAGAAGAAGTAAACCCTCCTCTGCAACTTGTACCTACCTATATGCCGTTCCTTCAGAGCCCCGTGCCGTTACCGTTGGCTCCCGTGCGCATGCGCGGGAGTGACGTCATCGCGGCTCCAGCCAATCAGATGGCCGGATGCCGCAAATCCGGAAGAACGGTGACAAAACAAGTCGCCCATGAGACAGGTAAGCGGTCGGCACTGCAGGGCTTCGTTCTTAGGTAAGTATTTCATAATGGGCTAGTATGCGATGCATACTAGCTCATTATGTGTTTTTCTTTCAGTTGTTCATTTTTTTTTTTTATATTCGGAGGTTTACAACCTCTTTAATAAGGGACATAAAGAGTCCGATTGAGGAGATTTCCCTTCCCTTCATGTCCATTAGAAATATCAGGAATTTAAAGGTAATCTCTCCAAAGCGAGTGAAATCCCCTCTGGAACACGTGACTCCATGGAAAGATTTACTCTTCTTTCTTGATCTGGTGACAATTTTGATTTACCTCTTGCTATCAGTCTCATTGACAGTAGTCACCAATACAAATAGAGAGAGTATATCTCCCTAATGGGACACCAACAGCAATAAAAATCTGACAGTGCTTGTAACCCCTAACCTCTCTATCCAAAACTAAAAAAAAGTTCCCGTTTTGAATGGGAAAGGGTTGTAACCCACATCAGGTTTTAATATTGGTGGTGTCCTCAGTGAGTGACAATTTTGATTTACCTCTTGCTATCAGTCTCATTGACAGTAGTCACCAATACAAATAGAGAGAGTATATCTCCCTAATGGGACACCAACAGCAATAAAAATCTGACAGTGCTTGTAACCCCTAACCTCTCTATCCAAAACTAAAAAAAAGTTCCCGTTTTGAATGGGAAAGGGTTGTAACCCACATCAGGTTTTAATATTGGTGGTGTCCTCAGTGAATTCTGAAACTTTTAGCATTGATCTTTAATTCTCCATTAAAGTATGTCACTCCTCTCCTGAAAGCGAGAAACAATCTGAACAAAGGCAATAGAGACAGCAATAAAAATGTGAGATTTTCTTACTTTTTCTTAAAGGCAAAATGTTCTCCAATAATTCAGGCTTTAAGGTATAACATAAAGCGGAGTTCCACCCAAAAGTGGAACTTCTGCTAATTTGCTTCTTTCCCCCCCCCCTCCGTTGCCACATTTGCCACATTTCTTTTTGACAGGTACCCTTCCCCACTTCTGGGAGACGGCGCCACGGTGCCATCCTTCAGAAGTTTGGCCACCTCCTCCTTCCCCCGTCGCAGAGCCAATCCGAATGTACAGCGCGCCTCGCGCATGCGCAGTAGGGACCCGCCGGTGAAGCCAGTGAAGAATGGAAACATCGGCTGCGGTGCCCACATTGCTGGACTCCAGGACAGGTAAGTGTCCTAATATTAATAGTCAGCAGCTACAGTATGTGTAGCTGCTGACTTTTAATTATTGGAGGGGGAGGCCGGAACACCGCTTTAGGGCAGTTTTTTAGTTTTGGATAGTGTGGATATGGATTAGAACACATAGCATTATTGTTGCCTGTGCCCCCATTTAAGAGATTCACCCTCTCTATTTGTCCTGTTTACCATTATTACTGAAAGTAAAAGTAAAAGAAAATCCTTAATTTTGGGTTGTCCCCAGAAAAGTAATAGAGCGGAAACCTTGCAATGGGGACACTAGTTCAGGTGACTTGGGGGGCCCAATGGATTTCCCTTTTTTGGAGGGATGCCCTCTCACTTCCTGCTTTTGGTGATGGGACAGGAAGTGAAGGTAAATCTCCACAATAGGACACAGATGTTGAAAAAACAGAGGTTATGACCTTCCCCTACTCTTTCCAAAATGCCTATAGTTTTAATTTAAATCTAAATGTAGACAATACAACAAGATTTCTAAAAGTTATCAAAACTAATAAAACTCTGAATATCCAGCCATAAATGAGTAATTATGCATTATCAACACATGTCCCTATATATAAGAAAAAATATTTTAGTACTACATAAAGCAGTAATATGCTATTAGTTTACTACTATCAAAAATACAACAGTTTAGCTATACCAAAACATGCCACCTTAAATATTAAACTATAAAAACAAATGTATGGTCCCTAATGCACCTTGTGTCCCTCATGGCTGTGCTATTTGAAAATACAAAAATAATGTAATATTGCATAAGCTATTAGTACTTACATGTTTAAAAATCATTAAATCACTGATAAATTTTATGTGAATTTATTACACATTTAAAGCATTGATCTTTCAAGAATGCCTCAAGCAAGCTAATTTTCTCTTGCTGATGTTCTGTTGCAAATCTGTTGGTTGCGCTGGAAATGTAAAGTAACAGAAGCAAACTACACAAGAGCACTGGTATTGATCAGATACAAAGAGGAAGCGTCAACGTGTAACAATTATTAATTGTACTTGCTATCCTTTAAAAGTGTTCCCTTCTGAAGCTGCATGCAAATATTCTGAAGAGGTGAAATGAAGCTAAGCTGCATGTTTGACTGCCTGTTCAAGGTTGAGTGAATCGTCATAGGCAGCCCATTTATCAGCTTGTGGGTCTTACCTGGCTCTGACAGCAGGAATGGCACTATTCATACAGTCTGCCCTGCCATCACAATTGAATTTGTAACCTAACTGCGCAGCTGTCAGCTTCACTTGGATACACATTTTATTCTAATAAAAAGCTGGGATGTGATATGAACTCTTTGTTCAGCAAACAGTAGTGTGGCCAGGAAAAATCCATCAAGCTTCCATTAATAACCCAATTTTAGGAGCTACCTAAATGTGTAAGAAAATATAAGCTGATTGGTCTTTGAGTAATGTTACAAATTCAATTGGCTTTTATTTTTTATTTTCTCCTTTGTAAGGGTCAGAGATTTGACAAAGCAGGTAGCAGTGAATAACAGAACAGAGTATTTACTGTGTTCACATACTTGAAACCTTATACATGACAAAATGAATATATGCAATTTCTGTTGGGATAATATCCTAATGCAGTTCTACATAGCTCTTATCCCTTGGGTGTGCTGGCATAATGTTTTCAGTCCTTTCATATAGTCAAAAAGTGAAATAATGGATGTGGTTCTTTCAACATTCTCAATGCCATTATATTCTTTGTGTCTTTGTGCCTATTTAACTTATTTTTTTTACTTTTGGATACAGTGGGGAAATTTAGTGTTCCTCTTGGGGAAAGTCACTTTCTATTTGCTCTAATGGAAACTAGGACAACATGGACCTTTTTAGGCACTACTGGTAAAATCACAAATCTTATTGATTATACAAAGGACAAAATAAAAAGCATAACATCACAATATAAAACCATACCGAGTAAAGAATACCATCAACCGAACCGCATTTGTCTATCCCTGGAAGACCTCAAGGATTAAGGTCCCCCAATGGTAAGCACTGCGGATAGGGTTGCGCAGAAGGTTGGAAAATAATCCAAGCTCAATATGTTTTGCGACATGGCGCTTCTTCGAGAGCTCCTCAAACCATTCTACATAAATTAAACACACATGGTAAGTATAATACATAGTGCACATTATCAACATAACAGGTGGTAATAGATTACCCATACAGTAAAACTTGCTGTGTCACGGATCATGATAAGAGCCGTCATGCAATATGATATAGGGTGGATGTGGGGACACACATAAAAAATGGTAAAAAACCCACCAAATGTGTTATAAACCGTCCCCAAGAATGTAGGAGAAGGAGAATCCGTACCACATAATTGCTAAAAGAAAAAAAAAGCAAACACACCTACCTCAAACTGTCCATATATTGAATAGTCGGGGAAAAAAAGGGAGCATTAACGGTTTCCTTGATTCATTAAACGTAGGTGCAGGTAAGCCAATAAGGCTTGAAGACCATTCATCTAATGGTGGATAGAATATCGCCAACCAGGGGGCAAAAAAGTATATATATATATATATATATATATACATGAATATACATGTATGTAGATATAAATAAAGGTACTTGCATATGTTAAGAAAATTCACATACAATACACAGGGAAGCAGCCGTTAACCCATTCTGGCCAAGCAAACCCTGTGGATAACATATGTGGCAGGAACTCATTCCGTGTATATAGGTATAAAAGGGGACAGTGAGGCTCACCTCATTAGTTGCCTGTACCTCGTAGATTCCGACGTTAAATGGATATATAAAAACAATATGTCACCCTAAAAAAGGGTGACAAATGATAACAGTAGGGTAGTAACAGAGCAGTAGCCTGTAAAGTGATGCACAAGACCGGTTAGTCCTTCAAGATAAATATGTGTAAAAATAAACAAGGTAGAGTATAATGGTCATATAAACCGCTACTAGTGCAGGAATACGCAGTGAGCTAATAAATATAGCTTAGATTAGGGACATGGCCAGTGTAGCCTGTACAAAAGTATAGAGCAACATTACCTGGTTCATATGTAGGCATCCTGAAAATGTCCGCAGATCTCAAAAGGTAACCGCTAGTCAGGGGCCCATATTAGGCTTACCTTTTATATATGTCCCAGGCAGGGCGCCATTGCCCTACCTGGGACATTTAAAAGGTTTAATAAATAAAATAAGATAAATAAAATAAAATAAGAATATTGCACTTCCTACTGCATATTCTGGCTTTGGACGGAACGTGTATATGCAGAGCAAGCCTTGGGTTTCACATCATCCCACGGCCATCTTACCATTGAGCCAAGAGTCGGCATATGTGTTTGATATGTGCATTTAAACTAGCACTGGTGGCAGTGCTCTATTTTGTAGGTGCAATATTCTTCTTTTATTTATTAAGCATTTTAAATGGAGAGCATTAGCTCTGGTGGGCTTCCCTTTTCTTCCCATATACAACGGGTGTTCCTGAGTGCCTGAGGGCCTGTGTACCCTTACTATAGGAAAAGAGGAGTGAGGATCTGCCTAGAGCCTGTCAGAGCCCAGATATTATCCCTGAGGGGAACACCACTTACTTTGACCTTCTGGTAATACAGTGGTTATGGCTTGAGTTGAGTGGCTAATTTATATGGTGGTGGACACAGAGCACTTCCATTATTTGGATCACAGTATCACAGTGGTAAAGCATTTTATGATTGGACTTTAATTTACACTATTTGTGGACTATCATATTTGTTACACATTATAATTGTATTAGACGTGTATAGCAGCACTTTTTTGATATTTTGGTGTTAATATTCAGTACAAGAGACTTATTATTGTTTGTTTTCTATTTACATGTGGAACATAAAAGTAGATAGGAAACAATTCTCCTATCTCCTCAAAATTTAGCGTGAGAGTTACATTTTAATTACAATGTTTGGTGATATAATGGTTTTTTAGCCGCTTGCTGACCGCCCTATAGCTGATTTATTGCTACAGGGCAGCAGCGCTGTGCAGAATCATGCATATATACAAGAATCTGTTGTTGGAAAAAAAAAAAAAAAAGAATCTGCACGTCCGGGTAGGGGGAACAGTGCTTCTGCTGTGATTTGTTACAGCAGAAACTGATCAGCGAGTGCCGGCCAATGGATGTCCACCAGCACCCGCCGATCGTGGTGCAGAGACACAGGACAGAGCTCTGCCTATGTAAACAAGGCAGAGCTCTGTTCTGACAGGAGGGAAATTATGGATTTTCTTTCCCTGCAAAGCATCACTTCCCGTAGTAAAAGCAGCACACAGTTTATATAAAAACACTGGCTAGGCAGTTAACCCATTGATCACCCTAAATGTTTAACCCTTTCCCAGCCAGTGTCATTAGTACAGTGACAGTACATATTTTTCACACTGATTAATGTATTTGTTGCACTGGTTCCCACAAAGTGTAAAAAGTGTCAGTGAGTGTCCGATTGGCCGCCGTAATATCGCAGTCCCGTTATAAGTCACTGATCACCGCCATTACTAGTATAAAAAAAGAAATACATAAATTCCAGTATATATCCTAAAGTTTGTATAACTGTTTATAGGGCAAAAAAAAAACACTTTAAAAAAACACAGTGGTGATCAAATACCACCAAAAGAAAGCTCTATTTGTCGGGGAAAAAAATTACATATTTTTTTTGGGTACAGCATTGCATGGCCGAGCAATTGTCAGTTCAAGCATAACTCCACTTTTGCTGAGAAAAAAAACATTCCCCTCTGGGTGATCTATGTAAATTGCAAGGATTTTAACAAACTTTGTTGCAGATTCCTACCTTTTGTTATTCTGAAAAAAATCAGTGTTTGTTCCTCTGTGACTCTGTGCTGAGTGGGTCAAAGGGGAGTGCTTTCATAATTACCCATCAGCTGTGGCAGAGCTGAGGTAAACTGCTGGGCCTGCATCCCTTTAGACGTGTTCTTATTGGGATTATCTCATCAAAAATTAAATTTTTGTTGCAAGGGATGCCAGAAATATGACTTGTTTCTTGGGGAGACTTCTGGGAAAATTGGGGAGCCAAACACACAAGCAGGAAATTATGTTTCTGGAGGTGGTCAGTATACATTCTGCGTACAGAACAAATCCAGGTAGCCATATTGCATTGCATTTTTAGAAAATTACAACAGCTGCACATTGAAAAGGAAAGGTAACTTTTAATAACATTCAATTACAATATAATTTGCGTTGCAATTGTATATGCTATATTGTTTTTTCTTCATTTACTGATTTTTTTTTCCCCACGAAAGTGGAGTTACCATTTAAAGTCAGGGCCGAAACTATAGGGGAGCAGGGGGGCATCTGCCCAGGGCGCCACACTGAGAGGACTGCCGCCGTTGGCAGGAGTAGTGACAGTGGCATTATCAATCTTGTCAGCCCAGCAGTGGAAGTAGGAAAGAGAGAGCCCAGAGGAGGTGCAGGCTTTGCATAGTTGCCAACAGTTCAGCTTGTTTGGGGTTTGTGCCTGGATGATTTCAGCTCTGGCTCCACTTTGGGAACAGAGCGAGCCTCCCATACCTAATAGTACAAACTGTTACAGCTGCCAGCTCCTTTCCCCTTCCTCCCTCTACACCTCTGTGCTTGCAGTGGGAGCTCTGCTCGGAGAACATAAGAGGGGTGGGGCATCTTTCCCTGCCAGAGAGGAAGATAGAGAGAGAGAGAAAGAGAGAGAGAGAGAGAGAGAGAGAGAGAGAGAGAGAGAGAGAGAGAGAGAGACACAAGCCTGCATGGAAGGAAGAGCTGATGTGACTGCTGTCTGGAGCACAATGTAGTGCTAAAGAATCCAGTGTGGTCACAGACATTTCTACTGATTTGATTTGATTTCTTGTCAGTAGTGTTTGTAAATGGCCAGGGGCGTAACTACAGGGGTTGCAGGGGTTGCAATTGCTACCGGGCCCCATGCTCCAGGGGGCCCAGTAGCAAACCAGTGGGTGAACTTCCAGGATCTCAAAGGTCACACTTGCAACTGGCCCTGGCATTGCACCACTGTGGAGAGGCCCCAAGATTGCAGGAAGGGGGCCCACTGCAGAACTTGTGAAAGGATCCTGCTGCGGGACCATAATTAAAGGCCATGCAACGAGAGTAAAGAGCCCCAGGATTAGTGGGAAAAGCCCCGGGGCTTGAAGGGAAGGGCCCCGGCCAGGGTTTTGGGGGGCCCTTCAAGGTTTCTTGCATCGGGGCCCTGAAGGTTCTAGTTACGCCTCTGTATTGCAGTGATAAAGGTTTCAGATATGCATGGTTTTCATTGTCACTGAGAAATTAGGTTTGCTGTTAGAGATGTCATACTGTCATTATGATGTGTATGAAGATGTGGAAAGTTGCTAAAATTACCATATGCACTGTGAATGTGCTTTTATATTTATTGGTAATATGAACATGTGGATATTTATATGGCTTTATTAATATTGTTTATAATAGCTATAATAATAAATCCAAATATCCACATGTTCACATTACCATTAAATAAATATAAAAGCACATTCATAGTGCAAATGGTCACTATAGCAACTTTCCAAGTCTTTATGCACATTAGGATGATATCTACAGTAGCAACCCAATGTCCTAATGACGATAATAATAGATATGTGCAGTAGCATGCCCTGAATCCCTGGTACTGCAATCACTGACACCACAGCAGCATCATCTCCCTGATGCTTGTCACCTGTCCCGACAGGCCCTTTCCATATGGGTTGTAATCTGCTTTGGTCAGCAGGGAATCTGTCTGCTGATTACCTGCTGACCGGAGCAGAGCGGGCAGATGACCGGTCCATGTCTGCTCAGTTTATGTATAGTGGACACAGTCTGATCTCTTCTATAGGCAGCTAGGCGTAAATGGACTGGCTGTCCGTTTGCACCCAACTGTCCTCAAATCCCATGCACCTAGACAGAGGAGGGCAGGCCCCCCTCCAATTTTAGCAGACTGGATTGGACCTGATATAGGCGAGTGTAAAAGGACAAAAGTTTGTTTGCACCCGCAGATTCTTAGGGGTGAATGGAGAACCTGATCAGGTCTGCCTGAAAAACTGACTAAAACTAGTTGGACCCTTTGTATGAAAGGGGCCTTAGACAGTAAATTTCAGAGCCAAAAAACTACCGCATAGTAGCCAAGCATCCCAGATCTGCAGGGACAGTCCCATTTTCTAGACAGCTGTCCTGCAGAGCCTTTGTCCTGACCTACTGTATGTCCCAGAATTCAAGCCATTGGGATGGCTTGAGTATTGTACATCCCTCTGACCAATGAAACTATGTATATACCATACCTGGCTGATGCCCTTGAGGCTGCAGAGAAAGGAACTGGGGAATCTGTTCTCAGTCCCTTTCTCTGTCTCAAAAGTGAGGCATCAGGGTCTTTTTAGAACCCTGATATTTCACCAAAGCCCCCCCCCCCCCCCCAAAGGACTCCTAAAAAATTCAAAAAAATAATATTGTAAAAGAATGTCTAGCTTCACCACTGGTTAAAGTAACGCAGTGCTGTATCGCAAAAAATAGCCTGGGCTTGAATGGTGGTAAATCTTCCAGAGGTGAAGTGGTTAAAGAAAAACTATAGATTTATTGTAAGTACATGTGTAACAAAAATGCTGACTTTCCTGTGTGGTGATTTCTGACACCAGTAGCAATAAATGCTTCAGGAGCTTAAAGCGTAACTCCACTTTTGTTAAGAAAAAACATTCCCCCTGGGTGATCTATGTACATTGTAAGGATTTTAAAAACCTTTATTGCAGATTCATACCTTTTGTTCTGCTGAAGAAATCCCTGTGTGTTTGTCTGTGTCCTTCTGGGAAAGTGATTCTTATCGGAGTGATTTCATAATTATCAGTCTGCTGTGGCAACTTCAGGGCACTAAAGAGAAAAGCTGCTGGGTCTGCATCACTTTAGACATTTCCTTATTCAGAGTATCTCACCAAAAATGAAATTTTTGTTCCAAGAGATGCCTGAAATCTGACTTAGATCTTAGTGCAGACTTCTGGGAAAATCAGCGAGCAAATCACACAAGTAGGAAATGATATTTCTGGGGGGCGTTCTGTACACATTCTGTGTACATAACATCTCCAGGTAGTCATAATACATGGCATTTTAAGAAAAGTACAGCGGTTGTAGATTGGAAAGGAAAGGTAATGTAGCACTGTTCCCATTGGGCTTGCTGTGTGATGACTTTTTAGGCCTCCCTCTGATGACCTTGCAGACAGTCACTTGGGGATTTTTCACATATCCCTCCTTACTCCTGTTTACTCGTTACTCAATAAACAGTCCAGGGTGTTTTTGTATCTATTGTTGGAACTTGGATGGGAGAAGGGAATAGTTGGATACTCCAACTGAACTATTCTCAGTAGAGAAGGACAACTCTTGCTTGGCCTCAACAGACTAATTGTGGAATCAGACATGCTGCTTTTACCATACTGCCACTTGTATGGAAGAATTAAGTCTTCTGGCTCTCTCTAGCAGCAGGCTTTGATGCAACTACTTTATCTTCAGGACACTCTCTAGCATCCCCTTGACTGACAACCATCAACTGACTCTTATAGCTGAAGGGATGGCTCTCACAGGACAGGCCCCTTGACACAGATCTGTACTCATTGTAGGCAGAATCAGATCCTTTCCAGTGTCTTCCTTCCAGTCAGCTCTGCAGGACATATGGGTTCAGCTCCTATCTGACTTTCAGGCCCTCAGGTTGACTACTCAAGGCCACCTGGCAGCTTCTACAGAGGAGGGCCCTGCTCTCCAGCCTAAGACCCCAAGCACATGTGCAGATACACATGTGCCTTTATACAGTCACCCAGCATGCACAGAGGCACATTTCTCTGCCAATCACCAGGGCTGTAACAATATCTGTGGCAGGTGTCCTCCCACTGTCCAAAATGCCTCCCTACTGGACCAGTGTGAAACATTCAGACAAACTGAGCTGCACCTGAGCACCATGAGCAGACCCTGCCAATGGATCCTGCTCTCAGGTAGGCAGAGAGCAATCTAAATTTACCTGCCAATCTCTCTGGTAAGCAGAAAGACCCAAAAACCATACTCTCTTGTAACACTTACCTAGGAGGGTGCTACAGTAATTTTTAATAACATTCAACTACAATGACAATGAAGTGTATACGCTATAAAAAAATGTTCTTTATTTGCTTTTTTTTTCCCTACGAAAGTGGAGTTACCCTTAAATTTGCATATTAAATGCATTACTTTTACAAACATTGCTGTTAACATTTCCTGGAAACGTACATCAGAATCTGGCATCTGGTCATGGTCAGCTCAACAGTAGAACACAGGATTGCCAATAAAAAAAAAAAACTATATTTTCAACAGGATTTTTGGCATCTAACCCTGACCACACAGAAAGCAGTCTGATTGTATAATCTCTGTATGATCTCCTTTAGATGTATTACAACTATGTGGAAAAATCTCTTTCTGTCTGTCATAACAACACAATAAGCAAAAACACAGACAGAATATTTCTCTCTGGAACCTCCTAAAATTTGAAAACAATACATTGGGACTTGAAACTTACTGGTACAGCTGAATCATTTTGATTCAGCTGTTTAAGTGTGGCACTAATACTAAGTCTAACTGTTTTTCTGAAGCTGAATTTTGCTTTATGAATCAAATAGTTTCCTGGCATTTATACATTCCTGCTGAAGTGCTTTGCACACCTGTGGCTTCTTCTGATGAGGGCAGGTAGAAAATGATGGCTCTTTCATCAAGAAGACTTTTCAGCAGATGAAGAGATGGGATGCAGTTATTGTTGATGCTGTTCTGGATATAAATACGGCAGAGAATCTCTATTTTTACACATCAAATGTCTGTATTCCTCAATCACTACTGAAGGAAGTCTGGGAGTAAAAACCCAGACATAGGAATAAACTGAGCATATAACTGTACTCCGTCCATCATTTGAACACTAATTTCATAGTAATAACTACTATGTTATAGTATTTAAAGGAGATGTACAGCCAAAGCTCGTTTGACTGTATATCTCCTATGGATCATAGGAGTTCAGTTCGTTCTGAAGTCCACTCTCTGTTGATGTCACAGATGTCGGTCCAGGCACCGTGTCATCAGGATCGCAGAGTCAGATTCACCAGTTGCCTGGACCAACACCTGGCTCATATAATAACAATAAAACAGCACTTGCACCTAAAGCAGTAATAAATAGGGTAATAAAGTGTTCATTTGTGCAAAAAAAAAAATTTTTCATACCCACAATAAAGTGCTTAAAAAAAGAGGAGAAAACAGGCGCCGCTGAGTGTAGCATAAAATTTATTAACATGACATATATATCAACTCACATGGGAATTGCCTTAGTCCATTGTTCCTGGATCACTTATCCTGTATGTCTGCCTTCCGACTGGCCCGCAGCCGGGTGATGACGCTTGCTGCGGGCCAGTCATATCATAATGTTAATTTTACATTTAAAAAAGTACACATTTTCTAAACATGCTTTATAGCTGAAAAGCTTAAAGAGCACTGTAATACCTCTTATATATCTTCTATCAGTGGTTACATGACTGCTCATTGACCTCTTCTCTCTGCATTTATAAGGGCTGGGGGGGGGAGAAGAGGAGACTTGAAAGGATGTGTGGTAGGTTCCTGCCAAAAGCCAGTACCCCTCAAGCTATAAAGGAAAGGGGGGTTAAGTGCCAGCAGCAATCTGCCGGTGTCCCTTCCCCAGTCCTTGCAACTTTCCAATATGCTCCTTATTAAATGAATAATTGAAACCTGGTGCCAAACTCTGCTGGGTTCCAGCTCCCTTTCGTACACTGTGAGAAAAGGTGATGAGAGGAGGATTCACACCCTGCCACCTCATAAATCCACACCCCCACCTCATGAATCCACATTTTCCAAAATCATAAATCTCCCACAACTGTTGCATAAATCCACACCCCCACTTCATAAATCTACACCTCTACCTCATAAATCCCCACTTCCATCTCATTAATCAACACCATTCTACCTCATAAATCCACCCTCCATCACATAAATCCAGAACCTCACCTCATAAATAGTGATGTCGCGAACCTAAAATTCGCCGTTCGCGAACGGCGAACGCGAACATCGGCAAATGTTCGCGAACCGGCGAACCGGGCGAACCGCCATAGACTTCAATAGGCAGGCGAATTTTAAAACACACAGGGACTCTTTCTGGCCACAATAGTGATGGAAAAGTTGTTTCAAGGGGACTAACACCTGGACTGTGGCATGCCGGAGAGGGATCACGCAAAAAAAAGTTCTTAAAAATTATAATTTTTTGATAGAGAGCCAATTATTGGAAAAATAAAAAAAAAATAAAAATAAAAAATTTCTTTGGATTTAGCATCTGGGGGGTCTAAAAAGTGTACCTGTGAAGTTTCAGCTCTGTAGCATGTCCAGAACCCCTAAAAAACAGCATTTGTCTTATATTTTCAGGAATATGGCTTCTCTGCGGCTGGCTTTTTCTCTTGCAGGCATTTATCGGGCATTTTTTTAGGCAGGCATGTCATTTTTTGTATTTAGTGTCTGGGGGGTCTAAAAAGTGTACCTGTCAAGTTTCAGCTCTGTAGCATGTCCAGAACCCCTAAAAAACAGCATTTTTCTTATATTTTCAGGAATACGGCTTCTCTGCGGCTGGCTTTTTCTCTTGCAGGCATTTAGCGGGCATTTTTTTAGGCAGGCATGTCATTTTTTGTATTTAGTGTCTGGGGGGTCTAAAAAGTGTACCTGTCAAGTTTCAGCTCTGTAGCATGTCCAGAACCCCTAAAAAACAGCATTTTTCTTATATTTTCAGGAATACGGCTTCTCTGCGGCTGGCTTTTTTTCTTGCAGGCATTTAGCGGGCATTTTTTTAGGCAGGCATGTCATTTTTTGTATTTAGTGTCTGGGGGGTCTAAAAAGTGTACCTGTCAAGTTTCAGCTCTGTAGCATGTCCAGAACCCCTAAAAAACAGCATTTTTCTTATATTTTCAGGAATACGGCTTCTCTGCGGCTGGCTTTTTCTCTTGCAGGCATTTAGCGGGCATTTTTTTAGGCAGGCATGTCATTTTTTGTATTTAGTGTCTGGGGGGTCTAAAAAGTGTACCTGTCAAGTTTC
This sequence comes from Pelophylax lessonae, assembly GCF_965119305.1. Classification (NCBI taxonomy): domain Eukaryota; kingdom Metazoa; phylum Chordata; class Amphibia; order Anura; family Ranidae; genus Pelophylax; species Pelophylax lessonae. The sequence continues at coordinate 274,840,009 of NC_138772.1, read as the reverse complement.
AGCTCTGTAGCATGTCCAGAACCCCTAAAAAACAGCATTTTTCATATATTTTCAGGAATACGGCTTCTCTGCGGCTGGCTTTTTTTCTTGCAGGCATTTAGCGGGCATTTTTTTAGGCAGGCATGTCATTTTTTGTATTTAGTGTCTGGGGGGTCTAAAAAGTGTACCTGTCAAGTTTCAGCTCTGTAGCATGTCCAGAACCCCTAAAAAACAGCATTTTTCTTATATTTTCAGGAATACGGCTTCTCTGCGGCTGGCTTTTTTTCTTGCAGGCATTTAGCGGGCATTTTTTTAGGCAGGCATGTCAGTTTTTGTATTCAGTGTCTGGGGGGTCTAAAAAGTGTACCTGTCAAGTTTCAGCTCTGTAGCATGTCCAGAACCCCTAAAAAACAGCATTTTTCTCATATTTTCAGGAATACGGCTTCTCTGCGGCTGGCTTTTTCTCTTGCAGGCATTTAGCGGGCATTTTTTTTAGGCAGGCATGTCATTTTTTGTATTTAGTGTCTGGGGGGTCTAAAAAGTGTACCTGTCAAGTTTCAGCTCTGTAGCATGTCCAGAACCCCTAAAAAACAGCATTTTTCTTATATTTTCAGGAATACGGCTTCTCTGCGGCTGGCTTTTTTTCTTGCAGGCATTTAGCGGGCATTTTTTTAGGCAGGCATGTCATTTTTTGTATTTAGTGTCTGGGGGGTCTAAAAAGTGTACCTGTCAAGTTTCAGCTCTGTAGCATGTCCAGAACCCCTAAAAAACAGCATTTTTCTTATATTTTCAGGAATACGGCTTCTCTGCGGCTGGCTTTTTCTCTTGCAGGCATATATATCAGTGGTGGGTGGGCAGTGGCACAGTACACTCTCTGTGGACCTGACAGCAGTCACTGGCACCCAGGCAACTGCAATTTAAAAAATATATATATATTTTTTTTACTTTGCAAGCTGCTGTGCCACTTTATATATCAGTGGTGGGTGGGCAGTGGCACAGTACACTCTCTGTGGACCTGACAGCAGTCACTGGCACCCAGGCAACTGCAATTTAAAAAATATATATATTTTTTTTTACTTTGCAAGCTGCTGTGCCACTTTATATATCAGTGGTGGGTGGGCAGTGGCACAGTACACTCTCTGTGGACCTGACAGCAGTCACTGGCACCCAGGCAACTGCAATTTAAAAAAATATATATTTTTTTTTACTTTGCAAGCTGCTGTGCCACCTTATATATCAGTGGTGGGTGGGCAGTGGCACAGTACACTCTCTGTGGACCAGACAGCAGTCACTGGCACCCAGGCAACTGCAATTTTAAAATATATATATTTTATTTTACTTTGCAAGCTGCTGTGCCACCTTATATATCAGTGGTGGGTGGGCAGTGGCACAGTACACTCTCTGTGGACCTGACAGCAGTCACTGGCACCCAGGCAACTGCAATTTTAAAAAAATATATTTTATTTTACTTTGCAAGCTGCTGTGCCACCTTATATATCAGTGGTGGGTGGGCAGTGGCACAGTACACTCTCTGTGGACCTGACAGCAGTCACTGGCACCCAGGCAACTGCAATTTTAAAAAAATATATTTTATTTTACTTTGCAAGCTGCTGTGCCACCTTATATATCAGTGGTGGGTGGGCAGTGGCACAGTACACTCTCTGTGGACCTGACAGCAGTCACTGGCACCCAGGCAACTGCAATTAAAAAATATATATATTTTTTTTTACTTTGCAAGCTGCTGTGCCACCTTATATATCAGTGGTGGGTGGGCACACAGTGGCACTGCAGTGGGCACAGTACACTCTGTGGACCTGACAGTAACTGGCAGCCCAGGCAACTGCAATAATAAAAAATATTTCTTTTTTTCAATTTATTGCAACAAGATGCTGTGCCACCGTATATATATCAGTGGTGGGCAGTGCACTGCAGTGGGTACAGTGCACTCTGTGGACCTGACACAGCACTCACTGCAATTATGACAGAGGAAAAAAAAATATTTTTTAAAATGCAAGGTACTGTGCCTGTGCCACCCGAAATGAGTGTGGTGTGCACACAGTACAGTCTGTGGTAGGTCTGTGGCCTCTCACACACAGCGGGCAGGCAACTGCAGTGTACAATAGATATATATAGATATATATATAAAGAAAAAACTCTATTACCTTACCAGCCCTTAAAAGGGCTTTTGGGGACACTATATATATATATATATATGTATATATATAAATAAAAAAAATCCTCAATTACCAGCCCTTAAAAGGGCTTTTGGGGACACTAGATAGATATAGATATATATATATATATATATAAGAAGAAACAACTCAATTACCAGCCCTTAAAAGGGCTTTTGGGGACGCTAGGTATATATATATATATATATATATATATATATATATATATATATATATATATATATAAAAAAAAAAAAACACAAATACCAGCCCTTAGAAGGGCTTTTTGGGGTGCTGATATTACAGCAGTAGTGGACCAAGAACACTGCAAGACCAGGAACACTGACTAACTGTCCCTAGCTTAACAGCAGCAGCAGCTCTCTCCCTACTCTCACTACACACACTGCTTCAGAATGATCTAAGATGGATGCTGCCCTTGCTTATTTATAGGAGGTGGGAGGGTGTGGGAGGGAGGTATGCTGATTGGCTGGAAATGTGTCTGCTGACTGTAAAGTTCAGGGTCAAAGTTTGCCTCAATGATGTCTTATGGGGGGCGGACCGAACATCGCATATGTTCGCCGGCAGCGGCGAACGCGAACATGCTAAGTTCGCCGGGAACTGTTCGCCGGCGAACAGTTCTATACATCTCTACTCATAAATACACATCTCCACTTCATAAATGTTCCCGCAGCCACAACCACAGTCTGACCCCACTAAAGTCTGACGCACTGGCCCTTTGTTTAGAAAGTTTGGAGACCCCTGTTCTAAACCAATGACCCAGAAAGAAATTGAAGATGGTAGGACCAGCGTGACAGCTGGGCAACCAGCATGTTCAGTGGCATTCTACGGGTTTCTGACAACACTGGCTTCCTTTAAGGTTGGAAGTGGGAATAAAAAAAAAAAAAAAAAAGTTTTAATACCGTTTTAATTGGCTATCTCTTTACAATAGTCAGCAGTGTACTAGGTGGGTCTTTGTCTCATTTTCAGCTACTGGGAATATAACATTTTCCAAATAATTAGCAAAATTTTATAAGATTATGTTCCTAACTAACGTCTGTATTTGTGTGTCTTGCAAAAATGCGAGCTCAAACTTTGCTTATATACTAATTGTAACAATGAAAGTTTCTGAATCCAGTGATGAGTCTTATATATCCTTACCAAGCCGTAAGTTTCTGTAAATTGCAAATTAGGCTAAGTCTAATGATATTTTATTAATTTCTAAGGATTATATATTTTAAAAAGAAAAAAAATAATAATCAGCATTTATCAAATTTTAATTTAGTTTAAGTAAGTAAACTAAAGCAAGCATTACGATAATTAGACTAAGAAAGAAACAGTAAGTGAAGAATGTAAACTAAAAAAGAAAAAAAAGAAGAATTTAAATCAGTAATGTTTACAGTTGTTCCAAGGGATTTTTTCATCAAATAGGAGAAGTAATTGATACATGACTTTAGGATTGGTAATCCTTCATTGTGGATTTTATCATGTTCAGATCTTCAACTAGTCTCCTCTCTTCTTTATGGTTTACCAGAGTTTCCTTTTCTAATTTAAATATAAACTGCACTCAACTTGGATATTAGGTGGCCCTTTGGATTTGAATCATTGACTTTTTATATTTATTAGACACTTCTTTGGAAAGTTTTCAATATAGTAGTTTGTATCCCTTTCCCAGAAAAAGTTGTTATTCTCTTTTAGCTAGCCTACCAGTCTGACCCAAATACCTGAATTTTCTATGGTCAGAATAATGGAACTGAAGTTTGCATGTTCTCCCTGTGCCTGCATGGGTTTCTACTGGGTACTCCAGTTTCCTCCCACACTCCAAAAACATGGTAGGTTAGTTGGTTCCTGTCTAAATTGGCCCTAGTGTGTGTATGTATGTGAGTTAGGGACCTTAGATTGTAAGGGAAGGGGAGGAACTGATGTGAATGAATAATAAATATGTAAAGTGCTGATTAAATTGACGGTGCTATACAAGTACCTGTAATAAAATGAATGGGTATATTTCACAAGGAGTGGCGATAAAATAAGAATGCATCATATGGTTCAAACTTTCAGCATCCACACAAAATTTCTGTGAAAAAAATTTTTTTTGAGAAGAACTAGTAGTAGGCCAGAAAAATCTAAGCAGATCAGACATACCGTATTTTTCGGCATATAAGACGACTGGGCGTATAAGACGACCCCCCTATTACATGATCTACTGGTAATACTTCTACTTAGGTTACCTTTGAGATATTATACTCGGCGTATAAGACGACCTACCAATTTTGGGGGATTTTTTTGAGGTTCAAAAGTAGTCTTATATGCCAGAAAATACAGTATTATTATTATTATCATTATTATTATTATTATTAAATGATTTATATAGCACCAATAGTTTTCACTTTACAAACTAAAGATGAGACAGTACAGTTACAATGCAATTTAATAAAAAAAGGAATCAGACTGCCTTTCTCTGTATGTAAATTATAATACAAATAATTAAAAAACATTATGTTTGAAAACTAAAATCTATTATCATTTAAAATGAGTTAAAGGAAACCCAAGATCAAAAATGCAGTATATTGCAGCTTACAGTCCTTAGATGTGGTGACTGCATTACTTTTTCTTTTTTTTCAAGCTGAAAACATTTTCAGCAAATACCAATAATACCTGTTTACCTTGCCAGAAACACAATTTCCTTGGCTCTTTCTGTGAGCTGCTCTGAAGAATATCTTCCTTACTAGCTTTCTTCTATACACTACGAATATATGGCTTATATTCTAAGTTTAACACAGTAAATTGGCTCAAGTTTACCTGTCATTTTAACTATAATTAGTGGTCAGGTGGTTAATTCATGGCTGGAAAAAGTGAAGTGCTCCATTGCTGTGAATGTGTTTCCAAGCTGTAGCCTCCTTTTGCCTTTGGCTATTTACATGCAAGGAGCATGGACCGTGATGGGAGCAATGGGAGTAAGAAATAACAAATGGTTTATTTAACTGGTACACTAAAGCAGTTGAAAATATTTGAAAAGCGCAAATGCATTTCCAAATACAAGATCAGACTGTAAATCAATAAGTGCTTTTGGATATTCAACAATAGATAATTCTTGTGGTTGAAAGCATGTAAGATAACATTTATGGATGATATATACAGTATTTTTTTATAATTCCAAATGCATAATAGCCAGGCATTTTGCACAAATCAAACAAAGACATTGTTATGTCATTACTATAATTCAAAGTTGCTGAGAAGCTGGTGCTGTTATTAGACTGGCTTTCTTCAAATTTTAGCAGAGCATAATATACAGTATTTTTTTTGGTGTTTGATTTTGTAGCTAGAGATGCTTGCCTACTTCCCACTTACTCCATAATTAAGAAGAAAAATTAAAATTAGTTAATTTAAAGAAGGTCAATTTTTTTGCTTCTGTTGTTTTGCAACATAAGCTGACTATGTACACACAATGTTGGAAAGAACCAATTCTTTCCAACATTGTGTATATCCTTTCCGACACCGCTCCATTTGCTACAATTATTCAATCAGCTTTTGTCTAAGGAGCCTGGCAGAAAATTGTTTATCGAACAGCGCCTGAATCCAGTCAAATGCAGGCACTTTTTCGTATTCTGACAGCTGGTTCTCCACTATTATGGATGAAGAATCTGTTAGATTTCTTTAATTCAGCCCGCAGGCTGGACAAAAAAATCTATACATGTAGGATCTGCTTAAAGTGGAACTTAAAGTGGAGTTCCACCCAAAAGTGGAACTTCCGTTCATTTGCTCCCCCCCCCCTCCGGTGCCACATTTGGCACCTTTCACAGTGAAAATGTCCAAAAATATCCAATTCAATGAAAAATCTAATAAAAATCTTATCCTAAAAAAATCATATATTTTTATGCTTTATAAAAAAAAAAAAAAAATTAGATCTTATATTAAAAATATCTTTAAAATATAAAAAAATCTTCAAATGTCTGCGGTATGCCGTATGAAAAAAAAAGTAGAAGAAACATTAATGATATTCAAATGGAAACATATCTAAGGCAAGATAGGGTACAAAATTTCCGCAAGTCATCATCATCTTATGGAACTATGATATACTTTTTATAGCTAAGGTGTTTACATCTTACATGGGAAACCATTAAGAAAAAAAAGAAAACTGTGTTTGTTTGTAACCTCTATATTTTTATTTCACAGCTGATTTTGATTTCAAAGTTAAAAGCCTACAGCAGAGTGTTTACATGAATACTCCTGCTGTTTATCCTTATTTCCCCCTCTCCATGAGGCATATCTCATTTCTATGCAGACATCAAAAGCTCTAATCAGAAAATATGCTTTATATTAATCTTTTAATGTACGCTTTTTACACTATACCAATGTCGTTAATGAGATTGCTGGTTATCAATTGTGTAATTTTTGCAGGTACATTACTGTATTTCGTCTAGCACTCCAACAGGAATTACAATAGATTAATCTCCAGTAAAGAGCCTAATGTCAATTAAAATGCTTTGACGTGCAATCTTTGCAATCTCTGTCATTTGCTGCCATTTTGTGAAGCACCATGTAAGGAATATTATACACAGCTTAAACTGATCTTTAACACACACAGACAACAGAATAACACAGCTGATTCCACAAGAGATATATTATCTCTTCTAAACCATTTTGCAAAATTATAATAAAATATGACAAACATAAATGTGTATAGACTGCCATTAAAAAATTAAAATATTTCTAGAATTAGAAGAGTATTTATTTGTCTGTTGTGCATACATTCCCTCCCTTAGCACTGCTCCACTGGAAAGAGTGTTAGGAGTAAAAAGGAATAAAATATTTTTTTTTTTCAGCTAGGACAGAGATGCAATTAATTTGCTTGCACAATACTCTTGACAAGTCCTTGTCATTCTATGTTTGCCTACATTATAGCTAACCAGCGATTCATTTTCAAAGCTATTATATTTGCTAAAGTAAACTCTAGTATTGTTTATCAAATTGAGATGTAAAAAGTTTACCCTTATCCCAAAATATATGCAGAAAACACCAAGCCATTACAAACCATGCAGTATCTTTAAATAACCTGTGCTAAAAGACAAAGCACCAGGTCGGTCATGTATAATGTTCCCCAGTCCATACAAAAATTGTATGAAATAAATACTTCACTTTAATTGTATATCTTAAAGAAAAAAAATAGAATTTTTGTGGGAAAATTATTTTCTCTGAGTCCTCTGACAGTCACTGCTGATCCATATAAGCCTTCACTATTGGGTAATGGCACCCTCTGCAGGAGTAAGCTAGGCAGATAGAAATGTTAACACAAAACTTTTCTATACTTGGACACACCTCTAGGGGGCCGTCCCCAGCCATTATCCTGATCCAGTCACAACTGATCCTCAAGTAGCAAGCAGTACCGGAAGGCAATAACCCCCAGTTCCAAAAAAACAGATGAGTGGGGGGCAGCGACTGTCAGAAGACTCAGAGAAAAGAATTTTACGGTAAGTTCTTACAAAAATTCTATTTTCTCTTACGTCTTTTGACAGTCGCCGCCGATCCATATAAGCCTTCACTATTGGGACATCCCAAAGCAGTGCAGGTGTAAGGGGTGGGAAGACGCAACCAACTGAAAAGGTAACGAAAAAACACCCCAAGGAAGAGACAGAAAAAAATGTCTCTGCAAACAACCGCCGCACCTCAAAACTTTGCGGCCAAGGGAAGCATCCGAGAATGCCAAAATATCAATTCTGTATAATTGTGTGATAGAGTGCACAGACGACCAGGTCACCGCTTTACACACCTGAGCCAGAGCAGCCTGATGGTGAAAAACCCAAGAGACGCTGACGGCTCCAGTAGAAAAGGCCCTTACAGGGAAAGGAGGAACCTGACCCTTGATGGAAGAGGCCTGAAACAAAAAACGTCAGTATGATCCACGGAGAAAAGGTAGCCGCGGATGCAGCCGAGCCCTTCCGAGGTCCCTCAGGAAGAACAAACAGGGAATCAGACTGCCGAACAAATGCCGCGGCAGCCAGGAAAACCCTGACCGCCCGGACCACATCCAAGGAATGCAAAGCCATCTCCTGGAGATGCTCGGGCTTCTCACAAGCGAAGGCAGCACGATATCCTCGTGGAGGTGGAATGAAGAAACCACCTTGGGAATGAAAGACTGAGTGGGTCCCAGAACCACTTCATCCCCATGAAACACCAGATAAGGAGAACGGCAAGACAAAGCCGCCAATGCAGACACTCTGCAAGCAGATGTGATAGCCACCAGAAAAGCAACTGTCTGGGACAACACAGGCAGAGGAAAAGCTCTGATGTTCTGAAAGGGAGGTAGTTGTAACACAGAAAACACCAAATCCAGGCCCTGGGGAAGCAAGGAAGCCTTCCTCGGAGGAGCCAGATGCCGCACCCTTATGAGGAAGATGCCAAGGGACGTGGAAAAAGACTGCCAAACGCTGATCCGCTTCTTTCCGCAGGAAGGCCAAAAACTTTCGCCACCGAGAAGGAGCGAGGATGGAATGCATGCGATCCGCACCAGGCATATACACTTTCCAGGTGCGATGAGAAAAACTTCCTTGAGATAGCTTTACGAGCCTTCAATAATGTAGGGATGACCACCCGTGGAAGACCCCTAGCCCTCAAGACCTGACTTCCAACAGCCACGCCATGAAAAGCAGAGACTGCAAAGCAGGAAGGGAGATTGGCCCTTGAGACAGAAAACCGTCCTGCAGCGGAAGCCGCCAGGGAGGCCCGACGACCATCTGAACGATGGCCGGGTACCAGGACCAACGTGTCCAGTCTGGGGCCACCAAAAAGACCGACATCCGTTCCAACGCCAACCTGCGGAGGAACCTGGATAACAGTCGAACCGGAGGGAAGGCATACAACAGCTGATACCGGTGCCAAAGGCAACCCTAACGCATCCGTGGTGTCTGCCAGAGGATCACGAGGTCCAGCCACGAACTCCCCAACCCCATTGCCGAGATGGGGTGTGAACAGAACCACGTCTGGAGTCCCCCAATGGGCACATAGGAGGCAAAACAACTCCGGATGCAGAGACCAGACTCCCTGGTCCAAGGTCAGGCGACTCAGACAGTCCGCCTGCCAATTTTCCACACTTGGAATGGGAACAGCCGAAAGCACAGGAATACGCGATTTGGCCAAAGATAGGAGCACGGCCACTTCCTTGGCCGCCGGGCTCTCTTGGTGCCCCCTTGGTGATTGATATAACCCACAGCCATGGTGTCGTCTGTCCGTACTGGAACCGGACACCCCTGAAGTTGAGATAACCAATGGAAACAAACAAAACCTGATTGCGCAGAGCTCTAGGATGTGTAACAGCAAAGAGGCCCCCACCGCCGACCACAACCCCCGGGCACAAGGCGTGCCCAGGACTTCTCCCCAGGCTGGCATCCGTGGTGAACACCGTCCACAACAGAGGCCGAAAGGACTGGCCCTGTGTCAGCGTCGGCGACCGGAGCCACCACAAGGGATCCAACTGCAGTTGGTGGAACAGAGAAACTACTTGTCCAATGACTGAGGCATCCTGCCTCACCTGGCCACCTTGATGGCCGCGAAAGCCGAAACCATCAAACCCAGAGACCGCACATAAGTCCGCAAGGAGGAGGGATCGTCGTCCCTGAGGGATCTGATCTCGTCCCTCAGGAGCCGGTGTCAGCCCACCAGAAGAAAAAATTTGCACCTGAGCCGAGTCCAGTACCATCCCCAGGTAATGAAGACAACCTGAAGGAGTCAGTGCCGACTAATGAAAATGGGTGTTCCACCCGAACTCCCGGAGTGTCTGAAACCGGCACGGTCAGAAAACTCGACAAAGATGCACACAAGCTCGACCTGAACAGGAGGTCGGCCAGATAAAAGAGTATGCAATTTCCTTTAACCACTTGCCGACCGCTCACATGGAGCGTACTGCGGCAAAGTGGCTCGATTCCGTCCATCGACGTAGACCTACGTCGCTGGACTCCTCCCCTTGTGGGCGTCACGTGCGCGCCGCCGGAGGCTCGCTCCCGCTATATTCAGACACAGCGGGAGTCGGGCCAGGGGAGGAGAGGCGGTGATTACCGCCGCTCTTCCCCGATCGTCGGGGATCGAGTGAGGAAATCCACCCGCTTGTGTAAACAAAGCGGGCAAATCTCCTATGTGACAGGCAGGGACAGATTACAGGATTCAGCATAGCTGAACCTGCGATCTGTGCTTGTGTCACACAGTCCCCACCCCCCACACACGTCAGTAAGCACCATGCATATATTTAACCCCTTGATCACCAATCAAGTTAGCCCCTTCCCTGCCAGTGTCATTATTACAGTAACAGGGCATATTTACAGCACTGATTACTGTAGTAATGTCACTGGTCCCCCCAAAAGTGTCAAAAATGTCAGTCAAGGGTCCGATCTGTCCGCCGCAATGTTGCAGTCCCTCAAAAAAAATCGCAGATCGCCGCCATTACTCGTAAAAAAAAAAAATAAATAAAAATGACATAAATGACATAAATCTTTCCCGTAGTTAGTAGCTGCGATAACTTTTGCGCAAACCAATCAAAATACGCTTATTGCAATTTTTTTACCAAAAATATGTAGCAGAAAACAAATTGGCCTAAAATGTTAAAAAAATTTGATTTTTACATTTTTTTGGGGAAATTTCATATAAAAAAATGTGAAAAATATTGTTATTTTTTCAAAATTGTCGTAATCTTTTTGTTTATAGCGCAAAAAGTAAAAATCGCACAGGTGATCAAATACGACCAAAAGAAAGCTCTATTTGTGAGGAAATTTAATTTGGGTACATCGTCGCACGACCGCGCAATCGTACGTTAAAGTAACGCAGTGCCGAATCGCAAAATATGGCCTGGTCAGGAATGGGGTAAAATCTTCCGGTCTTAAAGCGGTTAAAAATACGCTCATTGAGAATTTTTTTTGTCAAAGACATGTAGCTAAATACATTTTGGCCTAAATATATGACAAAAATTGAATATATTGGATATTTTCTAACTGTCAAAGTAGAAAAATATTGTTAATTTTTCAAAATTGTCGCTCTTTTTTTATTAATATCGCAAAAAATGAAAAGCGCAGAGGTGATCAAATACCACCAAAAGAAAGCTCTGTTTGTGGGAAAAAAGGACATAAATTTTGTTTGGGTACAGCGTTGCACGACCGCGCAATTGTCAGTTAAAGTCGCACAGTGCCAAGTTGCAAAAAGTGGCCTGGACGTAAAGCAGGAAAATCCTCCGGTCCTAAAGTGGTTAAATGCAGTAAGGTCCGCACTGGAGCCAAAATCTTGGTGAAAAACCTGGGAGCCGAAGCGAACCCGAAGGGTAACGACAGAAAACTGGCCAGCTCCCCTGCCACCGCAAAGCAGAGACATCTCTGAGAACCCTCGTAGATAGGGATGTGTAGACACTCACCCAGCAAGGCGATGGGAGGCCAGGAAGTCCCCTGGACCCAATGACGCCACAACCGAATTTAAGGGATTCCATCCAGAACTCCAGCACCCGCAAAAAATGGTTCAGAGACTGCAAACCCCGAAGCAGACGCACTGTGCCCCCTGTTCTGGGCACAGAGAACAGGATGGAAGAAAAAAAACGCAAAACCTGTCCCATGAAGACACGGCACAAAGACTCCTTGGGCAAGCAGAACATGCACCGCCCCCATGAGACCCCTGAGACGAGCAGGATGCAGCTGGAGAGCGGACAGGAAGAACCTGTCCACAAGGCGAGATCGAAAACTGATCTTGTACCCTGAAAAAGGAGCAATTCGTGAACCCCCCTGTCCTGAATACTGGACAACCAGGGAACCTGAAAGCAACACAGACATCCCCCCACCCCTAAGACGGGTGAGGGCGCCCCTGCAGGAAGAGGTAGAACAGGCTGCAGAGCCAGACTGACCGGCCTTTGTGTCACCCAGCCATGGCTTCTTGTGTCCACCGGAGGGCTTGAAGCCCTTGTCCTGCGCCCCTAAGGCACGAAAGGACCCACGCTGAGCTATCAAGGAAGGCCCCTGCCCAGCGCGGGAGGACCTACCCCTAGCGACCGTGGGCAACCGAGTACTCTGTGTTATGGTCTTACCTTCTTGCTGTTCTCCTTCGTTTGACATGTGCTGGCGGCCATCTTGGTTTCTGGGTTTCTTGTAGCCTCCCACTCTGCGGCTCCTCCTTCCCACTGGGAGGAGCTGGATGCCTAGCTCATATATATAGGAGGTCGGTGGCTTCAGTTCCTTGCTTGGTCCTCCTGTGTTCACATGCTTCTAAGACTGCAGCTGCTTCTGGTTCCTGATCCTGGCTTCGTCTGATTACCCTGCTGGTTCCTGATCCTGGCTTCGTCTGACTACCCTGCTGGTTCCTGATCCTGGCTTCGTCTGACTACCCTGCTGGTTCCTGATTCCGGCTTCGTCTGACTACCCTCCTGGCTCCTGACCTCTGGCTTCGCAAAGACTCTGCTTCGGTTTTGCCATCCGTTTGGACTTTTGCTTTACAGCTTGATTTTCAATAAAGCCTTCTTATTTTCACTTATCTGTTGTTGTACGTCTGGTTCATGGTTCCGTGACATTAGGACCAAGCCATGAATTCTGACGGTACAGGGCCATCCTCGCTACCCACGCTGGTTGCCAGACTTGATCAGCAGGATCACCTGTTGGGTCAGTTCGCCGTGGCGTTGCAAATCCTGCTTGAACGCACGGCTCATTTCGCTCCCGTTGCCGATGGGTCGGTTGTCACTCCTGGGCCCGCTCCTACTGCCGCTCCGGTTGTTGCGCCAGAGTCTACCCCGACACCTGTTGTTTTGCGCCTGCGGTGTTTCGGGGTATGACCGGTTCTGCCCCCCTTCCACAGCGCTTTGGGGGAGAGCCAACTCAGTGCCGAGGTTTCCTTAACCAGGTGGGCATTTATTTTGAGTTGCTGCCACATGCCTTTCCTACTGAGAGATCAAAGGTGGGCTTCTTAATTTCGCTGCTCTCGGACAAGGCCTTGGCCTGGGCCAGCCCTTTATGGGAGAACAACAATCCGGTGGTTGCCGAGTTTCCCGGTTTTGTTGCTTCTCTTCGGAGGGTATTCGATGTGCCGGCTCGTGCTGCCTCTGCTGCGAAGCTCCTTATGTCCATCAGACAGGGTTCACGATCCGTAGCTGAATACGCCATTGAGTTTCGTACCCTGGCAGCAGAGGTGGGCTGGAATAATGAGGCTCTGGTCGCTGCTTTCTCTCATGGTCTCTCGGATGCCTTGAAGGATGAGGTTGCAGCTAAGGACCTACCAGTGGAGCTCGAGTCTCTTATTTCTTTCCTGATTTTGATTGACACCAGACTCAGGGAGAGACCTTCCTTTAAGGAGAGTCTGCGGAGGCCTCCTAACAGATTGGCGCCTACCTTTGCTGTCCCACCCGTGCCTCCCTCTCCTCCCACGCCTCCTGGGGATGACTTGGCTGGGGATGAACCCATGCAGCTGGGCTTTGCTCGCCTGTCCGAGGGGGAGAGGGTACTCCGGAGACGCGAGGGCCGATGCATGTACTGTGGTCTCGGTGGGCATTTTCGGTTGGCATGTCCGAACCGTCCGGGAAACGCTCGCACCTGAGATCCTGTCGGGGGCAGATCTTGGGTGGTGTCTCCTCGCCCCCAGTTTCCCATGTTGACAAACCACTGATCACTGTTGTCCTCTCCTGGGTCGGGGGCTCAGTGACGACCCAGGCATTGGTGGACTCTGGTGCTGGTGGTTTGTTCATTGATAGTGTGTTCGCTGCCGCCAATTCCATTCCTCTGCAGGCCCGAGGTTCTCCACTGGCTCTTGAGGCGATAGACGGCAGACCCCTTCTGCCGCCACACGTGACTCATGAGACCCTTCCAGTGGGGATAGCCATTGGTGCCGTTCACAGAGTCGGTCTGCTTCCAGGTTATTTAGTCTCCACACTACTCGGTGGTCTTGGGGTACCCCTGGCTCCAGAAGCATAATCCGACTTTCGATTGGAGATCGGCCGAGATCCTCTCGTGGTCACCACAGTGTGGGGCTAGTTGCATCCATGGGCCTGTCAAGTTGCTGTGTACTTCCTCGGACTCTCTGTTGCCTCCTGAATACGAGGAGTACCGGGATGTATTCGATAAGGTGCGCGCGGTTGCCCTACCTCCGCACCGCCCATACGATTGTGCCATCGAGTTACAACCTGGTGCCGTTCCTCCTCGTGGCAAGGTCTATCCACTGTCGGTAGCGGAGAATGAGGCCATGGAGGAGTACGTGAAGGAGGCGCTTTCACGCGGACACATTCGCAAATCCTCATCCCCGGCAGGGGCTGGATTTTTCTTTGTGAAAAAGAAGGGCGGTGAGTTGAGGCCTTGCATCGATTACAGGGGTCTCAATCGCATCACGATCAAGAACGCTTACCCGATACCCTTGATTTCCGAGCTGTTCGATCGCCTTAAAGGGGCCACGGTCTTTACCAAACTCGACCTGAGCGCGGCATATAACCTCGTAAGGATCAAGGCGGGCGATGAGTGGAAGACCGCGTTTAACACCAGGACCGGTCATTATGAATCCTTGGTTATGCCCTTTGGGTTGTGCAATGCGCCCGCAGTCTTTCAGGAATTCATCAACGATGTTTTCCGTGACCTGTTGCAGCAGTGTGTGGTGGTCTATTTGGATGACATCTTGGTATATTCTGAATCCATGGAGACCCACATTCTGGATGTCAGACGAGTGTTGCAACGGTTACGAGAGAACAAGCTGTTCGGTAAGCTTGAGAAATGCGAATTTCACCGATCCCAGGTAACCTTCTTAGGTTACATCATTTCCGCTGAGGGGTTCTCCATGGATCCTGAGAAGGTTTCGGCTGTCTTACAGTGGCCCCAGCCCAGTGGTCTTCGCTCCCTGCAGCGCTTTTTGGGCTTCGCCAATTATTATCGGAAGTTCATCAGGGACTTTTCCATGCTAGCCAAGCCTCTCACGGATCTGACCAGGAAGGGCAGTAATTCCCAGGTCTGGCCGCTCGAGGCCATCCGAGCTTTTGAGGCTCTAAAGTCCGCCTTTGTGTCGGCTCTGATTCTGTCGCATCCCAACCCTGGGTTGCCCTTTGTCCTCGAGGTGGACGCGTCTGAGACGGGAGTAGGCGCCCTTCTGTCTCAGCGTAGAACACCAGAGGGTCCTCTGCTTCCTTGTGGGTTTTACTCCAGGAAACTGTCTTCCGCGGAGTGCAACTATCAGATTGGTGACAGGGAGTTATTGGCCATCGTGCAGGCCCTTAAAGAGTGGAGGCACTTGCTCGAGGGTTCGGTGGTTCCGGTCCTCATCCTGACGGACCACAAGAATCTGACCTACCTTTCTGAGGCCAAGAGATTGACACCACGTCAGGCCAGATGGGCTCTGTTCTTGTCACGTTTTAATTACGTGGTCTCCTACCTACCCGGTTCCAAGAACATCAGGGCGGATGCCTTATCACGGCAGTACTCCGACCTGTCCAGGGAGGAGTCGATTCCGACTTCGGTCATACCTCCGAATCAGATCCTGGCCGCCATTCGCACCAGCCTGACCTCTCCCCTGGGTGAGCAGATTTTGGCGGCTCAATCTGGTGCTCCCTCTGGGAGACCCAACGGCAGATGTTTTGTGCCTGAGGTTGTTGCGAACCTACCATAACTCCAAGACCACGGGGCATCCTGGAAAGAATCAGCTGTCCTGGGCTGTTTCACGTCTGTTCTGGTGGCCTTCCCTACGTTCCGACATCGCCGCATATGTAGCGGCATGCTCCGTTTGTGCCCAGAGTAAGTCCCCTCGGCACCTTCCATTGGGCCTTCTGCAACCCATAGCCACCGGGGAGCGCCCATGGTCACACCTGGGGATGGATTTCATTGTGGACCTCCCTGCATCCCGAGGCCATACGGTCATTCTCATGATTGTGGATCGGTTTTCCAAAATGTGCCACTGTGTTCCTCTCAAGAAGTTACCCTCTGCACAGGAGTTGGCCACGATTTGTGCCAGGGAGGTTTTCCGGTTGCACGGTTTGCCCAAGGAGATTGTGTCGGATCGGGGGAGTCAGTTTGTGTCCAGGTTCTGGCGCGCCTTTTGCTCCCAGTTGGGGATTCATCTCTCCTTCTCCTCGGCCTACCACCCTCAGTCCAATGGGGCCACAGAACGATCCAATCAGGCCTTGGAGCAATTCCTTCGTTGCTATGTCTCCGATCACCAAGACAATTGGGTTGACCTCCTGCCGTGAGCTGAGTTTGCCAGGAACACGGCGGTGAACTCTTCCTCTGGGACGTCTCCCTTCATGGCCAATTATGGGTTCCAACCTGCCGTGTTACCGGAGGTATTCTCTCCCCAGGATATTCCGGCTGTGGAGGATCACCTTTCCGTCCTACGTGCTTCTTGGGTACAGATCCAGAAGTCCCTTGAGGTCTCTGCGCAGCGCCAGAGACTCCAGGCTGATCGCAGACGAGCGCCTGCTCCTTCCTACCAGGCCGGAGACCGTGTATGGTTGTCCACCCGCAACCTCAACCTTCGAGTGCTCACTCCCAAGCTGGCGCCTCGCTTTGTTGGTCCCTTCCGAGTGCTTCGCAGGGTAAACCCGGTAGCCTATGCCCTTGCGCTTCCTCCTGGCATGCGGATCTCCAACGTGTTTCATGTCTCCCTGTTGAAGCCACTGGTGTGTAATCGTTTCACTTCCTCGGTTCCTCGGCCTCGTCCGGTCCAAGTGGGCAATCGTGAGGAGTATGAGGTGAGCAATATCCTGGACTCACGCCTGGTCCGCGGTCGGGTGCAGTTTTTGGTTCATTGGCGTGGTTATGGTCCAGAGGAGCGTTCCTGGGTTCCCTCCGCAGATGTCCATGCTCCTGCCTTGCTCCGTGCCTTCCACGCACGCTTCCCTCAGAAACCGTTCTTTACTCCGCGGAGGAGGGGCCCTTGAGGGGGAGGTACTGTCATGGTCTTACCTTCTTGCTGTTCTCCTTCGTTTGACATGTGCTGGCGGCCATCTTGGTTTCTGGGTTTCTTGTAGCCTCCCACTCTGCGGCTCCTCCTTCCCACTGGGAGGAGCTGGATGCCTAGCTCATATATATAGGAGGTCGGTGGCTTCAGTTCCTTGCTTGGTCCTCCTGTGTTCACATGCTTCTAAGACTGCAGCTGCTTCTGGTTCCTGATCCTGGCTTCGTCTGATTACCCTGCTGGTTCCTGATCCTGGCTTCGTCTGACTACCCTGCTGGTTCCTGATCCTGGCTTCGTCTGACTACCCTGCTGGTTCCTGATTCCGGCTTCGTCTGACTACCCTCCTGGCTCCTGACCTCTGGCTTTGCAAAGACTCTGCTTCGGTTTTGCCATCCGTTTGGACTTTTGCTTTACAGCTTGATTTTCAATAAAGCCTTCTTATTTTCACTTATCTGTTGTTGTACGTCTGGTTCATGGTTCCGTGACACTCTGACCCCCGTAAGCCCCTTAATCAACTCAGCCCGAGTGTTCCCAAAAGGATGACTCACCAACAAGGAACATCAGACACCGCCTCTCTGGAAGCGTGGTCAGCCGACCAGCTTTTGTGCCAAAAAAGGCGGCGAATCGCGCCCCAGACTGCAGACAACCGAGCGACCATCAAAGCCTCGTATAAGGCCGCGTCACACAGGTACATCCCCTTTTGGGTAACCCAAACCACCAAGTCAAGGGCAGTTGGATAGGTTGACTCCGCCACCAGATTGCACCAAAGCACCTTGGCCCATGCCGCGAGAGCCTGAGAGGCCAGCACCGCGGCAAACACAGGTGCAAACAGGAAAGCGCCTTAACGCGCCTATCAGCCAGATCTGTGAACTGGCATCGAGGTGGATTTAGTCAGCCCAGAGACAGTGTGGTCCACGTAAGGGGACACCGTCCAATGTCTGATCACGGCCTCCTAAAATGGGATAGCGGTGGGAAAAGACACTCAGGCACCACCAGCATATAATGCGATGTCACCGGTCACGCACAAATTTCACAGGGCAGGGAAACCTGACCTAAAGTCCAGGCACTTCGGAACCCGAAAGCAGCCCTTGTACTTGACTGAGAGGACTCATCGTCAAGATGGAGAGTTTCCGTAATGGCGCTAATGAGTATAGCTTTCCCGCGCTACAGAGGAGGAAGATTCTTTGACCCCCTCCTCCTCATAAGTGGAGGACATGGACCCCAAAGGAGGGACATCATTCGTGGCAACCATTCAGGCTCAGAGTCCTAGGACTGGGAGGGCATAGGCCGTTTATTATTCAAAAAACATTTTTTTTTAAAAGAACACTCCAAAAATCCACCATGTATGCAAAAAAAAGTGCAAGAGCAGCAGAAAACGGAGACCAGGGAAGAGGCTTCAGGAATACCCGAAGCCCCCACCAGGCCTGCGGAGAAATTTTTGGTCTGGGAGTCCAGAAAGCCAAGATAAAACAAATGGGACGCTGGCCCTTTAAATCGGGGGTTCCTGCGGAACCCAACCGCAGCCTGCATTGTTTGAAAGAGCTCCTTCAGAAAATGCAAAATCCACAAAAAATAACAGTTTTGGCAGAAAAATGCCTTTGGCATTAGTAAAAATCCCCCCACAGTTTCATAAACTGTCACAGACTGCTCTGAGGTAAAATGGAGGGAAAGAGAGGAAGTGACCTCATGCCCTTAGAGGCCTAGCCCTGGAGCCACAATAAAATGGTGCCTAATGAAACTGTAAATGTAAAAAGGCACCAGCAAGATGGCCGCTTGCCCTTACTAGGCCTGTGCCCTTACCTAAGATGGTGCCCGATTGGCAGAATGGCAGTATACATGACATTGCTGCTGCCCACACACAGAGCCCAGTGACCTGTCCTCACCTAAAATGGCAGCCGCGCTAAAGCAGCACCAACTAAGCGTACACACGTGGTCTGGCCACCACAGGGGACCCTAGGGAGACCCCACACTGCTATGGAGCCCCTCCCAAAACCCCTCAGGTACCACAAGTACCTCACACAGCACCCTCAGCAGGGCCAGGGAGGGAGGGAAATAACACCAAGCCAGCCAGACGAGGGATCCCACAGAGACCACCAGCCCTGCCATCCCCTAAGAGTGGGCACACAAACCACCCAATAGTCCCCAGGGACAAGGGGCTATCAGTACTCACCAGTCCAGGGAAGCAGGCACCGCTCTGATACGGGAGACCTCTCACCCTAAGTGGGGTGCCGTCAGCCAAGGAGGGATGCTGGCAACACGCGGGCCTTTCCCGGGTTGTGACACCCTCAGCGAAGACGCAGCTCAGCAGGCTCGTCCCCATTCCGAGGGTCAAGGCCTGGGCGCACCAGTAACCTGTGATGCTCGTTGGCAGGCTGGGACTCCATAAGGATCTATATTACCCAGTGCGAGGCCCAGCTCTGCAGTCACTTGTAGTCCTCCAGGAAAAAATTGCTGACTAACTAGTGATAATAAAAACCTATTTTCAGAAGAAAAATACATATTGTCAGAAAGAAAAAACGATTCACTAGGTCCCGGCTTGAAAAGCTAGCGTACTCCTAAGCTAGGCAGCATAAAACTGAGGATCAGTTGTGACTGGATCAGGATAATGGCTGGTGAAGGCCCCCTAGAGGTGTGTCTAAGTATAGAAAAGTTTTGTGTTAACATTTCTATCTGCCTAGCTTACTCCTGCAGAGGGCGCCATTACCCAATAGTGAAGGCTTATATGGATCGGCGGCGACTGTCAGAAGATGTAAGAGAAAAAGTTTTGGGTAGAGTAAAGAATGATTAAAGGCGTGTCTGTATTTTTTTCTGTTGGTGTCCTATTGGGTTTCCTTCATCTTCTGTTGTAGAGCTACGAATGAAAGTGAAAAAGTGAAATGAAATCTCTCAAAAGTGAGGGAATTCCATTTTAGAAAGGTGACATAATTGAAAAAATTCCTCTCTTATTATTCTAACATAAACTGTAATATTTTGGATCATGGGTCACTTTCTGTCCTATTGACCATGATCACTGGAATAAAAAGAAATATTATCTCTCCCTAGCAGGGTCACAGACAACAATAAAAATCAGAAAGGTGTAGGATAACAAGAGCACCCCACCAAAGATTTATTAAACCAAGAGTATTTATTTCATCATTAAAAGCCCTAAAACAACAAGCCAACATATTTCAGGGGCTACAAAGTTTCCCTTTCATCAGAGCTTAAACTGCTGGTTTAAATAAAATGCTGGACTCATAGAGTGCTAGTTCAACTAAGGAACAAATAGGCTCTTTAATTTCAAAAGTGGAGTGCTTTAGGGGGAATGCTTTGTAGATGCAATCCCTTCCCGCTCACCATACTGAGATGCTTTTTGTTTTTCTGGGTTCAGGAGAAAAACAGATGATTTAAGCAACCATAAGGTGGGTGGGGTGGGAACCTATTCCTGTGACGTAGAATTGTAGAAGTTTACAAATGTCCAGATCACTTTTATATTAAAGTCCAGAGTTGGCTGGATAGAGGTAAACACAACGTAGCTGCTATTGAGGCCATGCCCTTGATCCCCTCATGTTCCTGCCAAAGAAAAGGGTTAAGCGCTTAGCTTTATAAATAAAATAATAAATATGAATTTACTCTAGTCTTTCCACCACTAATTTTTACATATAGTAGCCTTTCCACACAAGACTTTTGTTTATAACTCTCTATCGTTTCTGGTTTGTATTGCTAATAAAAAATATCTAGTAAATCTACAAATATGTGTTTTACTGTAATATAATCTCATTTTAACAATCTGCTACATGTAATATGAATTTGGGAGGATTATGTTCAGTAACTAAAAGTTCATTGTTTGATATAATGATGGTTATAAATAAACAAAATGATAAAAAAATTATCGAGAGCTAACATTTTCTTATGAAAGTGTTATTCTGATGCTAACAATATGTGCACATATATCATAAGTTAAATTCAAAAGACTATAAATGCAATGGGACTCTTAAACCCAAAATAGTTACAAATGTTTAAAGCCGAACTCCAGGAATACATAAACAATTGTATATTTAACAAAAACTGTATTTGTGAAAAATAATTTCATACAATATTTAAATACAATTGGGATATGTACCTGCATTGGTCTTAAAGCGGAAGTTAAGTTTATATGATAAAAAGGATGCTACACATCTCCTCTGTTATAATTACCTATGTCTGCCTGTTAGCGTTTGTGCCATGCAGGTGCAGTTCAGTGTACGGTCTTGGCACTGTTACATGCCAAAATGAAGACAACTCCATGTGTATGTTGGGGAGTAACATCATCATCTCAGCCCAGCCAATCAAGAGGCCAAAAAAACTGGATGAAAATTGAAACACAAGAAAGAAATACCATTGCTGGAGGGGAGCACTGACATAGCAATGCTGGAAAGCATCACTTGCAAAGTAAGTCTGCCATAATATACTAATATGATGTGTATACTAGCACATTATGGCAAACTGCTCCTGAGGCCCAATATATTCATTTTGTTGTTGTGGGTTTATTGTACTTCAACTTCAATATGCTTTAGAGCCTAAATGAACCCGTGTAGGAACGGACCTCTGCATTTTTCTAAAAGTTTCGGGAACTCCTGGAGAGAAGAAACTTGCTGACAAGCCTATATTAGAACTCCAGGGCAGAGAAGAAACAAAAATATAAGCACAGCTCAGACCCACAGAAGAAAAGATACAAAGTGAGGGAGGATAAATAGGAGTATACTATGATGCCAGCTGATGATAATGACTTCTACTGGGATGTAACCCAGTGGGGTGAACACACCAGATGTAGGTACATTGTTCTCAGATAGGTGATATCATCTACATAAAACCATATACAACTATTATGTATATGTCACATTCAATCCTTTGTATATTTCTTTGCAGTGCAGTTTTAGTGCTGTAAAATACACCAATGCCACAGAAAGTATGTTTTCTTGTTTTGCTGGTGTATACTCCATTATTAAAATGGCCACATAAAAGTATATTATCACCATCTATACTACCATCTACTACTTACACAGTAAGTTGCACTTGTAAGTCCTAATAATAGAAAAATGTTTGTGGTTCAGCTGTGACTTATGTTTAACCACTTACATATAGGGCAGTTACACCCTCTTCCTGTCCAGGTCAATTTTCAGCTTTTAGCGCTGTTGCAGTTTGAATGACAATTGCGCGGTCATGCAACACTATACCTAAACCAGATTTATGTCATTTTTTCCACACAAATAGAGCTTTCTTTTGGTGGTATTTGATCACCGCTAGTTTTTTTCTTTTTTGCTAAACAAATAAAAAAAGACCGAAAAGTTAAAAAAAAAAAACTGATGAGGCCGCACTGGCAGGCACTGATGAGGAGGCACTAATGGGGTGGCACTGATGATGAAACACTAATATGCAACACTGATGGGTACTGATAGGTGGCACTGATATGCAGCACTGATGGGCACTGATAGGTAGCACTGATGTACAGCATTGATGGGCACTGATAAGAGGCACTGATGGGCACTGATAGGCAGCACATTGCTCCAATGTAAAGTAGTGAGTGTACAGCTCGTATAACAGTGTAAATTTGCTGTTCCCTCAAAATAACTCAACACACAGTCATTAATGTCTAAACTGCTGTCAACAAAAGTGAGTACACCCCTAAATCAAAATGTCCAAATTGGGCCCAAAGTGTCAATATTTTGTGTGGCCACCACTATTTTCCAGCACTTCCTTAACCCTCTTGGGCATGGAGTTCACCAGAGCTTCACAGGTAGCCACTGGAGTCCTGCTCCACTCCTCCATGACGACATCACGGAGCTGGTGAATATTAGAGACCTTGCGCTCCTCCACCTTTCATTTGAGGATGCCATATATATATAATCAATAGGGCTTAGATCTGAAAACATGCTTGGCCAGTCCATCCCCTTTACCCTCAGCTTCTTTACCAAGGCATTGGTTGTCTTGGAGGTGTGTTTGGGGTGGTTATCATGTTGGAATACTGCCCTGAAGCCCAGTCTCCAAATGGAGGGGATCATGCTCTGCTTCAGAATGCCACAGTACATGTTGGCATTCATGGTTCCCTCAATGAAATGTAGCTCCCCAGTGGCGGCAGCACTCATGAAGCCCTAGACCATGACACTCCCACCCCCTTGCTTGACTGTAGGCAAGACACACTTGTCTTTGTGCTCCTCACCTGGTCGCCACCACACACGCTTGACACCATCTACACCAAATAAGTTTATCTTGGTCTCATCAGACCACAGGACATGGTTCCAGTAATCCATGTCCTTAGTTGGCTTGTCTTCAGCAAATTGTTTGTGGGCTTTCTTGTGCATCATCTTTAGAAGAGGTTTCCTTCTGGGACGACAGCCATGCAGACCAATTTGATGCAGTGTGCGGCGTATAGTCTGAGCACTGACATGCTGACCCCACCCCTTCAACCTCTGCAGCAATGCTGGCAGCACTCATACATCTATTTCCCAAAGACAACCTCTGGATATGATGGTGAGCACGTGCATTCATTTTCTTTGTTCGACCATGGGGAGGCTTTTTCTGAGTGGAACCTGTCCCGTTAAACCGCTGTATGGTCTTGGCCACACTGCTGCAGCTCAGTTTCAGGGTCTTGGCAATCTTCTTATAGCCTTGGCCATCTTTATGTAGAGCAACAATTATCTTTTTCAGATCCTCAGAGAATTCTTTGCCATGAGGTGCCATGTTTAACTTTCAGTGACCAGTATTAGAAAATGAGAGTGATAACACCTAATTTAACACACCTGCTTCCCATTCACATCTGAGACCTTGTAACACTAACAAGTCGCATGACATCGGGGAGGGAAAATGGCTAATTGGGTGAAATTTGGAAATTTTCTCTTAAGGGTGTCACTTTTGTTGCCAGCGGTTTAGACATTAATGGCTGTGTTGAGTTATTTTGAGGGGACAGCACATTTACACTGTTATACAAGCTGTACACTCATATTACATTTACAAGTAAAAAAACTAAACACATCTTAGCCTAAGAACTCTATTGAGAATTATGCAAGAATATTTAATTTTTGCAACATTTGAAGCACATACTATAGAGAATGGTCAACTGGAATTATATTATACCTAGAAGTTGGATAGATTTTATTTAAAGACATTAATAGGAGGTAAAACTCCTATCTTTATTGGTGCTTATACAAAACAAATGCTGTAAGATGTGAGCCACACCCCTATGTAGTGATAAACATAAAATAGACAAAAAGTGGGGTTTTCAAGGCTCAAATGAGGTGGTCAAATCATCCAACGCCACACGATGATAAAGTTAAAATACATTTTATTGACTAGTACTTATAAAAAGGCATAAAGACAAATTGCCTAAAAGACACTCATACATATACCACATATAATTAAAAATTGAGGAACACAAGGTAGGTAACCAGATGGTGGAGTCTCAGTCAAAAGGATGGATATGGTCCCTGTACAGCCAAAATTGTTTATTTATTGATGCTTAGAGGAAAAGGCCCCTTTCACACATGCTGACCGTTCAGATCCGCCTGTCAGTTTTTCAGGCAGATCTGAACGGATGCCCCATGCATCTCTATGGGGCAGTGGATGTCAGCGGAGACATGCCGCTGACATCTGCTGCCATCTGATCCGATTCTGTCCGTCAAATCCGGAGGGATGGAAACCCTATTTTCCATCCGTCTGGTGGATGAGATCGGATGAGAGCGGACAATTCCCCCATAGAGGACAGCCGGGACCTGACAGCTCCATCTCCGCACACAAGGAGACGGAGCTGCCATCCGCCTGCTCAGCGGGGGATTGACGGATCGATCCCCCCATGAGAAAAACGGAGTCCGCCGACGGAGCAAACAGTGTGAAAGGGTCCTAAAGCATTTTTTTTTTCTGACATACATGCCACCTAGCATTTACAGACCAGTGGATTTGTTCACTTCATAACTAGCATGCTTAATATGAGTTGGAGTACCCTTGCATCCATAACTTTTGTGCTTTGTGACAGATTTCTTTTTAAAATAGAATAGACTTTGAGAAAAAGAAAAGTGACATCAGTATAGGATTTCCTATCTTTTAAAGAACTTAAACATATAGAACAAAAATAGGGCAAGGTCTGGGTTTCACTAACCAGTAAAAAGTTGAATTTGAAAAGGCTACAGAATTCTACATATATTTAATTCAGTTAGACGATTTCAAAGGACTCAAGAAGAGAATCACCTGTGTGACTACCTTCTGATGGAAGAGCAGTTCCATGATCTATGTGCTACATTTTACTTCAAGGACAGTAGCTTATTCAGTGGCTTTAATTTATCTGACCAGATCTGCTGGTGATCCACAGAATGTTAGAAGTAATATATTTATACCCCAACACTAACTCTAAAAGGACAGTCAAATATTCAAAGATGAAATGTAAAAAACTACAACCAACATAAGGGGTTTCTATAATTTAGCTGCACAACCTAGACAACAGATATCATTCTAACAACTGCCTTGGGACTTACTTTAGAGGTTAGCTTTTCAGTTATGTTAGGGTAAAGGTTTAACCACTTGCCGACTGCCTAACTATAAACATACGTTATCGTTTTAAAGTAATTACTGAGGTTATGGCTGCAGTTAGACGCCATAACCCTGGTATTTTTTTTTCCTCAGGAGGTCAGCTTGTTCATAAAAGTGATCCCAGTGGCAGATTCACCACAAGATCACTTTTAGAAGTGGCGGAAGAGGTCCCCCCCCTTTTCCGACTAATGTTACCGATCGGTAGCTCCGGGAACCATCCGGCATTGGCAGGGTTTTTCCATAGAGATAAGCAATGGCTAGATGGCCACTACTCATCTCTATGCCCTTGTTGACATCACTACTGGTTCTGGGGCAATATAAACATGATTTATGTTTTTTTTATGCAAAATATTATTATTATTTTTTTTTTTTATTTTTTTTTTTTACCCTTCACTTTTAGAGGAGAGGTTTGGGGTCTTTTAGATCTCCCAGATCTCTCCATAAAGAGGACCTGCCATGTTGTATTGTTAACGCAAGGGATGTTTACATTCCTTGCAATAGCAATAAAAGTGATCAACATTTTTTTTAAAAGAGACAGACTAAAAATGAAAAAATGTAATACAATAAATAAAAAAAAGTTAAAGCACCCCCACCCCCACATGCTCACGCGCAGTAGTAAATGCATACGTAGGTCACGCTCACATATGTAAATGGTAAGATATCGCTGCGAATGTCTGATTTAGAGCGATAATTCTAGCACTAGACCTCCTCTGTAACTCTTTACTGGTAACCTGTAGAAATGTATAAAGTGTTGCCTATGGAGATTTTTAAGTACAGAAATTTTAAAGCATGACATGTTAGGTATCTATTTACCCAGCGTAACATCATCTTTCATGTTATACAAAAATTGGGGTATATATTTTGTTTTGTTTTATTTAGTAAAGTGTATTTTCCAAAAAAATTGCGTTTGAAAAACCGCTGTGCAAAAACCGTGTGACATAAAACATTTTAACAACTGCCATTTTATTCTCTAGGGTCTCTGTTAAAAAATTTATGTTTGGGGTTTCTAAGTAATTGTCTAGAAAAAAAAAACTGGTTTAACTTGAAAGCAACAAATGTTAGCAAGTGAGTTTAAAGTGGTTGCAAACCTCAGGCATGAAATATGAACAATGCATATGCCTCTCTAGTGTGTACTTGTCTCTGTCCAGAGCACTAAGTGTTATTTTTGTCTGCTGCTTCGTTTCTCTGCTATCAGGGTAAATCACTATGTTCTGACAAGTTTTCCTGATGTAAAAAAAAAAAACAAAGTGACAAGGGAGGGAGCTACGACACATGGACTGTGATTGACAGCCTCAGCTCTGTTCTTGTATGCTGTGCAAAGGGGGGGTTGTCCTTTACCTCCAAATATCTGTCCTCACTGAGCTCTGCAGTGTGTAATTTCAGCTCTTTGTCCCTTGTTTTCCTGAAAACTCAGAAAATCTTTATAAATCCTGCACTTTAAACAGATGTAGAGAAGAGAAGACTGCTGATAAATAGGTACAAATTATGTAGGAGGATTTTTTTCATCTCAGTGTTTCAACTTCATCAACAATGTATCAACAGCTCCTTTTCTGGTGCTACAGTAAACAAAACAAGGGAGTCAGAACTTAAATTCAGAGTTGGCAATGACAGTCAGAGGCGGGCAAGAGAGGGAGCCTGTATGTATACACTGCCCCCTCACTGTATACACTGCTTCTCTCCTGGCCCTCTTCTTGCGCACACTGTCCACCTCCCCCTTGCCCCAAAGAGGACATGACTATATATCCTATCTCATAGGGGCCTATTGTTCCCCCATGTAAAAGCAATAAAATCATATGGTAAAAATAAATAAATAAATTAAACATTTAAAAACACATGTAACAAGCAAAAAAAAAAGAAAAGAAAGAAATTGAGCCTCCCCACCCCCACATACGCAGGCATATGTACAGAAATGCATGCGGTGGGGTGCCTACGTAAAAAACTTGTGCTACACATGTTACATATCACCACACACGCCAGATCAAAAATGTTAGCACCAGAGCTCATGGATAATGCTAAACTGATGACCTGCAGGAGCTTTTAAAGAATCGCCTATGGAAAATAAAGGGCATTGACATTTTTACAGTTTCATGAGTGCACACAATTTTAATGTTTGAGATGTTGGGCATTTATTTACTCTGTGCAACTTCATCTTTTATTTCTACTAAAAATTTGGGTAAATTACTGTTTGTGTGCTCTAAAATGTATTTTAGTATATTTTATACTGATATTTTTCTTTTTTTTTTCACTTATAAATTTTTATTAAGGGTTTAAAGTAAGGCTGTACACAAGAAAGAAAATATACATTATAATCATGCGAGTTAACAGTAAAAAAAACTCTTATATCAACACACAAAGAAGAGGTATCTATCTACCCTGTTCCCCCCTCTCACTTAAGTTCAGCTATTCCCGTCATCTAGCAATAATCTCATCTTTATAGTATAGTTACCAATAGCACAGCCTCTTCCCACCCTATCATTTTTACTTTTATATGTACAAAAGCAATCCCAAAACAAACATAACCCCCCTCCCCCCCAAAAAATGGGAAGGGAAAAACATAAAGAATCAGCCCTTTCCTATTCCTGGAAAGTCCATCATATCTTCACAAAGCTTCCTAGCTTCCTATCCACGCTTCATGTCTCTAAAAGAGCAATCCCTTCATTCGAAATAGTGAATAGGTTCCATGCACCCCATGTCTCTGTGTATTTCTCCCTTTTGTGTTGGGCTGTCAATACTAGGTCCTCCATTTTATTTATTTCCTCTACTTTCCGTGTCCAACCCGCTATTGTTGGAGGGGTTTGTTTTTTCCAGTTATGGGGAATACAAGATCTAGCCGCGTTTGCAAGATGACACAACACCGATTTTCTATATCTTTTCACTGGCATATTATTTAATTGTAAAAGAAAAAAGGCCGGGTCTTCTGGGATCTCATCTTCTGTAAATTTTTGCATGATCTCTCTAACTTTTTTCCAAAAATCTGTCAATTTAGCGCAGGACCAAAAAATATGTAATAACGTACCTTCCTCCTCCGAACAACGCCAACACCGGTCAGAGTTATTAGTCGAGATTCTATGTAATTTACATGGAGTATAGTACCACCTTGTCAGAATTTTAAAAGTTTGTCTCTTGATATTTAGTGCATATAGATGATTTAAAGGCAAAGTTAATCATCCATTGTCGTTGTTCGGAGGAGAAAGTACAAGCTAATTCCCTCTCCCATTTATCAAGATAGGGTAACTGGTATTGCACCTCAGGTGTATTTATCAAATGATATATTTTAGATATCACTTGAGAGAGGTTCCCTTTGTCTGAGCAGTATCTTTCAAAAGTTGTCAGTTGGCGGCTATAATTCTGAGTATTGGGGATTGAACATAAGAAATGGTATAATTGGAGTGCATTCCAGAAAGGGAGTCTAAAAACTCCTTGACTAATGTCTCCAATGAAGGCCATTTGTCTTCTCTTAAGAAATGTGGGGCTTGGAAGTAGCCTGTCTTACTAAGGGATCTGAAAGGTCGTGCTTCCAATCCCATAATAAATTGTGGGTTCCCTATAATGGGGTGTAATGGCGAGTCACTCGAAGAAAGAGAATTTTGTTAAGTAATCATAACACCATAGTGCTCTATTAAGGGTAATAGGTGTATATGCCTGCTCAATTTGTACCCATAGTTTAGAATCCCCATGTCGACACCAGTCGATTTGTCTTTGAAGATGAGAAGCCTGGTAAAAATTGCGAATATCTGGAAGTGCCACTCCCCCACATTTTTTAGGTAATGTTATTAATTGTCGTGAGAGATGGGGTTTCTTATGTGCCCAGGTAAATTTGATAAATAATGAGTTTGCTTGTTGAAAATAATGGGTCGGTATCCTAATGGGTAATGTTTGAAAGAGGTATAGAAACCTAGGTAGTATGGTCATCTTGAGTAAGTTACTCCTGCTGAACCAGGAGTATAAACCTGTGTTCCATTTCTCCAGCTGGAGGAGAGTTTCAGTTAGAAGTTTAAGGAAATTAAGTTCAAAAACTCGAGAGGGATTGGCAGGTATAAACGTACCCAGATAACCTAATGCCCTATCTGTGCATTTATATTTAAAATTTAGTTTCAAATTCTGGAGGATTCTATTAGGTAGTCCTATTCCCATGGCTTCTGATTTATTAAAGTTTATTTTCAGGTTAGATATAGCACCATACTGTTCAAACTCTCTAACAAGATTCGTAAGTGATATAGTCGGATTAGTTATTGAAAAAAGTAAATCATCTGCATAAGCAGAAATTTTATGTTGCTTTTTCCCTATTGGAATGCCTTCGATATCCGGATTCTGCCTTATTCTACATAAAAATGGTTCCAAAGAGAGAGCAAAAAGTATGGGCGATAGTGGGCACCCTTGTCTCGTCCCGTTCTTAATAAAGAAAGGTTCTGAGAGGATCACATTAAATTTTACTTGTGCTGATGGATTAGAATATATAGAGGATATCAATTGCAACATAGACTTACCTAGGCCAATATGTTTGAGAGTGGATAACATGAATTTCCAATTTACTTTATCAAACGCTTTTTCTGCGTCAGTTCCTATAAAAACACATGGAAGTTGAGATCTATCTGCGGCATATAGTAAGTTCAGTATCTTCATGGTGTTGTCTCTCGCTTCTCTATTTATTATGAACCCCACTTGGTCTAGATGAATCAAGGAATGTAAATGTTGTGATAGTCAGGATGCTAGTATTTTAGTAAATATTTTTAAATCTATGTTCAGGAGTGATATAGGTCTATAACTACCACATAACATTGGATCCTTACCCTCTTTAGGTATAACCGCAATATGTGCTCTTAAAGTATCTCTGCAGAAGATAGGATTCAATCCTGCGCCATTAAACAAGTTCAGTAGATGTGGTCCCAAAATCGGACGGAAGACCTTATAATATTGAAGAGTGAAGCCGTCTGGCCCTGGGGCCTTCCCGGGTTTCATAGTGTTAATTGCTTGTTGAATTTCCATCAACTTTATTGGCGAGTCTAATTCCTTACAAATTTCTGCTGAAAGTTTAGGTAATTGTGATGAGGTTATGCATTCCTCCATCTTTGTTGTCAGTAGAGATTTATCCGGGAGATTATATAGGGAGGAGTAAAAGTCTCAGAATGTCAGAGCAATTTGCCTAGGTAATGATAGCTTGATGTCTTTAGGGGATAGGATTTGGGGGATATATGTAGCTATTTTGATATCTTCTACAGCTTTAGCTAGAAGTCTCCCACATTTATTACCTGACTCATATCCTATTTTACGGCCCCTCTGTAAGGATGCCTTGGCCTTATAACCTAGTAGGTCTGTAATTTGTTTCCGCAGGGATATCATCTCTACCTCCGTCTTTTTTATTAGGGTCCTTTTATGGTTAGTCTCCAATTCCTGTAGTGAAGAAAGTAAGGATGCTAATTGTTTTTCTTGTTCCCTTTCAACTCTAGAGCCATGTTTAATTAAGGTTCCTCGAATTACTGTTTTGTGTGCTTCCCACAGAATACCCGGGTCACTCTAGGGAGTCTCATTTGTTTGAAAATAGTATTGTAATTCCTCTGTTATGTCCCTAAGGATCTCCGGGGTCTGTAACAGGCTCTCGTTCAATCTCCAAAACCTATTCACAAAAGCTGTAGTTTCCGAAAGTGAGTAATGTAGTGTAATTGGGGCATGGTCCGACCATGTTATGCTTTCGATTTTTTACATTTTTTATATTGCATGTAACTGTCTATGGGGGATCAGGAAGTAATCTATTCTAGTGTAAGTCCTATGGACCGAAGAGTAGTATGTGTAATCCTTTTCTCCAGGATGTATTAGTCGCCAATGCATCCACAAGTTGGTGTTTATATAGTTCTTGAATTATACGTTTACCCATCTGTGGAGAGATAGAAGAGGAGCCTACCGAAGTGTCTATCATAGGAATTAAAGGGACATACAAGTCTCCCCCCAATATCAACTGTCCTTCTGAGAAGTCAATCAGTTTGTCTAGGGCCCGAGTAAGAAAAGTGTCTTGTTTATAATTGTATATATGTAAATAATATATACAGGTGCATCTCAAAAAATTTGAATATCATCAAAAAGTTAATTTATTTCAGTAATTAAATTCAAAAAGTGAAACTCCTTTATATTATATAGATGCGTTACACGCAGAGTTATAGGTTTCAGGATTTTCTTTCTTTTAATTTTGATGATGAAGGCTTACAGCTAATGAAAACCCAAAATTTAGTATCTCAGAAAGTTAGAATATTACATAAGACCAATAAAAAAAAGGATTTTTAATATAGAAATGTTGGCTTACTGAAAAGTATGTCCATGTACAGTATAGTATGCACTCAATACTTGGTCAGGGCTGCTTTTGCATGAATTACTGCATCAATGCGGCATGGCATGGAGGAGATCAGCCTGTGGCACTGCTGAGGTGTAATGGAAGTCCAGGTTGCTTTGATAGTGGCCTTCAGCTCATATGTATTGTTGGGTCTCTCATCTTCCTCTTGACAATAATCCACAGATTCTCTATGGGGTTTAGGTCAGGCGGGTTTTCTGGCCAATCAAGCAGTTGTTGATACCATGACCAATAAACCAGGTATTGGTACTTTTTGCAGTGTGGGCAGGTGCTAAGTCCTGCTGAAAAATGAAATCACCATCTTCACAAAGCTGGTCAGCAGAGGGAAGTATGAAGTGCTTTAAAATTCCCTTTTAGAGGGCTGTGCTGATTTTGGACTTGATAAAACACAGCAGACAAACACCAGCTGATGACATGGCTCCCCAAATCATCACTAACTGCAGAAACATCACAATGGACTTCATGCAACTTTGATTCTGTGCCTCTCCACTCTTCCTCCTGACTCTGGGATCTTGGTTTCCAAATAAAATGCAAAATTTACTTTTATCCGAACAGAGAACTTTGGACCACTGAGCAACAGTCCAGTTCTTTTTCTCCTTAGCCCAGGTAAGACACTTCTGATGTTGTCTCTGGTTCAGGAGTGGCTTGACACAAGCAATGCAACAGTTGTAGCCCATGTCCTGGATACGCCTGTGTGTGGTGGTAGTCCACTCCTTGTGAATATCCCCCAAATTCTTGAATGGCCTTTGCGTCACAATCCTCTCAAGGTTGCGGTTATCCCTGTTGCTTGTGCACCTTTTTCTACCACACTTTTTCCTTCCACTCAACTTTCCATTAATATGCTTGGATACAGCACTCTGTGAACAGCCAGCATCTTTAGCAATGACCTTTTGTGACTTACCCTCCATGTGGAGGGTGTCAATGACTGTCTTCGGGACAACTGTCAAGTCAGCAACCATTACTTTGCTCTCTATGGTGTCTGCTTTTAGAAAATATATACTATTTGGGGGTTTTAGGTAATCTTCAGACCTCATTATTTTTTAAGCATGTAAACATGGCCTTGGGACTCAAAGGGTTAAGGATTCCAGCTAGTGAATGTAAAAAAAAATGATGAAAACTGATGAAAAATTGTGAAAAGGGGCCTTAGACTTATTTTGTTTAACAGAACAAGCTGCCCTGCAGATGTAGAAGTTAGGGGGTTGAAAAAAAAAAACAAAAACATTTAACACTGATAGGTATACTTACATAGGTCATCTTTTATTTATGGAAAATATTCATCCCAAAAGGAACAAAACTATTGCTGTAACTGCTTATAAAAGTGTTAGCCGGAGTTTAGCTTCAATGTGCTAGGGTATCTAAATCTGTTAGTGCATTTGACATTCCCCCTCCCCCTGACAATGCTGCTGTGTCTCTGTTGCTCCTTCATCCAGAGTGGGAGCACCCTAAAATACAGGAGGTATACTGGTTACTGGCCAGATAACCAGGTGAAAACAGGTAAAAAATCTCAAAACAAAAGAAAACTAATGCAGCCTTCACATCTAATGTTTGGTAAGCTGCAATATATTAAATTTTTGGTTTGGGGTTTAATACAGCTTTAGGCTTAAATGACTTGTTTTAAGGACACATCGGGCCATAAATGTCATGAGACCCTAGGGGTTGATTTACTAGTCGAACACATATTTTGCTTAGCTCAGTGAAGCTGTATTTTCTTTAATCATCCAAACATGTGCCAAGGAAATTTCTATTGTTTCTATTCTTCTACACATTATTGAGCGTTTAAAGTAAACATATTTGCTTGGCTAAGTGAAAGGTTTACTCATCCAGTAAATAACCACAATGTAAAAAAAAAGTGGCATCACAACTCAGTGATTTACTGCATTAAACAGTATTTAGAATGTTTTTTGTAGCACATCTTAAAAGAAACATTTCGATGTTAAGTTATGATAAGCAAATACTGCCCTTTTTACACTGCCAATTAAACATAGCTGCAGTGTTTAAATTGTCCGTTGTGACAATGAAATCATTGTGCACTTAGTATAAACATTAGGTGATTAATCTTGTCCATATAATTTAATGGGATAAGTGATCAATTACTCTTCCTGGAAGATATTAAGTGATTCTGGCCAAGAAATTGCTGAAATAGAAAATGTAGATATTTTAACTAAAGTTTCTTCCTAAAACCTCTAAGGCAACATTAGTAAGACATATGGTACAAAGTATTCAGGAAAAAAGCATCAGTTATTTTATTAATCTCAATTTGCCTATTCATGGATACATTTTCTGCTATCCCTAACTAGGGATGGGCTCTATGTTCGAGTCAAACGTAAGTTTGACTCGAACATCAGCTGTTCGTTTGTTCCCTGAACACACAAACGAATGGGGCTCTCTTTGGGAAGTTCGCCCACCAATGAGTGCTACCATAATGCACTGCGCTGTTGCCTGTGCATTGATTGCTGATGATTAGCCAAAGCATGCACCTGACCTGTATGCTTTGGCCAATTACAGCACAATGTCCTGTCAGAGACATGATTGGCCAAAGGCAGGGTGCTTTTAGCCAATCATAGCTCAGGGGCTAAGCCCACACCCCACACTACGGCAGCCATGTATAGTGTGTGACAATAGAGATTAGGCAGGTAGTTAGTGAATAGTGAGTTCAGTCAGTTTAGGGTAGTCAGTGTAGTGTACAGGCATATTCCACTTTTAAAATGTATAGATATATTGTAGTCCTAGGTCCCTTCCCGGTGCTCCCCAAGTTTTGTGTCCCTGTCACTTATAGATCGTGAGCAGTGCCATGCCAAGCTGACGAGATTTCCCATAGAGGCAAATGTTTAATTATCTACAGGCACTCATTACCTGCCTAGGCAGATTTTTTGATAAAGGGTAAAAAAAAACCCTTTAAAAAAGAATGTTTCTGAAGTGCGGACAAAACCAGATTGGAGCTTCCTGTTCAAGGAGTAAGAGGTCTCTGAAACAAAGATAGAAGGGGCAGAAACAGAACCTTTCATTCAGCTGAAAGCCAAACACTCATCCAGACCCATCCAGGAACATTGTTTCAAGATTAGCATTTGTTTATCAGTTTACTTTTTTATCATGAAAAATTTATGGGTAACTTTTTTTGTGGTAAGACTATCCCTGACCTTGTCAAGCAAAGATAGCGGGCAAGGACAGCTATCCCTATAAAACTATTACTCTTAAATAAAAATCTTAAATGATCCTATTCATTGATATTTGGGTGTCCAGACTGGACCCTTGGTGGTCTTATATGCATTTGAGGCTTAACGGTTTATAATCAAGAAATCAAAATGAAAGTTCTTAATTTCACAGTAAACAGGCAAAAATACTGTATTGATTCCATGCACAGTATTTGACCACCTTT
Source organism: Pelophylax lessonae (assembly GCF_965119305.1). Taxonomy (NCBI): domain Eukaryota; kingdom Metazoa; phylum Chordata; class Amphibia; order Anura; family Ranidae; genus Pelophylax; species Pelophylax lessonae. The sequence goes on along the minus strand of NC_138772.1, from coordinate 274,804,737 downwards.
ACTAGGTCACGTTTTGTACAGAACCCACACAACGTTTAACTGTTTCCAGTCCAGGCCAGGTCGGACATTCCTCTCCTATATGAAAAAATCAGCATTTTTTCTTATTTTTTGCTAGAAAATTACTTAGAATCCCCAAACATTATATATATATATATATATATATATATATATATATATATATGTATACACATTTTTTAAACAGATGACCTAGAGAATAAAATGTTGGTTGTTGCATAATATTATGCTACACAATATTTGCCCAGCGGTTTCTCAAATGTAATTTTTTAAAAAAATACACTTTATAAATTTTAATGCACAAAAACACCATACTCAATTGTTTGGTAAAATATAGAAAATTATGTTACACTGAGTAAATAGATATCGAACATGTCACGCTTTGAACAGGCATTCAATCGTTGAATGGCGCCAAATTATGGTACCTAAATATCTCCATAGACGATGCTTTAAAAGGCTTTACAGGTTACCAGTTTAAAGTTAAACAGGATGTCCAGCAATATAATTATTGCTGTTGCCCTAACGTTCGGGGTGGTACCACACATGTGTGGTGTGATCACTGTTTACATATTCATAATGGACCTACACAGCATTGAACTCCTGGTTCTAGGCTCTTTTTTGAAACAAACCCCCAGCAGGCATTTTAAAATCTGGAAATCAGCAATAGAGTGTAATTACTTCATAGAAGAGAATTTAAACCATCTTAAATAGGCCTATTTGTCAACAGCAATCAAGCCAGACATTTTTAAATAAAAAATGACCTTGGTTTTATATATCTAACTGTAAAAAGCCCCCAGAATATTGTCGCAAGCTTTTAAACATTTTAACTGAGCCTCTTTGTCAACAGGACCCCCACCAGCCAGATATAATTTGAAAAAAAAAAATCAAATTTACTGTCTATATATTTCCCTGTAAAGGCCCCCCATCCCCCAAAGTATTTAAGTATGTGCACCAATTTTAAACACTGTAACTGGGTCTTTTTTGTCAACAGGACTCATACAAATAAGCTACTAATTTGAAGAAAAATCGGTATTATAGTCTATATATTTTAATGTAAAAAAAAAACAAACAAAGTATTTTAGTAGGTACATGCACGGTACACTTTGAGTAGGTCACATTATAAGCAGGACAAACACCTGCCAGTTTTTAATAAAAAAAATCTGCAAAACAGTGTATTTACTTCACTAGAAAAAAGTACAGAAAGAAAAATCCAGTGAGAGTGTGCACAGTCATTAAATTTTACTAAACACTAAATGCCATATCCTTTTTTTTTTACTTTAACTGTAAGAAAAAAAATGTTAAAAAGCACCTCAACAAAAAAAAAAAAACAGTTGTTTCTGACACACAAAATATTATGGGGTTGATTTACTAAAACTGGTGCAACTGTGCGTAGTAGCCAATCAGTAGGGATGGGTGAATGGTTCGGCCCCCTGAGTTAGGGCTGAACATTTGGCCGTTCGCTGAACACCCAAATTTGCAGGGAGTTCACAGGATGTTCACCCAAAGAAACACCCTGCAATTCACTGAGCACTGCACAGTGCAATCCACGCCATGATTGGGCAAAGCTTAGCCCAATCAGGGTGCAGTGTAAGCTGGTTGATAAGTAGTGGGGCCACAGCCACGGCGTCCCTAACAACCGATGAGTCATCAGCTGTCAAGGGTTTCCCCGCTGACAGCTGAATTTAAAAAAAAAAAAAGTGCAGAAATTTGTCAAAAACTGTCTCTTGTGTTTATTTCTTTTTTACACTTTTTTGATGAATTGGTAGGAGTACGATGTACATGATATCCATTAACATAAAAGGGCCAGGATCTGGGGGGCCCCTTGTTAATGGGGGCTTCCAGATTGCGATAAGACCCCGCCCGCAGACCCTGACAACCACTGCCCCAAAGTACCCACCCCCAGATCTACTGTCTTCACAAAGATAGTCACAAATGCAATAAGCAGAGGATGTATAACGCTTTTTAATGCTACAAATCCTTTCTGCTCTCAAACGTATCAAAAAGCCACTTACAATACAACTAATAGGAAATTGAAACCTTCTTACAAAGTAGAATATCCTTTATTATATGTTTAAATGTATTCATTACTCTTAAGTCCTTGTAATAACAACCCCAGCATAATGTGTACGGCACATTTATGGTCAAGAAGAGATATGTGATTAATAAAAACCTTCTCGGTAAAATGGTCAGTGTTAACGACGAAGTTTCATGTTATATAAAGCATTTTTTATCGGAACTGCTAGCCCATGGAAGAAACTTTGAAAGATTGATACCTTATTTTAACATGCAGCTTATGTTTAATTTATATTTAAAGCCAGTAAAATAGGATTGACATGCGATGTTTGTCATTGATGGGGGTGGAAAACTGTCCAGAATTGCAGTCTAAAACAGAAAGAAAACCCATTCCTGCAGATAAAAAAGCATCATGGCACACTGGGCATATGAGCTAGCATGCCCAAAACAATCACAAACATATGGGTCAACTGCTAATACCAACACTTAATTCTTTTAGGACCAGGGGCTACAAACAAAACATGCCCCCTCTTCCTACATCAGTCTACTGTTGACTGGTGTCAGGCACCTCAGCATCACCTGTACCCCAAGAAACTAGTATTGGAAGTAAATAAGGGTTATGTGGAACACATCTGATCCCACAGTCCAGTTTACCATTAAGGCTTCAATCACACTGGGAAATGCATATTTTCTGCATAGAATGCACGTTCTTGTTGGAAGGGCTAGCAGAAGATTCTGCAAAAAAAAAAAAAAAATGTGCTGAAAGTACAGTTTAGAGCTGTTTAGGAGGGATGGGCCAAACACCCCCCTGTTGGAGTTCGCAGCAGAACTCCCGAACAGGGGAAATGTTCTAACCCGAACAATGAACCCCATTAACCACTTGCCGACCGCTCACAGTAATACTAATGTGGCACAGTGGCTCCCCTGGGTCCAGCGACATAGACATACGTCGCTGGACTCCTAGTGATCTCGCCCGCCGGAGTCTCCCTCCCACTGTGTTTAGACACAGCGGGAGTCGGGCCGCAGTAGGAGAGGCGGCGATCGCCGTCTCTCTCCCCCGATCGTCAGGGAAAGTGTGAGAAGATCCGCCTGCTTTTGTAAACAAAGCAGGCAGATCTTCTCTGTAACAGACAGGGAGAGATCACAAAATTCAGCATAGATGAACCTGCGATCTCTGTCTGTGTCACAGAACCCCCTCCCCCCACACACGTCAGTAAGCATGAGGCATACATTTAACCCCAGGATTACCAACAGTGTTAACACCTTCCCTGGCGGTGTCATTATTACAGTAACAGTGCATACTTTTAGCACTGATTACTGTAGTAATGTCACTGGTACCCCCAAAAGTGTCAAAAATGGCAGGTCTGTCCGCCGCAATGTCGCAGTCCCACAAAAAATCTCAGATCGCCGCCATTACTAGTAAAAAAAAAAAAAACAATTAAAATGACATAGATATTTCCCGTAGTTAGTAAACGCTTATTGTGATTTTTTTTACCAAAAATATGTAGCAGAAAACAAATTGGCCTAAAATGTTAAAAAATTTGGATTTTTTAAATTTTTTTGGGGAATATTATTTTTTTTTCAAAATTGTTTTTCAAAATTGTCGCTCTTTTTTTGTTTATAGCGTAAAAATTACAAATCGCACAGGTGATCAAATACCCCCAAAAGAAAACTCTATTTGTGGGGAAAAAAAGTACATAAATTTTGTTTAGGTACAGCATCGCACAACTGCGCAATTGTCTGTTAAAGTAACGCAGTGCCGAATCGCAAAATATGGCCTGGTCAGGAAGGGGGTAAAATCTTCTGGTCTTAAAGTGGATAAAAATACACTCATTGAGAATTTTTTTGTCAAAGACATGTAGCTAAATACATTTTGGCCTAAATATATGACAACAATTGAATATATTGGATATTTTTTAACAGTCAAAGTAGAAAATGTCAATTTTTTGCAAAATTTTTGCTATTTTTTTATTATTATCACAAAAAATAAAAAGCGCAGAGGTGATAAATTACCACCAAAAGAAAGCTCTGTATGTGGGACAAAAAGGATGTAAATTTTGTTTGGGTACAGCATTGCATTTGTCAGTTAAAGTTACGCAGTGCCAAGTTGAAAAAAGAGGCCTGGTCATTGAGCAGCAAAATCTTCTGGGGCTAAAGTGGGTAAAGTCTACGGGAGCCGAACAGGAAAAATCAAAAGTGCCCATTTTGAAGGCTTATATGCAAGTAACTGGCCCCTCCTAATGTGAATGGGTATCAGGTTCATTGTACCTCCATCCATTCACCAAAAAGTGTACCAAAATTATAAACACAAGAGACAGTAATAAACACAAGAGACTGCCAGGCTGCATGCCCAGATAAGTCTGGGTTTTGGGGGGGACCCCATGTCATTTTTTTTTTTTTTTTAAGTTTTGGTGTTGTTGCCATTTTTTTCTTTATTTTTTTACTTTATTTTTTATTTTTTCAGCTGTCAGCAGGGAAACCCATTGAAAGCTGATGACTCAATGGCTGGTAAGGAGGCCCTGGGTGGCTTCCCTGCCCCGCTCCTTAACAACCAGCTGACACTAAGCCCTGACTGGACAAAGCTTTGCCAATTCAGGGCGCAAAATGCACTGTGCACTGCTCAGTGTATTGCAGGGTGTTCATCAGGGCGATCACCCGACGAACACCCTGCAAATTCGGATGTTTAGTGAACGGCCATACAGGAAAATGTTTGGCCCAAACTCATGCTCAAGCAGGATTGTTCACAAATCCCGATTGTTTAGATGCATTTATACATATTTATATGTGTTTACACACGTGTACATGTGTAAAATCTGCAGCTCTGTGCAGCCGTGGACGCAACTGTGCACCACTTATTTGCAAGCAGCAAAACGCACGCATTTTCGCTTGTAGATGCAGCTCTGCATACAGCCTCATTGGTTACTATAGTGTGCATCTAAATGCTGAGATTTAAGTAAGCTGTAGATGGATTGAAATTCAGCCAGTCAGCAGGGACTAGCCAAATTTCATTCCATGTATGTCCATGCCTTTTCGACAGAAGTTGATAGTTAGATTGACTTTTGATGAACATGCTTGTTGGAAAATGTCCCAGTGGGGAGGATTCCTCCATCCACCTCAATTACATAGTCACATAGGGCCTGATTCATAGTACGGCGAATTGGCGTTTCGGTGGGATTTTGCGAACCGGCGAATTTTTAAGTCTGAAATTGGTATTCAAAGAACGGCGGGCGGAAAATAACGCCAACTGTGAGATTCATTAAGATCAACTAATGTCAGGACTGGACTTAAAAACAGTCCAGCTAAAAGGTGGACTAATTTTTTCAAAATCACAAAATATGGCAGGAAAAAAATAAAAAATGTGTGGGAAAGATGTGTTATATGATTTTGAGCTAAACTGCTTTTAAACTGTGTGAAAATGTTAAGTAGAAAAAAAGATATTAATAAAAGTGTAAATTGCAAAAATAGCTCCAGAGTCAATTTCTGGCAGATAGCTCATGTGAGTATGCTCCAAACCAAAAACTAGGCTGAAAATAACGTTTTTGAAAACGTTAGTGGGAGTTTTATTGAATTTGCGGCAAATACCGCCGCAAATTCGCGGTAAAACGGCGCTATTCCGGCGCTAATAATTATTTTTTTTTTTAATTTTTTTTTTGCACATATCTATGTATGTCTATATATATATATGAATCACAAAAATATATATATATATATATCTATACATAAATATATATATATATATATATATATATATATATATATATATATATGTGTGTGTGTGTGTATGTATATATATATACATATATATATATATATATATATATAAACACACACACACACACACATATATATATATATATATATATATATATATATATATATATATAGAGAGAGAGATACCCAAAAAATTATTATATGTATATATATATATATATATATATATATATATATATATGTTTTTTATTTATTGATTTGCCTATGTGTATATATATATATATATATATATATGTATATATATATATATATATACATATATATATGTAAAGGAACACTAACACGGCTCCTCCCCGAAAATTAAACATTGTATATGTGTGAAATTAATATATTTTTGTTTTGGTTAGATATAGAAAGTAACAATAATATATGTTTTTTATATATATATATATATATGCAAAAAACAATATATTATTGTTACTTCCTATATCTAACCAACCCCAAAAATATATTAATTTCACACATATACAATGTTTCATTTTTGGGGAGAAGCCATATTAGTGTTGCTTGTCATATATAACAACATACAGTTGTAGGTAGTTCAGGGATGCGAACACCCAAATACACTGTTGCAAGGCAGCGGTGCTAACCACTTAACTACCTAAAGCTAATGACATTTTTTTCAAAGCATGTGTGATTTGTACTTTTAAAAAAAATGATATATATATATATATATATATATATATATATATATATTCTATTTAGACCCAATTCAAGCTCAAATAATTTTTATTTATTAAAATTTTTTGATGGACTAATTTAATCAAACTATATTCATTTTTAGAGCCCATTCACATTAGCGTGACTTGTCAGGCGACTTGTCAGCCTGACAAGTCACGGAATGTCACAGTCCATTGAGTAGTACAGGACCCGTTCTAATAGGAGCAACACAAGTCACTCCGACTTAGAAAAAGGGCCCTGTACTACTTTGGGGCGACCTCGGAGCGACTTGCATAGACTTCCAGTATGTGAAGTCTCTGCAAGTCGCGGTGCACAGCGGTGCACGCGACTTCACAGGTCACCCCCCGAAGTCGTGTCGCCTCAATGTGAATGGGCTCTTAAGGTGCCAGTGCATGTATGCTTGGTATAAAGATAACAAGAAAGAAAAAAAAAAAAAAAAAACCTCAGAGACCACAATTCCCAAATAATTAACCTAGTTTAGTAAAACTGTATATAATCAACAAATTTTTAAAAATAATCCTGCATGCTGGAAATTATATATAGGTGTTTAAAACATTTATTTCTGTGAAAAATTAGTATTTTAAACTTAAATTGATAGGCTAAGAAACTATCAGTGGCATATATTATGAAATAAATGTAACAAAGTGATTATGTTTGTGTAAATTGTGTTTTGCGAAAATGTTGCAAATATGTATTGAGCTTGAGCTTGATTAAATAAACTGACCAAAATATCCAAGTGGTTAGCACAGCTGCCTTGCAACATTGTATTTGGGTGTTCAAATCCCTGAACTACCTACAACTGTCTGTTGTTATATATGACAAGCAACACCCCAAAAATAAAACATTGTATATGTGTGAAATTATTATATTTGTTGAGTGGGGAGCCATATTAGTGTTGCTTCCTATATAGAGCCACATTACACTCTGAAAAATAGCAGTGTTTGAGCTTGCAAATCTGAGAATTTGCAAATTGATTGAACATATGCAGTGCAACCCCAGAACTCAGAATTCAACAACCCAAAAAAATATATATAGATATATATATAAAAAATTACTACATCAAGTCAACACACATAGGAAATGCTTTCAATAATCTCAGAATGAGCACAAAGTGGCTTTTTCATTTAGACTAATGGGCCATACACACTATAAGATTTTCTGAAGATTTTTTCCTTTAGATTTACCAAAACCAGATAATATGAGGTCAAACCTAAACACTTTCAATTTGTATGCAATCTGGCAGGCCCTTGCACTACATAGAAAAGGTAAATCTGAAGGAAAAAGTCTTCAGAAAACCTTATAGTGTGTATGGCCATACATGATCCAATTTTCTTACAATTTTCTGTCCAATTTTCTTGAAATTTACCTTCAAGTATGTAGTACAAAGGCCTGCCTAATTGGATACAAGTGAAAGTGTTGTTTAGCTTTGACATCACATTATGTGGTTTGTGGTTAATCTATCAGAAAATTGTACAACAAAAATTGAACATGTATGGCCATACACACTATAAGATTTTCCGAAGACTTTTTCCTTCAGATTTACCTTTTCTATGTAGTGCAAGGGCCTGCAAGATTGCATACAAATTGAAAGTGTTTAGGTTTGACCTCATATTATCTGGTTTTGGTAAATCTAAAGGAAAAAGTCTTCAGAAAATCTTAAGCCCCGTACACACGTACTGATCGTCGGCCGAACGATCGACTGTCTTTTGTCCAGGGCTGTCCTGTCTGTTGAAAACTGCAAAAGACTGCACACGAATTTTGTCGGCCAACAACAGACGACTGCAGAAGTGATGTCATGTGATGGTTAACTTTCCTTGTCTTTTTTCTTTTCTGAGCATGCCCAGTCTTGCAAATCAGCCGATTGTCGGCCGAATTCTGTACTGACTGGCGAACAATCGGCCGTTCTGGTGTTGGCCAACAAAAATTTTAATGCCTGCACGACAGATTCTGTTCGGCCGAAAATGCGCTGTCGGCTGTCGGAAGCATCATACTAACAAGCCTACAATCGGCCGATCGGTCGTCGGCCGAATATTTACGGACGAAGATCGGTACGTGTGTACGAGGCATTATAGTGTGTATGGCCCATTAAGCTGGCCATACATGTTCAACTTTTGTTGTACAATTTTCTGGTAGATCTACCACAAACCACATAATGTGAGGTCAAAGCTAAAAAAACACATTCACTTGTATCTAATTAGGCAGGCCTTTGTACTACATACTTGAAGGTAAATTTCAAGAAAATTGGACAGAAAATTGTAAGAAAATTGGAACATGTATGGCCAGCCTTAAGCCTCGTACACACGTACCGATTGTCGGCCGTAAATATTCGGCCGACGACCGATCGGCCGATTGTAGGCTTGTTAGTATGATGCTTCGACAGCCGACATCGCATTTTTGGCCGAACAGAATCTGTCGTGCAGGCATTAAAATTTTTGTTGGCCAACACCAGAACGGCCGATTGTTCGCCAGTCAGTACAGAATTCGGCCGACAATCAGCAGATTTGCAAGAATGAGCATGCTCAGAAAAGAAAAAACACACGGAAAGTTAACCATCACATGACATCACTTCTGCAGTCGTCTGTTGTTGGCCGACAAAATTCGTGTGCAGTCTTTTGCAGTTTTCAACAGACAGGACAGACCTGGACAAAAGACAGTCGATCGTTCGGCCGACGATCAGTACGTGTGTACGGGGCTTAAGATTTTCTGAAGACTTTTTCCTTTAGATTTACCAAAACCAGATAATATGAGGTCAAACCTAAACACTTTCAATTTGTATGCAATCTGGCAGGCCCTTGCACTACATAGAAAAGGTAAATCTGAAGGAAAAAGTCTTCGGAAAATCTTATAGTGTGTATGGCCATACATGTTCAATTTTTGTTGTACAATTTTCTGATAGATTAACCACAAACCACATAATGTGATGTCAAAGCTAAACAACACTTTCACTTGTATCCAATTAGGCAGGCCTTTGTACTACATACTTGAAGGTAAATTTCAAGAAAATTGGACAGAAAATTGTAAGAAAATTGGAACATGTATGGCCAGCCTTAAGCCTCGTACACACGTACCGATTGTCGGCCGTAAATATTCGGCCGACGACCGATCGGCCGATTGTAGGCTTGTTAGTATGATGCTTCGACAGCCGACATTGCATTTTTGGCCGAACAGAATCTGTCGTGCAGGCATTAAAATTTTTGTTGGCCAACACCAGAACGGCCGATTGTTCGCCAGTCAGTACAGAATTCGGCCGACAATCAGCAGATTTGCAAGAATGAGCATGCTCAGAAAAGAAAAAACACACGGAAAGTTAACCATCACATGACATCACTTCTGCAGTCGTCTGTTGTTGGCCGACAAAATTCGTGTGCAGTCTTTTGCAGTTTTCAACAGACAGGACAGCCCTGGACAAAAGACGGCCGATCGGTCGGCCGACGATCGGTACGTGTGTACGAGGCATTAGTCTAAATGAAAAAGCCACTTTGTGCTCATGCTGAGATTATTGAAAGCATTTCTTATGTGTGTTGACTTGTAAGAAACTTGGATCATGGATGGCCAGCCAAACACTCATTCATTAGTGAACTGGTGATTTTGGTTTAGGAACCTACAGACCCAATTAATTACTTTGCTGGGCGTTTCTTATACTGGGTGGGTGTAGTTTAACCAAGGTTATATAAAGGGATGTATGAGATCATATCATTTGGCCTGTGGAAGGGCCACAGGTCTTTATGTCCGAATTTGCTTTTGGGGGTGGGCGGGTTTGCTGGCGTGCCTAAAGATCCATATTGCAGTAAGTGTATTCTGTTGGATGAATACTTTTCATGCTCTAACTGTTTGCTATAGTTTTTGCAAAGTGTGTCTTTATGTACTCTATACATGTTTTTTTTTTTTAATTTTCATGCCTCTGTGTAGCTGTATGTTCTACTGATTTGATGGTATTTAAATGAAAAGGCAGGCTCATGCAAACAATTAACATAAAAGTATGTTGGGTATGTTTTATGCTTAATACTAAGGTGTCTACAACTTATTTTGCTTGACTTTTGGATATTGTAAGCTCTATCCATCCATCATATGTTGTATCTTTGCACTGTAATTTGAATATTACTTGATTTGGGGATTTGGGGGGGGGGGGGGGGCATTGCACATTTCACATGCTTGCTTGAGTGATTACTGATGTTTTATACATGTTCAATAAAGCTTATTCATTTGTACACAGCTCCTGGTTTTTTGTTTTCTTTTCTTCATATTTGTCTAGATGTAATTCAGATATCTTTTGTGTCTATTGAATGTAATCCATTTCTTGTATTTTTTGTGTGTGCAATGGCAGTACAGTATGAACTTGGGTAGGGTTTCTCCATTTACTCCAGCGAAGTGTGTGTGTGTGTGTGTGTGTGTGTGGTGTGGGGGTGGTGTGTGTGTGTGGGGGTGGTGTGTGTGTGTGTGTGGGGGCTAAATTGTAAGAAAAAAATTAAAGTGTTTATGTATATATTTAGCTAAAAATATATAAATTAAGGAATAATACAAAATTTCCATTCAGCCGCTGTGGATGAATGTAACCAAAACATTTAATAAAAAAAATCACTAAAAATGATTACTAAATAAAAGATTGCTACAGCGCTCACTCACCTTTTTAGTTGGCTTAGGTCAGTGATGATGAACCTTGGCAACACAGGTGTTTTGTAACATTTCCCATGATGCTCACCTACACTGCAGAGTACATGAGCATTTTGGGAAATGTAGGGCAAAAACATCTTGGGGGGGGGGGGGGGGGGTTAAGGGTTACCATCACTGGCCTAGGTAAAACATTTCCAATACATTTTAGTTGTCTATGTGCGCCATTTTTAAAATAAAGCAAAATCTCTTTACAATAAATTGCAAATGGCACATTGGCGTTCGCCCTGGACCAGAAATGACACCAAATTGGCTTGCACACATTCCAGCAAGTGGTCACAATCAACTGGCTAATCATGGTGAGGGCCACTTTCAGCTGTGAAGAAATGGCATTCATATGCAAAGTAAGTGTGTGTGTGTGTGGGGGGGGGGGGGTCTGTGCTTGTAATCAGAGCATTGATTACCAGTGCAGACCCTTGGGGGATGCCACTAGAGCCACCAGGGATGCCCACCCATGCCACCATTGATGCCAATCAGTGCTCAGGGAACCTGTTAGTGCCCTCCTCATCAGTGCTGCCCATCATTACCATCTTTCAGTGCTGCCCACCAGTGCCAATCATTGCCCATCAGTGCCACCTATCAATGCCCATCAATGCTGCATATCAGTGCCACCTATCTATCTATCAGTGCTGCATATTAGTGTCTCATCAGTGCCTGCCAGCGCAGCCTCATCAATGCTCGTCAGTGCAACAAAAAACATATTGATTTACCAAATTTTATTACATAAACAAAAACACATTATTTTAGGGGTCAAACATTTAGGTCTTCTTTTTTGCCAATAGAAAAAAAACCTTGCAGTGATCAAATACCACCAAAAGAAAGCACTATTTTTTATGAAAATACTGTCATACATTTGTGTTAGGTACAGGGTTGCATGACCGCACAATTGTCATTCAAAATGCAACAGTATAAAAAGCTGAAAATTGGCCTGGGCAGGAAGGGGTGTAGCTGCCCTGTAAGGAAGTGGTTAACTATTGAAACATGGGAATAAATATTCCAGGGGGTAATCATGCTCAGCTCAATGGTTTAGTGGTTAGTGTTCCTGGCTATAAACACTGAGAGCATGAGTTCAAATCCCAAGTGTGCCATCACCTTCTTAAATTTTAGACAGCTATAAATAAATACTGAAACTTGGCAAATGCATAATTGCACCCTGCACATATGCATGTTTGTTTCTTGAATATACAAGGCCATTGACATGCAATTTTAGGTGATGTAGCCAATGTATTACTATGTGGCCAAAAAAAATTATGGCACACAGGGTGTTATCATGGTTGGGCCTTGAACTCATGACCTAGCAATCTTTGGCTGTGAGCTAAGCCCACTACACCAAAGTGCTGAATACAATCAGATATGCCTGAAAGTTTCAGATGAATAAAGAATGAAGACTGCTAATTAGACAGCTGTGTAGTCTGCTATTAGAAAATCTAAAGGTTAAAACACATAAGATACATAACTATACCTTAAAATTAAAATAAACCATAATAAATGACATTGCTGTGTAATAGTGATTCAGAATAGACAAATTTCCTTTTATGAAAAACACAAAGGGAATTTGGCTAACTCCAAACTCAAATTCAGCCTAAGTTAACTCCAAACCCGAATTCAGTCTAAGTTAACTCCAACTCCGAATTCATTAAAGCATCTAGTTGATGGTTTAACTCCAGCCACTTACCTAATTAGGATGCAATGAGTTTAGGCTGGAGTTATTTCTGGAGAAGTGAGCAGCTCTACTCCAAACTTATACTGAATTAGGCCCTTAGTTACATAGTTTGTGAGGTTGAAAAAAGGCATCAGTCCATCCAGTTCAACCTATGATGTGTGTGTGTGTGTGTGTTTGCTGTTAACCATACTTTGTATACCCCTTTATGTTGTGGTCTTTAAGGTGCCCATTTAATAGTTTTTTGAAACTATCGATGCTCCCTGCTGATATCACTGCTTGTGGAAGAGAATTCCACATCCTTACTGCTCTGACAGTAAAGAACCCCTTATGTATTTTAAGGCTAAACTGTTTTTCCTCTAGTTTTAGTGAGTGGCCACGTGTCTTATTGTATTCTCTTTCTCTGAAAAGTTTGTTCCTTATGCTGTGGTCATCACCAGTACAGTATTTGTACATTGGTATCATATCCCCTCTCAAGCGTCTCTTCTCCAGAGAGAATAAGTTTAATGCTTGTAGTGTTTCCTCATAGCTGATGTCCTCCATTCCCCTAATTATCTTTGTTGCCCTTCTCTGGACTCTCTCCAGTTCTAGCACATCCTTTCTGAGTTTGAAGTTTGAGTATTTTAGTATTTATGTTTTTATCTAGTGCCATGATATTTGGGCCAATAGGTTATATTAAATATTATTTTTAGATATTTGTGTATTGTATTGCTTTGGTTGTGAAATTCCCTTTGCTACCAATCGCCAGTATATATATATATATATATAATCTTTGCCAATAGTCTCTTTATAGAAAACTAATGACTCTGAGTCTATTACTAGCCGATGGTCTAATTAAGATACCTTTACTTTTGTTGTGACCACTGGTTATGTTTGCCCATTTTCCGGAAACTAAGGGTTAATTGTTTGACTCTGCTGACATCCCATTTGCCGCTAATGATCACCTGGATATTTGTAGTAAGGGCGGAACACGTTTCCTTGGTAAAGGAGTTTGCCCTTCTTCCGGGATAGTGTGATCAGGCAGTTTGTTTATTGATGTCTTGCTTCCGGTGGGCGTATACTATAGACCTGGCTTGGGCTGATTGGCTGAAGGAGGGGGTTGGAACACATACTTAAACTACCAATAGAGTGATTGCGACCATATGACCCTTGACAACGATGGCCTGCGTGCTGACGAAACCGGTCGGGACTTTTGGAGCGCAATCACGCTGTTACGCCTTTTCCGGGATTGGATGACACGCATAGAGCGACGCGGAAGCGGCACTTGCTTATGTCATTTCCGGACTCTGTTTGACTGAATGCCCGCTATATTGTTTTAAATGTAAGTGTATCTACCTTATTTTGGTTAAATTGCTTGAATGTACTTCACCATTCTGGCATTCCTTTATTTATTCACCGCTGAGGAGCGTGAGGTTGGCAGAGGAGTGTGGAGTATATCTGTTATATAGGCGATTGCAAGGTGGATCCTTCAGGAGGGCTCAGACTCACTCTGGATTCTGATCATTGTGTCACACTTCTGCTTGCATTGACCCCCTTGTCAGGTAAACTCTAATAGTTTGGCTAATCAGCGAATTCGCGCATTGGCACGAATACGCATGCGCGGCCAACTCCGGGCAAGTTCAACTAAGAACGTGCGTGCGCCAATGCGCACACACGCACGCGGGACGTGACGGCGCTTGGCGCCAAACGGCCTATTTAAGCTCAGCAATGACAGGCACTAGTTGCTGGATGAGCTTCAGCTCCCTGTGTCCCTTGTGCCTTGTTTTGCCTTTATCTTGGATTTCCTGTTGCCGACCCGGATTGCTTGACCACCGACTCTTCTTGATACCTCTGGCTTTTGACCCTTTGGCTTGTCCCTGGACTTTCCCTGTTTTCTCCAGTGTCTGACCCGGCTTGGCTATTGACTCTGCTGTTCCAGTCTCCTGTGGGCTATCCAACTCACCTTGTTCCTGCAGCACACCTGCCTGGCTTGTCAAGTGTTCCAGATCCGCCTTGGACCTATCACCTATTGGCCTCAGCCACCATCTGGCCATCCCAGCCGGCCACCCGTGCTACTTCGGGCACAGCACTCCCTGTCTCACCTCCAGGGGTGTTCTGCACCTAGCCGCAAGGGGAGCCCTCTCTACACTCCGGCTTCGGATCAGGTACGTGACAGTATCATCCAGCCATGACAGAAGCCGAGAGAGGTGCCTCCCCGCTGGAAGCCTTATGCCAGCAAGTTGCAGCTTTAACCCAGGCTGTGAAGAATCTTCAGGAGGGTTACTTCCAACTGGAAGGTCGCCTGCAGTACCTGTCTACACCGCCTTCGGCGGCCCCTGCAGATCCATCTGCTGCAGCCTCTAACCCTGATCCTTCAGCTTCGGGACAACCAGCTTCTTTTCCTACCATGACAGCTCCTCCTCCTGAACCCAGAGTACCTCTGCGTGAACGCTTCTCTGGTGATCGCAGGAAGTTTAAATCATTTAAAAACGCCTGCTCATTATATTTGGCTCTGCAACCCAGAACTTTTTCCTCGGAGGCAGTTAAAGTAGGGTTTATCATCTCCCTGCTGTCTGATGAACCCCAGTCCTGGGCCCACCATTTGCTGGAACAGAAGGATCCTGCTCTGGACTCTGTTGAGGTTTTCTTTAAAGCAATGGCACAGCTGTATGATGACCCACAACGCACAGCCACTGCCGAAGCAACACTTCATAAATTACAGCAAGGCCGACGCCCCGTGGAAGATTACACCGTAGACTTTCGTAGGTGGTCTGGAGACACAGGCTGGAACGAGGCCGCCCTCAAACATCAATATCGGCTAGGCCTGTCGGAAACTCTCAAGGATGAGTTAGCACGGGTTGAGACCCCCACCACTTTAGAGGAGCTCATTCAACTGGCCATCCAGTTAGACAGACGTTTTCGGGAACGCCGGTCCGAACGTGCTCAGTCCTTTCAGCCTGCTTCGATGCTACCCAGGGTGCCACCACCTCCTACACCTTTACCGACTGCGGCCAGCCCAATGTCACCCGAGGAGCCCATGCAGATCGGGGTGGTTCGTTCAGCCTTAACCCCTGCGGAAAGACTTTGTCGCAGGCAACTGAACTTATGTCTGTTACATAGTTAGTGTGGTTGAAAAAAGACATCAGTCCATCCAGTTCAACCTATGATATGCGTGTGTGTTTGCTTTTACCCGTACATTGTATACCCCTGTATGTTGTGGTCTCTAAGGTGCCCATCTAATAGTTTTTTGAAACTATCAATGCTCCCTGCTATTACGACTGCTTGTGGAAGAGAATTCCACATCCTTACCGCTCTTACAGCGAAGAACCCCTTACGCACTTTAAGGTTAAACCGCCTTTCCTCTAGTTTTAGTGAGTGGCCTCGTGTCTTAATGTATTCCCTTTCTCTGAATAGTTTGTTCCTTATGCTAGGGTCGCCAGTACAGTATTTGTACATTGATATCATATCCCCCCTCAATCGTCTCTTCTCCAGAGAGAATAGGTTCAGTGCTTGTAGTCTTTCCTCATAGCTGATGTCCTCCATTCCCCTAATTATTTTTGTTGCCCTTCTCTGGACTCTTTCCAGTTCCAGCACATCCTTCCTGAGGACCGGTGCCCAGAACTGGACAGCATACTCCAGATGTGGCCAGACCAGAGTCTTGTAGAGCGGGAGAATAATCTATTTGTTTCTGGAGTGAATCCCCTTTTTAATACATCCCAGTATTCTGTTGGCTTTGCTTGCAGCGGCTTGGCATTGCATGCCACTGCCAAGCCTGTTGTCTACCAGTACCCCCAAGTCCTTTTCCATCCTAGACTCACCCAGAGGTTCCCCCCCTAGTGAGTAGCTTGCTTTCTGGTTTCTGGCCCCCAAGTGCATTACTTTACATTTTTCAACATTAAACCTCATCTGCCATGCAGTTGCCCACCCCGTTATTTTGGGGACAATGGACATTTCCTTTGTGACTACCCAGTCAGACCAAGTAAGCCTTTTATTTCCTGTCATATGCATCTTCAGACCCCTGGGTCTTCCCCCACTCACCTGGTCCTCCTTGTTTCTTTGCAGGTGGCAGGAGGGGAGATCAAGCTGCCAGCCATTATTGACTCTGGAGCCTGCAGCTGTTTCCTGGATATCTCATTGGCAAGAGATCATCACTTACCTCTCCAGACCAAGAACCGCAAGCTAGAAATCCACCTTGCAGATGGCAAGACTCCCAGATCCGGGCCCATCATCCAGGAAACCTTACCTATTCTTGCCACAACCGGCCCTGGCCATCAAGAACTTCTTCACTTTGACGTTCTTCCTTCGCCCATGTTCCCTGTAATTCTGGGAATCCCCTGGCTCCGGGCACACAACCCACTGATAGACTGGTCAACAGGGGAAGTATCTTTTAAGTCAGCATACTGCCGTCAACATTGTGTGGCTCCTGAGATCCCGCCTCCTGCTGGTTGTTGTTCTATTCAGCCTGTTTCCAATATCGGCCAAGATGTTCCCTCTGTGTAACACAACTTCCTTGATGTCTTTGATAAGAAGAAAGCGGACTCATTACCACCTCATCGTCCCTACGATTGCCCGATAGAGTTGTTACCTGGTGCCGAAATTCCTTTCGGCCGTATCTTCCCGCTCTCAGAGACTGAGCTTGAAGCCCTACGGCAATACATTGACGAGAACCTCAAGAAAGGGTTCATTCGTCCTTCCTCCTCTCCGGCCGGAGCTGGCATCTTTTTCGTTGAAAAGAAGGACCATACCCTAAGGCCTTGTGTGGATTACAGATAATTAAATAAAATCACTATAAAGAACCAGTACCCGCTTCCTCTGGTTCCTGAGCTTTTCCAGAGATTCCGCTCCGCTCAAGTCTTCACCAAATTAGATCTACGAGGTGCTTATAACTTGGTACGGATCCGTGAAGGCGATGAATGGAAGACTGCTTTTCGAACCTGTTTCGGGCACTTCGAATACCTGGTTATGCCCTTTGGGCTCTGCAATGCCCCTGCCACCTTCCAGCATCTAGTAAACGACATTTTCAGAGAATTCCTGGACAATTTCCTTATCGATGACATTTTGTTTTTTTCTGCCAACTTGGAGTCACACAGATTACACGTGCAAAAAGTATTGGCCACTCTCAGAAAACACGGGCTTTATGCAAAGGCGGAAACATGTGAATTTGAGAAGTCATCAATACAGTTTCTAGGTCTGATCATTTCCACGGATGGAATAGCAATGGACCCTCAGAAAGTGTCAGCCATCTTGGAGTGGCCTGCTCCCACAGACAAAAAGGGTATCCAGAGGTTTGTGGGTTTCGCGAATTTCTATTGCAGATTCATTAAAGACTTTTCCCGCATCATTGCCCCTATTACTCAGATAACTCGGCAACACACCCGCTTCCTCTGGTCTTCAGAGGCTCAAGAAGCGTTTGACAAGCTTAAGGCTGTGTTCACCAGTGTCCCCGTGCTACAGCATCCGGACCCGGCCTTGCCTTATGTCCTTGAAGTTGATGCCTCAGAGGTAGCCACGGGAGCAATCCTCTCGCAACGCCAGGGACCTAAAGCTCTGCTCCACCCAGTAGCTTTTTTTTCTCGAAAGCTCACTCAGCCTGAGAGGAACTATGACGTAGGGGACTGAGAACTGCTGGCCATCAAGGCAGCACTTGAAGAGTGGCGGTACTTGTTGGAAGGCGCAGCCCATCCAATTATGATCTTTACAGATCATAAAAATCTCGAGTATCTCAGATCTGCCAGACGCTTGAGACCACGACAAGCCAGATGGGCCCTATACTTTTCAAGATTTAATTTTCATCTTCCCTCTCACGGATGTTCCCTGAAACTCCTATGGATGTCACCCCTAGCACAATTTTGTCTGCCCAAAATTTTCTGTTAATTCAGCCGGATCTCAGGACCACCCTTGAACAGGCCTCTGCCCAATGCACTGCCCCTGAGACTTCTACACTCCAGAAACAGGGTAGTTTTTTCTTACATAAAAATAAAATTTTTGTACCTCAGGAAGCCAGACTCACGGTCCTTAAAGCATGCCATGACCACCAATTAGCCGGTCACTTTGGGGTCCGTAAGACCCTGGAACTCATCCAACGGTCCTATTGGTGGCCGAATGTCAGACAAGACTGTAAGGAGTATGTGAGTTCCTGCACGACCTGCCTTCGGAGTAAGGGCAGCCATGTCCAAGCCTGGGGTCTATTGAGACCACTTCCTTTTCCTAAGCAACCCAGGGAAATGCTATCCATGGACTTTATAGTGGACCTACCTTCTCCAGAGGGATTTTCTACAATCATGGTGGTAGTAGATCGCCTATCTAAAATGGCTCACTTTGTGCCCATGGTTGGCACTCCTTCGGCCATGGACACGGCGCACACCTTTATCAAAGAAATTGTGAGGTTACATGGTTTGCCCAGTAGCATCGTGTCCGACCGAGGAGTACAATTCACCTCCAGATTCTGGAGGGCTCTTTGCAAAATCTTTTATATCGAGGTCTGTCTATCATCAGCGTATCACCCGCAAAGTAACGGCCAAACAGAAAGGACGAATCAGACCCTTGAACAATACCTCCGCTGTTTCTCTACATTCTCACAGGACAATTGGGTAGCCTTGCTCCCGTGTGCCGAGTTCGCATACAACAACTCCATTCACGCTTCCACACATCAGTCTCCGTTCTTTGCGAACTATGGGTTCCACCCATCTTTTCTGTCCAGCCCGATGCCCGAAACTACAGTACCTGCTGTGCAAGATAGGATAACATTCCTCCAAGAAAATTTCCTACTCCTACAAAGGACTATGCAAAAAGCACAAGAAGACTACAAACAGTTTTATGACAAAAGGAAGAAAGACAGTCCTGCCTTGAAAGTGGGAGATAAGGTGTGGCTGTCCACCCTTAACCTAAAGTTGCCCTGTCCATCTAGGAAGTTGGGGCCAAGGTTCATTGGTCCCTTCCCTATCAAGAGAATAATTAACCCTGTGGCCTTTGAACTGTGCCTCCCTAATACGTACAGGATCCATCCAGTGTTCCACGTGTCCCTGCTCAAACCGGCCAATCCTGGTCCCTTTCCTAATAGAGACGATTTGCCTCCACCTCCAGTTCTAGTTCATGGCGAAACGGAGTATGAAGTTGAATCCATTCTGGATTGCCGTAGAAGAGGAAGGCAAACCCAGTATCTGGTGAAATGGAAAGGTTACCCTCCGGAGGAAAGTTCTTGGGAACCTGCACAAGACATACATGCTCCCAGGCTGTTACGGGACATTTTTAAAAGATTTCCTGGAAAACAAGCCCTTTTGGGCATCCGGAGGCTGCCCCTCAGGGGGGGGCACTGTCAGGTAAACTCTAATAGTTTGGCTAATCAGCGAATTCGAGCATTGGCGCGAATACGCATGCGCGGCCAACTCCGGGCAAGTTCAACTAAGAACGTGCGTGCGCCAATGCGCACACACGCACGCGGGACGTGACGGCGCTTGGCACCAAACGGCCTATTTAAGCTCAGCAATGACAGGCACTAGTTGCTGGATGATCTTCAGCTCCCTGTGTCCCTTGTGCCTTGTTTTGCCTTTATCTTGGATTTCCTGTTGCCGACCCGGATTGCTTGACCACCGACTCTTCTTGATACCTCTGGCTTTTGACCCTTTGGCTTGTCATAGTTACATAGTTGGTGAGGTTGAATAAAGACAAAAGTCCATCCAGTTCAACCTGGACTTTCCCTGTTTTCTCCAGTGTCTGACCCGGCTTGGCTATTGACTCCGCTGTTCCAGTCTCCTGTGGGCTATCCAACTCACCTTGTTCCTGCAGCACACCTGCCTGGCTTGTCAAGTGTTCCAGA
The DNA here is from genome assembly GCF_965119305.1 of Pelophylax lessonae. Classification (NCBI taxonomy): domain Eukaryota; kingdom Metazoa; phylum Chordata; class Amphibia; order Anura; family Ranidae; genus Pelophylax; species Pelophylax lessonae. The sequence goes on along the minus strand of NC_138772.1, from coordinate 274,784,134 downwards.
TCTGCCTTGGACCTATCACCCATTGGCCTCAGCCACCATCTGGCCATCCCAGCCGGCAACCCGTGCTACTTCGGGCACAGCACTCCCTGTCTCACCTCCAGGGGTGTTCTGCACCTAGCCGCAAGGGGAGCCCTCTCTACACTCCGGCTTCAGATCAGGTACGTGACACCCCTATAATCAAGGGGTCGGTGCCTTCTGGTAAGCATTCCCTAACACTGAGTGTCCATGTGGTGAAGGGAGTGAAGAGCTGTTTTCATGTGGAAGAATCATCCTTTAGAGACTGCACCATTTATTTTCTGTTGGTGTATGGGACTTTATCTATGATTCACTCATTTGCCAATTGTTGATGCACTTTATATTTGATTAATGGACTTTGTATAGGACTTTATTTATGATTCACTCATTCATCAACTGTTGATGCACTTTATATTTGCCAATGCACTTTGTATTTAAGAATATATGATTTTATATATTTTATTTTTTATTAACTATATAGTGCACTTTAGGTGAGCGCAGCTCCGTACACTTTAGGTGTATTCTTTACCACTATTACCCCTTTCTGAGGACCGGTGCCAAGAACTTGGTGGCATACTTCAGATGTGGCCGGACCAGAGTCTTGTAAAGTGGGAAAATAATCTCTTTATTTCTGGAATGAATTCCCTTTTTATGCATGCCAGTATTCTGGTGGCTTTGCTTGCAGTGGCTTGGCATTGCATGCCACTGCCAAGCCTGTTGTCCACTAGGACCCCCAGGTCCTTTTCCATCTTAGATTCACCCAGAGGTCCCCCCCCCCTAGCAAATAGCTTGCTTTCCTGTTTCTGACGCCCTAGTGCATTACCTTACATTTTTCAATATTAAACCTCATCTGCCATGTAGTTGCCCACCCCATTATTTAGTTCAAGTCTGCTTGTAAGGTTTCCACATCCTGCAGAGAAATGATTGCCCTGCTTAGTTTATTATCATCCGCAAATACCGAGATTGAGCTCAATATCCCATCCTCTAGATTGTTTATGAATAAATTAAACAGGATCCTTGGGGGACTCCACTTTCCACACCCACCCAATCAGAGTACTCCCCATTTATCATCACCCTCCGGACTCGCCACTGGAGCCAGTTCTCTATCCAGGTACTCACCCTATAGCCCATACCTATGTACCTTAGTTTGTACAGTAAGCGCTTGTGGGGAGCTGTGTCAAATGCCTTTGCAAAGTACAGATACACCACATCCACAGGCCTTCCTTTATCAAGATGGCAACTCACTTCATCATAGAAGGTTAATAGATTGGTCTGGCAAGAACGATATTTCATGAATCCATGCTGATTACTACTAATGATACCGTTTTTATTACTAAAGTCTTTTATATAGTTGCTTAACATCCCCTCCAAAATCTTGCAAACTACTGATTTTAGGCTGACCGGTCTATAGTTACCTGGAATATATCTCTGCCCTTTTTTAAATATTGGTACCACGTTGGCTTTTTCCAATCAGCTGGCACCATACCCGTCTGTAGACTATCCGTAAAGATCAAGAATAATGGTCTGGCCATCACCTGGCTCTTTAAGAACCCTCGGGTGCAAGCCATCTGGTCCTGGTGATTTATTTATGTTAAGTTTCTCTAGTTTAGTTCTAAGTCTATCTTCTGTTAACCATGGGGGTACTTCCTGAGGTGTATTATTTAATTTATCATTACAAGCTGGGTTAGTGTAGCCCCACAATTCTTTTGTGAAGACTGAAGAGAAGAAATTATTGAACACTTTTGCCTTCTCTCTGTCCCCTGTGGCCAGATTCCCTTTGTCGTCTTTTATGGGGCCAATGTGTTCTGGCCTCGCTTTCTTACTATTTATATACTTAAAGAATTTCTTGGTTTTTTTTTTTTACTCTATTCTGCTATATGCCTCTCGTGTTCTATTTTAGCTGCCTTGATTTCGCCTTTACATTTCTTTTTGCACTCTTTGTAATGTTGGAATGCTGCCAATAACCCCTCAGCCTTGTATTTTTTTGAAGGCCTTTTCTTTAGTATTATTATGCATTTTTATGTTGGAGTTTAGCCACCCAGGGTTTATATTTGCTCTTTTAAATGTATTCCCCATTGGAATGCACTGGCCAATCCCTTTGGTTAGTATGTTCTTGAAGCACTCCCATTTTTCCTTGGTGTCCTTTGTTCCCAGAGTTCTATCCCATTTTATATTGTCTAGCAAAGAGCGCAGTTTAGGGAAGTGGGTTCTTTTGAAATCCAATGTCCTTATATTACCCTTCTGTTTCCTATTACTATGATTTATACTGAAACTAATTAACCTATGGTCACTGTCTCCTAAGTTGCCCCGTATTTCTATGTAGCACCCTACAGGTAGGTGCTAGGTAAATGTATAGTGGACCTTGTCTGCCTAACAGCAGGGCCATGATTTCTTTTTGGTAGGGTGTCATGACTTCCAGATGTGTCTGCTGAGGGGGGAGTCTCCCCACTGGATCTGTGAGAGGCTTCTCATAGGGTGGTGGAGGAAACCCAATCAGGGATACATTCAGGATTGTAACTACCCCAGAAGGCAGATTCTGCCACAAAGGATTCTGGGAGTGGGTATAAGTTTGAGGGAGGGCATGACTCATGGTCTTTGGTGGGAAGCAGAGTCCCAGGAGGGAGAGGACGGCTGTCTCTCCTCCTGTCGGAGGAAGCGGATGTCGCTGGTGCTGCCTGAGAATCCAGAGAGTGCTGAGTTGAGCTGAGGGGGATCCGGTGTGCTGAGAACCCACGGAGAGCAAGAGGGGTCCAGTCCCAGGAAAGCTTACACAGGTCGTGAGTACTGAGGATTACCCCTGGGGGTCTGCCTAGAGTCAGTGGGGACCACTCCGGAGAAGGTTCTAGGATCCAAGTGTTAGCTGGCTGTAAAGGGGGTACCTAGTCAGAGGACCCTGAAGTGATAGAGGGGGTACCTAGGTTGAGGACCCTGAAGTGGTAAAGAGGGCGCCTGCAGTTTGGGCCCGAAGAGTTAATGCACAGTGTGAGTGCATCAGTTGAGAGTTGCAGCCATACAGGAATACACAGCAAGCTACCTCAAGCCAGGGCAAGGCTGGAGAGAGTAGTCAGTGACTTTGCAGTGCAAGCAGTGTCAGATGTTCAATGTTCCACAGTCCTGGATCTTCTGGACTTAAGTCGGGGTTCCAGCACAGCTTTCAGAGATACAGTGTGTTCAAAGTGTCAGTAAGCGTTGGCTAGCGTCGGCTGGCATCAAGACAGCGATAACGGGCATTTTTGCTATAAAAGTCCCAGAATTGTACATAGTCGAGCCAAAGGAGTATGCCACTCATTCCCTTCTCCCATCCCCTAAAACTAAAATAAAACAACCAAACAAAGATGCTTGAGTTGTCAATGTGTCAGTTCTCACACCCAGGGCCGCAGCTCACATGGGCTGGAGAGGTAACCGGTAACAATGGCAGACCCACCTCAGGCCACAGGCCTGGAAATACTGCTACATCTATATCCGTGATCAGGTCCATATTGTTTGTAATCAGTAGGTCTAGTACCGCATTGTTTCTTGTCAGTACGTTCACCATCTGACCTATGAAATTGTCCTGCAAAACATTTAGGAACTGCCGAGCCTTGGATGAATGCCATTGTGTCGATGGAGGAAGCCATTTCTTTTTTTTTTCATTCAGCCCACTGGCTAATCAAAAAAAAATTGGATATTCAGCTTTAGACACTCGTGTGAATCATACCTAAAGACGATGCAACCCTATATTGTAAGGGGAGAGGTGCTAATTTGCAACCCCATATCTGACTTCTCTAAAGCAAACACAAAGTTTAAAAGTAAACAATACAAAAATAAATAGTGAATGCAGAAAGGATTGACATGCTCTGAATTATTTTCTTTTTCTTTTTTTTTTGGTTAGTAAAGTTAACTTTATCATACTGCCAAAGTGCCAAATTGCTTTTAGAGGTGACTGATTTGTATTTGTAAACAAAGTTGACCAGGTTTAACCACTTGCCGACCGCCGCAAGTACATATACTGCGGTGGTCAGCCCTGTGCAGGCAAAGTGACGTACTGGTACGTCACTAGCCTGTGAGCCAATAGGGGGCGAGCGCGTGCCGCCGGAGGCGCGCTCCCGCCCCCGCTCGTTCACGGACACCTCCGCGCGAGTGACCAGTGGACCCGATGTCCGCCAGTCACTCGCGATCGTCAGTTACAGAGAGGGAGAAAGGCAGGCGGCTAATGTAAACAAAGCCGCCTGTCACTCTCCCTTGTGTAACAGCAGAGATCAAACGGTCCTGCTATGTTGGACCGTAGATCTCTGCTGTTACATGAACAGCCACATCCCTGCACAGTTAGAAACACACCCCTAGGGACACACTTAACCCCTCCTTCTCCAATAAAGTTAACCCCTTCCCTGCCAGTGTCATTTTTACCGTAACAGTGCATATGTATAGCACTGATTACTCTAGTAATGTCACTGGTACCCCCAAAAGTGTAAAAAATGTCAGTCAAGGGTCCGATCTGTCCGCCACAATGTCGCAGTCCCGCAAAAAAAATCGCAGATCGCCGCCATTACTCGTTAAAAAAAAACAACAACAAAAATGACAAAAATCTTTCCCGTAGTTAGTAAACACAATAACTTTTGCGCAAACCAATCAAAATAAGCTTATTGCGATTTTTTTTACCAAACATATGTAGCAGAAAACAAATTGGCCAAAAATTTAAAAAAATTTTGATTTTTACATTTTTTTGGGGGGAATTTCATATAAAAAAATTTGAAAAATATTGTTATTTTTTCAAAATTTACGCTCTTTTTTTGTTTATAGCGCATGATCAAAAAATCGCACAGGTGATCAAATACCACCAAAAGAAAGCTCTGTTTGTAGGAAAAAAAGGACGTCAAATTCATTTAGGTACAGCGTCGCACGACCGTGCAATTGTCCGTTTAAGTAACACAGTGCTGAATCGCAAAATAGGGCCTGGTCAGGAAGGGGGTAAAATCTTCCGGGGCTTAAGTGGTTAAAAGTGTGTTCTGCTCAAAAGGCTTTGCATTTTAAGCACTTGGCAAAAAAGTTGTGCCACATACATATATATTCTTTATTTCACATGGACAAGTTTCACTACTGGCTCACATAAAGCTTTTGTATACAAGAAAATAAAAATCTTCTTTAAAATACTTCTACTGTGTGTATAATACTTATAAATGGATAAAGGCCTTTTATTCCTCAGTCTGCATTGTCAGATGCCTAATTTCAGCCTGTTTTCTAAGGCTGGCCATAGATGTAGCAAATTTATTTCCTGCAACCACAGACAGTGTTGACAAGGGAATCCCTCCCACCAAGCCATTGTGTTCTACTAGCGGGAGCTAGGGGAAAGCTACCCCCGGGGGAACACAGTGATTACTGCTAGCAACTATAACAGCCGCTATGAGTAATCACATGTAAAATCCAGCAGGCTGGTTGCACCCAAGTTGATCAATTAATCAACTTGGGTACATTCAGCCTGCCCATACATGCTTCAAATCTTGACTGGTTCCTGCTAAATCAGCCAATTTCAAATTGGCTTGAAAATACTGCGTTCCTGAACTGTATTCACCCACATGATATATTTAGAGGTTTTAATCATGTCTCCCCATTCCCTTTTTCCCTGAGAGGATATTTGAAGATTGTAGTTTAACCAATTGCTTGCTCAAATGATGGCGGATCGGTGTAGATATTGTTCCGGGACGCCGTCATATGACAGCGCACCAAAACAGCCTCTCTCGTGGGCCCCAGGGGGCGCGTGGAGCGGCGATCGTGACTACGCCTTGTTGCTAGAACACGGCGCAAACCCAATCTCGGTAAAGAGTCAATGACATGGCTGTTTACCCATGTCATCAGCTGTGTCCAATCAGAGCTGGTCACATGTAAATGAGGAAGTGCCATTATTCGGCTCTCCTCGCCTCACAATGTCAGTGTGTGAGGCAAGGAGAACCGATCAGCGGCTCCTCCTAATAGGGGAGACAAATACAAGTAATCAGGGCACTGATCATCAGTGCCCTGATTACACAAAATGTAAATAAAGTGCCAATTACCGCCTACCATTAGTGCCCACAGTGCACGCAATCAGTGCTCACAATCAGTGCCCATAGTACTGCCAGTCAGTCCCCATCAGTGCCTGCTCATCTAGGCACTGATGGGCACTGACTGGCAGCACTATGGACACTGATTGTGGGCACTGATGGTGCTGTCCATCAGTGTCCATCAGTGCCGCCCATCAGTGCTCATCAGTGCCACCTGTCAGTGCCCATCAGTGCCACCCATCAGTGTCCATCAGTGCCGCCTGTCAATGCCCATCAGTGCCGCCCATCAGTGCAGCCTCTTAGTGCCCATCAGTGCAACCTATCAGTGACACCTATCAGTGCCCATCAGTGCAGCATATTAGTACCTCCTTATCAGTGCCACCTCATCAGTGCCCATAAGTGCCAAATCATCAGTGCCCATAAATGCCACCTCATCAGTGCCCATAGGTGCCACCTCATCAGTGCCCATCAGTGCAGCCTATCAGTGCCGCCTCATCAGCGCACATCAGTGAAGGAGAAAAATTTATTTATTTTCAAAATTTACTCACAGAAAATAAGAAAAACTTTTTTTCAAACTTTTCTGTCTTTTTTCTTTTTTTTTTTTGTAAGAAATAAAACCCAGAGGTGATTAAATACCACCAAAATAAAGCTCTATTTGTGTGAAAAAAAAAATGATAAAAATGTCATATGGGTACAGTGTAGCATGACCGCGCAATTGTCATTCAAAGTGTGACAGTGCTGAAAGCTGACAATTGACCTGGGCAGGAAGGGGTTGAAAGTGCACTGTAGGCAAGTGTTTAAAGACTGTTCATAGTAAATATTTATTGTGGTTTCCTAATACAAATCCTTAAATTGTATACACTATTGTGGTATTCTTATTGTTACATCTAGAGTTCCTTTTTTTTGCATGATTTCTGGTTGATTATGGGATGATAGCCCTTGAGCTCTAGGTCTATCTTAAAATTGCATTTCTCTATGATATTTGTTTCTTATAACATTACTTTTGTCAGATATAAGCTATTTAAAAATATGTACACACAAGTCTAGTGTTCCTGTTAAAAAAAGTAGCACATTATGTTTATGTATTGCAGCTCTCAGCATATTGTCTGATCAGTATTAACAGTTTTAATATGTCTCATAGAACCTGACATTAGGGTATTCAGAAAAAGTACATCCTGTATAAAACCATAGTCATTTGGGAATGATAACACATTTCTCTTTCCACATGCATAATTTTTTTGTCCATTCCCTTATCCCTGTGGAGGGTACAAGCACATTTTTAAATACAGAAGTCAGCTACACTAAGCAGGGAACAAACTGCAGAAATCCTCATATTTTTTATCCTATTACAATAAAATAATTTCTGCATCAGCAACGATTTTCCCAAACAGGTGCATAATTTTTCACACAGCATTTTAGAAAGATCATTGCAGAGAATACAGTTAAGCTCTACATGAATACTTAAAATGAAAGCAAAGCTTTATACTGTTTTATAAACTCAGGAGTGAAGAATGTACACAACACAAGTCTACCTAAACACTGGGGAAATGCTTTAAATAAGACATTTTTTACTGATATAAACAGTTTAATTTATTCATAAGTTAGGTAACACCTTATAATTCGAGAAGAAAAAAAAATAATTCTGTGATTATACAGGGTAACCAACAGGAGTTAAATGTTTTTGAAAAAACAGTACTCTGAAGATTCTTAACTCAAAATGAAGACATGCCATTTGAGTTAAGGTTATGACTAAGAGAAGCATTTTGTGAAACCTGTCAACCCTGCCACTCTGTCTGTATCGTGATGTCATTGTGAAAATTTTTTGATATTTGATGGTTTTTATTGAATCAATATTTTAATTCGTCGCATTCTGGAGTGCCGTCCCCTTCTCTTTACTTTTTATCATATGGTCGGACCTTGGACTGGACCAGCACCCAGTCATCAAAGAGAGGATTTCTTCCACCTGGAACGGTGTTGCCCTTTCTTTTCCCTGCAAACATGCCATTTGAGTTACTTATTTAGTTATGAAAAAGAATGTAGTTTAGATGAAGACCATCCTCTTTAATGCAGCTTTCAATCAATCACTCTGGCCAACAGCTGTTGATCAATCGTGAGCACTTCTTGTCGAATAACATCCTTCAGTTCATTAAAATGACCGTGTTTGTGATTGTACACACACATGGCTCTTCAGGTACACCCATAGGAAGAAATCACACGATGACAAGTCAGGAGACCTTGGGGGCCATGGCACATCACCAGAACGTGAAATGAGATGCCCAGGAAATATATTTAGAAGAACTTCCATTGCTGCATTGGCAATGTGCGCTGTGCGCTGTGGCTGCTGAAAAAATACATTTCTAAATTATTTGTCGTCTTCACAGTTCTGGTCATAAGAAGTTGTTCAGCATGTGAATGTAACGTTCCGAGCTAACGGTTACTGTTACACCTTCTTCCTCGAAAAAAAAAAATACGGGCTGATAAAGCCATAAGGGCAACCGCACACCACACTGTAACACGTGCAGAGTGGAGAGGTCATTCTTGAGTGTTCCTAGGATTTTCGGGATCCCAGTAATGAAGCTTCTACTTAGCTTATTTTCATTTGAATAGAAAAGTAAATTTGTCGCTCATCATGAATATTGCATCTGGGAATGGCCCCATGTAGACCAACATTGAATTCTCAACAAAACAGACACTGCATTACTGTGATAGATTCACCATTTTGAACAAAGCTGTACTATATGTATAAAATTGAGCAATAGCAGCGCTATATAAAAAGTCCAGGTATAGGTAGGGTCCAGTTGATTGGTCTCCTTGAAGTGCCACCACCACCAAAGAGAGAGAGCAACCCCAATCACACTGCCGCTTACCGTCCCACTAATAAAAGAAGGCTCAAAGGTTCCACCAAACTGCTCCTCCAGAAATCCTCAGTGATTCCAGGATCAAGCCAATTAGGTGCGACTCCATACAGATGGTACAAGGCAGATTGATCACTCCATCCCACTAATAAAAGAAGGCTCAAAGGTTCCACCAAACTGCTCCTCCAGAAATGCTCAGCGATTCCAGGATCAAGCCAATTAGATGCGACTCCATACAGATGGTACAAGGCAGATTGATCACTCATATATACCAGAAAAAAGCAAAAAAGAAAACCACAGTGCAACACCTAATGAACCACATAGTTACATAGTTACATAGTTACATAGTTTAATTTTACATAGTTTTAATTTCCTTATACCAAACAAATGCTTACTATATGTAGCACTGCCTCTGCAAGGGCCACTTAAAATTGTATGTTTCTCTGTTCCAGCCCCTCTTATTCTCTAGGTTCAGACATGATGTGTATACCTTAAAATAAGGATGCACACAGAAATCAACCTTCTTAGTTTTACTTAGAGAAAGAGGCTATGGAAGAGTGTCAAACCAGCCAATTCCTGAAAACAGCAATCGAGACTCACTTGTGGGAAGTCTCAGAGCAGTTGAATAAAAATAGCAATACCAAAGGAATTTACAATAGTATACAAAGTAACAGACAGTAACAGGCATTAAGCAAACAGATTTTCAAAGGGTCATTAGTTGATGTCAATACTACTAATACTAAAGGGAAAACTCGGGCCAGCCTATAGTACCTCTAATCCTTATGAGATATTGAGTATTATAGGTACCAGTAACATGTCCCCCTTAGGAGAAAAAGGGTAGTGTTCTGAATATAGGGCCTTGTGTTTATCTTCGCTGGCAGTTGGAGGTCAGAGAAGCAAAGGATCCTTAAGTATGGCAAAAGTGGTCAGCAATCAGTGAAAAGATACTTGCTCTGACTAATGACAGGTCTTCTTGGCAATCCGAGTTTGTGATGTCTTTATAGAGTATTCATAGTGAAGTTCTGGCAATGGGACTTTGGGCATGTGCCCGCTCACCAATCCTGATGACCACAACGACTATACTGCAAGTGATGCAAGTTGATTCCCCATCTGGTGATCAGGTCGAAATAGCTGGTTGGTCAGCTGGTTCAACAGTCTGCCTGGCACATTTTCTGTCAGAGATGATGCAAGGGTACACCTGTCGTAGCAGAGCAAAGTTTGTCCTAGCTGGGCTGGAACCACAGTGACAGTGGATGGTGTGGTAGGCCGCAATCCACTAGATGGAGCGGAAGACCGATGCTCACTTGATGGACCCCGGGAGGCAAGAGAGCTTGGGCCTGTTCGGCAGATCTTTTTAAAGTTTCTCCCATAATTCACCCCTAGAGAGCATGGCCTGCTGGGAGGTGTAGTTCATGGATCATTCAACAGTTCAGTGATGGCTTCAGAGAGGACTACAGTTCCTAGGATGCTCCTCTCTAGGCTCAGAAATGTGATGCGGATTATCTGAGCCCAACACTAGAGGGATACAGAAAGTCTGAAGAATGGGAGGATGTCTGCTATGTCAGATAATCGTAGTCCGCTCTTGGTTACATCAGCAAATAAATGATGGGAGGGAGATGCCTAGCTCTTCCCCCCTCCTATCACCACTTACTGTGTATTACCTGCTCTAAAAATGTCCGACTCCTGTCAGTTACCATGTATTTGCATGTGATTTTTTTACTTTTTTTTTGACTGGGGATGATAAGTCTGGCTTTAGCATAATAGCACTTTTGGTGAAGGAAGCTGACAAACTAATACATTTTACAACTTTTTCTTTTAACAGATATCACCTGCTTCTGATAGATAGTATACCAAATGTTAATGTTTATGGTTTCAAATCTTGACCTACTCCAATATGTGTCATAAGAGAACATTAAAAGAAGTGAATAATACATGCTGTAATCATTATCTCCTTTTTAGCCATCACTCCAACTTAAGCGGAGTTCTGCCCCCTACTACAAAAAATAAAAGTCAGCAGCTACACATACTGTAGCTGCTGACTTTTAATATTAGCACACTTACCTGTCCTGGAATCCAACGATGTCGGCACCGCAGCCAACATTTCCATCGGCTGTCGGGTGCTGCCGCCACCATTGCCGATAAGAGAACCCGGCAGTGAAGCCTTGCGGCTTCACGGCTGGGTCCCTACTGAGAGTACACAAAGCTTGCTGTGCTCGATAATTGGTCTGGAAGCAGAGGGAGGAGGAGGGGACCGAACATCTGACGTACCTCTTCGTGGCGAGGAAGTAGGGACAGGGTACCTGTCAAAAACAGGTATCAGTTCCGCCCTTCCGCCTCGAAAGGTGCCAAATGTGGCACCGGAAGGGGGAGGAGACAGATAAGCGGAAGTTCCATTTTTGAATGGAACTCCGCTTTACTGTACTTTCACGAGTCATTCACTGACATACCCCATAAATTTAATACAGGGAATTTTGCTTGGTGAATAATGGTTAATCCAGGAGGAAAAGGTTCCTGGATTTTCCCCACTCTTTATGAACTTCTCTCTTAGATATTATACAGTACATTTATAACATATGTGTTATTTGTTAGAGGCAACGACAATTGCTGAAAAATGGCACAGTTTAAAAAAGCTAGAAGAGGCTACAATTACAAAAGCTGATTTGTTAAAGAGAAGGCTTTTTACTTTCCAAAGTGAATGTCTGCAAATAAGGTGAAAAAATACAATTAAAAACCATAGAAATAAACACAAGCCAAAATCAAGGTAGAACCTTGGTTCACCAACTCACCATTTGATGTCTGGTGCTTTCCTCGTAACTAAAGTTAACCACTTGCCGTCTGCTCACGTTGAGCCTACTGCGGCAAAGTGGTTCGTTATCGTCTGACGACGTAGACCTACGTCGTCAGACACTCCCCTTTCTTGGCGGCGCACACGCCGCCGGAAGCTCGCTCCCACTGTATTCAGTCACAGCGGGAGTCGGGCCAGGGAAGGAGCAGCGGCAATTGCCGCTGCTCTTCCCTGATCATCGGGGAATCGAGTGTGGAGATCCGCCCGCCTGTGTAAACACAAGTGGGCGGATCTCTGAAGTGACAGGCAGGGTCAGATTTCAGGGCTCAGCATAATTGAACCCTCGATCTGTCCTTGTGTCACTCAGTCACCCCCCCCCCCCTACACGTCAGTAAGCACCAGGCATACATTAACCCCTCCCTCTCCAATAAAATTAACCCCTTCCCTGCCAGTGTAATTTTTACAGTAACAGTGCATATATATAGCACTGATTACTGCAGTAATGTCACTGGTACCCCCAAAAGTGTCAAAAATGTCAGTCAAGGGTCCAATCTGTCCGCCGCAATGTCGCAGTCCCGCAAAAAAAAATCGCAGATCGCCGCCATTACGCGTTAAAAAAAACACCAAAAATGACAGAAATCTTTCCCTTTGTTAGTAAACGCAATAACTTTTGCGCAAACCAATCAAAATACGCTTATTGTGATTTTTTTTTACCAAACATAGGTAGCATAAAACAAATTGGCCAAAAATTTTAAAAAAATTTGATTTTTACATTTTTTTGGGGGGAATTTCATATAAAAAAAATGTGAAAAATATTGTTATTTTTTCAAAATAAACGCTATTTTTTTGTTTATAGCGCAAAAAGTAAAAATCACACAGGTGATCAAATACCACCAAAAGAAAGCTCTGTTTGTGGGAAAAAAAGGACGTAAATTTAGTTTGGGTAAAGCGTCGCACGACCGCGCAATTGTCCGTTAAATTCGCACAGTGCCGAATCGCAAAAAGTGGCCCAGACATAAGACAGCAAAATCCTCTAGTGGTAAAGTGGTTAACTATGCAAAAATTAGAGGCTAAAAAAGCCTCCTACTAAAGTAGTTACAAAATGAGGACAAGTGTTCGGCCGCAGGCCGGTATTTGTGGGAGGAGCTAGCGGGCTTTATAGCGCCGCCCCTCCCCTACACCGGCCTGCTGCTGCTCGGCTTAGTCAGGTGTTCTAGTAAACCGCTGCCTCGAGGTCCGAACTTCCGGTCGGGACCTAAGACGCTAGGGACACCTCCGCTGGCGCCGAGCTCCTCCACCGTTGCCGTCCATCCCAGCACCTCCTCCGCCGGTGCCAAGCTCCTCCACCGCTGTCGACCATCCCAACTCCTCCGCCTCCAGCCGCCGTCAGCACCTTCATCTACCACCAGCTTCGCTCCGCTGCATCTCCCCGCTGTTCAGCAGGGGGTTAGGTACCTATAGGGTATCGGGGGGGAGGGGGGGCGTCTTCCTGCACACACTGCCTGCCTCTCAGTCAAGGCCACGGCTACCTTATTAATGTGTTCTCCTGCACACACTGCCTGCCTCTCAGTCAAGGCCATGGCTACCTTATTACACATGTCCTCCTGCATCTCACTGCCTGCCTCTTGCTAGGCCACGGCTACCCTGTTCGTTGGGGGGGTCGTTTGCTCCTGTGCAAAAAAAAAAAAAAATAACACAGTGAGGGGGAGTTACTCAAATTGGTCTATTACTTGTTGGGCATGGTATCCTGCAAGCAGGGAGGGGTGGTCTGTTATCACCTGCCACCAGCCTTCCTCTTAATCAGGCACGTCTCCCCCTCACGGGGGCCACCAGGAGCCCCCAGGCCACGGCTCCCTTTGGGGGGGGTTCTTGGGTACAGGTCTAGGGTTTGGGTTGGGGTCGCATATAGACACACATGCACACATGCATCAACCACTGCCTCGGACAGGAGGGGGGGGGGTTGGTACCCAGGGTTCAGGGGGGGGGGTCTCACCAGCATTTGCAGGGTATGTGTTCCTGATTCCTGGCTCCATGACATGTATCTACAAGTGGGGGGACATGGGTTGCGGCTTCTGGTTTCTCTCTCTCTCTCTCTTCTCCTCTTCTCTTCCCCCCCCCTTGACCGATTGCCTTATTTTCTCCAGGTTCACGTCATGTCCTTCAATGCCGGCATCAGGTACTACTACAGGTTGCCGGTTCCTTGTGTACTACACGGCTCCGCATTTATTTTAGTCATCACAGACGCTACTCTGGCATTGCCCATAGGCACTACTAGGCCAGTCTTACCATCTCATTTGGGCCTCCACACACTTAGTCACCTTGTCTTGCCATGCGACCGGTGGTTAGGCCCCTTCCGGTCACGCTTCAGGCTCGTTTCACACCTTCTGTGTATCACCAGCGGACGCCATTCGGTTCCAGTTGTTCCGTCACTGCTTCTCCACCTCTGTGCACATACTACACTTCATGTCGTTCGTTCTCCTCGTAGGCACTGTTATTCGCTGTTGCACTTCAACTGTGTTGTTCTTCGTCATGTATTGTCTCCCCGGGCTAGCCCCCCACCGTAGGGTGAGTAAACTGGCTGTTAGGGTTCAGGTGCTGGTCCTATAGTTCCCCCCTTCATAGCCGGTCCCGCGAGGCAACTTCCCAATCTCAACACGGAGATTCTTCGCCCCTCGGGCCAAACTAAAGCTAGCGCCTCGCTCCACCCTTCTCATGGGTTTATAGTTAGGGCCTCACCTGTCACGGCCACACGTTTGATTCTTTACTGTCACCGAGAGGCCAACCTTCCCACCACCACGTCAGTGGCTCACGCCCCACGCCCAAATCATAGGTAGAGCCTCTCGCCTGCCGCTTGGCATCTAGCAGGGCCTCACCTGTCACGGGGTAGTTAAGTTTTTCGCCTCAGAGCACTAGCTAGCCAGCCAGTTGTTCTCCGGGTACCTTACGGTCGTTAATCGGACTTGGGCGTTCTATTTTTGTTTCTTTCAACAGCGGGCCTCAAGGAGCCATCCTGGACCAAGGATCTTCCTCCCCCTCCATGCCAGCCAGACCTAGCACCCCCGTCAGATCTGGTACCCCCAGGGGTCTTCGGAATCCATCTCCGCTGGGCTCCTACGGATCTTGGACCATCCCGAAGATCTCGGCGGTCCTACGCCAGAAGGCTATCCCGTTCCCAGCCACGGCGAGGAAAGCTGAACTATTTAGATTGATGTCGGAACATCCAGAAGATCCTGGACTGGGCACCAGCTTTCAGGGCTGTGGGTCAGCCATGCAAGGGACCCTGGACTCCATCCTGTCTTCCCTGCAGTCCATCTGCGATAGACTGTCCAAACTGGAGGATGCCAGTCCAGCTTACGGGGGTCCTCCTCCTTCCTTGCCGGTGCAGACCCCAGCTCCCGTTAGTGATCAGGGTAGGCCCCCAGTTCCCCTCTTTCCCTCTACTACGGTATCTCCTATCATCACCCCGGCCCACATGGTCCCCCCAGCTCTCCGCAAGGATATCCTGGAGGGGAAGGACGTAAACCTGGTGGCTCTCCTTATTGCCTCCCAAGATATGGTTGAGAATAAGGTCTACAACTACGGAGATTTGTCCGTAGTAATGAAGGCCAGGGACCCCAGGCTCAATAAGAAGCTGACCATTCCAGAGTTTGTCCTGGCCTTCGGAATCTACAGGGACGTGTTGTGTTCCGTCTACCCACATCACCGGGAGGAGTTGGATCTTTACCTGCATAAGGTCGTGGATCTAGGGCACAAATACGGGGGTTTTACCTTTTTTTTACTTCCACAAGTCAGTCTCGGCCAAAGCAGCGGCTGCCTTGGCTCAATTTAATGTATGGGTTGATTGGAGTCTTTTGGACACCGAGCTGTTCTGTAGGCACTTTGCAGGCTTGGTGCCTCCCTCTTGTGCCACATGCTCCTCCACCTCACACTCTGCCAGCCTTTGCCCCATGGAGGCTGAATCCTCCCCTTCCGGGGTCCTGGGGGAAGGAGCTGGTAGGTCAGAACAGCGTGGCCTTAAGGACAAACTGGGTCGCCCAATCGTTTACTTAGGCAAGGCCCAGGTCTGTAACAATTTCAACGGGGGGGGGGCATGTAGTTTCAGTGCCTGCAGGCTGCTCCATGTTTGTTCTATTTGTTTTAGGGCTCATACCAAGTCTATGTGTCCGTCTAGGCTTAACCCAAAACAATGACTAACCGGGGTCAAGATCGAGGTGCTGGCGTTTTACCTACAGGCTCACCCGTCTCCACACCTGGTCGAGTATCTGGTACAGGGGTTCTCGGGGGGGTTCCACACGGGGCTGGTGTCTCTGCCCACAGGGTCACTGGAATGTCCCAACTTACTGTCTGCCAGGGAGGACCCGCAGTCAGTGGACCTACTGCTCGGGAAGGAAGTACAGGAGGGGTTCATGTTAGGCCCCTTCCCCGCCCCCCCCTTCACCTCCTGGCGTACTAACCCCATTGGTATCTCCACGAGCAAATACTCCAATAAAAAGCGGTTAATAATCGACATGTCGGCTCCTCATTCTTCTACTAACCCTAGCCTGAATTCTCTTATCCCTTCAGCCGAGTTCTCTCTCCACTAGACCACTGTGGACAATGCCATCCAAGCCATTTTAGGGGCTGGCAGGGCTGCTTGGCTCAGCAAGACGGACATAGCCAACGCCTTCAAGCTGCTGCCCATTCACCCCTCTTTATGGCACGTTCACGGTGTCAAGTGGAGGGAGGAATATTATTTTGCTATCAGGCTCACATTCGGGTCCAAGAGCAGTCCAAGGATCTTCGATACCTTTGCAGAGACGCTCTGCTGGCTCCTTCTGAACATCACCAGGTGCCCCACGGTTTTGCACTACTTGGACGATTTCTTGTTGGTCGAACAAAGCAACTGCACGCCAGTCAGTTTGAGGAGCACCATGGCCTTATTTTCAACCTTAGGGGTCCCTCTGTCACCAGGCAAGACATTGGACCTGTCACCAGGTTAGATTTCTTGGGGATTACCTTGGATTCCATCTCCATGCAGTCCAGCCTCCCTGAGGACAAACTTAGGCGCATTCGTGAGGTGGTAGGCAGGTTCTTGGAAGTAGGGACCTTTTCGAGGAAAGATCTGCAGTCCTTGATCGGGTCGTTGAACTTTGCCATGCGCATCATCCCCCAGGGCAGGTCCTTCATCTCCCGGTTGCTGCGTTTATTGCCAGGTCTTCCGGAGGGCGTCATCTCCCACTTGGATCCCCCAGCCAGGGCGGACCTGGCTATGTGGGTCGAGTTCCTGGAAAGCTGGAACTGCATTTCTATGTTTATCCTGCCCATCTCTTCCCAGTCCCCCATGTTTTGGACGGATGCGGCCGCCAATACTGGGTTCGCAGCCATCTTTGGGGACTCGTGGTTCAGGGATAGTTGGCCGGCTGAGTCACTTGCCTTACCTGCTTTCCGGGAGACCTCGGCATTGTTTGAGTTATATCCTATAGTGGTGGCAGCTGTCACTTGGGGTAGGTGCTGGTCAGGGATGGCAGTAAAGTGTTTTAGTGACAACAAGGCTGCCTGTGACATTATTAACAAGGGCCGGTCATCATCCCTGACCATCGTGAGGCTGGTTCACAGGCTGACCTTGGTAGCAGCCACCTTCCAGTTTTTTCTTTACTGTGAACATATCCCGGGTCACTCCAACTCAGCCGCTGACGCTCTTTCCCGGTCTAAATTGCAGGTATTCTTCAACCTCCACCCGACGGCCGACAGATGCCCCACTCAGACCCCGGAGTTCGAGGAACTAGTCCTGGACTAGCCCGGATTGTGGCACATGGTCGGGAGTTGGCCCGGATGGCTCTGTTGTCTAACACCAGGAAGGCTTATGACCGAGCTATGTCCATCTTCCGGAGGTTTTCAGCGGAATTCGGGTTGCACGACCACTCAGTTCAGACAATGGTCGCCTTTGCAGCCTTTTGCCACCTCCAGCTTAAATTATTCGCCAGTACTATCAAGCTGTACCTGTCTGGTGTTCAACATCATGTCCTGACGCACCAGCCAAACTCATCTCCTTTTCTCAGGGCATATCCATTAAAGAACCTCCTGAAGGGTATTGGCAAAGTGGATCACCATACCCCGGTCAGGCGGTTGCCGATAGATGGGGAGAAATTCTGGGCTCTCTCCGATTTGCTGGACACGGCCCCTTTTGAGCCCTTCACGAATTCAGTTGTAAAAACCGCCATGTATCTGGCCTTCTATGGCTTTCTCAGGCCCGGGGAGTTCACGGTAGCTTCCCTATCGGAGGGTCGCTCATGTCTCCTCAAACGAGATTTGGTCAAATGGGGGGATCACTATGTATTGTCACTCCGGTGTTCCAAGACCAGGCAGGTGGGACACCCTTTGAATATCCCTTTTTACCCATCGGGGAATAATTGGTGCCCTGTCAAAGTTCTGGACAATTATGTGGCTCAGACCCTGAGCTCTCCCAGCCACGCTCCGCTTTTTACGCTGCTGGGCGTTCCCCTCACCACGACTAAGTTTATATTCTATATCCGAACTCTATGCATCAGACTGGGTTGGGACCCTGCGCCGCACTCTGGCCACTCCTTTCGGATAGGCGCAGCATCAGCGGCCTCCGGGAACAACACGCCAGGCCACATCATCAAAAGGCTTGGTCGGTGGGAGTCTGACGCTTTTCAAGTTTATATTTCTCACCCAGAGAAGGAGTTGAGACTAGCTTTTTGTAGGCTTGTGACATGAAGTTGTTATGAATAAAGTGTGTTGTTTGCTTCCTCTTTTGCCCTCTTTATTTACAGGCTACCCCCTTACGTCGGTTCAGGCACACCACACCGACTTTCTATACAAGGGTGTACATCATGAATTTACCGACCACAAGTGTTCGGCCGCAGGCCGGTATTTGTGGGAGGAGCTAGCGGGCTTTATAGCGCCGCCCCTCCCCTACACTGGCCTGCTGCTGCTCGGCTTAGTCACCCCACCCACCTTCACCCTTTTTTTCTTAACCTCTAACCTTCGGGTACCCTCTTTATTTACAGGCTACCCCCTTACGTCGGTTCAGGCACACCACACCGACTTTCTATACCAGGGTGTACATCATTAATTTACCGACCACAAGCAGTGTAACTCAATTTGTTAATGAATAAGTTAAGCAATAAACTTAACCTGGAAAAAATAAGTAAATAAGGTGAACCTGTGTTCACTTTGAACCCCAATATATATGTGAGGAAAATAAAATAAAAAAGCAGATATTTGTTAGCATATGTTTGGGCATTCAAAGAAAACACTGGTTTGCCTTATTTATTAGTATTCACTCTGCAAAGTGAACAGGCACTATTCCCTAAGTAAATCAACCCTATTGTGAAAGATGGAGTAGCAAAACTAGATTTTTCTGTAGTTTTGTTTCAGAGCAAACAAATTACAAATTACATCATTTGTACATAGCAAAATATCTGCAGACGCTAGGGATTATTTAAAGAGGAGTTCCAGGTATGGATATTTTATGCAAAGTTACATGACCAATGACCAATGTAGTTTTGTATATTCTAAAACCCGGCTGATGCCCCTAGAAGCCTGAAATAACTGATATCACAGCTACTTTTGGGTCCAATACGGAGTGTCTGCCCTTTTGCATTCTGAACACAGGAGGTCAGCTGCTCAGTACTGCTGCCATTCAGAGAATGCTTTGATTGAATGAAGAAAGGTAGAAAGGCAGGGTGGTGAAGTCTATATATATCATACCTTGTGTTGATTATGTGGAAAAATAGCTATTATACCCATTGTTTAGTGATTCCACCACTTCTGTGAATATAGGGAACTCATCAGAACGTAGAGACTTCGATATTTTATGGAGGTCATAAATATATGAACCGTCATACTCTCTCTATTCTTATCCTCCCATCTTTAGCTATCCTTCATAACAGTGACCACTGCTGAATAATGGGACAATTTCACAATGCATAGTATTACTCCAACTTCACAGCATCCCTTTACATTTCATCATTAATAAGTCATAGTTAAATATTATAATGCTCCACATAGTTTTAAACCATAAAGATTTTATTAAAAGAAAAAACATAAAAACAAGAGCCACCCACATGGAACAGTGCTTCCAATTGCAATGATTAAGAACGCAGAACCGATGCACCATCAGTAAGACGATGATGTTATCAGCTGTAGAAGGACTCACATAAGACTGAAAAAGCCGCTGTGCATAATATAGCCCCATTTTCTGTTTGTGTTTTGTCACAAGATTTTGTCTCCCTTGATCTTAATCGGTACGATTGGAAGCACTGTTCCATGTGAGTGGCTCTTTTCTTTATGATCTTTTTAATAAAATCTTTATGATTTTAAATAATACATCACCTTAGGGCAAAATGCTTTTTTGTAAAACAATTATACGATTTCCCTTCCACTCTTCCTCTCTTGGAATAGCAACCACATCATGTTGTTCAGCCATCGCTATACAATTGCAATCATAGGGTGGAAATGAAGAAAGCAGAACACAATATTTTCTAATGCAGAAACAAAATTTAAAATTATGCATTTTTACATTAAAGAGCCAATCTAATAAGTATTTATTTAATACGCTGGACATAGTTTTTGTGATCCTGGAAATTGTATTTCCTAAGACAACCATATCAAACTGATCTGTATCACTGGAACACAAATATATTGTAAGATCCCACTTTAGACCCCAACCCCTAGAATATACACCTAGCTTACTTTATGTGAATTTGACTGGAAACCTATTTAAACCACGAGAGGTATGCATTATATCGTAAGTGTACATGATAGCTAAGAGACTTTCATCTATACTGTACATTTTACAGAGTGAACCTTACCTAATATTGTGTTGTTTTCAAACAATGCAGAACAGTGTCACAATAATCAGAATACAACATGTGTTGTTACCTAGATTTAGTTGGGTTATGAAATAAGATTAACACCAATAAGTTCCAATTCCCATTGCCAGCTGCCATTTTTGGACCTCATTTGCTCTGCATATTTCCCTCGCCTCCTTTATAGAACCATTACATACATTCTAATGCCATAGACCTCAATTAATAGTGATTTATTATAAAAAAAAACCCAAAAATCTGCGCTTAGATCAAAATATAAAAAAATGTGTATACCAGTGAAAAGCTGCTAGCACAGGTTGGTAGATAATAACCAATACAATATATCCTAAAAAGCGAAGTGCAGCTCTAAAAGATCAAATTGAATAAATATATAAGTGATCAAACAAAGTTTATAGATACACCATGCACAGTTGACAGTATAAATGTGAACCAAAAAAAAAAAAAAATGAGTGAACAAAGTCTAGATAAGTGAGTAAGAAAAAAGGAAAACGGTGACATTCCCAAAATAGCTCCAGAAGGTACAGTGAGATGCACAGGCAGAAAAAAATCCCTAGATCATCCAGTGTAGACAGTAGCAAAGGTGGCTTACCAGAGGATGTTGGCTTTCAAATGAATGAAAAGCCAAAAAACGCCTCAGGGAACCAGTGCTTTAAGTGGCCCAAAAGAGGTGCCGGTACTCTATTATAGCCTATAATTTTTTTTTTGATGACTCCTACCTATGACCAAATACATATGGCTACCTTAGACTCTTAGACTCACCTAGAAGGGAGGAGGTGGAGGGAGTGGGGGATGGAGCACTGGAGCCAGCCCCAACACTGTTTAGGCGCGGAGGAATAAGTTCCTCCTCCGCTGTGAATGCTGGGGCGGCGGGTTGGGCTTATGACGTCACTGGTTGCTAGACGCCAAGCGGTAGGCGATCTAGCAACCATTGATACAGGAAGGAAGCACATGCACAGCAGAGGCAGAGCGGTCAGCGGTGTGGCCGGCATCGATGTGGGAATTAGGATTTACTTCTGTCTGCAGAGCGGCGCCCCCCTCTTTTCAACAGTGGATCGGCCCTGCGCTGCGTACCGGTACGCTAAAATCATGTTCTGGGCGCAGGGAGAGGTGGTGGTACTCTCAAGAGCTTTTTTCGGAAGTGGCGGTACTGAGTACCGGTGCGTACCGGCCCACTTAAAGCACTGAATATATCCTAAATATATCCACATGGATAATGGTGGCCTTGTTCGCCCTCTGTTTCTCATATTCCCTCACAGTATCAGGAGGCATATAAATGTAAAGAACTCATAGTGTATTATGTAATAATAACAGTTTATTTAAAATTTTAGAAATACACTCACATGATGTATGGTACCAGATGTGATATGTGATCTATGATATTATATGCATTATTTACAGTCACATTAATCATTTTGATAAAAACTTTCACGCATTCTAATATGCACTAATTTGGCGCACCAAGGCAAACACTTGGGATATACAAGGTAGTAACCTTTAATTTATGTTGATTCTAATTTTAAAGCACATGATTATTTTTGTATGGGAGGCACAACCACAGAGCACTGAGCAGCAAATAATGCAAAATTCACCAAAATTGCACTAAAATCGCACAGACTTTATTTTGGATGTCAAATTGCTTTTTTAATATTATTATATGTAAAATTTACTGTCACATTGATAATTTTGATAAAAACTGTGACGCATTCTAATATGCACTATTTTGGTGCATCAAGGCAAACACTTGGGATATACAAGGTAACAACCTTCAATGTATGTTGATTCTGGTCTCATAGCACAGGATTATTTTTGTATAGGTTATCAGCATATACGTACAGATTATTACCTACAGATTATTTTTGTATAGGTTATCAGCATATCTCACCACCGTCATTTACCCATCAGTCACATTTGTGTATGCGCAGCACTATAATTATTTAATATTGTTTGTATGTGTATATGTGTAAAGAAATAAAAAGTGCGCTCAAACTGTATATAAAATAAGTGCACATGAACCATATACGTCAGTGACAACACATATATAGCAGCACACTATACATAATCTATACATAAATTGTGTATTCTGTATGTAAATTAAGTTCATATAAACCATGTACTTTAGTGTAAGCCAAAATATAACAGCACAGTGCTATATACAAATATATAACCACACAGTGTCACATAAAATATGAATATCACCACATAAGTACAATCCAACAAAAGTCCAAATGCAACAAGATGCTAAGTGATCCTCATTAAAGTGAAGAAAAAAGTGAATGAAGTGTGGATTCGCAGACTCCGATTCCCCCTATAGCACCACATGACAGTAGATAATGCGATGGTACCCTTACCAGCTCCTCTATATCATGCAGTCAAAACAACCAACATGGACAGGGACCAGTGGATCAGGGTGTTTTCACCAACCAGATGAGTCACCAGGTGAAATGGATAAGGATGGGACTCTTACCAGATGAAGAATGACTCCAAAACCATGGCGGGGCTGACAAATCACTTTCTTCGCTCCACCAGCTCCTGTTATATTCCCCCTGTACTACGTTTCACCGAAGTTCACTCTCAAATCAGTAAATATGCAGCGATCCCCATGGGAAAAATAGAAGGCAGGCAATAGTGCATTATCCCCGATAACCAATTTATTAAACAAAATGGGCACTTACATGACAAATGATAAAATCAGGCAAAAAAGATGTTTGCGGCTGCTATGCAGCGCGGACCGCGAGAAGTAACAGCGCGGCTTCTCCACCCGACGCGTTTCCCCTCAGAAGGCGTCAACTGGGATTGGGTATATGTGTATATATTGCAGCATATATACCAACACATTATAGCAGCTCACAGGACACACTTAATTGTTGACCATATGTGATATCACCACGCATAGCGGCCACTGGCCAGAAATATCGTATCGCTGAATATTTGGATTTGCTGCAGCTGAATATCTATTTAAACAAATGTTTTCATCATAAAACATGTGAGTGCATTTTTAAGCTTTTACATATTACACTATGAGTTATTTACATTTATATGTTTCCTGATACCGCAAAGGGATATGAGGAACCAAGGGTGATCAAGGCTGCCATTATCTATGTGGATGTATTTTTGGGCTTTTCATTCATTTGAAAGCCGACATCCTTCAGTAAGTTGCACCTGTCTCCACTGGATGACCTGGGGATCTTTATCTGCCTGCGTGTCCCGCTGTACCTTCTTGAGCTATTTTGGGAATTATCGGGCACTTATCCAGACCTTTTTCACTCATTTTTTGGGGATTTACATTTGTCTGTCAACTGTGCATGGTGTATCTATGGACTTAGTTTGATCACTTATATGTTTATTCAATTTTATCTTTTAGTGGTGCACTTTGCTTTTTAGGTAATAGTGATTTATTACAGATCTGTGACATACTACAGGCCCGTAACTAGCAAAAATAAGGTAACACGTTTATTTTGCCAAATTGTTAAAGCGAATTAGGCTTGGTAAGAAAAAGTCTCCATTTTTTTCCATAAACCCTGCATTTTTATAGTTTCCTAACATTTTAGCATTCATATAAGACATATTATTGTTATTTTTTTACAGGATTATCCCAAGCCATCACTGAAAGACAGTGAAATATGTTTTTATTAAAGGCCAGGCTTTAGATCATGGTGAACCATGGAAGATGCTAGGCGTTAAAAAGAAACTAAAACCAGCATTCATGAAAACTTCAGACTCTGCAGTGACAGAGTCTAACAGTACATTAAAATCTGGACTCTGGATTTACAGCACTGACTGTAGGCTGCAATGTCTGGGAGGAAAAGAAAGTGATGAACAAATGAAGGAGGATTTGACTCAGTCACTGGAGCCTGTTAAAATGTTTGCTGTCAGGCCCTGTGATTTCTAGTTATGTCCCTGCCGAGTATACTAAATGTGTGTGCAAATATATGAATTTTGCACAATATAGCAACATTTACAAAGTAATCAGTCTGTGGTGTGCACACTACTCTCATATAGATACAGTATATACCAGCCACACACTAAGCAGGACTGGATTTCTGCTTAACCACTTGCCGACCGCCGCACGACTATCTACGTCGGCGGTCAGCCCCTCACAGGCAAACTAACGTAGGGCTACGTTGCTTGCTTGTGAGGGTCTAGGGAGCGAGCGCGCGCCCCCGGAGGCGCGCTCCCGCGTGGTCACGGACCCCCCCGCGCGTGTGACCAGCTGCCTGTCATTCTCCTCGCTGCAAAGACACTGATCACATGGATCTACTATGTAGATCCGTTGATCAGTGTCCTTACAGCTGAAGCCACAGCCAATCACAGTAGAAAGCACGCCCCTAGGGACACACACAGCCCCTCCCTCCCAAATAAAGTTAACCCCTTCACTACCAGTGTATTTTTACAGTAACAGTGCATATATATATAGCACTGATTACTGTAGAAATGTCACTGGTAACCCCAAAAGTGTCAAAAATGTCAGTCAAGGGTCCGATCTGTCTGCCGCAATGTCGCAGTACCGCAAAAAAAAATCGCAGATCGCCGCCATTACGCGTTAAAAAAAAACCAACAAAAATGACAAAAATCTTTCCCTTTGTTAGTAAACGCGATAACTTTTGCGCAAACCAATCAAAATACGCTTTTTGCGATTTTTTTTACCAAACATATGTAACATAAAACAAATTGGCCGAAAATGTTAAAAAATTTTGATTTTTACATTTTTTTTGGGGGAATTTCATATAAAAAAAAATGTGAAAAATATTGTTATTTTTGCAAAATTGACGCTCTTTTTTTGTTTATAGCGCGTGATCAAAAAATCGCACAGGTGATCAAATACCACCAAAAGAAAGCTCTGTTTGTGGGAAAAAAAGGACGCCAAATTTGTTTAGGTACAGCGTCGCACGACCGCGCAATTGTCCATTAAAGTCACGCAGTGCCGAATCGCAAAATACCCCCTGGTCGGAATGGGGGTAAAATCTTCCGGGGCTTAAGTGGTTAGGCAATAGAGACCACAGCCTAAGTTGGTAGGGTACCCCAGGGGAGCACACAACCACCCAGTCTTCATTTTCTAGCGATCTATAGACAAAGATTTGGTCATCCATTATAGCAATATTTTACTGTATTGCTATCAGCTATTTAGCAACATTTCAGCTATGTACCTTCTGCAGCTGGTATTGTATGTTCATAATAGCAATATGTAGATACTTATCATCATCTGAAATATGTTCGCAGGACTGAGGACACGGTTTCACAGTGCACTTGGATGGAATCAAAACAGGTTCATTCTTGATCAATGCACCTCCAAAGTGTCTGCTCAAAGATGTATGTAATCTAATCTGCTAGATTGCAATTTTTATTTAGACCTGTTTCACTTTTTATGTCTTGGCTTGTACTCGGCATATGATTAGTACTCAACTCATGCTTGGACATCTGCCTGGGTATATGCTGTTTCCGGGTTTCTGTTTATTGCCTGCTTCCTGCTCTGACCTTCTTCTTCTTTGACTACACTTTCTGCTGCCTACCCTGACCACTATTCTGTCCAGCCCACATGTTTGCTTCACAATTTGGCACTTTGTTGGGTAATAGAAATTAGTCACAGTCAACTGAATTTGTTGCTGAGCATTATTAGGAATGAGATATGGAGTTTATGAGGGTTTTGTTACTTACACTAGGAACACTCCTAAAAAAAAGCCTTTAACACCTAACTTTCACACAAACACTTAAGTCCTAAAGTTATCCCTTAACATTTACCATCCCCCCAACGAAAACTCTAAGGCCTCTTGCACACTGCAGCTTAAAAAAGCTCAGTACAGCTTTTATTTTTACTGAGCTAAAATACAGCCCATTAATTGTAATGAGCTCATGCACAAAGGGGTGTAGACGAGTGCTGTGCATTCCTCAGTAAAAACAAAATAGAAAAATCTGCTTTTTTGGTCAGTAATTTACGCCTCATGCGTGCAAATGTGCACAAATGTGCGCAAATGGCCATTTGCATAATGTGCTGAACAATAACACAAGAAAAAGTTTCTGCACAAACATACGGGCCAATACATACAAAAAAAAATTCTTAAAAAGTAGATGCTCAAACAGGAGTATTGTGTGCAAGAGACCTAAAACAAAAAATGTATCCTTCCCCTTAACATTTACTCCTTAAAGAATGCTGTAATACTTCATCTCCCTCAACTCCAAACTTAACATTTAAACCCTAAAATGAGCCATTGCTACCCATCTTATCACTCCTTCCACCCCCAACAAGGTTAGGTGCACCTTAAGACAAAGTGCATTCTTTTTTTGCCCCTTTGCCCTGACCTACAGAGCTCACCCTCTCTTTCCACATTATCCTGCATACTTACCTAGATCTGAGAGTGTAGGCTGTCTGTTGCTGGCCAAGCTTACACATTACAGTCCCAGACTTCTATGGGGCTATATCCTTGCTTTATCTCTGGCCTTGAGACACAGCCTCAAACTCTTCTGAGCATTACAGTCCCAAAGATGTCTAGGACAATAAGACTTGCAGGTAGGGTTAGTTTAGGTCAGAGCGCAGGGCAAAAAGGGTAAATGAAATTTGCTCTGAAGCGCACTTATTGTTTAACTTTCAAAGCACATACTTAAAGGGCATGCAAATTATGTGCCCCAAAGTATCTGGACATTATTTCAAATTATTAAGGTGAGGTATTTCTAGTGAAGGCTAGAGTAAACAGCTGTGACAATTGGGCACTTTCAATCTTGTGGCAACAGTCTGGGTAAAGCTCTTTTCTGTTAACCATGACTGTGCTTCACCCAGTGTCAGGGGAAATAATGCATAATAGACACTCTGTGTTATACGTATGTTGGAGAGGATACAAGCCCTTATAAAGGCTGAGGGGCAAAATCTAAGCAGTTGTTTAGTAGAGCACCTCAGACATCAGTGATGGACGTTACTGGATAGTAAACCAACGCTCTGGCACACCTGTGCAGATGGCAGCTGACCTAAGGTAAAAGCAGGGATTGGTACAAAGTCAACAGGTGTATTCAGAAATGAAAAAAAGGGCAAAGGTCAGGGTGGGAAGCAAACACATGTAGTAAATAAAAGTGGAAGTCTGTAACCAGAGAAGAATATTTCAAGATCACAGAAGCTAATGCAGACAGGAGCCTTGGACTACGAAATAAATATATTGCCCAGGCAAGGGATTTTGAGCAGAGGTAAATAATAAGGTTGGTTAACGGGCCTGACTGTGAAGTTGCTATACCAAGCAGCTTTTTGCAATGTGGCTATGCTTATACCTCCAGTCCTGTGGAACCGAACATGCTGCATTTACAAGCTAAGAGAGATTGCATGTTGATAGGACTACACAATGTTAAAGATCAGCTTTACTGCTGATATAGGACAGACAAATCCATGGAGACATGGGTTGATTAAAAATGTGACCTGCACTGACCTCAAACCTAATGAACACCTATGGGATTAATTGGAATGCCCATTCTATGCAAAATTTAGTTCATCCAATTGTAACTACCTGACTTCACAAATGCTCTTTTGCATAACTGGATACAACTACCTACAGATACACTATAAAACTTTAGCAAGAGAGTAGATGAGTGCAAAAGAGTAACTTCATATGTATTATAATTAGAGATGGGGCGAACACCCCGCCCGTTCGGTTCGCTGCAGAAATCCCGAACACGGGAAAGTTCTAACCCGAATGGCGAACCTCATTGAAGTCTATGGGAGCCGAACAGGAAAAAAAAAAGTGCCCATTTCGAAGACTTATATGCAACTAATTGGCCACAAATGGGTATGGGGGTCTGGGTACTACCCTGAGGGACATGTTTCAAAGCAAAAAATTTTTTAAAAACTATCGTTTTTTCAGGAGCAGTGATTTTAATGATGCTTAAAGTGCAACAATAAAAATTAAAAATTCCTTTAAATATAGCGCCTGGGGGGTCCCCTTAGTCTGCCTGTAAAATGGCGCATCTGTAGCATGCATATATCATGCTGTAGCAAAGATGACATTGCTAAAGAAAAAAAAAAGTTAAATCACAGTTAAAATGACTTGCGGTTTCAATTGCCGCCACCGGGCTATTGAAAAAGTAAAAGAAAAAATGGCGCTGGGTAACCCCCCCCCCCCCAGTGCGTACAACGCCCTTCGAGTCTGGTATACTTTTCTTTTTTTTATGCCTTTTCTGATTTTTTATTGCTTTTTTAACTTGGACGTGAGCCAAATGGATTTTATTTTTAGTCTTTTAAATGTATTGCCTATGGGAATATATTTTGCAGTGTGTTTGCATACAGTCAATTTGAAACATTCCCATTTCTATTCTGTATTCTTTCATGAAAATAATCACTTTCAGAGAGCATCCCTCAGCCTTGGAAACTTTCTCTTGAAATTAGATGTTTTTATCTACAGTGCATTGCGAAAGTATTCAGCCCCCTTGAACTTTTTGACCTTTTGCCCCATTTCAGGCTTCAAACATAAAGATATAAAACTGTAATTTTTTGTGAAGAATCAACAACAAGTGGGACACAATCATGAAGTGGGACGAAATTTATTGGATATTTCAAACTTTTTTAACAAATAAAAAACTGAAAAATTGGGCGTGCAAAATTATTCAGCCCCCTTAAGTTAATACTTTGTAGCGCCACCTTTTGCTGCGATTACAGCTGTAAGTCGCTTGGGGTATGTCTCTATCAGTTTTGCACATCGAGAGACTGAAATTTTTGCCCATTCCTCTTTAGAAAACAGCTCGAGCTCAGTGAGGTTGGATGGAGAGCGTTTGTGAACAGCAGTTTTCAGTTCTTTCCACAGATTCTCGATTGGATTCAGGTCTGGACTTTGACTTGGCCATTCTAACACCTGGATATGTTGATTTGTGAACCATTCCATTGTAGAGTTTGCTTTATGTTTTGGATCATTGTCATGATTGTGTCCCACTTGTTGTTGATTCTTCACAAAAAATTACAGTTTTATATCTTTATGTTTGAAGCCTGAAATGTGGCAAAAGGTCGAAAAGTTCAAGAGGGCTGAATACTTTCACAATGCACTGTATCTAGTATATGCCTGTTGTCTACAGCTAACAATAAATTAAATAATGTTATGATCGCTACTTCTCAAATGTTCTTTGATATGAACATTAGTAATAAGTGCCATATGATTTGAGATTACCAGGTCCATACCAGGTCCAACATAATTTCTACTCTGGGCATCTAAAAATGGTACCATAAAGTTGTTCTGTAACAGTTTTGCATTTTTCCACCCTTTTACTGTTTATGCAATGCCATTACTCAAGTCAGTTTCAGTGTAGTCAAAATCTCTCATTATTACCACTTTCCTAGCCCAGAGGCTGTGCAAGGAGCTACTGTAAGTCTTCCCCTGGTAATTAACATTGGGTAGTCTGTACTAAACTTCATTAATTAATGTTGACTTATGATGCACACCCACATGCAGCTCCACCCAGTATAAATTTGTTAGTAAAATAACTCAACACACAGTCATTAATGTCTAAACCACTGGCAACAAAAGGGAGTACACCCCTAAGTGAAAATGTACAAATTGGGCCCAATTAGCCATTTTTTCTCCCTGGTGCCATGTGACTCATTAGTGTTACAAGGTCTCAGGTGTGAATGGGGAGCCGGTGTGTTAAATTTGGTGTTATCGCTCTCACTTTCTCATATTGGTCACTGGAAGTTCAACATGGCACCTCATGGCAAAGAACTCTCTGAGGATATGAAAAAAAAATTGTTGCTCTACATAAAGCCTAGGCTATAAGAAGATTGCCAAGTCCCTAAAAGCTGCAGTACGGTGGCCAAGACCATACAGCAGTTTAACAGGACAGGTTTCACTCAGAACAGGCCTCGCAATAAACGAACAAAGAAGTTGAGTGCATGTGCTCAGCGTCATATCCAGAGGTTGTCTTTGGGAAATAGACATATGAGTGCTGCCAGCATTGCTGTAGAGGTTGAAGGGGTGGGGGGCCAGCCTGTCAGTGTTCACAACCATGGGCCGCACACTTCATCAAATCGGCCTGCATGGCCGTCGTCCCAGAAGGAAGCCTCTTCTAAAGATAATGCAAACAGTTTGCTGAAGACAAGCAGACTAAGGACATGGATTACTAGAACCATGTCCTGTGGTCTGATTAGATCAAGATAAACGTATTTGATTCAGATGGTGTCAAGCGTGTTTGGTAGCAACCAGGTGAGGAGTACAAAAACAAGTGTGTCTTGCCTACAGTCAAGCATGGTGGTGGGAATGTCATAGTCTGGGGCTGCATGAGTGCTGCCAGAACTGGGGAGCTACAGTTCATTGAGGGAATCATGAATGCCAACATGTACTGTGACATACTGAAGCAGAACATGATCCTCTCGCTTCGGAGACTGGGCCACAGGGCAGTATTCCAACATAATAACTACCCCAACACACATCCAAGATGACCACTGCCTTGCTAAAGAATCTGAGAGTAAAGGTGATGGATTGGCCAAGCATCTCTCCAGACCTAAACCCTTTTGATCATCTGTGGGGCATCCTCAAATGGAAGGTGGAGGAGCACAAGGTCTCTAACATCCACCAGCTCCGTGATGTCTTCATGGAGAAGTGGAAGAAGACTCCAGTGGTAACCTGTGAAGCTCTGGTGAACTCCATGCACAAGAGGGGTAAGGCAGTGCTGGAAAAAATTGGTGGCCACAAAATATTGACACTTCGGGCCCAATTTGAACATTTTCACTTAGGGTTGTGCTCACTTTTGCTGCCAGCAGTTTAGACATTATTGGCTGTGTGTTGAGTTTTATATATATATATATATATATATATATATATATATATATATTCTGACTTTTCTAATCGATTATAGTAAGGACTAGAAACTATTTTGAAAAATAATGAAATAATTTTCAAAAATAAATAATACATTTTCATTTTTTTTGTAAGGCAAATAAGAAATAATGCATATAAATATTTCTTTTTTTATCCATTCTGCAGATAGATCCCTCTGCTCCTTTTCACAACATTAGCAAACTAGTCTTACCTGCTTGCCTTTTGTTTGTAAAATGAAGCTCAAATTTACACGCACACCTGAATAAGTTAAAGCATGGATTCATGTTCTTCCCTGCCTATCAGTTTACAAAGTTTCAGTCAAAAAGAGTCTATCACAAGAGAGTGCAGCAGGGGTCACCTTGACCCCTATATAGTCACCTTGACCAGCATCGAGAGCCTCTGTGCCAATAGAAAGCACTATCATGCCTAAATCACAAAGCACCGGGATCTCCTAATTTCACTGTTATATTTTCTCTTTTCCTTTCCCCTGCCTTCCCTACCTGTAAGCGAACTCCCATGGTTAGGCTAATATTACTTTGAAATGCGATAAATTGAATAAAAAATCTGGTCCTGTCCTCTGTCTAAATTCCATTGTGCAGGTAATTATGGAAAGGTAAAAAGCTTACCTTTTCATGTATTTGTAATAGCAGAATTTAAACTATATTTAAAGTGTTATTAAACAACATCATTAAAAACTATCAATAAATGCTATATTACATGCTGTTCATACTCAGTCTCTATGGGTTTAATTTTCTGTATCCTGCAAAAAAACTTGGTTGATCCTGGTGTTTTTTGTCTTCCCCCTCCTGTCCATGTCCCCACTGCAATTAGACATTTTGCAGAGCAGTGCTGGCAACTAGTGCACATGCTTAGTTTTCAGTGTATTTCTACCCTGAGCATTTCCACTCTATCACATCTGTGCAGCCCATGTGACTATACAGTGGTAAATGCCCACAGCCCACTCCCTCCGCCTCCATGCCTACTAACCAGCTAAACACAATGATGGTGGGATATTACATCTTAATTGATGGAGGCTTCACCTCCCTGTTATACTAAGACACGGGCTGGAGGGGCGTGACACAGTCTGACTGTCAGAAATCTGCCTATACCATGTTATTGCCAAAATAAATAAAGATTTGATTTTAAATATACAATTGTATGACCTATTAAAACAGTTTATTGATATTGAATATTTATTTTTAAACTCTGCATTCCAAAGGCTGTTTTTATTTTGAAAATGTGACCAGTAGCAGGGGAATAGAAGCTCCTCCTGCTACTGTTTCCCTGTAGACAGTCTGGGAAAGAGCTGGGTCATATGCCGTATATTGATTAGGAAAAAGGGTATTTGAATTTTTTTAAATTAAAATAATAACAGTGCCATCATCCACATGCAGAGAAGAGAAGGGAAAATGTAAAAAAGAACATTTGCAGGATGAGTTTTATTTGATGTTTAATATTGAAATTATAACTGAAAGTGTTTTTTAAGGTTTTTATTTGACCCTAATACATTCTCTGATTTAGGATAAAAAAACCTTCAGTATTTCGAACCCCGCAAACAAAATACTTACCCGAGTCTGATCTCTGTCCAGCTCTGCATCTGAGAGCCATCAGGAACCCCAGAAAACGAGGTTCATGGCTGCTGTGTGTAAAATCCCTGCACAGAACAGGTAAGTATGACATGTTTATTATTTAAAAAAAAAAAAGTACTTTAAATATTCATTCTTCGTATTAATTTCTCATAATTAATACATTTTGAATGAAAATTATTTCAATTAAAATATTGTATTAAAAAAATGTGAGGCTCTCTTGTAGAAATGTGCACAGTAAATTATATATATGTACAGTGTGTTGTTTTAAGATGTCATGTCATGTTCATTTGTTGTGCTTGGTGATATTTACAGAACACTAAACAGAAACTGCAACATTTGACAGGAACTGGGACTTTCTTCATTTGATTTCAATCCCACTACAATAAAGAGCTAGTCACAAACAGCATATTTCATATGTTTCTACAAATTGGCCAGTGTGTCTTCTAATCTACGAGAGTGCCTCATTTATTTATTTCTAACCAGACTTGACACTGGCAACCCTTATTAAAGATACAATGAAATAATGTACTTGTCTAAGTCGTGTCATTGAAAGTGTTTGGGAAAGACAACGGGTTGTTTTGCATTTCGCTGCTTATTAAGTCTGCAGATTTCTGACAATGTGGTGAACTCAATAGAGTAAAGAACATATTTTATGTCACTACAAGACTTAGCAATTGTAGCTTTTGCAATTATGTGAACAAAAAAAAATATTTTTTTTCCTTTTTTTTTATTATTAGTTTGGTCCTTTCTTAGTTGATCCATGGCTTATGGAATACAGTATATCATGACAGTTAACGGGTTATAAGAAGTTTACCACTGCATGTGGGTGTTTTTATCCTAAAGTGTGGCCTCTCCAAGAACCTTACAGTTGATTTGGGAGGTTAGAAAAACATTCAATTTCTTTTACACATGTGTTGTTGTCTGATCTATGGTGTCAGTCCTTTCCTTTCCTTTTCCTTTTTTTTATTGTTGATTTTTAGGCCTCATGCACACTGGACGTTCTTACAGCTGCTGTTTTTGGCGTCAGACGTTTTTTTCTACAGCCAATAAATTCCCTAGCATTTTATCCTATGTGTCCATGCACACATAGGCTATTATCAGCAATTTTTGGCAGGGGCAGTTTCTGGCTGTAAAAAAAAAAATTAAAACTAGTAAGTTTTTAGTGGTGTTTTTCAGCTGTAAAAACACTCTTAACGCCAATAAACGCCAATAAACGCTGATAAATGCCAAAAAACGCTGCTAACTAGCGTTTTTTGAAGTTTTTGATTCCATTGCTTTTTTTAAGCCTGGGTTTTGTTTGTAGGTGTCGTTCATGGAACATAGCCTGGGTTCACACTGGTGCGTGCTGAACACCATATGTGATTTGCACCAAAAACGCACCAAATTCCTGTGCACATCACATGTGATGTCTGTGCGATGCAATTTGAGCCATATATTTTGTATGGCTCAAATTGCATCACATTTGCACCAAAATGTTGTAGGACCCTTTTTTTCCCCACACCTAATTGCATTGCATGGGTGTAAATACCCATGCGATGCAACTCTGGCAAGCGCAATGCATTTTGAAATCTGTTTCGGGGTATCGTACATGGAACATGAAGCCCTGTCGACATTGTGCCGATTTGGCATGCGTTTTGTCATGTTGAATCGCATGTCAAATTGGAGCCTATTGCCTGCAACACCACCGGTTCACACTGAGAGCGGGTTTGAAATCATTTAGCTGAATGCGCTAGATTTCAAACTCGCATGTCAGTGCGACTTCGGGGGCGATTTGACAGGCATCTGTACGGGTTCATGCACAGATGTCTATTGAAATCGCCCTGAAGTCGCCAAAAGTAGTGCAGAAACTACTTTTGGGAATCAGTGCGGCGCCACAAAGTCAGGGTTGCACCAATTCAGACAGTGACGTTGCCGGCAATAGGCTCTGATTTGGCATGTGATTTGACATGTGAAATCGCATGTCAAATCTGCCCAATGTGAATAGGGAGTTAATGTTCCATGAACTACACCCCGAAACAGATTGCAAAATGCAGTGAGCTTGACAGAATCGCATCTGAACCTAAATCTTATCGCATGGGTGTTCACAATTCTGGCAAGCATTGCATTGTGGGAAAGTCAAAGTTACTAAAATAGCAGAGAGGTAAGTTTTAGCTAAAATCGTCAAAAAACGCTACTGCCGAAAAATGCTAAAAAAATCCCTGAAAAACGCCAATGCAAAAAAGCTAAAACACGCTAAAAACTCACTACAAAGCTACTGGTATTTTTATAATGTCCAGTGTGCATGAGGCCTTATCATCAAAACAGCAAGCAGAACATATCCCCCAGTTTCTTTTAAAAAAAAAAATGAATAAAACAATAAATACATACCCAAAACTCTGTGGCTTTCCGGCTGGTCTGGCGAAGTCAGGGGCTCTTTATATTCTCTGACAGCAAAGGGTGATCATTACTCTTGCAGTAAACTGCTCTCAAAATTAGGGACGATCGAACGGTTCGGGTCGACCATCGGTTCGACCCGAACATTGACTGTTCGAAATTCGGCCGAATTTCGAACTTTTTGCTGAAAAAGTTTGGAATTCGGCAACCAGAACCAAACAAAATGCAATGGGACAGGAACTGGGCTTTAAAAGCCCATGATTGGACCAGAACCATCAGTAAAAGCCAATTGAGGGGGCAGGAGGATGCTAGGAATGTGATTGGAGCGACTAGGGGGTCCATAGGCCAATCAGTAGTGAATACGCCCCCCAGTATATAACATAGCCCCACCAAATCTCTAGAATTGTAATACAGGGACGTGGAAGAGAGTGGAAGCAGTTCTGTTACTCCTGCTTCAAAGTGTCATTTAGCAATTATTAGTGTGAGGAAAGGGATATCTAGTGTAGTTAGGGTACTATTTTCCACTATAGTTAGATTTAATAATCTAGTTTCTGTAGGGAAAGTGTTAAGTGTCAGGGGACCGTAGTGTAGTGTAGTGTTAACTGACTCTGACTGCTATGGCAGGGTGACCAAACCCTTCCATGTCAGGGTGACCGCCATAGAAAGCCATAGAAAAAATATTGTTTCTATTAGAATTGCAATAGAGCAGGATAGTGGCTTTGCCCCTGTCACACCCGACTTTGTGTTGCAGGCGTTTTATTGGGCTTTTTTGTGGACGTGTTTGGAGGCAGGCATGACATCAGAACTTCTGTGTAGGGGTATATATATATACACACACACACATGTATGTATATATACACATACATATATATAGATGTGAAAGTAGCAGAACACTATGCCTGCGCTAATGAAATAATTAACAGGCATAGGACTACGCTCCTATAACACCTATATGTGTGTATGTGTATAAATACATATAAGTGTGTGTGTATATATACCCCTATACAGAAGTTCAGATGTTATGCCTGCCTCCAAAGACGCCCAAAAAATGCCCAAAAAAAACCGCCTGCAACAACACACCTGGGCGTTTTTGTAGCAGGCGTTTTTTGGGCATTTTTTGGTCGTCTTTGGAGGCAGGCATAACATCAGAACTTCTGTGTAGGGGTATATATACACACACACATGTATGTATATATACACATACACATATATAGGTGTGAAAGTAGCAGAACCCTATGCCTGCGCTAATGAAATAATTAACAGGCATAGGACTTTTCTCCTATCACACCTATATGTGTGTATGTGTAAAAAAACATATAAGTGTGTGTGTATATATACCCCTATACAGAAGTTCAGATGTCATGCCTGCCTCTAAAGACGCCCAAAAAATGCCCCAAAAAAACGCCTGCTACAAAAACGCCCAGGTGTGTTGTTGTAGGCATTTTTTTGGGGCATTTTTTGGGCGTCTTTGGAGGCAGGCATAACATCTGAACTTCTGTATATGGTTATATACATACACACACTTATATGTATTTATACATATACACACATATAGGTGTGATAGGAGCGTAGTCCTATGCCTGTTAATTATTTCATTAGCGCAGGCATAGGGTTCTGCTACTTTCACACCTATATATGTGTATGTGTATATATACATACATGTGTGTGTGTGTATATATACCCCTACACAGAAGTTCTGATGTTATGCCTGCCTCCAAAGACGCCCAAAAAATGCCCAAAAAAACGCCTGCTACAAAAACACCCAGGTGTGTTGTTGCAGGCATTTTTTTGGGCGTCTTTGGAGGCAGGCATAACATCTGAACTTCTGTATAGGGGTATATATACACACACAATTATATGTATTTATACACATACACACATATAGGTGTGATAGGAGCGTAGTCCTATGCCTGTTAATTATTTCATTAGCGCAGACATAGTGTTCTGCTACTTTCACACCTATATATGTGTATGTGAGTATATACATACATGTGTGTGTGTATATATACCCCTACACAGAAGTTCAGATGTCATGCCTGCCTCCAAACACGTCCACAAAAAAGCCCTATAAATGCCTGCAACAAAAAGCCGGGTGTGAAAATAGCGAAGCCACTATCCTGCTCTACTGCAATTCTAATACAAACAAACTTTTTTTTTCTGGTTCTGGACATGCTACAGAGCTGAAACTTCACAGGTACACTTTTTAGACCCCCCAGACACTAAATCCAAAGAAATCTCATTTTTTTTCCAATAATTTTTTCAATAATTGGCTCTATATCAAAAATGACAATTTTTAAGAACTTTTTTTGTGTGATTAATAGTCCCTGGGGCATGACCCAGAACCCTAGGCACTTTTTAGGGGCATTTATTGGGTTTTAGGGCTTCAAAATGGTGTTTTTTGATTACAGAAGTTCGGGTCCCATTGATTTCAATGGGGTTCTTAAATCCGGGCCGAACTTTCGGGAAGTTCGGGTGTTCTGGTCGAACTGAACTTTTCAAAAGTTCGATCATCCCTACTCAAAATCTGTGGATGCCATTCTGTACCTGTGAACCTGGGCTGTGGGCTGTGTTGGAGGTGCATGTGTTGGTGTCTATGACAGCCAGGGCTCACAGAATAGGTAATGTTGCTACAATTGTAGATTAAATAGTATCTATTTTCATTAAACTGAGAATACTAGTGACTTCTAGTAGTGAAAAGGATTTTCTACAGGGAACAGCACCAAATTGAAGGTAGAGACTGCAGAAAAAGCTAGGGTTAGGGATGGAGAATTCATCCTTCAACACTGACTGTTTTAATGGGGGAATTGAGCAATATTCTTTCTGTACACCCGTGGTGGAAAGGAAGAAAATTGCATAATCTTTGGCCTGCCTAGGTTAGCTGATTTTTCTTCATGGCAAGAGTATATATTCAAAGGGCTCACCTACTATTAGCCAGCAGTGGGGCTCTTTCTCACAGTCTTGCATGAAGTGTGAAAAAATCTAACCCATAGCCAAATTTATTTCTGATCCCTATTAAATTTTGAGGGCCTCATCCCATTTTTAGAGAGATCAAACCAAGTTTGAGTGCCTTAGCTTTTAATACATTTTTTTCTACATATGGCATAGCTAGAGAATGGAGCATTGTATTGTTTTCCTACTTAGTGTGGCCAGTTTTTAATAGGAAAGCAGGGGGACTGGCATTTCATACACGTGTACAGCAGGCACAAATCAGGAATATACATATATATGTACACTGCTCAAAAAATTAAACACTTTTTAATCAGAGTATAGCATCAAGTCAGTCAAAACTCCTGGGGTATTGATCAGGCCAGCTAAGTAGCACAAGAGGTTGTTAATTAGTTTCAGCTGCTTTGGTGTTAATTAAATTAACAACAGGTGTACTAGATGGGCAACAATTATACAACCTCCAAAACAGGAATGGTTTTACAGGTGGAAGCAACTGACATTTCATTCCCTACTCATCTTTTATGACTGTTTGTCACTAGTTTTGCATTTGGCTTGGGTCAGTGTCACTACTGGTAGCATGAGGCAATACCTAGACCCTATAGAGGTTTCACGGGCAGTCCAACTCCTCAACTCAATATGTGCCATTGCTAGAAGGGTTGCTGTGTCTCCCAATACAGTCTCAAGAGCATGGAGGAGATTCCAGGAGACAGGCAATTACTCTAGGAGAGCTGGGCAGGATGGTAGAAGGTCCTTAACCCATCAGCAGAACCGGTATCTGCTCCTTTTGTGTAAGGAGAAAGGAGGAGGAAAGAGCGCCACTTGAGTGCAAGATTATGATTTATTATGACATAAAAACGTAGTAAATTACATTAAAGTAAGGATAAAAGTGTCTGTCAGGTACAAAACGGTTCCACGATGTTGAGAGGGGTCCGCACAATCCAGGGTGCCTCAGGTACAGAGCGCCAGACCAGCTGGCTGTGTGCGTCCAGGCGATCGGGGAGATCAGAAAGATGCGGCCATGGAGGGAACCAGAAGGCGTCTGACGTCAGCGGCAGGGAACTGGCAAGATGGCTGAGGGAGCTTCAAGACGCGTTTCGGAGTCTGCACGAGGGCCCGGGCAGGGCATGCACACTCCTTCTTCAGTTGAAGTGAAAAACATAGGGAGAGAGAGTGTCTTTTATATGCAAATGCTGGGGGCATGTCCTGGACAAATAAACAGGGCAACAAGTACTTAAAAGGGCAACACTGTGGGCTGAATAATACTGACCCTGAGCTGCGAACCACCCTTGGATTGCTTCTAAGAACTGTTAGATATTTGCGCATGGACTCATTATCCCCCCCCCCCCATGCAAACAGTTTTTTTCCCCCACCTGTGTACATCAACACTTTTACCTGCCATTGTTTCAGCTTATATCTATATGAAATCTTTGACCTCTGAGCGCCTAAACCAGTCTCTTTTGTGTAAGGAAGAACAGAATGATCACTGCCAGAGGCCTACAAAATGACCTCCAGCAGGCCACTGGTGTGAATGTCTCCGACCAATCAATCAGAAACAGACTTCATGAGGGTGGCCTGAGGGCCTGACGTGCTCTAGTGGGCCCTGTGCTCCCTGTCCTTCATGGTGGAGCTTGATTGACATTTGCCATTGAATACCAGAATTGCCAGGTCTGCCACTGGCACCCTGTGCTTTTCACAGATGAGAGCTGGTTCATCCCGAGCACATGTGACAGACGTGAAAGGGTCTGGAGAAACCGTAGAGAACGTTATGCTGCCTGTAACATTGTTCAGCATAACCAGTTTGGTGGTGGGTCAGTCATGGTCTGGGGAGGCATATCCATGGAGGGACGCACAGGCCTCTACAGGCTAGACAATGGCACCCTGACTGCCATTAGGTATCAGGATGAAATCCTTGGAACCATTGTATGACCCTTATGTTGGGTGCCGTGGGTCCTGGGTTCCTATTGGTGCACAATAATGCCGGCCTCATGTGGCGAGAGTATGCAGCCAGTTCCTGGAGGATGAAGGAATTGATACTATTGAATGGCCCCCACGCTCGCCTGAACTAAATCCAATAGAACACCTCTGG
This sequence comes from Pelophylax lessonae, assembly GCF_965119305.1. Classification (NCBI taxonomy): domain Eukaryota; kingdom Metazoa; phylum Chordata; class Amphibia; order Anura; family Ranidae; genus Pelophylax; species Pelophylax lessonae. The sequence continues at coordinate 274,743,865 of NC_138772.1, read as the reverse complement.
GACATTATGTTTCGGTCCATCTAATGACGCCAGGTTGCACCTTAGTCCGTGCAGGAGCTCAGTGATGCCTTTGTCCAGGTATTCAAGGAAATACCCCAGGACACCATCTGTCGTCTCATTAGGAGCTTGCCCCGACATTGCCAGGCATGCATACAAGCATGTGGGGGCCATACAAACTACTGAGTACCATTTTGAGTTGCTGCAATAAAATTTCAGCAAAATGGACTAGCCTGCTGCATCATTTTTTCACTTGATTTTCAGGGTGTCTTTGAATTCAGCCCTCTGTAGGGTGATAATTTTCATTTCCAACAAACGATGTGACATCCTTTCCTTTATAAACTTTACCCAGTCCAGACCAGTATAGATGACCAGCATGATATTTTTCCCCATTGAGATCTGATGTGTTTTCAAAGTGTTTCTTTTCTTTCTCAGGCTTTATCTCCTTTATCTTGTGTGATTCTTCCAGGAACACACTTCCTGTCCCAGGGTGAAAATCCTCACTTACCATTCTGTATCTATGGAGGATCAGTATTGTCACCCTAAAACAAGAAGTGTAATAGGACTACAGGTCCCCTCACCACCTCATCTCCATATCATAGAGAAGATGTGCTCTGTAGTCATAATCCTAAAGTTAATGTCTGAAGCGTTTATTGTTCTTCTTTTTCACATGCTGTTCCACCAGTGTGTCACTGAGATTACATTTGAACAAGTGGTCAATCATCACTGTGGTTTTATTTTTAACACCCACCTTTAACCACCTCAATACTGGGCACTTTGACCTTCTTCCTTCCCAGCCTAACTTTCAGCTTTTAGCACTCTTGCAATTTGAATGACAATTACGTGGTCATACACTATACCCAAATTAAATTTTTATTGTGTTTTTTTTTCACACAAATAGAGCTTTATTTTGGTGGTATTTAATCACCATTGGGGTTTTTTGTGGTACAAATGAAAAAAGACCAAACATTAAAAAAAAAAAATTGTTTTTCTTTGTTTCTGTTATAAAATTTTGCAAATACAGTAAATAGTTTCTCTTCATACATTTTGACCAACATTTATACTGTTATATTTCTTTGGTAAAAATAACCCAAATCAGGGTATATTATTTGGTCTGTGTGAAAGTTATAGAGTCTAGAAGCTATGGTACCAATCACTGAAAATTGATCACACCTGATGTACTGACGGCCTATCTCATTTCTTGAAGCCCTAACATAAATATATAAAAAGCCTGTGGTAAAATCAAAAATCTATAGTACCAACATCCCTTTGAAATTGAAAATGAGAGGGAATTTTTACCAAAGACCAACCTCCCAGTAGGGTCAATGGGGGACAGGGGAAAGGGGATTGGACTGAAGTTTATATACAGTGGCCAGGTGGGAGGAGGTTAATAAAGATTTTAGCTTGAATGAGCCTATTGCATCACAAGTGCATCAAAAGAAAAGGTGTGCAAAGTTTAAGAGTTTATTTTCTTTGGAAAGAGTGAAAAAGCCTATCTTCAGCCAGCATAATGCAAAGAAGGACCCTTGCTTTCAGCCTGGAGGCAGGAGTCCTGCTGCTGAATTCCAACAAGCCTCCAGTCTGACCTATAGCTCTGCAATCAAAGCTCTTGAGTCTCCTGATTAAAGACCTTTAGCTGCAAGTGAAGTGCGGTTATAGTGAGCAGTATGGGCCAATTATGTCCAAAAAGACAAAAAGACCTCATAGGAAGCACCAGCCCAAAAAACATAGAAATAGAGAGAGAGAAAAAGAGGGAGACAAAAGTAGGCTTCTTTTGTTTAGTTTGGGCTTGGTTCGCAATTACTGCTTTATTATGGCCATCTGAGAGAGAGTCCACCCAGCTCCTCAGTGACCACTCCGTTTGCCTATTTAAAGGCTGGTCTGTGTGGGGGTTATCTAGCTGGAGGAATGGACTCTCAGGAGACCCAGACACCATTTCTGCTGATACCTGTGGCATAACGACTAGCTTATGTGATGTTTGGTGATTGGACAGTTAGCATATCAATGTAAGGACTACATGGCAAGTAGTGATGAGCTTCGTGTTTGAGTCAAGCCTAAGTTCGACACGAACACTGCCTGTTCGCCCGTTCGCACAATGGTGAACAAATGAGCTTCTTTGCGGAAACTTCGAGTCTCCGCATCCATAATTAATTTAATATGTTTTATTTAATATCCATAATTAATATTAATCATTCGCTGGCCAGGGAATTGAACCCACAGCCTCTCATTTGCAAGCCTGTTATTCTAGCACCTACACCACTGAACCGAGCCAGCTGTTTAACTTAAGACTCTCTCTGCCTAACTAACTTCTATCTGAGTTTGACAGCTCTTTTATACAGCTCTGATGTCACCAACGCCCCATAATTCACTGCTCAAGTGCAGTGAATAAATTACTGATGTCACGACAGAAGGGGCGGGGACAATTAATAGGTTTTAATTAAAATCCATAATAATTATTGATCACTCCCTGGCCAGGGTATTCGAAACCCCAGCCTCTCATTTTCTAGCCCATTATTGTACCAGCTACGCCACCGAGCCAGCTGATTAACCTAAGATTCTCTCTGCCTAACTAGCTTCTATCTGAGTTTGACAGCTCTTTTATAGGGCTCTGACGTCACCAGCGCCCCATAATCCATTGCTCAGGTGCAGTGAATGAATTACTGACGCTAGTGGCCTATCCTGCTGGACATCATATGACGTCCAGTCAGGATGGGACAACCACTTTGCAGCCGTCATTTTACTATATGAGGGGCGGGAAGTGGTTAAATGTTTGCGATTTAAACACAGATATGAAGCCCTGAAGAAGCGGTACATCCCACTAAACATGTTGCAGATTTTTGTGTGATTCAATCAGCTGGTATATGATGTTTGTTACTGTGTGATCTCTACTTGTATGACACATACAGTCAGGTCCATAAATATTGCGACATCGACACAATTCTAATCTTTTTGGCTCTATACACCACCACAATGGATTTGAAATGAAACAAACAAGATGTGCTATAACTGCAGACTGTCAGCTTTAATTTGAGGGTATTTACATCCAAATCAGGTGAACTGTGTAGGAATTACAACAGTTTGTATATGTGCCTCCCACTTTTTAAGGGGCCAAAAGTAATGGGACAGATTAACAATCATAAATCAAACTTTCACTTTTTAATACTTGGTTGCAAATCCTTTGCAGTCAATTACAGCCTGAAGTCTGGAATGCATAGACATCACCAGACGCTGGGTTTCATCTCTGGTGATGCTCTGCCAGGCCTCTACTGCAACTATCTTCAGTTCCTGCTTGTTCTTGGGGCATTTTCCCTTCAGTTTTGTCTTCAGCAAGTGAAATGCAAGCTCAATCGGAATCAGGTCAGGTGATTGACTTGGCCATTGCATAACATTCCACTTCTTTCCCTTAAAAAACTCTTTGGTTTCTTTCGCAGTATGCTTCGGGTCATTGTCCATCGGCACTGTGAAGCGCCGTCCAATGAGTTCTGAAGCATTTGGCTGAATATGAGCGGATAATATTGCCCGAAACACCTTATAATTCACCCTGCTGCTTTTGTCAGCAGTCACATCATCAATAAATACAAGAGAACCAGTTCCATTGGCAGCCATACATGGCCACGCCATGACACTACCACCACCATGCTTCATTGATAAGGTGGTATGCTTTGGATCATGCACAGTTCCTTTCCTTCTCCATACTCTTCTCTTCCCATCACTCTGGTACAAGTTGATCTTGGTCTCATCTGTCCATAGGATGTTGTTCCAGAACTGTAAAGGCTTTTTTAGATGTATTTTGGCAAACTCTAATCTGGCCTGTTTTTGAGGCTCCAATAGTTTACATCTTGTGGTGAACCCTCTGTATTCACTCTGGTAAAGACTTCTCTTGATTGTTGACTTTGACACACATACACCTACCTCCTGGAGAGTGTTCTTGATCCGGTCAACTGTTGTGAAGGGTGTTTTCTTCACCAGGGAAATAATTATTCGGTCATCCACCACAGTTGTTTTCCGTGGTCTTCCAGGTCTTTTGGTGTTTCTGAGCTCACTGGTGCGTTCTTTCTTTTTAAGGATGTTCAAACAGTTGATTTGGCCACACCTATGTTTTTGCTATCTCTCTGATGGGTTTGTTTTGTTTTTTTCAGCCTAATGATGGCTTGCTTCACTGATAGTGACAGCTCTTTGGATCTCATATTGAGAGTTGACAGCAACAGATTCAAAATGCAAATAGCGCACTTGAAATTAACTCTGGACCTTTTATCTGCTCCTTGTAAATGGGATAATGAGGGAATAACACACACCTGGCCATTGAACAGCTGAGCAGCATATTGTCCCAATACTTTTGGTCCCTTGAAATGTGGGAGGCACATATACAAACTGTTATAATTCCTACGCCTTTCACCTGATTTGGATGTAAATACCCTCAAATTAAAGCTGAAAGTCTGCAGTTAAAGCACATCTTGTTTGTTTCATTTCAAATCCATTGTGGTGGTGTAGAGCCAAAAATATTAGAAATGTGTCAATGTCCCAATATTTATGGACCTGACTGTACATATGTGTCTTGTTTTTATATATAGCATATGGATACGTTTAACCTTTTTTTCTCTGAAATGTCAAACAGTATGTATTAAATAAAAATATGTCTTTTTAAACTTATGTAAGACTTACAGTATCTCACAAAAGTGAGTACACTCCTCACATTTTTATAAATATTTTATTATATGTTTATGTGACAACCCTGAAGAAATGACACTTTGCTACAATGTAAAGTAGTGAGTGTACAGCTTGTATAACAGTGTAAATTTACCGTCCCCTCAAAATAACTCAACATACAGCTATTAATGTCTAAACCGCCGACAACAAGAGTGAGTACACCCCTAAGTGAAAATGTCCAAATTGGGACCAATTAGCTATTTTCCCTCCCAGGGTCATGTGATTCGTTAGTGTTACGTCTCAGGTGTGAATGGGGAGCAGGTGTGTTAAATTTGGTGTTATCACTCTCACTCTCTCATACTGGTCACTGGAAGTTCTACATGGCACCTCATGGCAAAGAACTCTATGAGGATCTGAAAAAAAGAAGTGTTGCTCTACATAAAGATGGCCTAGGCTATTAGAAGATTTCCAAGACCCTGAAACTGAGCTGCAGCACGGTGGCCAAGACTATACAGCTATTTAACAGGACAAGTTTCACTCAGAACAGGCCTCGCCATGGTCGACCGAAGAAGTTGAGTGCACATGCTCAGCGTCATATCAAGAGGTTGTCTTTGGGAAATAGATGTATGAGTGCTGCCAGCATTGATGCAAAGTTGAAGGGGTGGGGGTCAGCCTGTCAGTGCTCAGACCATACTCCACACACTGCATCAAATTGGTCTTCATGGCTGTAGTCCAAGAAGAAGGCCTCTTCTAAAGATGATGCACAAGAAAGCCGCAAACAGTTTGCTGAAGACAAGCAGACTAAGGACATGGATTACTGGAACCATGTCCTGTGGTCTGATGAGACAAAGATAAACTTATTTGATTCAGATGGTGTCAAGCGTGTGTGGAGGCAACCAGGTGAGGAGTACAAAGACAAGTGTGTCTTGCCTACAGTCAAGCATGGTGGTGGGAGTGTCATGGTCTGGGGCTGTACGGGTGCTGCTGGCACTGGGGAGCTACAGTTCATTGAGAGAATCATGAATGCCAACATGTACTGTGACATACTGAAGCAGAGCATGATCCCCTCCCTTCAGAGATTGGGCCGCAGGGCAGTATTCCGACATGATAGCGACCCAAAACACACCTCCAAGATGACCACTGCCTTGCTAAAGTAGCTAAGGGTAAAGGTGATGGACTGGCCAAGCATGTCTTTAGACCTAAACCATATTGAGCATCTGTGGGGCATCCTCAAGCAGAAGGTGGAGGAGCGCATGTATATTTTTGTAATAAAAATGTATTGATTTTATACGACGTTTTTTTGTTCTTATGTGCCATTAAAGTCCACATACATACACAATACAGTGTAGCACTTTCTGTATAAATAATCGATTCATCTAAAAAAAAAAAAAAAAATACACATCACATACATTGAACTATACCCCCCAAAAAAAAAAAAAAAATTGAAATATTTCTTTCAAAGTGTTCAATCCCAAAACTTAATTCAAAATAATAAAATGACTCCATGCTTTCAATTGATTGTAATAAAAAAATCAACCTTAAATGTAATCAATAAAGTGTCTCTGTGCTTCAAATATGCCAGAAATATCCAGTCAGTTAGAAGCTAGGGTTTATTTGGGGTCAAGGTTCTCTTTATAAAAACCTAACCATAACCAGTAAAAGCCTTCCTTAGCCATATTTCGATTTTACATACCATCCTCATAATAACCATGTGTTAATGTCTGCTCATCCAAAATGATTCTATTTCCATTTTAGCAGCATATGGTGTCTTTCTTCTAAATGTGTATATAATTTGTACTTTACCATCTTAGTTTTCATCTGTTAAGGTGAGTGTAAGCATTGTTTTGAATTTTCAACTGCTGCTGTAAAGACTTATGTACAGTTTGCTGCCTCTTCATAAAGTGAAGTCTTCTTTTCCACAGGATTAATCTGGTATCCTAAGAGCTGTTCCCACTTTAATGTATAAGGGTGGCTCCTTTTCCCTTGCATGAAGCCACTTTTGCAGTTAGCACAAACACACCCACCAAACTTTACATGGCAAGCCACTCCCCCCTCCTTCCACCTCTAAGCAAATTTACTGACAGCACTTGAGATTGTGCTATCCATTGTTAACCATTTCTTGTGTAGTGCTAACTGTGCTTGCTCCCTAAACACAAACAGCCTTGGGAGCGCTGCAGAGAGAGTTGAAGGCAGGGGTTTGAAAAACTGTGTTTTGGCAAAAGTTAAAGTAGAAATTGCTAACAGTTTAATATTTACCTATTTACTTACTACTTAACCACTTATCGACCGCCCGCCGTCGATTTAGGTTGGTCCTTTGGCGCTAAATACCGGGGTTATGGCAGCAGGTAGCTGCCATAACCCTGGTATTTTTTTCAACAGTGGGCGATTGGCTTTCAGATAAGGGTGGTCCCAGCGGCAGATTCAGAGGTGCCCCCCCCTCCTGCCGCGTCCTGGTCCTTTTCCCCGCTTACTGGACCCGGCCGGCAGCGGGGAAAACAATCTGGTCCCCGATCCTCTTAGACAGGAAGTCGAGTGGGGGCAAGATGGCCCTCACTTGACTCTATGATCTTGGAGGACCGGAGCGACGTCAAAAGTCGTTGCCTAGCAACTGGCTTAAAAAGCCGTTTTTTTTTTTCTTTATTAGTGTACTTGTGAGATCTGAGGACTATTTGACCCCAGATCTCACAAAAAAGAGGTCCTGTCATGGCTATTTCTATTACAAGGAATGTTTACATTCCTTGTAATAAGAATAAAAATGATCAACCTTTTTTTAAACTGTATAAAAAATAATAAATAAAATAAATAGGAAAAAAAAAATTAAAGCACCCTGTCCCCATTAGCTCGAACGCAGAAATGAACGCATATGGAAGCCCCTGCCCACAGATGTAAACGGTGTTCAAACCACACATGTGAGGTATCGCTGTGATCGTTAGAGCGAGTGCAATAATTTGAGTCCTAGACCTCCTCTGTAACTCTAAGCTGGTAACCTGTAGAAATGTTTAAAGTGTCACCTATGGGATTTTTAAGCACCAAAGTTTGTCGCCATTCCGCGAGCATGCGCAATTTTGAAACATGACCTGTTGGGTATCTATTTACTCTGCATAACATTATCTTTCACATTATGGAAAAAAATTGGGCTAACTTTACTGTTTTCTTATTTTTTTTATTCAAAAAAGTGATTTTTTTCCAAACAAATTGCGTTTGGAAGACCGCTGCGCAAATACGGTGTGATAGAAAATATTGCAATGATCTCCATTTTTTTCTCTAGGGTCTCTGCTAAAAAAATAAATATAATATTTGGGGGTTCTAAGTAGTTTTCTAGCAAAAAAAATGATTTTAGCTTGTAAACACCAAGTGTCAAAAATAGGCTTGGTCTTAAAGTGGTTAAACCATACAGTATCTATGGTCAAAATGTGAAACCATATATTAATTTCTAAATTGAATATCAATTGATTTTAATCTACCACTTGCTGACCCTGTTTTTTTCTTACATTTGTTGTTTACAAGTAAAAATCTGTATTTTCTGCCAAAAAATTACTTAGAATCCCCAAACATTATATATTTTTTTTAAGCAGTGACCCCAGAAGATAAGATGGCTGTCATTGCAATATCTTATGTCACACTGTATTTGCGCAGCGGTCTTTCAAACACAACTTTTTTGGGCAAAAATACACATTAATGATTTAAAAAAAAAAGCCAAAACATTAAAGTTATCCATATTTTTTTGTATAATGTGAAAGATGATGTTACGCTGAGTAAATAGATACCTAACATGTCACGATTTAAAATTGCGCACGGTTGTGGAATGGCGACAAACTACGGTAAATAAAATCTCCATAGGTTACACTTTTTTAACACACAATTTTTACAGCTCACCTGTTTAGAGTTACAGAGGAGGTTTAGTGTTAGAATTATTGCTTTCACCCAAACAATTGCTGTGATACCTCACATGTGTGGTTTGAACATCATTTACATATGCAGGCGTGACTAAAGTGTGGGTTCACTTCTGTGTGCAAGCTCGGAGGGATATGGCGCTTTAATATTTTTACATTCTCCCTTAATTACTTTTTTTAATATTCCTATTACAAGGAATGTAAACACCCCTTGTAATGGAAATAAGCATCACAGGTCCTCTTTATTGAGAGATCTGGGGTAAAAAAGGGTCCAGATCTCTCATTTACCTTTAAAAGCAAAAAGAAAAAAATAAATACATTTTGCCTTAAGGGGAAAAAAAATCCCTTGTTTATGCCTGAGAGGCAAAATTAACGTAGGATGCTGCTCTGGTAATCCATGGGCATAGAGCTGAGTGGGGGCTATCTTGCCCTCACTCAGCTTCCTGGCTAGCCATCGGCTGCACCGGGTTAGTTCGCTGGCTACCAACAGCCCCAGTAAAATCGGGAACCACCAGGAAGAGACGGGGTGGGGCACCTCTATTGTGGCCTATAAAAGTGATCTTGTGGCAAATCCGGGATCACTTTTATCTTAAGGCCAACCGCCTGACTGAAAAAAAAAGATACAGCTGCTGCCATAACCCTGGTATTTAACATCAAAGTCATGATGTATATTTACAGTTAGGCGGTCGGCAAGTGGTTAATCCGAAGAATCTGAATCTAGATAATCTTGAAGTTTTTAAACTTACTTTGTGAAGGATCTCACACATTTACTTCCTTCAATTCACTTTGCCCTGTGAGTAGGCACAGCTGTGTCAGAGAATTCCCAGATCCTACCTTCTAAACTACAGAGTTACTGAGAGGGGGAATTTTAGAAGGAGTTAGTACAGGAATCACTGCTTGTAGGCAACAAGGTACCATGGGATATGTAGTCCTTAATGAAATGAAAGTTAACGGCAGAGGAAAAATTGCAAAGCATGCAGGGAATCCAGGAGATTGTGGAAAAAAGATAATCCATAGCTAGGCTCAAAACACGATTTTTCAAATTAGCTAATACTACGTTGTTGAAAATAACTATTGTTTTTACAATGTTGATAACTTGAAAGTGCATAGATTTCTTTAATTTGCCTAATTTTGGGGATTATTGCTGCAAACTTGATTGTAATTTTTTTGCTTTTTTGAATTAGCCATCAATAAAGTAACAAAATATTGCTGTCTCTTTTAGGTTGGAAAATTGCTAAAATATCAACAAATGTGCTTACATTTGACAAAACGTAATTTCAAGCAAAAACTATGATTTTACTTGGACTTTAGCTGAAATACAAACAAAAGTACATAATTTATACTGCTTTTTTCATTGTCTAAAACTTCAAAGCTAATAAAATACAAAAATGTTTTGTGTCCATATATCTTAGCTGTATTTATTTATATGTAAGGTATGCATTTTTATCTCACTTATTAAGTTTTAAAATGCATTTATATTTTGAAATGAAAATTGTCAGTCTCCCTGGTAGGCCGAGGCACCAGGGGCATCTGATATCCTCTCAGTGCGTTTTCAGGAGCCACCTTCACAGCCATGCTAAAAGGATGACTTTATATATATATATATATATATATATATATTTATATATATATATATATATATATACATATATATATATATATATATATATATATATATATATATATATATATATATATATATATATATATCAGATTTCAAGAGGGCATATGAATATTTCATATTACCCAATTTAACCCAGCAGGTGGCAAGCTTTGGGAAAGACTATCTGCTTTCTCTAACTTATGTTACAGTTCTACAATGAACTACAGCCAATAAGCAAAAAAGTTCAGATTGCAAGGAATGTTAAATGACCTTTTTTCCAAGTCAGGAACATTTTGCTTAGCCAATTCATTTTACTGGGACAGCCAACAATCTGGCAGGAAATGCTGGTCTTTCCTAATAGAAAAGCCTAGTATGCTTTGCAAATTGAGTGTCAAGGACATAAGCTCTACTAAATGTGTTTAAATAATGGGAAGTAATGCTATCACTAGAGTGCTCACTATGTGCATTGGTTTTAAAACTATCATGATCTAAGAGATCCAAAACAGGACAGGAACATTTATATGATATATTTCAAATCCCTAGGGGCTCAAGGGTTAAACAGTAGTTGTTGATATACATGTAATAGCAAAATAATTGACACCAAAACCACAAAAAGGAGGCACAGTCAATGAGAGAGTGATAAAAGTGCATGGGCTTATTTTCGATCAAAAATGGTTGATATCTAAATTTTTGTACTGGCTACATTTGTTATTGTGATATAAATATGCTTCATTGTATACATGTAAATCAAAATGTTCTAGGGTTTTGTACAAAATATACTAGACTCGATATTGGACAGGAATAGTTTCAAGCTTCTTTCCACTAATCTTTTCATATTCCCTACTCAAGTGTAAACTCCAGCTCTTGTCTTATAAATGTATTGTTATCAGACTGTCACCATAAACAGCCCAATTTCATATTCCAGACCAGTAAATAGAAGACATCTTCACTTTCAAAAATCCAGTAATCCACTTAATGCATAATTAAATCCAACGTTTGAAGTTCTAATTTTAAATGTAAAGTCCTTAGCTGCCAAGAGGCTTGTGACTCTGAAGTTGAGTATTGTAGACTACAAAAACATGAAATGACAAATCTTCAAATATCTAACAAAATGTGCTTGTAGTATGCAAAACCACAAGGAATCAACCATGTTTTTCCTTATTCTTTTATATATTTTTATTAAATAAGACAAGAGGTGACTGTACAGTATTGTAGAGTGACTATAATAGCTGATTAGAATGTTTGAGATTAAACTGAATTGACCCATGTACTGTATAACGAAAACACCAAAATTGTTAAGGTCCTTGTGGCTCTATGTGGCTTTTGTTTAGATTTTTCATAACATGTGAACAGGTCTCAATCTATAGCTCGATGGAAGTAAAATGAAAAAAAAAAAAAAAACAATTCAATGCAGTTAAAATATTTATTTTATGCATGAAGTCCAGAATCTCTCTATAATGTTCCTAAAAATCATCAGAAAATTGACTGCCTTTGTTTGAAATAAAAAGAGCAGTGCATTGCTTAATTACCATAAATAAAAACAGAAAAGGGCTTAAAAGTAGTAAATTGTAGGATATGGCATGAAGTCGATATTCATATTAACATTTTTAATAAGTTACACAAATACAGAATAATGAGATATTGATTTAGGGAATTCCCAAGCATATACCAATCTTAGACTCACAGAGACCTTAGAGTTCATAAAGTATTAGCATAAGGATAATGATTTACCTTAACCCCTTCCCTACCGCGCCATTATAAAATAACGTCGGCAGGAATCCTTTCTCGATCCGTGCAGCAATCGGGGGTGAGGCTCGTCCCTCGGACTGAGCCCAACCCCGATCAAGGTAAACAGCCAATGAAATTGGCTGTTTACCACGTGATCGGCTGTGTCAATCACAGCCGATCACATGAGCGGCTCCAGCGCGAGCCGCTCGTTCCTTCCTCAATGCACGCCCCCCGGGGGCGCGCAGCGCGGTGATCGGGGACGAGGCTCGTCCCTCGGACAGAGCCCATCTAGGTAAAGAGCCAATGAAATTGGCTCTTTACCACGTGACCGGCTGTGTCCAATCACAGCCGGTCACAAATGTCAACAGAGAACAGGTAACTACCTGTCACCGTGTTCTCCTCCTCACACACTGATCCTGTGTGAGGAGGAGATTGTGGTAACAGCTAGTTACCAAGTACAGTGCACCCCAACCACACTGATTGCCCCCCCCCAATAAAAAGCACCTGTCACTAGCCCATCAAAGTACCCGATTACCTGTCATCAGCCCATCAGGTACTCTGATGACAGGTACTCTGGTACTCTGATGTGCTGATGACAGGTACTCGGGTACTCTGATGACAGGTACTCGGGTACTCTGATGACAGGTACTCGGGTACTTTGATGGGCTGGTGACAGGTACTCGGGTACTCTGATGACAGGTACTTGGGTACTCTGATGACAGGTACTCGGGTACTCTGATGACAGGTACTCTGATGACGGGTACTCGGGTACTCTGATGACAGGTACTTGGGTACTCTGATGACAGGTACTCGGGTACTCTGATGGGCTGGTGACAGGTACCCGGGTACTCTGATGACAGGTACTCAGGTACTCTGATGACGGGTACTCGGGTACTCTGATGACAGGTACTCGGGTACTCTGATGACAGGTACTCTGGTACTTTGAGTACCCATCACCGGAGTACCTGAGTACCCGTCATCGGAGTACCCGAGTACCTGTCACCTACCCATCAGAGTACCCGAGTACCTGTCACCTACCCATCAGAGTACCCGAGTACCTGTCACCTACCCATCAGAGTACCCGAGTACCTTCCACCTGCTCATCAGAGTACCTGACACCTGAAGTACCTGAGTACTTGCCACCTGCTCATCAGTACCCATCACTACTCATCAGTACTCATCAGTACCCATCAGTACCTATCACCTATCAGTATCAGTACTGATCATCTGTACCCATCAGTACAGTATCAGTATCACCTATCAGTATCAGTACTACTCATCAGTACCTATCACCTGCCTGTCACCTGCCCATAAGAGTACCCGAGTACCTGTCACCTGCCTATCGGAGTACTCGAGTACCTGCCACTTGCTCATCAGTACCAGAGTACCTGTCACCTGCCCAGCAAAGTACCCGAGTACCTGTCATCCTTCATACAGCCACCATGTCTAAGTCCAAAAAGGTTTATATACGTCCTCCGTTTAAACCTAAATACCGGTGTTATGGCAGCAGATAGCTGCCATAACCCTGGTATTTTTTTAAACGGTGGACGGTTGGCTTTCCGATAAGGGTGGTCCCAGCGGCGGATTTGCCGCGGGATGACCCTTCCGGGGTGGCGGAAGAGGTGCCCCCCCCCTCCCGCCGCATTCTGGTCCTTTTCCCCGCTTACCGGACCCGCCGGCAGCGGGGAAAACGATCCGGTCCCAGATCCTCACAGACAGGATGTCGAGTGAGGGCAAGCTTGCCCTCACTCGACTCTATGGTCTTGGAGGACCGGAGCTACGGCAAACGTTGTTGCCTAGAAACCAGTTTAAAGGTCCCTTTTTTTTTTTTTCATTTTATTTAATTTTTTTTAATTTTTTTTTTTTCTATCTTTTAGTGTACTTGTGAGATCTGAGGACTTTTTGACCCCAGATCTCACAAAAAAGAGGTCCTGTCGCGCCTTTTTCTATTACAAGTAATGTTTACATTTCTTGTAATAGAAATAAAAATGATAAATTTTTTTTAAAAACAGTGTAAAAATAAAAAATAATAAATAAAATAAATAGTAAAAAAAAAAAAATAATTAAAGCGCCCTGTCCCCGTGAGCTCGCGCGCAGAAGCGAACGCATACGGAAACCCCGCCTACATATGTAAACAGTGTTCAAACTACACATGTGAGGTATCGTCGCGATCGTTAGAGCAAGAGCAATAATTTGAGCCCTAGACCTCATCTGTAACTTTAAGATAGCAACCTGTAGAAATTTCTAAATTGTCGCCTATGGGGATTTTTAAGTACCAAAGTTTGTCACCAATCTGTGAGCGTGCGCAATTTTGAAGCATGACATGTTGGGCATCTATTTACTCGGCGTAACATTATCTTTCACATTATAGAAAAAAATTGGGCTAACTTTACTGGTTTCTTATTTTTTTATTCAAAAAAGTGATTTTTTCCAAAAAAATTGCATTTGGAAGACCGCTGCGCAAATACGGTGTGATAAAAAATATTGCAATAGTCTCCATTTTATTCTCTAGGGTCTCTGCTAAAAAAAAATATATAATGTTTTGGGGTTCTAAGTAGTTTTCTAGCAAAAACAACTGATTTTAGCTTGTAAACACCAAATGTCAAAAATAGGCCTAGGCAAGTGGCTAGGAGGCATGATGATGCTCCTTGGATGTTGGGCCCCTCTATATGGCTAGGCTGTGAAAAAGTCTCACACATGTGGTATTGCCATACTCAGGAGGAGTGGCAGAATGTATTTTGGGGTGTCATTTTTGCTATGTACATGCTATGTGTTAGGAATATCCTATAAATTGACAACTTTGTGTAAAAAAAAAAAAGATTTTATTTTTTCCCACATTTTCCAAAAACTTGTGGAAAAAAATTACATGTTCAAAGGACTCATAATGCCTCATAGAATATACGTTGGAGTGTTTGCTTTCCAAAATGGGGTCATTTTGTGGACTTTTCCATTGTTATTGGTGCTCTAGGGCCTTGAAAAGTGTGATAGGTAGTAAGAAAGTTTTATGTGTATTTATGCTCCTAAAACGCCTTATGGTGCTACTTGGACGTGGAGTCTCTTTTTGTGGCCAGGCTATGTAAAAGTCTCACACATGTGGTATCACCATATTCAGAAGGAGTAGCAGAATGCATTTTGGGGTGTCATTTTTGCTGTGTACATGCTATGTGTTAGAAATAGCTTATAAATTGACAACGTTTTTGGAAAAAAAAGAAAAAAAATGTTTTTCTTCATTTTCCCAAGAATTGTGGGAAAAAATTATAACTTCAAAAAACTCACCATGCCTCTTACTAAATACCTTGGACTGTCTACTTTACAAAAAGGGGTCATTTGGGGGGTATATGTACTATCCTGACATTTCAGGGCCTCAAGAAAGGAGATAGGCCGTCAGTACATCTGGTGTGATCAATTTTCAGTAATTGGTACCATAGCTTCTAGACTCAATAACTTTCACACAGACTAAATAATATACACTAATTTGGGTTAATTTTACCAGAGATATGTAGAAGTATAAATTTTTGCCCAAATGTATGAAGAAAAAATAATTTTTTGCAAAATTTTATAATGGAACCTAAAAAAAAGTGTTTTTTTTTTCAAAATTTTTGCTCTTTTTTTGCTTATATCACGAAAAAAAACCCCAGTTGTGATCAAATACCACCAAAAGAAAGCTCTATTTGTGTGAAAAAAATGATAAAAAGTTTGTTTGGTTACAGTGTAGCATGACTGAGCAATTGTCATTCAAAGTGTGAGAGTGCTGAAAGCTGAAAATTGGTCTGGGCAGGAAGGGGGTCTAACTGCTCTGTATGGAAGCGGTTAATAAGAAAAGGGAGCCTTGATTGTTGGGGGCATGGCCAGGACCTGGGTGTGGTAACTCGCATCATACAAATTAGATGGAGTTTGATTGGCTATGGAACATGAGGTGAATGGTTGCAGCCTGAGTTCAAATAAAAGGTAGTTTCTGAGGTAAAATAGTGCCTTTAAGGAACTGCCACTGAAAGAGCTGGCTGGACTATCCCCTGTCTCCACCATGGACATTGACCTTATTCTTTCCAGGGTTAGGGAGCTGCTGGAACAGGGTCAGGCTGACTTGCTTTTGCCTCTCCTGTCCCCAGGACTATCCTCACCCCCAGTGGTCTCTACGCCTGCTCACCCTGTTGTTGGTCCCCTGACTTCTAGGACCGGGAGGCGCCCTCACCCACCTTCCTGCCTGAGCCCCAGTCTTACCCGGATCAAGCGCTTCCATCTACCCTGGTAGTAGGATCTCTGCCTGTTTGCTCTGTCTGGAGGAGCTGATGTATTGGCCCCCTTCGTCTGCCGCTCCGGCGGTTCTTCATGAGCCCTTGCAGCTTCCCGGAGAGTACTGCCCTCCCTGCACCCGGCAGGGTGGGAGTGATGTGTACTCAAAGTATCAGCATGGCTGGCTCCCCTACCTGCACAGCATCACACTCCTTTGCTCCATCAGTGGCTCCTCTTATCCCTGTGACCCCTGCTCTCTGGACGTGTACACATCTCCTTGCGCCCGGAAAGGGCAGGAGATTCAAATTATTTTTCATTATCTCCTGACTTCACTGCTGCTGCCATGATACTTTGTCTGCCCTAGTGCAGGCTATTCCCCCTTAGTGTAGATGCTGCTGGGGTCCACCAAGGGGGTCCGACTGTGAGCACTGCATGTTTCTGCTCTGCTGAAACTCATCGATACTTGGGCTCCTGCGGGTCAGCGGGTGTGCCCCCACCTCTGGACCTCTCAACACATCAGGCTCCTGCTGGTGGACGTCCTGAGCCCCTGCTACTGACGACACCTTGGAACATTTTACCAGACTTCCCAGATCTGCTTATGTCCATCCTCCAGTTCTACTACTTAGTGAGTATGACTGCAAATTGGTTTGGGGAATGTCTCATGACACTTCTGTATCAGGTTCACCAGAAGACCGATTATTTCATGCTGTGAAATCCTGCATGGGTGTCTCTTTGGCGCTTGAGGCTAGTTCGGATGTTGTCGCAGGAGGTGCTCTGTGCGCATCTGCCCTCAGATATTAAGGATTGGATCTGGCATTGAGAGTTTGTGGATTTGTTCACTCTGGTACCTCTCAATAGAGAAACAGTGGACAAATCACAGCGAGTGGATGTGAGCATTCAGGGTGATAAATCTAAGCAGCATCCCCATAACTTTGGGAACTGGCTGCAGGGCTACTAAAGGGTGATTTGTGAGAAATTCCCTGACTTAGGCCCTTCCCTCTTTTGTTATTTAGATATTATCTGGGGGGGACTATAAGGTGTATCGGGGTCAGTGCTGGTTCAATTGTGATACACAGTTTCGGCAAACATCGTGGCACGGAAGGAATTTTGCTTTGACTGTCAAGACTAAAGCTTGTGGTTGTTGCACCGCATGCAGATTTAAGCACGAGTGTTCACTCTGCAGGGGTGCTCATCGAGCCATCTGATGTTTCAAAAAGGGTAAGCAACCACTTTCCAAGCCAGGGGCAAGGATTGACTTTTCTAAGTCTGAAGACGCCGGTGAACGTTCCAAGGATTCTTCACTGGCTAGACAAGTATCCCCTCAATAGGAAAGCTCTGATCTTGAGGAACAGGTTTAACAGCGGTTTCTGGATTCCCTTTATTCCATTGGATGAACCGACGATGACGCTGAATTTGAAGTCTGAGGTCCAATTTGAAGCCATCATGGAGGAAAAGATCTCGAGGGAGCTGGAACTGGGGTGTATGGCTGGCCCCTTTGATTCTCCTCCTTTTTATAATCTGTGGGTTTCCCCCCTTGGTGTTGTTCCCAAGAGGAAGTAAGGAAAGTTTTGCCTCACACACCACCTTTCCTATCCCTCTGGCTATTTGGCTAATGATGGCAACGGCAAAGAACATTCCAGGGTTCAATACGCCTCTTTTGACAAAGCCTTACATTTGATTCACTCTGCTGGTTGCTCAGCATTGCTGGTGAAGGCAGACATCAAGTCAGATTTCCGCCTCCTTCCCGTGCACCCCAACTGTTTTCATCTACTGGGCTGCCATTTTCAAGGAAGCTATTTTTTGATATGTGCCTCCCCATGGGCTGTACGATTTCTTGTTAGTATTTTGAGATTTTTAATAGATTTTTAATAGCTTCCTTGAATGGGTAGTTTGTCAATCCTCCAGTATGCAATCCCTTTTGTATTACCTAATTGACTTCCTTTTTGTTGGACCGGCTGACAGTATCTAATAACAGGGGCTCCTTTTTGCCTTTCAGAACACCTGTGGGCAGTTTTGCATTCCACTATTTGCAGAAGAAAAACAGAGGGCTCAACGTCAGTTTTATCCTTTCTGGGCATTGAAATGGACATGGTAATTATGATGTTTCACTTGCCCGGTGATAAATTGGCTAGGCTTCTCCCACTGTTTCGTTTGGCTAAAGAGGCAAAAAAAATTGCAGTTGAAGCAGTTTCAGTCCCTATTACGTCATCTGGTTTTTGCCTGCAGAATCATTCTCATGCAGAGGGCCTTCTGCCGAAGACTATCTTGGGCTTTGAAAGGCATTGTTGTACTTCGTCATTATGTTCGTACAACCAAAACAATGCGTCATGACTTGGAGGTCTGGTTGTCTTTTCTCCCGTCATATAATAGACATTCATGTTGGCAAATGGAGGAAATGCCAAACTCGTAGCTGGAGCATTATACAGATGCTGCTGATCCTGTGGTTTTCTGTGGTTTCGGTGCCTTTTTTGAAGGGGAATGGTCTGCTGAACATTGGCCGGCCTCATGGGCCCACTTGGTTCTGTAATCTCACATTATTGGAACTATTTCCAATCATAGTGGATATTGAGCTGTGGGGTGAGAGATTACGCAACCGATGAGTTATGTTTTGGTCTGACAATTTGAGCGTCCTTCAGGTGACCAACCAACTCAGCTAGACGGCGTACCCTGCAACTGCTTTCTTGGTAAAGGAGACTCCCAGCGTTCCCTGCCTTGGCCTGGAGTCAAGACCCGGATACAACAGCTGTCCTTCTCACTAATGTTTCTGTGATGTGTTTGTTTTCCATTTATGTCAAGTGAGTGCAATTATTTATGCTTTTATATAAATAAACAGTTTGTACAATATTGCACTAGTGGAGGCTGTTATTTGTTCTCCCACATGTACTGGAGTATCCGTTGATGATTGGAGAACCAGGAAGTGGATCCTCTACTAGACCATTTACATGTAAATGCGATTCCTGCTTGTTCACGAGAGTGAGTAAGCATGGTGTTTTGGTGAGTTGCCATTTTTGCATTATCCCTGGCACTTGGTGGTGGAGATTGAGGTGATCCCTTCTATATTTCACTGATACTGGGACTCTTGTTGGAACACACATAATTTTTCCTGCATTTTGGGCTGAAGGACTGTTGGACATTCAGTGGATTTTAACATTTTATTATTATTTTTATTTTTTCACTGGGGCTGTCTGGTCCTTTATGTCTGATTTATGATGATTTAATATTGTCATTCTTTTGCGCTACTATTATTTGTATATTGTCAGTTTTACTTCCATGATCAAATATTATTGTGCTGTATTCTGTTTTCTAAGTAGCTGCATTTAGCATTGTTTAGTGATTTGATGTGACATCTCCTTTAGAGCAGAGGTCTCCTTATATGGTTTACTATACACTGTGAGATTTGCATTCTATAACCAACTCAGCGAGGTTTACATTTTTCTTTCTGTCTTACAAAATTGGGCCTCCCCTTGGGATTTCTGGACACACTCTTTCCGCATCAGTGCTGCCACAGGGGCTTCTGGCATGGGCTTTTCTGATACAGTGCTTCAGCGTTTGGGTAGATGAGAATCTTCTCGCTTTTCCTTGTATATTAGCTCATACTTGTTGTTTTGATTCTAGGTTCTTCCCTGGCCCTTGTATGGATCATCGGTGACTCTTTTATTTATTGGGCCTCCCGTTGCAATGATGTTCAGAGTAATGGAAGGAACTTGGGCTTCACTTATAAAATCACCAAGGTTCGTTGGCATGGTATAACAGGCTTATGCTGGTCACAAGTTCTACTGGAATGCCTATGGCTCTGTTCATGCGTTTCTGGCCCTATTGTTTTGGTTCTCCATGCTGGCAGAAATGTTGATGGTTGTTCGTGTTTGGTTGATTTAATTTTTGCCATCAAAACAGACATTGCTCATTGCTGTGCTGTTTTTACCAATTTAGTTATAGTCTGGTCAGAAGTCGTTCCTCACTTGGTTTGGGCAAGTCAAATCCACGATTGGAATGTTTTTGCCGAAAGCTCAATGTCTCTAAATTTGTTAGGAGAATTGGGGGTAATGTTATCCGTCACTGGGATTTGGAGGTTGTTAATAATTTGTTGAGACCGAATAGTGTTCATCTGAATCATATAGGCCTGGATATTTTTAACCTTGGCCTCCAGTCTGGTATTGAACCTGCGCTGACTGCGATGGGGCACTCGTCAGCTAACCACTGACATGCGGGTTGTGGTTTTTTGGACCTTGCCAGCGAAAACAATTATCCGTAATGGGCTATGCCCTTGTTTGGAAGTTGGAATTGGTCAATGTCTGTCAAGCACTTCTGGTAAGGACAGGCCCCTCTTTGACTTGATTATCCTAATGTTAAAACATGCTCACAGTACAGCTATGACTGGCACTGGTTAAAATGTTTTTTCTTGGAAAATTGTCTGTGTCAAATCCTTAAATAAAGCTGTGGCTTTGCCCTTTTTTCTACTATATGGTTGTGTGTGTGTGTGTGTGTTTTATTCAGGAGGACAAGGTTACCTACTCATCAGTTATTTTACAGGCTTATGCCCCTCAACAGTCCTGACCTTTTTGAGTCCTGTGGTTTAAAGAAGAACTATTCTTACCTAGGCCCCTTGAGTTCCCCTCCAACCACTAACATCTTCTAGCTGCTGGCTTCTAGGTATCGAGCCCTGGCTGCTTTCATTGGCTGGGGCGATATAAGGGTCACTGCTGTGCATGCATGGGAGTGCAGTCAGCTTCAGAATTGCTGAATCTTTACAGTGATCTGCACATGCGCAGATCACTGTACAGGGGCAGACAGGCAGATAGGTAATTTTAATGCAGAAGATACAAAGCAGGTCTCTTGTGCATTAAAAATCCTGCCTGTTAACCCATTTTTGCTTTGTACATAAAGATCCACTTCAGGTTTTTGGGGAGACAAAATATGTGCTATTGATTAGTCACCAGTGCCAACTAAGTGTATGTGAACCATTACATTTTAAGGAGCTGTTGCTCTGGTAAATAGTTTACATATATAAAAGATAGTATAGCTAGTCTGTGACAACATGTATATATAGGCACATAAATATACTGTTGCTTTATGTGCACAGTTGGTGGAAATTTGAAGAAAAACGATATAAACACTTCTAAATACCTAACAGAGCTGAGTAAATCAAACCCAGCATGCATAACAGACTTCCGTTTAAAAGGAAAGATTTTGTGCGAATTTAGATGAACTGTATATGATTGAACAGTTGTTGCAGGAGGAGGAATATGTTCTGAGCAGAAATATAGGCATTTGAGAAATGCTGCAGACATGTTGCAAGAACTTAAAAAGGTCTCAGTTAACCACTTGCGGACCACCTGCCGCATATATACTGTGTCAGAGCGGCCCGGCTGCGCAAATTTAAATACCTGTACGTGATTATGTGCAGGAGATGTCCGGGAGAGCAAATCAGCGGGTCTGGCAGGCCGCGATGGCCGCCGGGACCTGCCGATCGTTTGGCGGAATGACAGAACGGCAGTCTGCCTATGTAAACAAGGCAGACCACCATTCTATCACAGAGGAAGAGAGAGATCTTCTGTTTCACTAAGCTGAAACACAGATCTCTCTTTTCCTCCAGTGCATCCACTCCCACTACAGTTAGAAAGCACTCCCTAGGAGCACACTTAACCCCTTGATCACCCCTAGTGTTAACCCGTTCCCTGCCAGTGTCATTTATACAGTAACAGTGCATTTTTTTTAGCACTGATCACTGTATTGGTTTCCCCAAAAAGTGTCACTTAGTGTCAGATTTGTCCGCCGCAATGTCGCAATGTCCCGCTAAAAATCGCTGATCACCACCAATACAAGTACTGTAAGTAAAAATAAAAAGTCCATGAATCTATCACATAGTTTGTAGACACTATAACTTTTGTGCAAGCCAATCAATTTACACTTATTAGATTTTTTTTTTACCAAAAATATGTAGCAGAATACATATTGGCCTTAGCTTTTTTTATGGACTACATATCCAATGGTACCTGGCTGCCTGCAAGCAGTGATTCCTGTACTAACTCTTTCTCCTGAATCGCCTCTTCTTAGCACTTATACAGTTTAGAAGGCAGGGTCTGCGAAATGTGTGTCACAGCAGTGCCTACCAACAAGGCATAATGAATACATGTGACAGTATTCAAGTTAGTAAATGTGTAGGGATTTTCACAAAATAAGTTTGCAAACTTGAACATCTTTCAGATCAATAAGCTGGAAATAATTTAAATACAATGTAGAAATAAATATATGATTTTACATTTTTTTTTTTACATAATTACTCTATAGGTAACAGCTAACATTGTGCCAGCACTGGAATCTCAGTGCAAGTTGACATGACCTGCCGTTTTTTAGATACTGCAATTAATGAATCTCAATATGAATTAGTGAAATTTGCCAATTGTTTGCACCTAATGCTCATATATGCGTCTTACCAATGCTCTGGCTTATGACATATTCACTCATTCATACAGCAATTGTTTCTTTATTCAAAAAAGATTCCTACTATAGACAATTATAAAGTTCAATTTATTAGACTACAACGCAAGCATTATTTGTTATAATAGTTTTTATTTTCAGCCTCAATAAAAATCATTTTAGCAAATAGCAATCATAATAGCTTAGTTATTTGTCCCTATAATTTATTATTGAACTGCAATTTTCTACAAATAGCAAAATGTGGCTAAGAACAACATAATTATTATGAATATAAAGTCAATTTTTGAAACAGGCTTGTCTTCACTTCCTTTTTCACAGCATCTGCCTTTTATAATAGAGAGTTTTTATTCTTAAAGAGACTCTGGCACCAGGTCTAACTTGTTAGTTTAAAATGATTTTAGCAAAAATAATACATCCGTGTCCATTTTTTGATTCCTACTATATTTTATTTATTTTTTTGTGAAAACTTTACAGGATCTACAAATAAACAAACCTACTACACTGCTGATCCTACCACTGCACCACAGTGTGTGAAAGAAAAAATAGGTATAAAAAATGTAAAACTAACGCTACCACTTTAAAAAGTCATAAATAATTGCAGATCTACCAACAAATAGAGTATATAAGATAAATAATGGTATAAAGTCATCCTAACCACTTATATCAAGCACCAACACTCCAAGAGATAGACATATATTGTACAGAGGAGGCTTTCTCGGTGCTTGACTACCCCACTCAGTGTAAAGAAAATTTCATAAATAGGTAAAAAAATGTTTACTTTATTCATATCAAAAAAAGAGTTTAAAATTCAGTACAAAACAAGTGTAATTCATATATCATAATTTACTACATGATTTGACAATACAATATAGTTAGTAAAAAGAGTCAACCCCCTCACAAAGTGCAAGCTCAACCTCTCCTATAGATCCACTGTGATTACAATGTGCCCATGTGCATGTTGGAGGGCAGAGCTAATCCCAACGCGTTTCACCTGTACGGCTTCTTCAGGGGTGTTGGGTGAAGAGGGCTCCAAATAGGAAGTGAAAAAAATGTGATTTCAAAGGGGATAGCAGATGTTTGCCTAGTCTCAAGCTAATGGTCTGCCAAAATAACCGTGGATACCAATTGTGCCCGAAAAAGCAAAGGAGAGCATGGCAGGTTTGGTCACATCCAAAATGGAGGGAGAGAGGAGAAAAATCCACCCAAATTCATGTATACGACCCAATCAAGGAAGGAAAAGCTCTAAATATGTATAAAACACTCAACTCCAAAAGGTACTTCCTTATCTTCCCCAGATTAAGTCCTAATGGTGAAAATGCTCCATGCTCTATCCCAGCCAGCATGCACCTTTTAGTACATGAATGAATCCACCACTAACGCATGCATCTGGATTCACAAGGTATATAAGGTAAATAGTGGCGCTATTTAGAAGAATAAATCCACAAATCATACAATAAAGTGACATTAGCGCCCAGACACTGGTCTTCAATAAGTGATTTATAGATCTCCTATACAGATCTTTCGAAAAAAGGAAACTCCAATCGTAGAATACTGTTTGATAAAATTTAATAATTAAATAAATAAATGACAGGACAAGTTGTAATGACGAAAAGCGTCGGAACGTGACTGCACGGCAACCGGAAGTGACACAACAGGCAGAACCGGAAGTGACGTTTCAGTGGATGTTACACAGTCAGGTGAGACACAGAGTATTAGATGCTGGGTCCACCGTGACCATGATATGCGAGCTTTACATCACTTCATTACATGCGATTAACTAATGTATTACATGTGAGTGCAATATTTGTAGGTTTTTTACGATTTTATTAATATATTTGATCAAATGGTATTGCACTATTGGAGTTTACTTTTTTGTTTTATATACATGGGAGATCTATAAATCACTTATTTAATGTTGGAGTGTCCACAACTCTGAGGAGTACATTGCCTTTGTGCTGAGCATGAGAGTGTGAGGCAATAAATGTCGGTAAGTGCACACCCTATGGCAAAGTGGTGACATGTTTGCACGCCGTGTGGTGTGGAGACTACTTAACAACATCAGTGATTTATTACGAACTGTTTTATGCACATATTCATGCGTGGATATGCTCACTTTGAACTTTATTTGAATATATGTACTCATTTATTCACTGGGTGCAAATGTCACTTTTCTTGTATGATTTGTGGATTTATTCTTCTCAATATCACCACTATTTACCATATATACCCTATTTGTTGGTAGATCTGTGACTATATATTTTTTTTTGCACAACTTATGCAAGGTTTATAGAAAATTGACACTCCTGGAAGTGTCATTCCTTTCAGCTGGCTCATCTATCCTTGCACCTCTATATCTCACCCCTATCTGCCAAGCTTCCTGCTGATACTGACCCCAGGTGCTACCTGTACATAGTTATCTTAAAGGAAAGTTTTGTAATCATGCCAAACATTTTTTTTTTTACAGTTAACTTTGTGCAAGAAGCTTCTCTTGTTTGCCTTAGTGTTGTTTTTTTTTGGACCTGTGTGCGATAGTGGCCATGGCTCCCTACAAAGCCCTTGATACTGACATCAGTGAGGCTGACAACAATAACAAGAGTTTCTTAGCAGCTGTAGGCCTTGTTTACACTGACTTCAGCTTGTATAAGAGCAGTGTGAACAGCAAGCTTTTACAGAGCTTTCAGCAGCTTTGCTGAAGTTTTTGAAAAACAAATTCAGCTTCAGTTTAGGAATGTTAAATGCAGATCTTAATAGTAGTGCTGATTGCCACTTTAAACTAGCTGCTACCAGGCTTCAACCCTACGTGAAGCTTGCTAAAAGTCTGCTGAAGTCTGCTAGCAGCTTGTTTTAAGTGACAGTCAGCATTCCTATAAGGCCCTATTAACACCTGTGAATGGACCATTTGTAGTTAGATACAGGAGACCCACCAGATTAGATGTGGGTGGAAGCCCCATTGAAATCATATGGAGGCTGATAGCTCCTGCAGCTATTTACTACTGCTTGATAATCACACATAGAGTGGTTACCTGTGAATGATCTGTCCTGGACACAAACATGATTTGAAAAGAGAAAACTAATAGGGTTGAGCGAACACCTAGATGTCCGTGTTCGACGGGTTCGGCCGAACTTTAAAAAAAAGTCCGGGTCCGTGTCCCGGACTTTTACCGAACTTTTCCCGGACACCGAACCCCATTGAAGTCAATGGGGACCCGAACTTTAAGGCACTAAAATGGCTCTAAAACACCAAAGGAAAGGGCTAGAGTGCTGCAAATGGCAGCAAAACGTAATTAAGAGCATGGCAAGTGCTCTGCAAACAAATGTGGATAGGGAAATAACTTAAAACAACAAAAAAAAAACAGAAAAATAAAACAATGTTCTTCTTCATCTCTGAAGGACGAGGCCCATATGGAGTAGGAGGGAGGTTGAGGTGGTGGTGGATGTGGCGGTGACATAGGCGTGCGCACAGGGTGTGCTGGGTGTGCCTGGGCACACCCTAATCACCTAGGGCACATAGCATTGCCAGTGAGGAGATGGGAAAGATCTCCCTGGGACCTGCTCTGCTCTATTTCTCCTTGCCTACAGGTACATGGCCCCGATACATTACTCTCCCTGCTGGCAAACACATGCATGTGTATTTCAACTTTGGGGTGCACACCTTAATGCAATAGGCTGCGCACACCTATGGGCGGTGTAGGTGGAAGCGGCGGTGGAGGAGGACCAGGGCCGGATTAACAGCATCATGGGCTTGGTGCTGAGGATTTTGAAGGGCCTTAAGGGCCGTGCCTTGCCATGCACCCAGAGGAGGAAGGGTGCAGCCATGCATGCCTAATTCAACATGGGATGCTGTCTCTGAAGCCCATAAACACATCCATGCATCGCCAACTGTCCCTCCTTGTCCGGCCTTCACGCTGTGTGGGGAGGTTCTGAGGGTGCTGCCTGGGGAAGCGAGCATAGAAGCCAGACTTCTGTGTTTACAAGTGACAGAAGAGCGGTAACAGTGAATATGGCCAACCCGGGGGCCTATATAAAAGGTAGGGGCCTGGAGCTGCAGCTCCAATAGCCCCTACATTAATCTGGCCCTGAGGAGGAGGACGAGGTAGCCAACACTGCTTCTTTTCAAAAATTTTAAATGAGGGTACACCCCAAAAGAGTGAGAAAGAGCAAAAATGGAACAATGGGTGGGTAAGGTCGGTATCCATTGCTATTCTGCATAAGGTACGGAAAAGTCCCGTGGGATCCATGCCTGGTTCATTTTAATGAACGTGAGCTTGTCCACATTGTCTCTGGACAGGCGGCTGCGCTTGTCTGTTATAACGCCCCCAGCCGTGCTAAATACCCGTTCAGATAATACACTGGCTGCAGGGCACGCCAGCACCTCCAAGGCGTAAAGGGCAAGCTCAGGCCATGTGCCCAATTTGGAGACCCAGAAGTTGAAGGGGGCAGACCCGTCATTCACTACATGTAGGCGTGTGCACACATACTGCTCCACCATGTTGGTAAAATGCTGCCTCCTGCTAAGACGTTCCATCTGAGCTGCTGGTGCTGCTGTTTGTTGTGGCGTGCTGACAAAGCTTTTCCACATTTCGGCCATGCTAACCCTGCCTTCTGAGGTGCTGGCGGTGCCCTGGTTGCGTTGGCGACCTCCTCCTCCTCCTCCTCTGCCTTGTGCTTCCACTGTGGCCCCGCTGTCAGATGGGAATGCCAGCAGCATGGCGTCTACCAGCGTGCGCTTGTACTCGCGCATCTTGCGATCGCGCTCCAGTGAGTGAATTAAGGACGGTACGTTGTCCTTGTAACGGGGATCCAGCAGCGTGGCCACCCAGTAATCAGCACAAGTTAGAATGTGGGCAACTCGGCGGTCGTTGTGGAGACACTGCAGCATGTAATCGCTCATGTGTGCCAGGCTGCCCAGAGGCGACGAAAGGCTGTCCTCTGTGGGAGGTGTATCGTCCGTGTCCTCTGTATCCCCCCAGCCACGCACCAGTGATGGCCATGAGCTGGCCTGGGTGCCACCCTGCTGTGAACATGGTTCCATCTCCTCCTCCAGCTCCTCCTCCTCCTCATCCTCCTCATCCTCCAGAACTGTGCCCCTGCTGGACAATTGCGTCCCTGGCGTTTGCGTGTGCAGGAACCCACCCTCGGAGCCCCTTGCGAATGACTGCCCTGAAAGCCTTGGAAATGTTACCTCTTCATCCTCCTCCTCCTCCTCCTCATCCTGTGCCACATCCTCTTCCATCATCGCCCGAATTGTTTTTTCAAGGAGGCATAGAAGTGGGATAGTTAAGCTGAGAACGGCGTCATTGCCACTGGCCATGTTGGTGGAGTACTCAAAACAGCGCAACAAGGCACACAGGTCTCGCATGGAGGCCCAGTTATTGGTGGTGAAGTGGTGCTGTTCCGCAGAGCGACTCACGCGTGCATGCTGCAGCTGAAACTCCACTATGGCCTGCTGCTGCTCGCACAGTCTTTCCAGCATGTGCAAGGTGGAGTTCCACCTTGTGGGCACGTCACATATGAGGCGGTGAGCGGGAAGGCCGAAGTTACGCTGCAGCGCTGCCAGGCGAGCAGCAGCAGGGTGAGAACGCCGAAAGTGCGCACAAACGGCCCGCACTTTCTGCAGCAGCTCTGACATATCGGGGTAGTTTTTAAGGAACCTCTGCACCACCAAATTCAGCACATGCGCCAGGCAAGGGATGTGCGTCAAACCGGCTAGGCCCAGAGCTGCTATGAGATTTCGCCCGTTATCACACACCACCAGGCCGGGCTTGAGGCTCGCTGGCAGCAACCACTCATTTGTCTGCTGTTCCATGCTCCTCCACAACTCCTGCGCGGTGTGTGGTTTGTCCCCCAAACAGGCAAGTTGTAAAACTGCCTGCTGTCGTTTACCCCTGGCCGTGCTGAAGTTGGTGGTGAAGGTGTTACGCTGTCCGGATGAGGAGGCGGTAGAGGATGAGGAAGCGGAGTAGGAGGAGTTACGAACAGGAGGCAAACTGAAGCGCCCTGCAATCCTCGGTGGTGGAAGGACATGCGCCAAATTGCTATCCGCCTCAGGCCCATCCGCCACTGCATTTACCCACTGTGCCGTTAGGGAGATATAACGCCCCTGACCGTGCTTACTGGTCCACGTATCCGTAGTTAGGTGGACCTTGGCACAGATGGCGTTGCGCAGTGCACACCTGATATTTTCCCCCACTTGGTTGTGCAGGGAAGGGATGGCTTGCCTGGAAAAGTAGTGGCGGCTGGGCACGACGTACTGTGGGACAGCCACCGACATAAGGTTTTTAAAACTGTGCGTCTCCACCAGACGGAATGACAGCATTTCAAAGGCCAATAATTTTGAAATGCTGGCATTCAGGGCCAGGGATCGCGGGTGGGTAGGGGGGTACTTCCTCTTCCTCTCAAGTGTTTGGGAGATGGAAAGCTGAACGCTTCCACGGGACATTGTGGAGATGGTTGTTGGTGACCCAGGTGGTGGTGTTGCTGACAGATCGTCTGTTTGCGGGGTGGCAGGTGCCGGTATCACTACAGATGTGGCTGGAGCGGCCGAGACTGCAGCAGAAGAGGAAGCAGGATGAGCCAGAGACGTTTCTTGGTTTTGAAGGTGTGTACTCCACTGCAGCTCGTGCTTTGCACTTAGATGCCTGATCATGCAGGTTGTGCTCAGGTTGAGAAGGTTCATGCCTCGCTTCAAGCTCTGATTGCACAGGGTGCAAACCACTCGTGTCCTGTCATCAGCACATTTTCTAAAGAACTTCCACGCTAGAGAACTCCTTTGAGCTGACTTTGGTGCGCTCGTTCCCTTGCTGCGTTGGGCAGTAGCGGGCGTAGTGTCTAGGGCACGGCCGCTCCGCTTCTGCACCCTGCTCCCTCTTCTGCTGTGCTGGTGGCTCTGTGCGACCACCGCCTCTTCCTCCAAACTACTCAGGTCACCTGCATGACGTTCATTCCATGTGGGGTCGAGGACCTCATCGTCCTCCACATCATCTTCCACCCAGTCTTCACCCCTGCCCTCCTTGTCGGTCTCCACAATGCTGAACGCCGCAGCAGTTGGCACCTGCGTTTCGTCATCATCGGAGACGTGCTGCGATGATCCTTGCATGTACTCATCTTGAGAAATAAGTGGTTGGGCATCGCTGCACTCAATCTCTTCCACTTCTGGGGCAGGGCTAGGTGGATGGCCCTGGGAAACCCTGCTGACAGAGTCCTCAAAAAGAATAAGAGACTGCTGTATGGCTTGGGGCTCAGACTGCTGGCCTGATTTGCAAGGGGGTGAGGTGAAAGACGGTTGGACATTGGCTGCAGGTGCCAACTCTGACCTTTCTGCAGTAGACTGGGTGGGAGACAATGTGAAGGAACTGGAGGCACTGTCAGCAGCAAACCAATCTACTATCGCCTCAACTTGTTCTGGCCTCATCACTTCTAGGGGCGTTTGATGCCCTACCAAATACTGATGCAGGTTCTGTCGCCTACTCACACTTGAGGAAGGTGTTTCACTTGTGCGTGTAGCTGGCACAGATCGACCATGTCCTCTCCTTGCAACAGGAGCTCTACCAGCAGCACCACGACCCAGGCCACGGCCCTTATTTGACGGTCTCCTCATATTTCTGTAATTTAAGATCTTGCCCTAGAAAGGTTTTTATTGAATAGCGGAATAGAAAATATGATCCAAAAAAAGTGTATGTATATCACACGTACACAACCACACTAGGCCCCAATTACTATTGTTTGTACCCCTAAAAGGCTAGATGAGGAGTAGGGGGAGTATGGAACAGGCAGCACCCTCAAACCTTCAGAAGTATGAGATGAACCCCAACAACTTGGAAAGGTGGATCTCTCTCACACGTACCGACACAGACTATCCCGCAATTCAATTGATCCTCAAAGGTTTTTATTGAATAGCGGAATAGGAAATATGATCAAAAAAAGTGTATGTATCTCGCACGTACACAACCACACTAGGCCCCAATTACTATTGTTTGTACCCCTAAAAGGCTAGATGAGGAGTAGGGGGGGTATGGAACAGGCAGCACCCTCAAACCTTCAGAAGTATGAGATGAACCCCAACAACTTGGAAAGGTGGATCTCTCTCACACGTACCGACACAGACTATCCCGCAATTCAATTGATCCTCAAAGGTTTTTATTGAATAGCGGAATAGGAAATATGATCAAAAAAAGTGTATGTATCTCGCACGTACACAACCACACTAGGCCCCAATTACTATTGTTTGTACCCCTAAAAGGCTAGATGAGGAGTAGGGGGGGTATGGAACAGGCAGCACCCTCAAACCTTCAGAAGTATGAGATGAACCCCAACAACTTGGAAAGGTGGATCTCTCTCACACGTACCGACACAGACTATCCCGCAATTCAATTGATCCTCAAAGGTTTTTATTGAATAGCGGAATAGGAAATATGATCAAAAAAAGTGTATGTATCTCGCACGTACACAACCACACTAGGCCCCAATTACTATTGTTTGTACCCCTAAAAGGCTAGATGAGGAGTAGGGGGAGTATGGAACAGGCAGCACCCTCAAACCTTCAGAAGTATGAGATGAACCCCAACAACTTGGAAAGGTGGATCTCTCTCACACGTACCAACACAGACTATCCCCCAATTTAACTGATCCCCAAAGGTTTTTGATTAAATAGCGGAATAGAAAATATGATCCCAAAAAAGTGTATGTATATCACACGTACACAACCACACTAGGCCCCAATTACTATTGTTTGTACCCCTAAAAGGCTAGGAGTAGGGGGAGTATGGAACAGGCAGCACCCTCAAACCTTCAGAAGTATGAGATGAACCCCAACAACTTGGAAAGGTGGATCTCTCTCACACGTACCAACACAGACTATCCCCCAATTTAACTGATCCCCAGAGGTTTTTGATTAAATAGCGGAATAGAAAATATGATCCCAAAAAAGTGTATGTATATCACACGTACACAACCACACTAGGCCCCAATTACTATTGTTTGTACCCCTAAAAGGCTAGGAGTAGGGGGAGTATGGAACAGGCAGCACCCTCAAACCTTCAGAAGTATGAGATGAACCCCAACAACTTGGAAAGGTGGATCTCTCTCACACGTACCAACACAGACTATCCCCCAATTTAACTGATCCCCAGAGGTTTTTGATTAAATAGCGGAATAGAAAATATGATCCCAAAAAAGTGTATGTATATCACACGTACACAACCACACTAGGCCCCAATTACTATTGTTTGTACCCCTAAAAGGCTAGGAGTAGGGGGAGTATGGAACAGGCAGCACCCTCAAACCTTCAGAAGTATGAGATGAACCCCAACAACTTGGAAAGGTGGATCTCTCTCACACGTACCAACACAGACTATCCCCCAATTTAACTGATCCCCAAAGGTTTTTGATTAAATAGCGGAATAGAAAATATGATCCAAAAAAAGTGTATGTATATCACACGTACACAACCACACTAGGCCCCAATTACTATTGTTTGTACCCCTAAAAGGCTAGGAGTAGGGGGAGTATGGAACAGGCAGCACCCTCAAACCTTCAGAAGTATGAGATGAACCCCAACAACTTGGAAAGGTGGATCTCTCTCACACGTACCAACACAGACTATCCCCCAATTTAACTGATCCCCAAAGGTTTTTGATTAAATAGCGGAATAGAAAATATGATCCCAAAAAAGTGTATGTATATCACACGTACACAACCACACTAGGCCCCAATTACTATTGTTTGTACCCCTAAAAGGCTAGGAGTAGGGGGAGTATGGAACAGGCAGCACCCTCAAACCTTCAGAAGTATGAGATGAACCCCAACAACTTGGAAAGGTGGATCTCTCTCACACGTACCAACACAGACTATCCCCCAATTTAACTGATCCCCAAAGGTTTTTGATTAAATAGCGGAATAGAAAATATGATCCCAAAAAAGTGTATGTATATCACACGTACACAACCACACTAGGCCCCAATTACTATTGTTTGTACCCCTAAAAGGCTAGGAGTAGGGGGAGTATGGAACAGGCAGCACCCTCAAACCTTCAGAAGTATGAGATGAACCCCAACAACTTGGAAAGGTGGATCTCTCTCACACGTACCAACACAGACTATCCCCCAATTTAACTGATCCCCAAAGGTTTTTGATTAAATAGCGGAATAGAAAATATGATCCCAAAAAAGTGTATGTATATCACACGTACACAACCACACTAGGCCCCAATTACTATTGTTTGTACCCCTAAAAGGCTAGATGAGGAGTAGGGGGAGTATGGAACAGGCAGCACCCTCAAACCTTCAGAAGTATGAGATTGTGTTCACTGTACCCCACAAAGATTGAGTTCACTGCACCCCACAATGATTGTGTTCACTGCACCCCACAAAGATTGTGTTCACTGCACCTCACAAAGATTGTGTTCACTGTACCCCCCAAAGATTGTGTTCACTGCACCCCACAAAGATTCTGTTCACTGTACCCCACAAAGATTGTGTTCACTGCACCCCAAAAAGATTGTGTTCACTGCACCCCAAAAAGGATGTTGTTCACTGCACCCCAAAAAGGATGTTGTTCACTCCACCCCAAAAAGATTGTGTTCACTGCACCCCACAAAGATTGTGTTCACTGCACCCCAAAAATATTGTGTTCACTGCACCCCAAAAATGATTTTGTTCACTGCACCCCAAAAAGGATTTTGTTCACTGCACCCCAAAAAGGATGTTGTTCACTCCACCCCAAAAAGATTGTGTTCACTGCACCCCAAAAAGATTGTGTTCACTGCACCCCACAAAGGATTTTGTTCACTGCACCCCAAAAAGATTGTGTTCACTGCACCCCAAAAAGGATGTTGTTCACTGCACCCCAAAAAGGATTTTGTTCACTGCACCCCAAAAAGATTGTGTTCACTGCACCCCACAAAGGATTTTGTTCACTGCACCCCACAAAGATTGTGTTCACTGCACACCAAAAAGGATTGTGTTCACTGCACCCCAAAAAGATTTTGTTCACTGCACCCCAAAAAGATTGTGTTCACTGCAGCCCAAAAAGATTGTGTTCACTGCAGCCCAAAAAGATTGTGTTCACTGCAGCCCAAAAAGATTGTGTTCACTGCAGCCCAAAAAGATTGTGTTCACTGCAGCCCAAAAAGATTGTGTTCACTGCAGCTCACACACAGAAAAATGGATGTGGATCACTGACACCTGCCTATCTCCAATCCCACACCACACAGCAATATCGATTGTAGTTTGTAGAACACAGTTTCCCTAAAATTCAGCAGACTCTGTCCCTAACAGGATTGAGAAGAGATCGTAGATCAGGATTGAGTGCAGACCCCACCCCCCACACAGCAATATCGATTGTAGTTTGTAGAAGACACTGACCCTATAATTCAGCAGACTCTATCCCTAAAATGCCTACAACTCGCCCTGCCTAAACACTCCGACCTGTCCCTCAATTCTATCCGGACACAAATGGTTTTTTCCTGCCTATCTTTCCCTAATCAGCAGCCAGCACGTTGATGTGTGCTCTGTCCCTGAATCTAAGCAGCATAATGACGCCGCTGCGGCTGCCTCGAACTTATAAAGACTTGGTCACATGCTTCAGACGGCCAATCACAGCTACTGAGACATTTGCAGGCATGGCTGGGATGGCTTAAGGCACACCAGTTAAACGATTGTTGATTGGCTGTTGAAAGCCCGCCATGAAAAGAGCGCCAAAGCATGCAAAACCCGGAAATAAAACGACCGAACACGGATTTTTACCCGAACATACAGTAAAGTGTCCGTGTCCGTGTTCGGGTACAAAAAATCCAATTATTCGGTACGAACACAAATAATACAGTCCGTGTTCGCTCAACACTAAAAACTAATCCAACTGCCACATCCAAGATCTAGTAAGATGCAATATAAAAGCTTTGTTTTGGGGTTTCTATAAGCTTTAAAACAAGTCAGCAGGGGAAAAAACCTTTAACCTTACAGCTTCAATTCAAAGTAAATGCTCTGATGACTAAATCTGTTTACAAAGTTTACTGAGAATTACAGATAACAGCTTTGGTACCAATGTCACTGTTTCGGTACCTGCTTTTCCTGTTCATGCTTCCTGGACTGTTACTGGAGTGTTTTTTTTTAGAAGCAGTTGTATTATATATGCCAGTGGCCTAGATTCTGAGTACCAGATAAAGAGTTTAGTAATATATATATATATATATATATATACTGTATCTCACAAAAGTGAGTACACCCCTCACATTTTTTGTAATAATTTTATTATATCTATTCATGTGACATCACTGAATACATTACACATTGTTACAATGTAAAGTAGTGAGTGTACAGCTTGTAAAATAGTGCAAATTTGCTGTCCCCTCAAAATAACTCAACACGCAGCCATTAATGCCTAAACTGCTGGCAACAAAAGTGAGTACACCCCTAAGTGAAAATGTCCAAATTGGGCCCAATTATCCATTTTCCCTCCCTGGTGTCATGTTACAAGGTCTCAGGTGTGAATAGGGAGCAGGTGTGTTAAATTTGGTGTTACGCTCTCACTCTCACATACTGGCCACTGGAAGTTCAACATGGCACCTCATGGTAAAGAACTCTCTGAGGATCTGAAAAAAAGAATTGTTGCTCTACATAAAGATGGCCTAGGCTATAAGAAGATTGCCAAGACTCTGAAACTGAGCTGCAGCACGGTGGTCAAGACCATACAGCGGTTTAACAGGACAGGTTCCACTCAGAACAGGCCTCGCCATGGTCGACCAAAGGAGTATAGTGCACGTGCTCAGCATCATATACAGAGGTTATCATTGGGAAATAGATGTATGAGTGCTGCCAGCATTGCTGCAGAGGTTGAAGGGATGGGGGGGTCATCCTGTCAGTGCTCTGACCATACGCCGCACAATGCATTAAATTGGTCTGCATGGCTGTCGTCCCAGAAGGAAGCCTTTTCTAAATATGATGCACAAGAAAGCCCACAAACAGTTTGCTGAAGACAAGCAGACAAAGGACATTGATTACTGGAACCATGTCCTGTGGTCTAATGAGACAAAGATAAATTCATTTGGTTCAGATGGTGTCAAGTGTGTGGCAGCAACCAGGTGAGGAGTACCAAGACAAGTGTGTCTTGCCTACAGTCAAGCATGGTGGTTGGAGTGTCATTGTCTGGGGTTGCATGAATGCTGCCAACACTGGGGAGCTTCATTGAGAGAACCATGAATGCCAACATGTACAGTGACATACTGAAGCAGAGAAATCACACATCCAAGATGACCGCTGCCTTTCTAAAGAAGCTGGGGGTAAAGGTGATGGACTGGCCAAGCATGTCTCCAGACCTAAACCCTATTTAGCATCTGTGAGGCATCCTCAAATGGAAGGCGGAGGAGCGCAAGGTCTCTTACATCCACCAGCTCTGCGATGTCGTCATGGAGGAGTGAAAAAGGACTCTTTTGACAACCTGTGAACATCTGGTGAACTCCATGCCCTAGAGGGTTAAGGCAGTGCAAGAAAACAATGGTGGCCACACAAAATATTGACACTTTGGGCCCAATATGGACATTTAAACTTAGGGGTGTTCTCACTCTTGTTGCCAGGGGTTTGGACATTAATGGCTGTGTTTTGAGTTATTTGTAGGGGACAGCACATTTACACTGTTACTGTATACAAGATGTACACTCACTATTTTACATTGTAGCAAAGTGTCATTTCTTCAGTGTTGTCACTAAAGATATAGTAACATATTTACAAAAATGTGAGGGGTGTACTGACTTTTGTGAGATACTGGATATATACTGTATATGTAATGTATAATGTGTGTGTATATATTTGGAAACTATTCACAGCGCTTCACTTTTTAAACATTTGGTTAAGTTACAGCCTTATTCCAAAATGGATTAAAATCATAGTTTTCCTTAAAATTCTACAAACAGTACCCCATAATGGCAATGTGAAAGAAGTTTGTTTGAAATCTTTGAAAAATTATTAAAAATAAAAAAACAAAAAATCCCATGTATGTAAGTTACATACCATATTTATCGGTGTATAACACGAACCTGCGTATAACACGCACCTCAATTTTGAGAGGGAAATTTCAGAAAAAAACTTAAATTTCAAATGAAGAACTTTGAAGCAAAATAAGGGTGGCTCAGAACTTTTTTTTATTAATATTACCACTTATATGGTAGAGAATGTAAAATGGCTGCCTTTGCTCCCCCTGGCAGACTTCTTTTCATACTCTGGTCCCCTTTAAAATCAGTGCACACTGCTGCCTTTGCAGGGAGGAGGGGCTGTCAGCTAGTGTGTGTCTCTTAGATCCCCCTTCCCCTGTCTGGCATTGTCTCTGTGTTCACATATTTTTACTTGATTAAATTACTTGTACCTGACGATACAAGTTCTGTAACTTTCTCTCATCAGACAGCAAACTCTTGAGAGTCTGCAAACTCTCGCGAGCAGTGCGGAGCGTTACCTTGTTTACGTTCTGACGGCCACGAGAATTCAACTGGTGTGATGTGTTCGCCTGGAGCAGAGGAAGGCTGCCGGAGACCTGCAATGCTGGTCCTGGGTGGCCCGGGACTCACAGGTTTTCCGGGCTGTTACTGTGACATCCACTTGCCTTAGATTTGCCGCAATGCAGTATGTACCATGGCTTCTTAACACTATATCGGCGTATAACACGCACACATCATTTACCCCCTATTTTCAGGGGGAAAAGTGCGTTTTATACGCCAATAAATACGGTAGCTAGAAAAAAGACACAAGTCCATCTGGCTCAACCAATAAAAAACAAAAAACAATAAAGAAAACACAAACATAAAATCCCATATACACAATCCTATACCCGCAGTTAATCCAGAGGAAGGTGAAAAAACCCCAGCAAAGCATGATCCAATTTGCAACAGCAGGGGAAAAATTCTTTCCTGATCCCCCCGAGAGGCAATCGGATATTCCCTGGATCAACTTTACCTATAAATATCAGTACCCAGTTATATTATGTACACCTAGGAAATAACCCATGCCTTTTTTAACCGGTTAACGACCTCCCGCAGCAGTTATACTGCGGCAGGCAGCCGCACCCAGGCGAATCACCGTACTTGTACGGCGCTCGCTCTTGGGAAGCTAGGGGGCGAGCGCACGTCGCTGGCGGCGCGCTCCCGCCCTCGCTCATCAATGGGGAAGCCGCGGGGAGGCGGCTCTGATTGCCACCTGACACCAACGATCATACCCTGCTGAGAGAGAAGAACGGTCAGCTGTTGTAAACACAGCTGACTGTTCTTCTCCCTGGAATGATCATAGAGCCCATGTGATCCTTCTATATAGGATCACATGTCTCAATTGTCATTTCAGAAGCCACGCCCCCCTTCCCCCCCGCCACAGTTAGAATCACTCCCCTAGCCTTACATTTACCTTCCCTGCCAGTGTCATTAGTACAGTAACAGTGCATATTTTTAGCACTGATTACTGTAGTAATATAACTGGTCCCCCCAAAAGTGTCAAAAATGTCAGTCAGGGGTCCGATCTGTCCGCTGCAATGTCGCAGTCCCGCAAAAAAATCGCAGATTGCCGCCATTACTAGTAAAAAAAAAAAAAAACAATAAAAATGACATAAATCTTTCCCGGAGTTAGTACATAGTTACATAGTAGGTGAGGTTGAATAAAGACAATAGTCCATCTAGTTCAACCTGTGTATGTGTGTGTGGCTGTAATCATCTCACATACCCCTGAATGTTCTGATCCTTGAGATGTAAGTCTAAGAGTCTTTTGAAAGCCACCATACTACCCGCAGAAACCACCTCTTGTGGTAGAGAATTCCACAATCTTGTTGCCCTAACAGTAAAGAACCCCCCGCATTGCCTGAGGTTAAAACGCTTCTCCTCTAATCGCATTGTATGCCCTCGAGTCCTCATGCAATCCCTTCGAATGAACAGCTTTTTTTCTAAGCTGGGATCCCCATTAAGATATTTATAAATTGCTATCATGTCCCCCCTCAGACGTCTCTTCTCCAGGGAGAATAAATCGAGCGATTGTAGACGCTCTTCATAGTCAAGGTCCTCCAATCCCCTAATTAGTTTAGTTGCCCTTCTCTGGACTCTCTCCAGCTCCAACACATCCCTCCTGAGGACTGGCGACCAGAACTGGATGGAATACTCCAGATGCGGTCGGACCAGAGTTTTATAAAGTGGAAGGATTATAGTCTTATCTCTGGAATGCATCCCTTTCTTTATGCATGCTAATGTTCTGCTGGCTTTGGCAGCTGCCGCTTGACATTGCATGCTGTTTCCTAATCTATCATCAACCAAGACTCCCAGATCCTTCTCCATTTTTGATTCCCCCAAGGGCTCCCCTCCTAACGTGTATTGTGTTTTTATGTTTTTAGTCCCCAAGTGCAAAACCTTACACTTCTCCACGTTAAACCTCATTTGCCATGTCGTTGCCCACTCCGTTATTTTGTCCAGGTCATTCTGTAGGATATCTGCTTCATGTTGTGAAGTTATTGTCCTGCCCAATTTTGTGTCATCTGCAAAAACTGATATCGAACTACTGATCCCGACCTCAATGTTGTTTATGAATAAATTGAACAAGGTTGGTCCCAAGACTGAGCCTTGGGGGACCCCGCTTACCACCTCAGACCAGTCTGAGTATGCGCTGTTTATTACTACCCTTTGGACACGCCTTTTTAGCCAGTTCCGTATCCCAGAGCAAACCCTGCTATCGATACCTGCAGACCTTATTTTATAAATTAAGCGCTTGTGGGGAACTGTATCAAACGCCTTAGCGAAATCCAAGTACACCACATCCACTGGTCTCCCCCTATCTAGCTCACAGCTCACCTCCTCGTAGAATGTTAGGAGATTGGTTTGACAAGAACGCCCATTTGTAAACCCGTGCTGATTACTGCTGATGATGTTGTTGTCTTTAGCAAACTCTACGATATAGTCCCTTATCATCCCCTCCAGAAGTTTACATACTACTGATGTCAAACTAGTAGACGCGATAACTTTTGCGCAAACCAATCAACCAATCAAATTTTTACCAAAAATATGTAGCAGAAAACGAATTGGCCTAAAATGTTGAAAAGTTTTGATTTTTAGATTTTTTTTTGAGAATGTCATATAGCAGAATGTGAAAAATATTGTTTTTTTTTTTTCAAAATTGTTGCTCTTTTTTTGTTTATAGCGCAAAAAATAAATATCGCACAGGTGATAAAATCCCACCAAAAGAAAGCTCTATTTGTGGGAAAAAAAGGACGTCAATTTTATTCGGGTACATCGTCGCATGACCGTGCAATTGTCCATTAAAATAACGCTGTGCCGAATCGAAAAAAAGGGCCTGGTCAGGAAGGGGGCAAATCCTTCCATTCTTAAAGTGGTTAAAGCAATCTACTGAGCTGGCCAGAACCGACTCTGGAGGAAGTCTATTCCACATTTTCACAGATAGACTCCAATCAAGTTATAGAAACATCTCAAGGATGGTCAGTGGAAACAGAATGCACCAGCGCTCAAATTTGAGTGTCACGGCAAAGGCTGTGAATACTTTTATATGGGATTTTTTATTTTCAATAAATGTACAAAGATTTTAAACATACTTCTTTCATGGTGTCATTTTGGGTTATTGTTTGTAGAATTGTGAGAAAAATAATGAATTGAATCCATTTTGGAATAAGCCTGTAACATACCAAAATGTGGAAAAAGTGAAGCACTGTGAATCCTTTCCGGATGCATTATATAATATGCCACGCAAAGATACTTCTTTTTTTTAACACATTGTAGAATATAGTTATCTCTGTATAAATAATTAGAAAAGGTAAAAAGAATGATGACTGAGCCAAATAAAACAAGAGAAAAATTCAAAATTTCAACATATTTCAAAGTTTTGGTGTGTCATGCTCTATTAATATACAGTGTTTTTATAAGAATGACATCTAGAAGAGTCAAATTTGTCATCTTATATAGCATATTAGTATGTTGACATATCATGTACTGTATTTTTATAATTTGTTTTAAAATAAAGAAGAAACTGTGCTTGACAAATAGTGCACTTCAATAGAATACTTGTAAATGTGTTCCAGTTAACATAGGGGTAAAAGTTTATGGTTTCCTAATGATTTATAAAATAAACTAGTACACATTCTACTGGGTCAGGCAATATTTTAGTTGGAGATACATTTGGTAAACTGTGCAATCTCAGTTAACTGATTATTGAGAAAGACTAAGTGGAAGCTGATTGTAGCTGGGAGGGAAGAGTAGTCGATCATAGACTTTTCAGGGAAGAGGGTGTGCATGGAGGAACACACCAAAAGCAGAATTTATAATGCCCAGGTTTACGTTTATTCAGACCCTTATCATAAAAATTAAATAAAATATAGCCGCGCTAAATTTGATGAATAGATGAATGATAAATGATATACATATATAAGTAGAGGAAGTCAAATGAAATTAATCTAAAATACTCAAATGACAAAATGAAATAATAAAACCAAGTATATACAAATGCACAATTTAAAATAAAATAAACACATAACAACTCAGTTTTAAATTCAGTAAATGAAACAGTAGTGCAAGTTAAATAGTCCAGTGCACACAGCAAACATATGCATGCAGAGCTATAATGAATATAGCTCAGCCAAGTATGATAATAATGAGTTCAGGTGCACAATGCAAGGAAAAAAAAATAAATAAAAATAAATATAAAAATAAATAAAAAGTGTGAAGTCCCAAAAAATGTGAAAATTCAAAAAGTCCTTGTAAAATTCTCCTACTACAAAATAAGTAAATCCAAGTCTCAAAACCTAGGTCTTAACATACCTACTAATCCTAAAACCATCCTTCATACTAAGTTTTCCTATACATGGACACCCCATTCTACCTTTTGGGAAATAATATTCCGAATCTATCAAATAAGCTATATGATCTTAATTTTAAAGATCTCCTGATAACACTTCCTCAAGTTCTACTTAACTGATTTTAACTTTCCACAATAGGTGGATAGCCACCTTTACAATGCATATTTTACCTTTATTATCCATTTATTTATCTATTTACTGTAGAACAATACCTATTGTTATACCACCCTCCTTTTTAATTAAAATGTATTGTATATTCAATAATTATTTCTGGAAGAGGAAACCTCTATGATGATAGTTACATATTCACAAATCTCATGACCAAAGGCATGTATTACATAGCACTAAATCCAAAAATAGGGGGTTATTCAGGCTGCCCCAGATGAAAAGGACCACACACAACAGGGCACAAATGGCAATCTGAAGAACCTAGCCTGTTGTCTTGGTAACTGCCTATGTTAAGGCCAGGAAAAGAGGAGAAAGTGGATGGCAGCTGCAGAAGGAGAGGTAGCAGGTAGGGCCACAGGGCGAAACATAGTAGGGGTGTGCCTGACACTCCCAACAGCAGACACAGCAGGAGTCCATGGGAGATAAAAAAGGCAGAGTGGTGAAAGTTGCTCATTGTGTTTTGCTGGCAGGAGATGCAAAACAGAAACTGGTCATTGACTAGGGGGTGAAAAGATAGAATGCAGAGGGAGAATAGACTTGGATAGGGGTGGGGGGAAGCATGCAGATTTGCAAGCTGACTGCAGACCAGGGCATAACACTAAAGAAATTGGAGCATTGTAGAGAATAATGGGTGAAGAATGCCAAAGAAAAGCGGTACCAAAAAGTCAGCAGTCAGGGGGCTTTACATTAAGGTACAAGCATAAAGGGTCAATGTGTGTGCTATACAGAATTCAACAGGCAGTATTATGGTAGTACAATGCCATGGTTTTATGGTAGCATTGTGCAGACAGTTTGGGGTAGAGAACAGGAGCAGACTTGACCACACTATTTCATGGACAGTGCAGTGGAAACTATTGTGGACAGTGTGGCAGGATATGCCTGAGAACATAATATGGGTAATGGGGAGGACCTGAAAAAAAAGCACCACCAGATAGTATCTTTCCTTTACAGAGCTCTGTGCTTTACAGAGTGGTTAGAGGTTTGACATAGGGGGTGTAGAAAGTGTGGAGCAATGTGTAAACTGAAAGGGAACATTTATGTAGTTGGGACATAGAAACTTGGTATAGAGTTGTCCCACAGGGGTGCATTAACAATGGAAACCACACATGGGTTCCGCTTTATGCACCAAGCACTCACATGTAACAGAATGTAGCCTCAACTACTGGCAGAATACTACAGTGAAAATTAGCACAGGATGCATAGAAAACTAAAGGCCTTATTGCAGTGACATAACACCTGGGTCTGGTAGAGCCTTTTCCTTGCCTTCCAACTCTATCTTGGTATGATTAGTGGAGGAAGTCTCCAAAAGAGAAGCCTGGAGAAGGCTAAGACTGTGAAAATGTAATGGAAAGGGAAGCATAGCTGTGAGCTAATGGAGCATTTTTAGCATCTTCAAAATGTGGAAATAAAGCGCTTACTGAAAGTATACTGAGCAGGACCCTGTTTTGTTAAATTTGAGGACTAGTCCAGTAATAAATTAGCAAGTGCTTGGAGTGGTATATGTAGAAGAAGTTGCACTGGGGGAGGTTTACTAAGACCGGGGCACTCAGAATCTGGT
This sequence comes from Pelophylax lessonae, assembly GCF_965119305.1. Taxonomy (NCBI): domain Eukaryota; kingdom Metazoa; phylum Chordata; class Amphibia; order Anura; family Ranidae; genus Pelophylax; species Pelophylax lessonae. The sequence goes on along the minus strand of NC_138772.1, from coordinate 274,700,787 downwards.
GCAACTGTGCATGGTAGCCAATCAGCTTCTAACTTCAGCTTGTTCAATTAAGCCTTGACAAAACCACCTGGAGGATAATTTGTTTCTATGCAGAGCTGCACCAGAGTTTGCACTCTCCAGTGTAACTAAATAACTCCCACTCTTTGCAGAATCCAGGACTGAATAACCCAAAAGATATGTAGTGGTAATCAATGAATCAGGTTGTAGTGAAGAAATTAACTACATAGTTCTGGCTAAACTCTGAAAGGAATATTTTACTAAAAATGTTAAATATATTAGCTCTGCTTGCAGATTCTACTTCTGGGACCAGCTCTTGCTTGCACTTTTACCATTTGAGTGGCATGCACAAGAACTCTATATTTCTGTGTTCATATGAGTATATTTAATTTCCTGTCATCTCCTCCTATGTACCACTTCCAGACTTAAAGTAGAACTATATCCAAAACTTTTTTTTTTCATTTTAGATAGAGGAAGAGAAGGTTATAAACCCCGAAGGTTTATTTTTGCCTTCTGTGTCTCATTGAGGAGAGTTACCATCACTTTCTGTCCCATAGCCAAACAGGAAGTGAGAGGAAATCCCTGCAAATTAAGGGAATTCTTTGGGGACCTCCAGGTCACCACTCACCAGAACTAGTGTCCCAATTGGAAGATTTCCCCTCTATTACTTTTCTGGGGACAACCCAAAATTTTGGATTTTCTTTTATCTTCAGTTTCAATGATAATGGCAACCATGACAAATAGAGAGGGTGAATCTCCCTAATGGGGACACAGACATCAATGAAAACCTGACCGGTGTTCTAATCCATCTCCACTCTATCCAAAACTAAAAAAAAAGTTTTGGCTTTAGTTATACTTTAATGATTACAAGAAGTATAGTGTATATTACAAAGTCTGTTTTCTGTGCACAGTTAAAAACACACAGAGCTGTAACATGTGGAAATTAAGGAAAACGGTTAGGTTAAGAGTATACCAATAGCATTTGAAGGAAGATGATAACTGATGCCACTATGCCACTATATATATATATATATATATATATATATATATATATATATATATATATATATATATATATATATATATATATATTAGAGGAAGATTTAAAAAAATATATACTCCTAGGAAACATGCTAGTGTAATTAAAACAGCTAACAACAATATCTTATGGATATGTTTCATTTATGCTCATGTTCTGGGAGTGTACCTGCTACCAAAACAACTAGGAGCCTAGACGCATAGTCACTCTAGACACAGACAAAGATTGGAGTTTAGTCTGCAGCTTTTAAAACCAAGTCAGCAAATGCAGCCGCATCTATTGTATACTGTACAATATATATATATATATATATATATATATATATATATAGTTATAGTATACTGTACAATAGATATATATATATATATTATATTAGACATTATAGAGAGCATATTTCAAAAGCAGTGAATGTACCACATTGACTGTTTGGTGAATATCACATTCACTGCTTGATACAGTTACCCATAGGAAATGGTGGCAGGACTATGTACAGTGGCAGTGCAGTTTTATTTCTTCTCGGATATCTGAACTTCCCTATTAGGCCTCTTGCACACTGCAGATTAAAAAAAAAAGCTCATTACAGCTTTTTTTTTTCTGAGCTAAAATATAGCCCATTCATTGTAATGTGCCTATGCACACAGGTGCGTAAATGAGCGCCGTGCATTCTTCGGTAAGAAAAAAATAGAAAAATCTGCATTTTTGGACAGTAATTTACGCCTAATGCGCGCAAATGCGCACAAATACGCGCGATTGCGAACAAATGAACATACTGTTGATCTGAAAAAATTTTAATTTGCATATTTTACAAAAACACCAGAAAACGTTTGCGTGAAAAGACGTGAATTTGCGCAAACGCATATGCGCGAAAATGCATGAATTTCAATAAGACAAATACGCCTGAAATTTTTGGCTGAAAAAGGAGATGCTCAAACAGGAGTATCGTGTGTAAGAGGCCTTAACGATTTAATCCCAGAACGACAGATATTTGATGTGTCTCCTAAAAAATAGTGGCAATTAAACCAAGCGTTATGAAATAACCCAGGCCTTTCTCAAACTGTGGAGATTTTCAACTAGGCAGCATACCGATCATAAATGAAACCCAATTGCCTAGTGTAAAGCTAGAGATTTCTATTTTTTTCAGCCTGTGCATGTAGTTTCCATTTGATTTCCCAAAATCAAAAGAGGTTTTTCTACTTGGAATTCTTGTCACTGTATATCCAGACTTCTAATCCAGTTGGTTGTTTTCACTGTAAAGTCTGTACACTGGGAATATTGTATAGGTCACTAACCTGCTCTCAAATAATGGCTTTTTAGAATGAGAACCCCTGACAGTATGGTTAGATTTGAAATAACCATTCTGCAACGTTTAACTGAAAATTCAGCAGCCCCCAGTGTGCTAAGGGAAAACCAATTTGTAATGAATCAAAAACTGACATCTTCCTCTATGTTGTATTTTGCTTTTGCTTTCTACAGAACAGTATCTCAGTCATGATTATATTTCATATACACACATTGCTTACAGATAAGGCCATTTGCTGGATATCAAATAATAAGCCGGCTGACAATACAATTCTGTATCATACAAATGTTTCCTAGTTTCTTTTAATTACAGCTGTATTTCATACTCGTTATTATTTGGTTTCGGCTTAAAGCCCAGGCACCATATTTTCCATAGATTAAGAGGGTTAAGAGATTAGTGTGTGTTTACCTCCACTGTGTAATGTCAGCACTCCTCAAACAGCTTAAAAACAGTTCTTTTAGTTCCACTGGAATAGTATAGCTTCTGCTGTACTTCTGGCCTCCTGCCAGCATCAGCACTCGGGATCTGACAGACACCAGCACTGGTCTCATGTCTCTAACCTGCCATTTACAATGAGCAGACGGTGATGATGCTGCAGTAGAGCATTTTTTGAAAGGCCATGTGTAGATAGGGGCAAATACATTACACAAGACCTAGTAACTAGGAGCAATGATATCATCTAAGTACAGCAAAAACCTATGAGGTAAAACTAAAAGAACTGATTAAAGAGTGCTGACATTACAGTACTACACAGCAGAGATAAACACATACTAAGCCATCTAAAAGTGTAGACAATATGATGCCTGAAGAGGTACCTTTAATGTTCATCAGGATTAAAAAAAAACATATAATGTATTGTTTGTTATTTTAACCACTTTACGACCGGAGGATTTTCCTGCTTTACGTCCACTTTTTGCGATTCGGCACTGTGCGAATTTAACTGACAATTGCGCGGTCATGCAACGCCGTACCCAAACAAAATTTACGTCCTTTTTTTCCCACAAACAGAGCTTTCTTTTGGTGGTATTTGATCACCTCTGTGCTTTTCATTTTTTGCAATATTAATAAGAAAAGCGACAATTTTGAAAAAATAACAATATTTTTCTAATTTGACAGTTAAAAAATATCCAATATATTAAATTTTTTTCATGTATTTAGGCCAAAATGTATTTAGCTACATGTCTTTGACAAAAAAATTCTCAATGAGCGTATTTTTAACCGCTTTAAGACCGGAAGATTTTACCCCATTCCTGACCAGGCCACATTTTGCGATTCAGCACTGCGTTACTTTAACAGACAATTGCGCGGTCGTGAAATGCTGTACCCAAATTCAATTTATGTAATTTTTTCCCACAAATAGAGCTTTCTTTTGGTGGCATGTGCGATTTTTAATTTTTGCGCTATAAACAAAAAAAGACCGAAAATTTTGAAAAAATAGCAATATTTTCCCATTTTTTTATATGAAATTCCCCCCCCCCCCAAAAAAAAATGTAAAAATCTAATTTTTTTAACATTTTAGGCCAATTTGTTTTCTGCTACATATTTTTGGTAAAAAAAAAATCGCAATAAGCGTATTTTGATTGGTTTGCGCAAAAGTTATCGCAGCTACTAACTACGGGAAATTTATGTAATTTTTATAGGTTTTTTTAAACTAGTCACAACGGCGATCTGGCAGCGATCTGCGTTTTTTTTTTTGCGGGACTGCGACATTGCGGCAGACAGATCGGACCCTTGACTGACATTTTTGACACTTTTGGGAGTACCAGTGACATTACTACAGTAATCAGTGCTATAAATATGCACTGTTACTGTAAAAATGACACTGGCAGGGAAGGGGTTAACTTTTATTGGTGATCAAGGGGTTAATGTATGCCTGGTGCTTACTGACGTGTGTGGGGGGAGGGGATTGAGTGACCCAGGCACAGATCACAGGTTCAGCTATGCTGAATCCTGTAATCTGTCCCTGCCTGTCACATACAAGATCCGACCACTTTGTTTACACAAGCGGGCGGATTTCCTCACACGATCCCCGGCGATCAGGGAAGAGCGGCGGTGATCACCGCCGCTCCTCCCCTGGCCCAACTCCCGCCTTGTCTGAATACAGCGGGAGCGAGCCTCCGGAGTTAGTTAGGGGGCTAGGTTTGGGGGCAAGTGGGTGACCTTTTGTGTGTGTATACCATCTTGTCATCTATGTCCACCCATCTGGGTTTTCAAGATCAATTATGTACTGGAATCATGGTGGTTTCTCTATGGAATTTTATCCCTTTTTGTAACTTCATCACCATCAATAAAATTTATTTTTGCACGGTACCTATGTGAGCCCCATTTATGCAGCCTTTCTGAGGTTGGTCTATACTGCCTCCATCTTCTCCTTTTGTCTACTGATTTTCGGTTGCTGAGGGTTCCCGGCTGTATATTAGTTGCGAGGTACCACAGAATGACTCCCAGTATTGTGACATAAATTTAGGAGTATTTTCTACCATATCTTTTGTTTATTCGAGAAGCAGGCTTTCAGCTGCTGCAGGTTTGGAACTACAGGGGATCAGTTCTAATAAATGCCGCTTCTGCAGAACCTTCTGTCCAGGTTCCACTTCCTTATGCTTGTCAGCTGCCAGGGCCTCCCTGTTGAACTTATGGGGGCCAGGGTCCCCATGTTGAAGCGATGGGCCCCATACAGGGAGACTAGTGGTAGCCTATATCAGCGGCTCTGTCTGGCAGACCTTCGGGTTTCCTGTGCTGACACTTGCACAGGATGGCATTGTCTGAATATGTGGCATGCATACAAAGAAGTTCCAAGTTGGTGGCGCTGGAGGAGAGCACTGCAAGGACAACTTCAGCTGTAAAGAAAACACTGGACTCCTCACACTAGTAGGCATGTTTTTTTAATTATCTTTCATGGACAGTTGTTAGTGAAGCTCTTCTTTGGGTATTAAATATCTGCCTATAGGTAAAAGCTGACTGAAGCTAAATAGGAAGCTATATTTAAAGGCTCAGTTTTAAAAGTACCCTCTGACCTGTTAAGCTTTTGCAGAATTAAAATATAGCATTTTGAATCTACAGTGAAGTGAATAACAGAAAAGATCAGCAAACACAATTTAATTCTATTTTCATTACAGGCCAAATGTTGAAAGTGACAGTATTAATGAAGAAGCATCCTGTTGTTTATCAAAATAGATAAAAATTAAACAGAATCTTTTACCACTCATTTTTTACAATCATGTGAGTGTACCCGGATCCTCTCCAAATATGCTCCCTCATACACCAGATAATACTATCCAAACCACATGGAAGGAGCAAAGAAAATAAGTAACAGCATGTACTTATAGGCAAATCAAACGCCAGAAGCATACACAAGCGCCCTCCAGCGGATGGATGTGATGAATTCACCACTAGGCTCCGTCCTACACATTTCGTCCGACGGGATTTCTACTCAGTTACCCCTTTGGAGGATGTCCCGTCTGATTAGATGGAGCCTAGCAGTGACATCATCATGTCCATCTGCTGGAAAGCCAGCAGGCACTTGTGTTTGTTAAGCTTCTGACTTTTTATTTGCTTATGAGCATATACTTTTACTTCTTTAAATAACGATTTTAGAAATTACTTCACTATCTGAATTTCCTTGCTCTTTCCATGTGGTTTGGATGCTTAATCCAGTGTATTAGGGAGCATATTTGGAGAGAATCTGGGTGCAATCTCTGAAAACTGAGGTGGCTGACCCTCTCTCGGATTGTGGGATGTAAAGTGAATATTATCCATCTGTCCTTCTTGAGATTTGTCCCAAAAAAGCGCTGTCAGAACTACTCACAGTTGAGGTCTACGAATCTGGTAAGCTGCTGCATGTTCGTTCATGGTGGCTGGTGCACTATATTGGTGTGAGGAATACAGTTTCACTTCATGGTGGACTTCATGATTTTGCAACTATTTATATTATCTTAACACCTAATTTGCTGAATGTTAATTTTAAAATGGCATCGTAACACCCTTTTCTTTATTTTTACTTGTAGTTCATTCACAGATATCTGTGAAAGAAGAACCCCTACATGCAGTCATAGGTGAGGTGGTGAGAGGGTGGGGAGAGGACTTAATCTTATTGTAAAATGTCACATGGTGCAAAAGGTGAACTTAGCCTTTAATTTTTTAAGCCTACGGAGCCAGATGCCATTTGCGCAAGCTTCTGCCATCTTAATTTTGCTTTAACTGCATCTCTTTCTGTATTAGGCTAGTAATAGTAATAATGATTGTGTGGGGGCTGCATTAGTTAAGTCTCTCCTCAATGTTGTATGGTGTCAGCAACTCCTTTGTCAAAACATGATATTTTGTATGTAAGCTTTTACTTTGCCTTCTACAATTACACTTCTCAGGTCATATATTAGCATACTCATTCTGTGTTTTACATACTTGTAAAACTTTGTTTACTTTAATATAATTAACAGTCTGTTTCTCTTTCCCAATTTAGCAAACTTGATTTACCGGTGAACACCAGGGAGTCTGTATAGGGAAAACTTTTTTGAAACAAACTTTCTTTTCTATTGAACCACTGAGAGACCATAATTATACCACAATAAACTGATTACTTTTTCCTATTTCCTAGCTTACTGCTTCTTTCTATTTTTAATATGTCAACATTTTATTTGTTAACCCCTTCCCACCCAGCTCTTGAGTCCCTTTAAATGGGTCTTTAACTGATTTATGTATTTTAGATAACACCTAATAAGAATTCTTCCTTAGTGGGTCATACATGTCACACAGGGTTGGGATTGTTCCACATATCCCCCATGACATTTAACCAGCAGCATGTAAACAAACCCTGGGCTGCAAAAGAATAAGAATCTGGAACTGATCAACCCTGAGCACTATAGAGTTTAGAGCCTTCAATTCCTAGCTAGGGGAGCCAGGTGAAGCAACAGGTTGAGGACCCTATGTCCTTAATCTGATTTCACTGAGAGAAATCTTCATAGAGAGTATCTGTCACTCAAAAAGTACTATCCCATAGGGGGTTTATTAGCTCCCTTGTGATAGCAATTAGGTAAAAAAAATTGTAATCCATAAAAATAAAACATTTTTTTTTAAGCCCTTCACTTACACACACACATACACACAAAGACATACTTAAAAAATGGCACACATATGTTGGGTATCGCAGTGCACATTAAAGTGAAAAGAAAAATGTTAAAGCTATTATTCAGGCTGGGTTAAAAATTTTGCAGTGTGTGAACATACAGCTTGTTAACATGTGTTAGCTTGTTGTTAAAATGTAAGCTTGTTAACATGTAAGCTCATTTGGCTGTACTTATCTGTCCAGGCTCAATGTCATCGTGACTATGGAGTCAAGATCCGCCTACCATCTAGATCCCTGGACTGACACCCAGCTCAGCCTCTCAGCGAGACGCTGAGAGCCTGAGCCGGCCTCTCCCACCCCTGCCACAGCCCGGCACTCCAGTGAGTGAGGTAGGGCAGAGCAGAGAGCGGTGACTGACAGTAAGCAGCTCTCTGCTCATGGAGCTGTGAGAACCAAGCGATCGGCGGTGTTCAATCACCTGGCTCTCAGTGTAGAGGCGCCAGGGGACAGATGCAGCATCGGACCCATGCTGCATCCACCTAGGTAAGTATAAATTTATAAAAACCCATAAACCCATACTTCTCTTTTAACATTATTTGGCTCCCTAGTGCACTAAAACACACCATAAAAAGGTGCATGAAAGTCAGTGCATTACAAAACACAGTAATATATTTCATGCATATAGTATACTGAAAATCACCTGCCTTAGCAAGGTGTGTTGGGTGTCATTAAGAATTAATGGCATTGCAGCATCTTAAAATGCAACATGCACAGTACAGTAACATGTGGTAAAACTCATGATACTGTACAGTGTACAGTTGTGAACCCAGCCTAAAGATTAATCCTAAACTGATGAGCTGTAAAAGCTTTAGTGTCGCCTGTGAACATTTTTGGTATTTTAGTTTGTAGCTGTGTTGTTGGCACATGTAGTTTTGGACCTTGAAATATTTAGTATCTATTAACCCAACTCAGTCTCATCTTTTATATTGTTCATAAAATTTGGAGATTTTTTGGGGTTTGTGTGCATTTATACTAAATTGACTATAATCTTTACTGAAAATATAGGTTTAATAAACAAGTTTTAAATTCGTTTTCTACTTTTTTTATGTGTATTAAATTGTTAACAGGGTGCCCTACTCAAAGCTGAACTTCCCAAACTTTTGCAATACAGAAAAAAAACATGATTTTGTTTCTGTACAAGCAGAAAGAAGTCTGGGTTCTTCTTTCACAATATAATTTAATAGGAATTATTAATAATACAATAAACCACAGCACATAACAGTGTCTATAAAACTACAAATAAAAATGTCATTAATCCCATATGATTTAAAAAAAAATAATCATAATATCCCAAAATAGTTCACTCCACAATGAACATTCTTATTTTTAAAGTGCTTCATGCTCAAAATATAAAAAAAGTGAAACAAAACTTTATTCCGTTGCTTTGAAATATTTAGAAAGATCTTATTTTGTCACACTAAACCCTTCTCATGGTTTGGCAGGGCGGCTGTGGTCAAGATGACCATACTCCCAAGTTTGCTTTATTCCATGAACGCACTCCCGATTAAAATCCTTTCAAACTTCTTAAAAACACTACAAATGATACAAAGAGCATTCGTGTAGGCTAATAAAAAACTGTGTATTCGCTTCCAACTAATTACACGCTCTAAAGAATTTGGAGGTATTACAATGCCACTTTAATTACACAAATAATTGATTGGAACTGCCATGAGGCAGACAAAGAGTGGGTCAACTTAGAATAGACATTCATAGAACTCCTGTTAAGATTCCTCCCCTGGATAACAAAATGCTACTACCCTAAACAGTTACCGATGCACCTTCTTATTGCAGCTACTCTAGAAGCCTTTCACAAAATTTCCAAGCTACATCACCTAGCTAGTACAACAGGCCCTTTAACGCCAATTTCTAAAAACCCTGAATTTTTACCAGGATGGAATACTGGTATAATCCCTAAAACAAACAAAGGTGCTCCCCTTCTAATTTCTCATTGTTTACAGGGGAAGTTATTAAACACAAAGGAGAACTTCAAGAATTATGTGGCAATACTAGCATCCCTTACTGGACATACTTTCAACTCCATAGCTTTCTATCCACTCATAAAAATAAATTAAAATTTTCTAACCCACTCACGCATATAGAAGAAGTATAAACCCCCTCTAGAGCTTCAGTGGGAACATAATGAGATCCCGGACAATTTCAAAACCCTCTGGGAAAAAGAACTTGACTTGAAACAGGAACTTGACTTACAGGAGAACAATGGTCCAAAGCCTGTTCTTTAGCGCATAAATGCTCCATCAGCACAAACATGCAAGAAGCCTCCTATTAAATTCTAACTCATTGGTATATCACACCAGATAAGCTAAAGAGATGGTTTCCAAACACAAGTGACCTATGCTGAAGATGTAAACAGGACAAGGAAACGATGCTTCACATTTGGTGGAAATGCTCACTGATCACCAATTTCTGGGATCAAATATCTAATTAAATTTACAATATTACTAACACAAAAGTAATGCTTACCCCTGCCTGCTGTTTTTTTTTTTAAATATGGAACGCTTCACGAATTTGCGTGTCATCCTTGCGCAGGGGCCATGCTAATCTTCTCTGTATCGTTCCAATTTTAGTATATGTCCTGCCGAAGCGAAGACTGCCTGCTGTTTTTTAAACATCTCCTCATACTCCATGAAACAATATAAACAGAACCTATTGAGACACCTCCTAAACGCGGCTAAAATTCTGATTCCGAGGGACTGGAAACAAGCCTCTACACCCTCCATAAAAATTGGATACGGGAAGTTGATAAGGTCTATGACATGGAAAAAACTCTAACCATGTCAGGTGACAGCTTGATCAAACAGCATCAACCCTGGTATAGCTTCATCCTTTCAGATAATTATAAAAAGATGTATCTATAAATTCCTTTCCAGCACATTATTGCACTGAGTGGCGCCGCTTGGGAAAGGTTCATCCACTAAAGTTGGAGCTTTGGGCTAGAGAATTATGCCTTTGACATTAACCCAAGAAGGTATGTATGTATTAGTCGCTGGTTTTAAGCATTCTGGAGATATTTCTCTTCTAGAAATCCCAATAGTGATTGATTCTAAGGAGGAGGAAACGCACACACGTATAGTGTTTATCCCCTCCTCCTATATACATACATGTATGCTCTTTTCTGTTTTACATATTCTGTTTACAGTCTAAGTATAGTGACAGATGAGGAGAAGGAGGAGACATATATGTGTGTGTTTATTCTATCCCCCGCGTCTCTGCACCTATATACATTCTTATTGGAACATATCACTATTTACAGCCAGAATGCAGCGTCACTCCTGACTGATTTAAACCACCAAGAGGGGATACCTGTGTAGAGGGTAATAAAGACCACCACTACAATACGGGGGACCTATACTAATTGAAGGATCAATATTTAGACTGGTCTGCACTACCAGTCTTGTGCTTACAAGACACTTCACGAATACAGAAGTCTATATGTCCTGCCCACTAATAATACTTCTACATACAGCAAGGTTGGTATGAGATACCCACAGGGATTCTGACTTAAATGTTGTCCACAGTATATGTATCTTTACGAAATTCACTGTATAAACTGGATAATATAAATGTTTTGAAGTTATCTATATACACTATCTAATTTATGTCTTATTATATATGTACATATTACAGAAATATCGGTATTGCTCGGTCTCTTTGGCCCTGACGAAGCCCGATGTGAAATGCGTTGGCTCATTGGGACCCTCAAACCGAATAACAACAGAGACTTCTTGCACCAACATCAGCTCGAAGCATGTATTAGCCCCCTACTAGGGGTATATTTCTGTGCTTTGGTTTTTAATTGGTTTTTGGTGAATATATGGGGGATTTGTTTCTGTTCTTCCAGTAATCCCTACATTTTTTATGATCTAAATAAAATGTTCAATTTTTTATAAATTATGGATTCTTGGTTTTCCTTTTCCAATTGGGCCCTAAAAACCCCATACTTTCTCTATTTTGTGATATATGTACCCTCTTTGGGGCTTGGGCCAACTTCACGGTTATTCTCTATATAAAAAGATGAAGGACACCTAGTTGCGCATGTTGACAAGCCATAGTCTGTGATCAATGTGATTACCGCAATAACTAATGTTTTGTTTTTTTTCTTATTTTTCCTTACCCTTTAAAACACCTTAAGTAGTTCATTTGTTTTATATGTTACCTTAAATACCATTTTATAGTTCAAACAAACACATGTAGCTTGTGAAATATGCTTGGGTATAATCATATGTTCAATCATTCATTCTCTCCTAACATAAAAAGTGACACTAATGTTTAAAATCTGTATATTAACCACTTCCATACAGAGCAGTTATACCCCCTTCCTGCCCAGACCAATTTTCAGCTTTCAGCGCTCTCACACTTTGAATATCAAATTTTTTATCATTTTTTTCACACAAATAAAGCTTTCTTTTGGTAGTATTTAATCACTACTGGGTTTTTCATTTTTTGCGATATAAGTGAAAAAAGAGCGAACATTTTGAAAAAAAAAAAAAACATTTTGTTTTAGTTTCTATTATAAAATTTTGCAAATAAGTAATTTTTTTTTGATACATTTGGGCTAAAATATACTACTACATATATATTAAAAAAGAATAGCGCACACATGCAAAAGAAATGACTATCAAATATGGAGACAATCCATAAATAAAAATGGGGATTTAGTCCCACCATATGGCCATATCGTGCTCAAGCCCACCACTGCGTCAAAGTACCCCATTATCAGTGGGTCCTACACTATCCATAAAAAAGGGGTGAATCCAGCCTCTCTAACCCTTGGAGACAACACTCCTTGCTGGGATAGATGTGCTAATGCACTACAAAGGACTCCTCCTATATCTACTTGATGGTGGACTCTGATAGAGTACAGGTGTGTGTGGGGGGTGGGATGCTCAACCCCAGAAGTCTGGTCAGACCGAATACATAATAAACAAGCAAAAAATTGGGGGAGCAAACCCTGAACATGTATATGTAAAGCCGGTGCAGCTATGGACCACCACTGGGGTACTTTGACGCAGTGGTGGGCTTGAGCACGATATGGCCATATGGTGGGACTAAATCCCCATTTTTATTTATGGATTGTCTCCATATTTGATAGTCATTTCTTTTGTATGTGTGCGCTATTCTTTTTTAATATACATGTTGCTTGGTCCATAGCTGCACCGGCTTTAGATATACATGTTCAGGGTTTGCTCCCCCAATTTTTTGCTTGTTTATTATGTATTCGGTCTGACCAGACTTCTGAGGTTGAGCATCCCACCCCCCACACACACCTGTACTCTATCAGAGTCCACCATCAAGTAGATATAGGAGGAGTCCTTTGTAGTGCATTAGCACATCTATCCCAGCAAGGAGTGTTGTCTCCAAGGGTTAGAGAGGCTGGATTCACCCCTTTTTTATGGATAGTGTAGGACCCACTGATAATGGGGTACTTTGACGCAGTGGTGGGCTTGAGCACGATATGGCCATATGGTGGGACTAAATCCCCATTTTTATTTATGGATTGTCTCCATATTTGATAGTCATTTCTTTTGCATGTGTGCGCTATTCTTTTTTAATATACATGTTGCTTGGTCCATAGCTGCACCGGCTTTAGATATACATGTTCAGGGTTTGCTCCCCCAATTTTTTGCTTGTTTCATACTACTACATATCTTTGGTAAAAAATAACCCAAATTAGTGGTTATTATTTAGTCTGTCTGAAAGTTATAGAGTCTACAAGCTATGGTGCCAATCATTGAAAATTAAACACACCTAATCACACCTGATGTACCAACGACAATCTCATTTCTTGTGGCCCTGAAATGTTAGGACAGTACAAATACCCCCCAAATTACCCCTTTTTGGAAAGTAGACATTCCAGGATATTTAGTAAGAGGCATGGTGAGTTTTTTGAAGTTGTAATTTTTTTCCCACAATTCTTGGGAAAATGAAGAAATATTTTTTTTTTTTGTCTTTTACACAAAATTGTCATAATAACTAGTTTTTTCTCACACACAGCATATGCATACTGAAAACATTTTTTTTGTTACACAAAGTTGCCAATTTATAAGATATTTCTAACACATAGCATGTATATAGCAAAAATTACACCCCAAAATACATTCTGCTACTCCTACTGATGGCGATACCACATATGTGGGACTTTGTCACAGCATAGCCAAATACAGAGGCCCAACTTGCAAGGAGCACTGTCAGGTGTTCTAGGAGCATAAATGACACATACTGTATAATTTCATTACAACCTATCACACTTTTGAAGGCCCTGGAACACCAGGACAAGGGAATTACCCACAAAATGACCCCATTTTTGAAAGCAAACACCCCAACATATATTCTATGAGGCATAATGAGTCTTTTGAACATGTCATTTTTTTCCACAAGTTTTTGGAAAATGTGGAAAATTAAAACATTTTTTTTTTACACAAAGTTGTCAATTTATAAGATATTTCTAACACATAGCATGTGCATAGCAAAAATGACACCCCAAAATACATTCTGCTACTCCTCCTGAGTACGGCGATACCACATATGTGAGACTTTGTCACAGCCTAGCCACATACAGAGGGCCAACATGCAAGGAGCACCGTCTGGTTGTAATGAAATTATATGTGTAATGTATGCCCCTATAACACCTATCACACTTTTGAAGGCCCTGGAACACCAGGACAATGGAAACCCCCCACAAAATGACCCCGTTTTGGAAAGCAAACACCCCAACACATAATCTAGGAGGCATGGGCTGCAGATAGGTACTCAGGTAATCTGATGGGCTACAGATAGGTACTCGGGCACTCTGGGCTGGAGACAGGCACTAGGGTACTCTGGGCTGGAGACAATGACCAAAGTAGTATGATCAGGTGGAGAGAAATATCATTTGTGAAAGATGTGGATTAAAAATAAGAAAATAAAAAGTTCTTTACTGGAACACAAACTTCAGTGTTGCAGTTCATGTCTGGATATTTGAAATGACAAAAATCCAATTTTTGTTTGCAGCCTTTTCAGTTTATAGCAACATATGTTATCCGTGTGGCATGGCTTATGACAGGTCCTAGTAAATGCAATCTGTACCATGGAAATGTACCCATATGGCTTTCAGTATTTACATATTTTTTATTCAGAGCTGTTATGAAACAGGATTTACAAAAAAAATGGGGAGATTTGCAAAGCCTGGAGAACATGCTCCAGTTTCTAAAATTGAATATATGCAGAGGGCACCCAATTAATAAACCTAGTGAAGAAGATTGTTAATTTGTGTGAAAGATGCAACACTTGGTGGACTAGTCAAACTACTTAATGTGGCACATGAGGCATGCTCATTTTCTCAGACAGGTTTATTGCTTTATTAACCTCCCTGGCGGTCTGATTATGTCTAGATTTCTGTGCTAAAAGCGGTACATTCTTTTGCATGGAAATCTGTTGTTTTATATTTAAAAACTCACCTTCCCCTACGATCCCCTGCCATCCTCCCCCGCCGTCCTCCCCTGCTATACTCCTGCTGTCCTCCCAGCCGATGCTTTAAAGCGGGAAGGGAAAAGGGATGAACCAACCGCTCCAAAACAGTCCGCAGAGCTGTGATCCCAGAAAGGCTGGAGAAAACCCATGCAGGGTGCTCGATGAGGTCCGTGGCCCCGAGAGTACAAATATGCAAAAAGAGAGGATGCGGCACTTCCAAATGCAGGAAAATCGTGGAGTTTATTGCACATAAACTCATCCGACAAAGACCATAGGGGAACACACAATTCAGCAAACGCATTTCGCACGATAGTGCTTAACCTCCCTGGCGGTATGATTCTTTTGGATTTTAGGCGCTGAAAGCGGTACCATTATTTTGCATGTAATTCTTGTGAATAAGCAGCCCAAACCAACTGTATACATTTTATATATATATATATGTACATATATATATATATATATATATATATATATATATATATATATATTTATATATATATGCATATATATATATATATATATATATATATATATATATATATATATATATATATATAAAAAGTACAGTAAAACTGCAGGAAAGGGCACTGGGGGGCAAACTAATATGATTTTTTTTTTTTATTTTGAATAGTATCAGTGTGTTTGGTATGTTTTACTATTTGAATTTGCCGCCAGTTCCACCCCCCTGCAAACATCACGTCGCAGGAGATGGAAGCCGGGGCACGGAGACGATCGGGAGGAAGAACCGCCACTAGACACCACCGGGACACATCGCTGGATCCCGGCAACAAGGTAAGTAACCCTGCTTACAGGATCCAGCAATGCTTCTGGCGGTACCCCGAGTGTGGCTCGGGGTTACCACTTTTGGCTCTGAAACGTAACCCCGAGCTACGCTCGGGAATACCGCTAAGGAGGTTAATCATTGCTGTAATGATTAAGCACTATCGTGTGAAACGCGTTTGCTGAATGGTGTGTTGTCCTATGGTCTATGTCAGATGATTTTATGTGCAATAAACTCCACGATTTTCCTGCATTTGGAAGTACTGCATCCTCTCTTTTTGCATATTTGTGCTCTCCCAGCCAATGCTGCCACCTGTCTTCCGGTTCCCTTCCCTGCGAGCGTTGCAACGCAATTTAAAAAATGTAAATGTAAACGGATTACACTGTATCATGCCATTTCACCACAGGATTTCACCTGGTGACTTTTCCAGTGCCCTGCCTGTGCTTTTCCAGTTCTTTGTGCCTGGAAAATTGAGAATGACCATCACATCCAAAAAGCGTTCTTTTCGCGCAAAAACGCTTTTAGCTGTTGCTGTTTTCCAGCTTGTCTAACAGCGCTTTTGCGCAAAAAGAACGATTTTTAGACGCCATGGTCGTTCAAAATATTCCAGGCACAAAGCACTGAAAAAGCACAGGCAGGGCACTGGAAAAGTCACCAGGTGCAATCCTGTGCTGAAATGGCATGATACAGTGTAATCCGTTAGGATCACAGCTTTGTATCATGTCATTTGTGTATTTACACTTTTAAATTTGCCGCCGGTTCCACCCCGCTGCTTCGCAAGGCTCGCAGGGAAGGGAACCGGTAGGCAAGTGCCGGCAATCTGCCGTGCACAGAGCGGGGAGATACAGTGAGGACAGCGGGGAGGATGGCAGGGGAACGCAGGGGAGTTCAGTAACATTGCGAGGTAATCCCGAGTGTGGCTCCGGGTTACCGCTTTTGGTGCTGAAAGTTAACCCCGAGCCACGCTCAGGAATACTGCTAAGAAGGTTAATCTGTGCACACTGTTTCATCATTATTTCTGTGCATACTATATATCCTGGTGCATACACAAATGTGTCACTCATTGTCTTGTATATCCTTTTAAATACATTTATTTATTAAAGGCAGAAAGACTGTGCACCTTGCAGGTACAGTTGCATACATTTCGTATATTGTAAATGTAAAGAATGGAAAAAGGCGCATCTGAGTGCAGCTAGTAACACTTTATTGCACACACAACATTAGCAAACTTACAGACTGGATAGCATATATCGTCATGGCTCGGGGTCTCTTTCTGATCCTGCGACTCGTCCTTCCTCTAGCTGTCCAGCAGCAGAGAGATGACACGGGTGGAGGAGCCCAATCAGGAGCAATGGGTTAGTCCAAGGCTGCGGTGGAACGCATGCTTTGCTCGTGGACTGCACCGGGCGAAATGACGTCAGGGGGGCGTTGACGCATTTCGGAGCATGCGCAGTAGTGCTCCTTCATCAGACCGATGGTAAAAAAACATGACACAGGTACGTTTGCTAATGTTGTGTGTGCAATAAAGTGTTACTAGCTACACTCAGAGGTGCCTTTTTCCATTCTTTGCCTAATAGTTGGAACTGCTTATACCAATTCAAAGAGCTGCCCTCAGTGTTGGCGTGGTGCATTTGCATGATATTGGAAGTCCATCCACCTCCCTTTTCCTTCTTCCTTTATCAAGATTGAGCTGGAGGACTGTTTTCCCCAGCAAAAGAACAATTTTTCCTTATATATTGTAAATGTGGGAAAGCTTCACTTTATAAAGAATACCCAGTCAGGTGCAAGGAAAATAAAAAAAAAAAACAGCATTTTTGATTGCAAATGATTGGATGATGGAAATCAGCAGAGCTTCACCACATTTACTAAGCTCTGGAGAAAGTGGGTGCAATTTCACATGCAAAGCCTACAGTCTATTTCCCTTTAGTAAATCCACCCTAATGCAGCCTTTCCAAATTAATTATCCAATCATTAGTTTTATCCAGCTAATAATATCTACTATTTTTTTTTAAAATCTTACTAAATTTCTTTGTTTGAAATACTTATTACAACGTGTTATCTTTTGTATATGTATTAGCCATTTTTCTTGATGCATATATTTGATTCCTTATTTCATAACAGTGGGTAAAATACCGTTGAAAAAAAAAAAAGATTTTACGTTTTATTGTTTTATTAAATTTCACTACATGAGACAGCTCTTTCTGCATCTATTTTCTCCTAGATCATCCTTCTGAGTCATCAATAGAGGGAGACGTTCAGTACCTGAGGTCAGCGGTACCATGCAAGAGATAAGCCAATTATAGCAAGATAATGGAGGTCTGAAGAACACCACAAATGCCAGGACACAGAGAGAACTGGGAACGCAGAAAGCATTGTGACCTACTAATATGAGCTGATAAGGTTCTAGTAAGTGAGTAACTTAATGGGGTTCAGCAGAGAAGTGTGGATATTGACTGGGAACAATGCGGCTTTGTTTTTGAAATATTTGGTTTTAAATTCATTTTCATGAAAACTGTATTTTGTCCTATTACTGACAGCTTGTGTTCCAACTCAACAGAAGAAGTGGGGCTATCAATTACTGAAACATTCAGTTATCTCCACCAATGTCATTAAAATAATAAACTGAAATAACCACCACAAATTATGAGGATAAACAAATATGTGCACAAGGATTATAAATTTGTTAACACCAATTTAAAACTGAATTTTAGCTTTCAAAATAGCAAGTAGCAAATATTTAAAAATAACAAGAAACAGATTTGAAAGGACCAGATTTTCAGTACAATGCACTTTATATGCAAAGCTTCAGATAGTAAGACAGACTTATGGTGCAGTTAAAGATTTCCAATCAGGGTTAATAGAGTAACCTTAAAATAGAGAAATATTTAAAATATATAAAAATTAGATTATTCATTTTCACGTTTAGCATCACGTTTGCAGCTTAATGGCTAAAGACATTATATTGATTACACTGTGCTACAGAAAAAGACAGGACAGAAGACCCTTTTTCTATACGAGTAAATGGAACAGTCTGTTTGGTATCTCTACAGTATAGAAAATATACCTCACTGGAATAACATTTTTTGCTTTTCCTTAGCGCTTAGAATCAATCCTCAGGCATTCAATTTGTGTAAATTATTCAGCGCTTTGTGTCTAACAATTCTGCTTATAGATATTACTTGCAAATATATTTATACAAGTTCATGCTTATTTTTAGATGATTCTACCTGTAAGTGATCTATTTGAATCTGTGTAGTTTTAAAGTAGATCTGCAGAGCTTTTTCTCAGGTAAAGGAATAGCATACATAGAAGAAGTAAGTCTAGTGCATGTTAATTACAAGTTAAAGTGGAGCTCCAGCCATTTTGTTTTTTAATAAAAGTCAGCAGCTACAAAAAGTGTAGCTGCTGACTTAATAAACACACACTCAACTGTCCCACAATCCAGCGATGCTGCGGGCAAAAGCCTCCCCCCTCTTCCTCTTCTCCCCACGGCGCCGGCATCACAAGTGTGGGCACCCAGCTGTGACAGCTTGCAGGTTCTTCGTGCTGCGCTTCCTTAGTGGCCGGGCAATCTTCTGGGACCTGTGACATGTCCCAGAATGCCTATTAACCTAAAAAATGGTCATCAACACCCAGTTACACCAGTGCAACTTGACATGCAATAGTTTCAAATCACATGACAGGTTGCACCCTATTGTTCGCAACGGAAACGGTCAAATCGGTGCGACTGCGACTCCATCGGTCCTACTTTTTGCAAGTTCAGGTGCGACTTGCTTAGACATCTGTGCATAAAGGCACACAGATGTCTTCCAAGTCACACCTGAAGTCCCATGTGGCTTAGAAATTGTGCAATTTCTAGTGAAGTCGCTTCAGTGGGGTTTGGATTTGGCACTTGAATTTTAGAAAAATTAAAGTTCGCGGAACCTGCCTTGAACTGAACCCAGATGAGGTCAGGTCATTTCTGATGGAAACTAGAATTCAGCTTAGTACTAAATTGCCCAAGAGACAAGGAAGCTCAGCCTCAGTTATGGACTGGTGTAGACATCAAAAGCTCAAGCAATGGTCTTAATTGAACTGTCCATCACCAAAATCTCATTGACAACATTTCTCTGGTTCATTAGTAACAACCCATACAAACTCAACTCATATCTGACTATGGGCAATAGGTGAAATATCTGCCACAACTTCTTTCACATAGAAAGCATCTCACCAGCTACTTCCCTTTTTTTAGATCTCACTTAATGTAAAACCTCAAATTTACTTCTGGCATGTAAGACTCCAACATAGTATCTCCACACTCAATGTCACCTTTTGCTTTTTTGCTTTCTCTATTTCCTTCACTTTGCCTCTGATCTTGTGCCATCTCTCATCGCTTTTCTCTAGTTATTAATCGCTTTTCTTAAAACAGACATTGTCCAGGATGTGCAATGTGACTTAACACTACTTTTAATATACTTTCATTTTACTATACTTTATCGAATATAAAAAAAAAAAAATGGAAAAGGTCCCTCAGGGAGTTATTGCTATTTACAAAATATTTGCTTCCCATTAAGGGCCATAAGTAACATTTCATTAGGTTCTATTGGGCGCAATGCATCACAATGCGGTGGATTGCATCCTACCAAGCTGTTTTGCTTGCTGCATGTTTTTCAACGCACAACACTGAAATTAAGTGGTGTCAACCGGTCTGTTGGGAAACCAGTTCCTGTCTGCCACAGGAACTGGGGGCACACTGTGCAAGGCAGTCCAGTGCAATCCCAACATGGTGTGAAGGGGCTCTAGAGGAATCTTTTATTGACAAAATACATTGGAGACTGTTGCTGGTTACATCCTTCTGAAAATGGCATGTCATTTTGATCCAAGGGCCTTAATAACTTTAAAAGCTAGTCATGTCAGGATTTCTGACTATGCATTAACTTCATAATCTGCATGCTTGTCCTGGGTTAGTGACTTAGAAGTATTACTGCCAGAGGCTATAGTTTTCATAGAGGTCACTGAAACAGCCTCCATGTTTTTCTCAGTACGGTTTATCTAGAATACTACAGTAGTATTTGCAGCATTTATTTAATCCTAGGGCAAAAATATATTATGTGCGATACCCAGAGAGCAAGGATAACTTGCCGCAAATTTGTGGCAGTGTTGAATTGTAAGTCTTGTTAACTTGTTGCACATTTTCACTGGCAATTTGTACACTTTTAGAGCACTTGAAGCACAAGTTCCAGTTGACACTTTTCCAATTTTTAGCAAATTTGCGTAACAAGTCTCTAGCAAGAGCAAAGTTCCAGTGGTGAGTCTACAGAAAGAGCTCTGCAAGTCACAGTGACCCCTGTGGTGGGATGACTATTGCACAACATAACTGAACCAGGTTTTGCAGCAAACTTGCAGAATGTTTGCAAAGAAAGTTGATCTGGAGTCATACAATGCAAACTTGCTGCAATTATTCTACAAACTTGTGAAGCCTGGCAAATCTAACAATAGCTTAGCAAGTCCTTTTAAAAATTTCAGCTCAATTGCATGCTATCTGGGTAAGTACAAAGCTCCTTAAACAGTATAATACAATATCATAAAATACAATATCAGCGGTTTTATAAAATTATGTTATAACAGCCCCATTTTCTTCTTTATGCCGTTTAAACATGTTGCTTTTTTGTGAAATGTTAAAAAAGTAGTATTTTAAAGATGCACAGAGAACAGCTGGGTGTGACAAGTAATGTCTACATTTGTGAGCTTGACTTAATATTGGTGATAAAGGAAAACTGTACTAATGTGGGATGGAGGCAGCCATTGCTGACCTCTTTCCGAAAGTGTTAGGTGATTGACTTTTTCTGGCATCAATACTTTGAGTCACTAATCTACAACGATCATTTGGCACATTAACCACTTAAGCCCCGCAGGATTTTCCTGCTCAAAGACCAGGGCCTATTTTGCGATTCGGCACTGCGTGAATTTAATGGACAATTGCGCGGTTGCGGCCAATTTGTTTTCTGCTATATATTTTTGGTAAAAAAAATTGCAATAAGTGTATTTTGATTGGTTCGCGCAAAAGTTATTGCGTTTAATAACTAAGGGAAAGATTTATGACATTTTTATTGTTTTTTTTTTAACTAGTAATGGCGGCGATCTGCGATTTTTTTTCCGGGACTGCGACATTGCGGCGGACAGATCGGACCCCTGACTAACATTTTTGACACTTTTGGGGGTACCAGTGACATTACTACAGTAATCAGTGCTATACATATGACACTGGCAGGGAAGGGGTTAACTTTATTAGTGATCAAGGAGTTAAGTGTGTCCCTAGGGGCATGATTCTAACTGTAAAGGGGAGTGGCTTGTGATGTAACCACAGAGACATATGTTCCTACATAGCAGGATCATATGATCTCTGCAGTTACACCAGGGAGAATGACAGGCGGCTTTGTTTACATCAGCCGCCTGCCTTTCTCCCTCTCCAGTGGGAGATCGCGAGTTGCCGGCGGACATCGGAGCCGCTGGTCACTCGCGCGGGGATACCCGTGAACGCGCTGGGGCGGGAGCGCACCTCCGGCGGCAAGTGCTCCCCCCTTGCAGGCTCCTGGGTGAGCGATGTAGTACTACATCGCTTTGCCAAGGAGGGGCTGACTGCCGCAGTAAATATACTGTGGGCTGTCGGCAAGCGGTTATGTCAGATATGCATCCTTATTTCATGTCAGAGACTCTAAAAATACTGACACCATTGCTCAGCCTGTTTAAAATTAGCATTCTGCATGGCAAGCCTACATATTCAGTATAAGCATTCTTTAAACCAGTGGTGGTCAATTTTCTTGATATGGAGATTGGAGAGCCTCAAGTGCAACCCTCAACATCATCAAAGGGCAACACATCAATTTCGGTGAATATTCAGTGTCAGTGTCAGTGACAACAAGTTTGACTGCACTTAGGCTTTAAGCATGACATTTATTAAATGTATAGAAAGAAGTTTTGAGCATCCTTGTGCACCTGTTTTGTTTCTGCATTCCAATACATGCTTTCCAGTACATACAATATCTTGTGGCTAAGTAGGAGCATACAAGTAATGGTTAACTATTTTAAATACCCTTGTCTACATATACTGTACAGTGTAGTATATCCAGAGGTGATTAACATCAATAATGAGATGAGAAATTAATAGAGATGCCACAATGTAACATTTCTATTTTTATTTCACTGTTCAGAGATGATTATATCCAATTATTATTTCAAATTCGCTAATTTATTCCCACACAAAGTACAAGTATATGGTAGCCTATCCCTCCATTTTTTTCAAATTTGTTTTTGATTGATTTGCAGAAAACACTATCCCACTGCTTGCCACCAATGTACCTGACCCCCTTACTCAAGAAGAGTATGTCCACTGTGTAAGCTTCCCTGTGCCTTGATACCAGCACAATGCCTTGAAAAGGCTTTACCTTACTGGACCAAACCTTTTTTTATTCCAATAAAAAGATAACATTTTTTCAAAGTTTGAAATGCATAAAAACGTAGCTTTAAGCATGGCAAAAAAGTGATCTGATTTTTAGCTACGTGTAACAATAACACTTTAAGCAGAAAGCATTATTTTGAAATATCTAGTAATAAAAAAACACAATTTGCAGAGCAACTAGAATATAGTAAATCATTACAAGTGAACTGTTCATTGAGTTATAGCCAAAAAAATTATTAAACTATAAGCTAGTAATTACATAAGAAAAGCAAGTAACAGCTTTTTCTAGTGATCAGGCATGTCATGCATTGAACTCAATGACTTACTTATATCCTGCAGGTGTTCTTGCTAATTTAGTGATTCACGAGCAGCAGACTTGGTAGATCATGGTGAACAATAAAACATTTACAGCATAAGTTTCTGCAGTATGCAGTTAGATGAGCCACATTACAGGATCCCCTTGTGGAAGCGCTGAAGGACACCAACCTGTTAACAAATGAACAACTATTTAGTATGTGTGGTGGTTGAAAAACACATTCATTATGTCTTTTACACAAATGTACAAGAATATTTGTTAATTTGTATAATTTTCATCTTAGCATTACAATTGTAAAAAAAAAAAAAAAAAAAAAAGACATGTGGGTCTGGATGACTTTTTTTGTTATTTTGGGACTTATCTAACACTTCTTCAAAACAGAAAAGTAGGGTTTTAATGTTTTTCAAGTGAAGACACTAAGAAATGTAACAGAATTTATCATTGCTAAATTTTCCATAAGATACTACCTGCCTTTCTGTCATACTGGTACAGATATCTCAATAGTTTGAATCAATAATCCATAAAAACAACTTGATCTTCATTATTGTTCCAGGTCAGTGTTTCAGAAAATATTAAGGCAGATCAGAATAACCAACCAAACAGGAGCAGGTCATCAATAGTAGCCTTCAGTGTTTTCTCATGGGACAGGTTAACAATTTCCTTCCGCTGTATTATATATATAAAAAAAAAAAAATGGTGGAGAGGTGGATGCCTATTCCTGGAGTGCTGTTTATAAATGTCACTCGAGAAATAACACACAGGCAGCCAGTGCACCTGTTAACTGTATTGTTAACTAGTGTTTCCATTGTAAAGCCTCCCCCTTCCATTTTCAACATGAATTTAAACAGGCAACAGATTGTAGAAGTATTCACTAGATTGTGGGATTGTTTCAAAAATTTTCACCACCCTTCTCTTTTTTTAGATCTCAGCTCCATCCTCTCCTTGTATGTGACCACATAATAAAATCCTTCATATCTTGCTGTTCTGTATCTAGTGCACCATTACCAAGCATTTTTACTTGATATGTTAATGTAGCAGAATTTACAGCATAGGTGCTGGCTGTGGGTCCCCCTGGGTCACCGGGTGCAACAAAAGTACCTTTGAACATGTTTCTCCAAGTGTGAGCACTGAGACAAGAACCAGTCCAGTATCTTTGGGTTTTTTGGTTTATTTGGGAACTGGGATGGGAGAAGGGATGAGTGGGATACTCCTGTAACTGAACTATGCACAACTTGGCGGGGACTCTGAACAAATGCCGCTTGACGCTGATTAGCGCTGGCTTGATGCTGGTTAACGCTGGCTGAATGCCTGTTAACGCTGAGCTATTCTTGCAACTGAACTTCAAATGGAGGAATCCTCTCTTAGCTGCCTTAGGTACTAATTTCTGAGGTAGCTACTTGTACACTTTTGCTGCACTGCTGAACACTTCAGGGCCCACACTGGCGCCCTCTTTACCCTCTAATCTTCAGGGTCTAACACTTGGCACCACCTTTCTCTGCCACAACTACTGGTTAGCTGGCTCCTGGATCCCTTTGACCTTCTGGAGTGGTCTACTCTCTCTAGGCAGACCCCTGGGCAGTACTCACGACACTGTTTTCCTGGAAACTCCTGCCCAGCAGCTCCACTCGGTCCACAGATCTCTGGATCCCTCTCTGCAGCCCAGCTCAACCTCCGGTCCCTCAGGCCGACTGCCCAGGACACCCTCACTTCTCACAGCAGGAGGAGAGACAGCCGTCCGCCTCCTCCTGGGACTCTGCTTTCCGCCAAAGACACCCTGTCTCATGCTCCCGACAGATTAATACCCAATTCCAGGGTGTATTGCGGTAAACCCCATCCACTGAGACAGTCATAAACCCTGGTGTGCTATTGGCCAGGTTGCCTCCACTGCCCAACAAGATCCCTTATTGGATACAGTGGGGAGACTCCCCAGACTCAATAGACACACCTGGAAACATGTGACAGCTAGCTAACAATTCAGGCCCCCCTGATAAGCAGACAGGGCCACTTTTGTATTTGCCTAGCACCTATCCAGGAGGGTGCTACATCAAAAACAGGAAGTAAGGAAGACAGTGTTTCCCAAGATTTTGGTGTTTATTCTGTTATACTGTAAAAAAAAGTGTTTAATAAAAACAACCAGAATAAAGTTCTATGTTATAAAAAGTATATAAGTGGTTATTTGGAAATATATATATATATGTATATATTGTATATACTGTGTGTGTGTGTGTGTATATATATATATATATATATAAACACACACACGCACAGTGTATCACAAAAGTTAGAACACCCCCCACAATTTTGTAACTATTTCAGTATATCTTTTCATGTGACAACAGTGCCATGTTGAACTTGCAGTGACCAGTATGAGAGAGTGAGAGTGATAACACCAAATTTAACACACCTGCTCCACATTCACACCTGAGACCTTGTAATACTAATGAGTCACATGACACCGGGGAGGGAAAATGGCTAATTGGGCCCAATTTGGACATTTTAACCTAGGGGTGTACTCACTTATGTTGTCAGTGGTTTAGACATTAATAGCTGTGTGTTGAGTTATTTTGAGGGGACAGGAAATTTACACTGTTATACAAGCTGTACACTCACTACTTTACATTGTAGCAAAATGTAATTTCTTCAGTGTGGTCACATGAAAAGATATAATAAAATATTTACAAAAATGTGAGTGGTGTACTTACTTTTGTGAGATTCTGTATATATATATATATATATATATATATATATATATATATATATATATATATTGTTGAAAAAGAAAGTGGTGAGAGATAATTGTATACAGCCCTTTATATAATGCAACATTTTGTACACAGTCACTGTGTGAAATTCATAATTCAACTAGTTTTGAAACACATAATACAGCTATTTAATTTTTCTGTTTTTTGCTGGGTGGTTAGCATATATATTATATATTTCACCTGGTATTATCTATTTTAGTATTTTGCATGCTGCCATCATGTAGGATTTACAACAATAATCCAAGGATATAGAAAAAAGTTATCCTTATATAACAACATTGCAGCCAAAGCAAGAATTACAAGATTTACAAGAACAGGAACAAACTACTGTATGTTTCTTTTACAAAAGCAGGTACTTCACATTAGTCTTTTCTGTAACCATTTAAAATTTATTTTTGCTTGCAATCAGCAAAATAATAAAATGTAATTTTTCTTTTCACTATCAATTTAGCTGAGCAAGTCATGTTTCAGTAAGTATATTACACCTGCAGCCAAATCTTACAGATGCCACGTGTATACAAAAAGATTTTGGTAGCTAATAGAAAGCTTTTTATTATAACGCATGCAATGTATTTTCCTGGAAATTGTTCTCTAAAGCATATAAATAAAAGATGCATGTTAAGCACTCTGGTAAGGCTTTGCAAACATAGAATTAACTAAGTCAATGTCAGAGACTATTTATGGTTATTACTAATGCTGAGTGAATATGTCAGGTTGGATCTGCAGGGGTTTTCAAAGTCTGCTTGAAATTTACAAACTCTGAATCTAGCATCGAACCCCAATAACCACTTGCCATCCAGCTGTTGTAGATAAATAACTGGAAGGCAAGCTTCTGAGGGTGGGAGGGGATTTGAAAATGTCCTCCTCTTTGTACCACTCATGTGCACCTTCTAGCACAATCAGCAGCATGCTCTGTGATCACTATGTTCATCAGAAATAGCAGATCACAGAGTGGGGTACAGGCAGTGCTGTATCTTGGCCTAGGCCAACAAGGCCCAGGCCTAGGGCGGCACTTTGCAGGGGGGCAGCAAAAAAGCTGCACCCTGCACAAAAAAAAAACAGCCTCCTCCCGGTTCCCGCACGAAAAGGGTCTCCGCCGGCTTGCGCTACACTTTTAATATAGTGCCAGTCTTCTGGGGTGAATTGGGCCAGAGGGCAGAGTCCAGGAGGCAAATCGGTCTGGCACCCCCATAAAGTGGTCAGTGAAGAGGCTGCACTGATGGGCAGTAATGAGGCGGCACTGATAAGGCTGCACAGATGGGCACTGATGAGGCTGAACGTGTGGGAACTGATGAGTCTACGCTGATGGGCACTGATAGACTTGTGGTCTGTGGTTCACAGATGACAGGGCGGGTCGTAAACAGTAAAGGGCGTGGCCTTTACAGGAAGGGGTGGGTCATATGTAAATTAGGGGGTGAACAAGTTTAGTCAGGCCTAGGGCAGCACAAAACCTAAATACACCACTGGGTACAGGGCCAATAAAATTGGCTTTGTACCTTGTGATTTCTGGGACAAATCACAGTGATATCCCAAGTAAACAAAGGCTGCAATGTTGCAGCCAGCACTTTGTTTTCTCTCACATTGATCACAGTATACTGTGATCAGGGCAGCCCGCTAGTGTCATTCATCAGTAGCCACCCCAGTACAACATCACCATACAAGTGAAGCCAGCCACAGTGTCCCTGATCATTGTCACTCCAGGACAATGCCACCATACCGGTGCATTCAGCTAGTGTCCCTGATCGCTAGCCACCCAGTGTTTTCATACCAGTGCTGCTAACCAGTGTTTCTGATTGCCCCCACCCCAGTACAGTGCTGCCAGACCAGTGCAACCAGCATCAATGTACCTGATTGCTGCCACACCAATACAGTGTCACCAAACCACCGGTCCAGCCAGCAACAGTTTCCCTGATCGTCACCACACCAGTACACCAGACCAGTGCAACCACCAACAATGCTTCTGATTGCCAGCTTCACTATACCAGTGCAGCTAGCCACAGTGTCCATGATCCCTGCTACAGCAGTCACAGTGTCAGCAGACCAGTGCAGTTAGTAACAGTGTTTCTAATCTATGCCACAGCAGACCAGTGCAGCCAGTAATAGTGTTCCTAATCAATGCCACAGCAGTCCCAGTTTTACCAAGCCAGGGTAAGCCAGTTTTCCTGATCACCGCCACTCCGGTCTCAGTGTCACCACACCAGTGTCAGTGCCATCTTAAGAGCATTAAAGGGCCCCGGGCAATGCAGTGCACTGGGGCCCCACCTACACAATCACCCACGAGAATAAAAATGCAAATTACCGATATGGCAATATTTATTGGTACAGCAGTGCCAGGCTAATGATAGCTTCCAAGTTCGGCGGCTGGGTCCGTTGAACACACACACGCGCGGGAGTCAGACTCAACTGTCCTGTGTGTGCCTGTTTACATGGAGGCAGACAGGCATTCCTGCAATTTTGGGATCCCCCTACATGGCCCAAGTGACCTGACAGCAGTGCAGGCTCGGCAGGCACTTGCCACTTGCTAAGTTCGGCAGCGGGATGCACACGGGAATCAGGACTAATGCTTGGCTGGAGCCGGGTCACTAGGCAGGTGGGGCCCCCCGGGCAAGAAGGACCCCCGGGCAACTGCCCAGCATGCCCATTCGGTAAGATGGCCCTGACCAGTGTAAACCAGTAATAGTGTTTACTGAACACTGCCACACCAGTTCTGGTGTCGCCAGACAAGTGTAAGCCAAAAACAGTGTTCCTGATCACCACCCCACCAGTCTCAGTGTCACCAAACCAGTGCAGGAAGCAACAGCATTCCTGATCGCTGTCCCAGGAGTCTCAGTGTCACTAGACCAGTGCAATAAGCCAATAACAGTGTTCCTGATTTCTGCCATACCAGTCCCAGTGTCATCAGACCAGTGCATCCAGCAATAGGGGATCCTGATCACCCCCACACCAGTGTCAGCATCACCAGAGCCAGTGCAGTCAGAAACAGTGTTCCTGATCACCCCCACATGAGTCCCATTGTCACCAAACCAGTGTAAGCCAGCCAGTCTCTTAAAAAACACACTGGGGTGTCTGCATTTTAAACTGCAGCCATTTTGTTGATGTTTCTACTATACTGGCTATTTAGGTTGGTGGTCTCTCTTACCCATTTTACTTTTAGATTGTGGGGATATTAATAATACCTACTTGTGTATGTGATTTAGTTGCCTAGGCAATCTATGATACTTTAAAGCCTGCTGCCTCTGTCATTAATCTTATCTTTTGCACCTACATGCTGCCCTTGGCGGTGTCCTCTTGTTGGTGATTGGTTTCTGATACCCCTGTGCCCGCCCCCAGGCTTTGCAATCTGGGCCCTTTGTTTAGCTATTAATTGTTGCCCTGCTAATATATTGGGTCCTGGGGGAGCCTCTCCCCCACAGCCACTGTCACATCTTAAAATCTTAAAATTGACACTTTTTGGGGACCAGTGACACTAATACAGTGATCAGTGCTAATTAATATGCACTGTCACTGTACTAATGATGGCGAATGAAGGGTTAACTGTGTGCCTAAGCAGTGTTTTACTATACTGTGTGAGGTGCTTTTACAAGGAGAAGAGATGGAATTTATTTCCTGCATTGCAGGGACACAAATTCTATCCCTTGACCCATGTCAGAATGGTGGACATCAAATCCGTGGTACCCACCGATTGGCTCCTGCTGTGTGTAATCACAGCGGAAGCAAGCCACCAGTGGTGCCCATATGCATCCCCTACCCAGAAGAGTCAGATCACGTATCGGAGAAGAGGTGCCAGCATGTAGCAATAAAACTGCTATAGGGCAGATATTAAATAGTTAAATAATAATATTTTTATTCTAGCTGTGATTTACTATTGTGTGCTGTGATTGTCCAACAGCTATCACATGGTACAGGGTGCTTTTATTGGCCCAGGTACCATGTGATAGCTGTAAGACAATCACAGCATCACTGTAGGAAACTCAGCTGCTATGAATTCAATTTATTCATAACAGCTTTGTTGATATTGTGATCATGTAATCACATAACTATTACATGATCCCCCTGTAACTCAAAGTGGCATAGAACAACAAACCATAGGATACCTACCTAGAAGATTTTTATTCATACAATGCATAATGGTAAAAAAAACCTTTAGCCTGCAGAACTACTTTAAATTGCCTTGTGGGCAATTTGACTTTAAAAGGATAGAGGCATTCAATGCACCATATTTTCATGGATAAAAAGTGTGTGACTCCCCCGCTATCAAAGTGGGAGATGGGGTGATAGCCTGAGTGTAGCAAGCAGCGCAAATATAGCGTGCCCTATTTAAGAATTAAAAAAAAAAAGGATTCCCTGAAGAAGTCACGTGCTGTGACGTAAAGTGTAGGGCACCAGAATACCAGAAGGGATGTGAGAACGAGCTTGGCACTCGTGGATACATTGTATTGCGTACTCTGCTTAAAAGTGAGTACTCTGCTGTTATCCTAATAAAAATACACCTTTATGAACAGGATTATGCCATGGACCTCCAACATCATTTTTTACATATACTACACTGAGAATACCACAGTTAGAGGAGGAGGATTTTAGAGGACACATTATACCCTATGAGAAGCCGCAGCTGAGGAATTTTATCTTATGCTGTAACCTTACAGCAGTAAGGTGAGCGGCCTGAACACTTAAAGATGTCACCCACACTGAAGATTTGCATTCATCTGTATTGTAGTCACTGGACTGAACACTTTTGCACCTTATCTTATTTTATTCAGTCACTGTTTTTTTTAACCATATTTATTCACATTGTTTTAAGCACAAGGTGAAGGAGTTTCATCATTATCACCTTCATTCACCTTCACCTTAATCATTTTTTTATTCATATTTTATATATTTATGAATTGTGATTATTACTTCTATTTTTACCATTTATTTGTATTAAGCATTCATCCATAAATGTACACATTTCATGTTCATGTTAACTTATAATATGCACTTTATTTAATTAAATGTATTAAATTGTTCATTTTTATCTTCATATGAATTTTTATTTACAATTTCCTCATTTGCGTCAGTTATATCACATCAACAAGACCCAGTGATACTTTTTCACAACATATATTATCACAGCCACATAGCACAGCACCTTCTTACAATTTATATTTTCATGGATGGTACACTTTAAAAAAAAATGTCTGTGAAAGACCAATTGTAGCCTATCATTGTAGTGCATGTGAACAGGGACAGGCTGCAGAGAGGATGAAGGATACCAGTGGTACTGTGCTGTAACAAAGGAATAACAAAAAGTAAAAAACCCTCTTCTTTTCCCTACTCTGAAATTCTCCAACATACACAGCATTCTTCGACCTATAGGATATTCAGTAAGGGTTTATATATAGCAGTACCCACATGCTGTACAATATATTTCTCTATACACTTGTATACATTGTATATATTGTATTCAGTAGAAAAGGTTAAAATGACAAAGATAAAAATAAAACTAAATGGTGCTGATGGAATTTACAATGAAATTGAGTGTTGAAGGAGCAAATCTTCATGTGTGTTTCACCAAAATTGCTTCATCAGGGCCATTGAGGAATATAGAGCACATATTTTAGCACAAGACAGCACCATCATCAAACTCTCTGGGCGGTTGTTGGAGCATCAAAAATGCCCGCCAGGGGACCGTCTATATATATGCAGGATAGACTATGTATTTGTATAGAAATTGACCCTGAACATCTGAACTCAACTGTCAAAAAAAAAATTAAAGTAATGTACGATAAATCTTAATTAGAACTGTAGTCCATTTACATATATTGGTAGATATTTGGCACGTTTTCAGATCATAGTTAACAGACCAACTTGTGCCTGGTACTTATATGGCCATTTTTAGATGCCTCTATCTTTCAGGAAATACATAGACTATTCACATTTAAACACTCATGGAAGCGTTTGCAGTCATGGACAAAAGGTTCTCACAGCCTACTCCATTGGATAAAAAAAACCTTCTGTGTGCAGCAGCCCCACCTCAGCCCCCCTAATACTTACAGTACTTGAGTCCTCATTTATCCAGCAATGCTACAGGAGTATCTCAGCTGCCCGGGATTCCCATCCTCATTGGCTAAGACAGCAGTGTGGCGCAATTGGCTCCCACTTCTCTCAATCAAAGTCAGTCAGCTAATCAGGAGAGAGAGGGGGCCGGGCCATGGCTCCATGTCTAATTGGACAAAGGGAGTTGGGACTCAGCTCAGGTGCCCCCACAGCAAGCTGCTTGCTGAGGGGGAACTCAAAAGGAGGGAGGGGCCAGGAACACATAGGAGAAACCCCAGAATAGGAGGATCCGGGCCACTCTGTGAAAAACCAACTGCACAAAGCAGGTAAGTATAACATGTTTGTTATTTGTTTTTTTTTTTTACTAGACTTTACAATCACTTTAAATGAGCATCGTCT
The DNA here is from genome assembly GCF_965119305.1 of Pelophylax lessonae. Lineage (NCBI taxonomy): Eukaryota > Metazoa > Chordata > Amphibia > Anura > Ranidae > Pelophylax > Pelophylax lessonae. The sequence goes on along the minus strand of NC_138772.1, from coordinate 274,668,130 downwards.
ATGTATTTCCTAAAAGATAGAGGCATCTATAACAGCCAGATAAGCACCAGGCCCAAGTTGGTCTGTTAACTATGGTCTGATAAAGTGCCACATGTAAATGGACTACAGTTCTAATTAAGATTTACAGTATCTCACAAAAGTGAGTACACCCCTCACATTTTTGTAAATATTTTATTATATCGTTTCATGTGACAACACTTAAGAAATCACACTTTGCTGCAATGTAAAGTAGTGAGTGTACAGCTTGTATTACAGTGTAAATTTGCTGTCCCCTCAAAATAACTCAACACACAGCCATTCATGTCTAAACCGCTGGCGACAAAAGTGAGCACACCCCTAAGTGAAAATGTTCTTTAGCCATTTTTTCTTCCAGGTGTCATGTGACTCATTAGTGCTACAAGGTCTCAGGTGTGAATTGGGAGCAGGTGTGTTAAATTTGGTGGACAAACTGAAAGTAGGCTCTGGTACTAGTGTTGTAATGACCAAACAATAAATAGTAGTATAAACGATGCTTAGACCCCCTAGCCTCGCCCGGAAACCCTAACCAGTGACGTCATTTCCTCTAAAATCGGTGGAACGCACGCTGACCGCTGCCACACTACCTGACTATCAGGGAGAGACATACCCTGCACAGCTGGCATTTTCCAAGCAGTGGAACGCATGCCGACAGCTGTCACGCTACTAGACTATCAAAGAGAGATAGATTCTACATGGTTGGCATTTATACTGAGCAACTTTGGCGATTCTTCCTGTGCCAGGAGGGCACTTTATATGTAAGCACCCAATCTATATTCTTTTGCTTCATGATTTTATAATAAAGGCAGGATTACACTATTTGCAGCTTCTTGTTTCCCATGTGTACCCACTGAATGAGTGACCCAGGGGACCCTTTCAGGAGGAGAGAAGAGAAAGAAAGTTTCCATTTCCAGTGATCTGGATTGCTGATTAAGCACTTTAGGTCTGTGTGACCTGCTTATTTCCGGTGAGCACATTAATGTATCACAGCTCACGAGGTGGATTAATTTCAACTGGCACATCTTAGTTGGGCAATATTGCACTGACTTTTTTCTGAAACACCTATATTGCACTTTATTATTGCATTTTATGTTATGTAGTCACAGACGTTTACCACATGTTTTTGCTTATTATATACACCAAAGCACCGCATATATGGTGTTGAACCATATTTAACAGTATTCGTATGTTTGTGCACTTCACTTGTATTTCATTGGTTTTTGCATTTTTTGAGCACTTTGCTTTGTCTACTATTTAATGTTTGGTCATTACAACACTAGTACCAGTGCCTACTTTCATTTTGTTCACTTAGTTTAGTTGTGTTTGTCACACATTTAAAGGGGCAGCAGGTCACTTCAAAGTGTAGACCTTGTTTAGAACCAGGCGCCTTCACACCAGTATCCAGTGTTAAATTTGGTGTTGTTGCTCTCACTCTCTCATACTTGTCACTGGAAGTTCAACACGGCACCTCGTGGCAAAGAAATCTCTGAGGATCTGAAAAAAAGAATTGTTTCTCTACATAAAGATGGCCTAGGCTATAAGAAGATTGGCAAGACCATAAAACTGAGTTGCAGCACGGTTTGGCAAGACCATACAGCGGTTTAACAGGACATGTTCCACTCAGAACAGGCCTTGCAATGGTCGACCAAGGAAGTTGAGTTCACGTGTTCAGCATCATATCCAGGGGATGTCTTTGGGAAATAGATGTATGAGTGCTGCCAACATTGCTGCAAAGGATGAAGGGGTGGGGAGTCAGCCTGTCAGTGCTCAGACCATACGCCACACACTGCATTAAGTTGGTCTGCATGGCTGTTGTCTCAGAAGAAAGCATCTTCTAAAGATGATACACAAGAAAGTCTGAAAACAGTTTGCTAAAGACAAGCAGACTAAGGACATGGATTACTGGAACCATGTCCTGTGGTCTGTTGAGACCAAGATAAATGTATTTGGTTCAGATGGTGTCAAGCGTGTGTGGTGGCAACCAGGTAAGGATTACAATGATAAGTGTGTCTTGCCTTCAGTCAACAATGGTGGTCGGAGTATCATGGTCTAGGGCTGCATGAGTGCTGCCGGCACAGAGGAGCTACAGTTTATTGAGGGAACCAAGAATGCAAACATGTACTATGACATATTGAAGCAGAGCATGATCCCCTCTCTTCGGAGACTGGGCCTCAGGGCAGTATTCCAACATGATAACGACCCAAAACACACCTTCAAGAGGACCACTGCCTTGCTAAAGAAGCTGAGGGTAAAGGTGATAGACTGGTCAAACCTGTCTCCAGACCTAAACCCTATTGAGCATCTGTGGATCATCCTCAAACGGAAGGTGGAGGAGCGCAAGGTCTCTAACATCCACCTGCTCCATGATGTATTTTATGGAGGAGTGGAAGAGGACTCCAGTGGCAACCTGTGAAGCTCTGGTAAACTCCATGCCCAAGAGGGTTAAGGCAGTGCTGGAAAATAATGGTGCCTGCACAACATATTGACACTTTGGGCCCAATTTGGACATTTTAACTTAGAGGTGTACTCACTTTTGTTGCCAGCGGCTTAGACAATAATGGCTGTGTGTTGAATTATTTGAAGGGGAAAGCAGATTTACATGGTTATACAAGCTGTACACTCACTACTTTACATTCTTGCAAAGTGTCATATCTTCAGTGCTGTCACATGAAAAGGTATAATAAAATATTTACAAAAATGTGAGGGGTGTACTCACTTTTGTGAGATACTGTATCTTTTTTTATGTCTGTTTTTTCACGGTTGAGTTCAGGTTTTCAGGATCAGTTTCTATACAAATACATAGCCTATCCTGCATATATACTGTATATAGATGGTCCCCTGGGGGCCATTTGTGATGTTCCAGCACCCGCCCAGGGAGTTTGATGCTGGTGCTGTCTTGTGCTGAGATGTGTGCTGTATATCCCTCATAAGCCCTGAGGAAGCAATTTTGCCAAAACACATTGGCACATGAGGATTTTCTCCTTTAGCACTCAATTTCATTGTATAATCCAACAGCACTATTTTGTTTTATTTTTATCTTTGTCATTTTTAACCTTTTCTACTGAATTAAATTTATATATTTTAACAAAAATTTTAAGCTCCTTTTTCTGGCCTGTACAGTCCGATATCTAGTTGATTCTTTCTCTTTCCACACGTACATTGTGGATGATGGCCATAAGTGTCACAAACACTTGTGTAGAGTCCCCTCCAAATGCATACAATGCAAGACCTTTTGAGTCTGGTATGAATTTTAAAAGGGACCCCACAAAAAAATAAAATGAAAAAACAATGCTTGAGGTCCACAAGCTCAAGCTCAAGTTTAAGTTACACATCAACATGGCCGAGTGAGTAGAGTGACTCATCTCTATCTACCCTATCTACCCTTCCCCCTGCTCTGTATAGGAAAATGTGAAAGGAAATGGCTTTTGTGCTATACGCTCACTTTCTAAATGCCAATGTCCTGGATTTTTAATATTTTTTTTGTTTGTATAGTAATGTTTATGAACTGTATTTCTATGTAAGTAAAATAAAAGCTATAGAACATCAGTTTAAAAACAAAGAATCTTAAAAACTACAGAAACAAATGTTAGAATTTTCTTTTTTTTTTTTTTATACAATATACCCAATTTATTTCCTTAGACTAAGGCTATGGAATGGCCATGATTATTCACACAGCTGTACACAAAGGATTTTGTTTAATTAATTGTTTTGTCTGCAGTCTTAATGCCATTTGAGGATTAGGGATGAGCCAAAATGCCCAGGGTTTGGTGTGAGCAGAGTTTGGCAGACTTTAAAGAAGTTCAGATAACTGTCAAATCATAAATGCTCATGTTCTGGGCTAATAAACAAAGGGTTGTCAAAAATAGCACTGGGAGTGGGCACTATCCTAGGGAACATGTACCAATGCAAAAAAAAAAAAGTTTAAAACTTCCATTTAGCCAGTTGCATTTACTAAGGAAAGAGTGTTTAAACAAATGGCAAATTACATTTCCATGCAGGCTTACAAATCATACTGCAAGAATACAAAGAAGCTTTGTGTAGAATCCCCTTCAAATGCATACATCTCTTTTAGTCTGGTATGAATTTTAGGAGGGACCCCATAAAAAAATAAATAAATAAAACAGAAAAAAATGTTTGAGGTCCACAAGGAAATCCATTCCAGTCTCCTCCAGTCTAGTATGGCTTACTGGCCAGACCCTTAATCCAAGCATGGCTGGGAAATTAGAGGAGGGAATATGTTACCCCCCACATGAACCATAGAGGGAACTCCTCTGATAATGCACCTTGTCCCCTTGCTGATGAGGACAAGGACTTATTTCCCACAACCCTGGCCTAGTGTCTTTGGGTGGAGGGATTATTGGAATCTGGAAGCCCTCTTTAGAATGAATAGAGCACCCAGATACCCAAACCCCCATGTGAATCAGTGAGGGGTTTACAGTACCCCTGCACATACATAAAAAAAGTGTAAACAAATCATTTAATAAAAAAACAAACAAACAAAAAACCTACCATGTACATGTCATTAAAGCAGCCCATAAATGATTACATTTTTTTCCCTCCACCATGAGCGGAAGGAAAGAAAATCACTTGATTCCCTCATCAACACATTCAGTGATGATGGGGGGAAAGCCTCCAGCAGAGCTATTTTGACCTGCTTGCAGGGGGCCATGGGGAGCCTTCCCAGCAGAACACAGTGATTACTGGTATGGCCACCAACAATAATCACATGTAAAAAAATCAGACAAGCTAGTTATACCTAAGTCAATCTATGGATTGACTTGGGTACAATTACCTTGCTCAAAGATGCTGGTCGCTGCTGAACCGTCCGTATTTCAATCCATGTATGGCCAGTTTAACAATGCTTGCTGACCCTCTGAAACAAAACAATGCCAGCTGTTATATACATGGGGGCTGGGTCTTTTTGGTAACTTTTTACTCCATGTATGGACATGTTAGCCACCATGACTGATGTGGATCTGCATCACTGGACAACATGATTGACAGGCGGATGTATGCTGTGGGACATTTATTTTTATTACAGGACTTGTCAAACGCAGTTTTTAGTTTTTATTTACACTTTACATTTTTTGTGCATGCGTTTTACCTACTGTTCCTACAAATTACACACAAAAAAACATTGATAGTTTATTCAGTTTATAGTTTATACAGTACTTTACTGTACATTCACATCAGTCCCTGCCTTCAAGGAACATTCAATATACGTTTTCTATCTCTTATGCATACATATACACACAAATAGGAGGGTAAATTTAGACAGGAGCCAATTAACCTACCAGTGTGTCTTTTGTGTGGGAGGAAACTCTGCAAGTACAAGGAGAACATACAAACTCAATGCAAATAGTGTCCTGGCTGGGATTTGAATTGGGGACTCCAGTGCTGCAAAGCAAAAGTGATAACCACTAAGCCATCATGCTGCCCAGGGCTTGCTTGATCTGATGATTGCATGGCTTATGGATATAAATAAAACCATGTCATGGTGATGCAGCTTTGCCTTTGTTAACCTTGATATACTTCCACCAGGACTATGCTGTAATTATGTGGATGATTAGGCATTTTAGAATAATAACATTATTTAACCACATACAATTAACCCCTTGATCACCCCAGTATTAACCCTTTCCCTACCTGTGTCATTTGTACAGTAACAGTGCATTATTTAGCACTGTATACTTTATTAAAGTCACTGGTCCCCAAAAAGTGTCAAAAATGTCAGTTAAGGGTCCAATTTGTCCGCCGCAATGTAGCAGCCCTGCTAAAAATCGCCAATAGCCGCCATTACTAATTAAAAAAATAAGGAAAGAAAAAATCCAAAATCCAATTTATCCTGTAAATTGTAAACGCTTTAACTTTTGCGCAAACCAATTAAAATACGCTTTTTGGGATTTGATTTTTTTTTATTTTTTTATTGGGAATGTTTTATAGCAGAAAGTAAAAAAAATTGTGTTTTTTTTTTTTTTTTTTTTTTTCAAAATTGCTGATATTTTTTGTTTATAGCACAAAATCTAAAAACCGCAGAGGTGATCAAATACCAACAAAAGAAATCTCTATTTGTGGGAAAAAAAGGACATCAACTGTATTTGGGTACAGCGTCACACGACCGCACAATTCTTAGTTAAAATAACGCAATGCCGAATGGCAAAAAATGGCCTGGGTATTAAGGGAGTAAAACTTTCTGGAGCTGAAGTGGTTAATATTTACACATTTAATTATTAGCTCAGTGGCTAAGTGGTTAGCACTTCTGGCTGGCAGCACTAGGGTCATTGGTTCAAATCCTAACCACAGCACAGCCTGCCTGGAGTTTGCATGTTCTATCTGTGACTTCCTGGGTTTACTTTGGGTACTGTGATTTCCTCCCACACTCCAAAGACATGCTAGTAGATTAATTGACTCCTGTCTAAATTTGACCTAGTATGTATAAATGTGAGTTAGGAACCTTGGATTGTAAGCTCCTTGTGGGGACGCAACTGATGTGAATGTACAAGAAATATGTGAAGCTCTGTGTAAATGGCCGGCACTATATAAGTACCAGTTATTAATTCTGATCACTGGGAAACAATAGTGATTTCTGGGAATATCCCTTATAAATGTGTTGCCCAGGTATGTGTGCAGAGTTCATCAAGTGCTTATAGACATATAATATTTTTCATATCCAACTATAATAAACCAAGTCAGACTGAAATGATATATTGCCTATAGATATCTTTGGTAGTTAAGATCCAATTAGCACTTGATCTGTGGTTTGGTATCCAAGACATCTCTGTTGCAAAATCACCTCGGTCATCATGGTAGAACTGGAAGTGTGACTAGATAACATGGCATAAGACTTCTTATTCAATATATATACAGTGGGTACGGAAAGTATTCAGACCCCCTTAAATTTTTCACTCTTTGTTATATTGCAGCCATTTGCTAAAATCATTTAAGTTCATTCTTCTTCCCCATGAATGTTCACATAGCACCCCAGAAAAACACAGAATTGTTGACATTGTTGCAGATTTATTAAAAATGAAAAACTGAAATATCACATGGTCCTAAGTATTCAGACCCTTTGCTCAGGATTTAGCAGAAGCCCCCTTTTGATCTAATACAGCCAGGAGTCTTTTTGGGAAAGATGCAACAAGTCTTTCACACCTGGATTTGGGGATCCTCTGCCATTCCTCCTTGCAGATCCTCTCCAGTTCTGTCAGGTTGGATGGTAAACGTTGATGGACAGCCATTTTTAGGTCTCTCCAGAGATGCTCAATTGGGTTTAAGTCAGGGCTCTGGCTGGGCCATTCAAGAACAGTCACGGAGTTGTTGTGAAGCCACTCCTTCGTTATTTTAGCTGTGTGCTTAGGGTCATTGTCTTGTTGGAAGGTAAACCTTCGGCCCAGTCTGAGGTCCAGAGCACTCTGGAGAAGGTTTTTGTCCAGGATATCCCTGTACTTGGCCGCATTCATCTTTCCCTCGATTGCAACCAGTCGTCCAGTCCCTGCAGCTGAAAAACACCCCCACAGCATGATGCTGCCACCACCATGCTTCACTGTTGGGACTGTATTGGACAGGTGATGAGCAGTGCCTGGTTTTCTCCACACATACCGCTTAGAATTAAGGCCAAAAAGTTCTATTTTGGTCTCATCAGACCAGAGAATCTTATTTCTCACCATCTTGGAGTCCTTCAGGTGTTTTTTAGCAAACTCCATGCGGGCTTTCATGTGTCTTACACTGAGGAGAGGCTTCCGTCGGGCCACTCTGCCATAAAGCCCCGACTGGTGGAGGGCTGCAGTGATGGTTGACTTTCTACAACTTTCTCCCATCTCCTGACTGCATCTCTCGAGCTCAGCCACAGTGATCTTTGGGTTCTTCTTTACCTCTCTCACCAAGGCTCTTCTCCCCCGATAGCTCAGTTTGGCCGGACGGCCAGCTCTAGGAAGTGTTCTGGTCGTCCCAAACGTCTTCCATTTGAGGATTATGGAGGCCACTGTGCTCTTAGGAACCTTAAGTGCAGCAGAAATCTTTTTGTAACCTTGGCCAGATCTGTGCCTTGCCACAATTCTGTCTCTGAGCTCTTCAGGCAGTTCCTTTGACCTCATGACTCTCATTTGCTCTGACATGCATTGTGATCTGGAAGGTCTTATATAGACAGGTGTGTGGCTTTCCTAATCAAGTCCAATCAGTATAATCAAACACAGCTGGACTCAAATGAAGGTGTAGAACCATCTCAAGGATGATCAGAAGAAATGGAAAGCACCTGAGTTAAATATATGAGTGTCACAGCAAAGGGTCTGAATACTTAGGACCATGTGATATTTCAGTTTTTCTTTTTTAATAAATCTGCAACAATGTCAACAATTCTGTGTCTTTCTGTCAGTATGGGGTGCTATGTGTACATTTATGAGGAAGAAGAATGAACTTAAATGATTTTAGCAAATGGCTGCAATATAACAAAGAGTGAAAAATTTAAGGGGGTCTGAATACTTTCCGTACCCACTGTATATACATAGGGACGTGGTGCCTATTTCCATACATACCCCACTTTGAGCTTGTCACTTCCTTCTAACTAGATAACATGGCAGTTCTTATACCATTATAAATGTAAAACAAAATTCAACACTATCCCTGTGTATTAACCACCTATTTATTGCTTAACTCTATATACTATAGGAAGCAGCTACCACCACTATGCATTCAACCACCTGTACAAAATGCAATAAATATATATAGTCACAAAAACGGGCAGCGCTCTCCTTCAATAAAGTGCATTCAAATTATAGTGCATAAATAAATATCTTTCTTTCCTCTTGCCTCTTATCTGATTGACTCCACGCTGAGAACCACAGATTTGAAGTGTACAGCCAGTGGGAGCAGTGCCACTTATAACACTCTCCATCACCAAGTGCCAGGGATAATGCAAAAATGGCCACTCACCGGAACACAATGCTTCCCTTCAACGTTCCCAACGTTCCCTGCAACGGTATCTTTGGTGACGGAGGCTCCCAGCATTCCCTGCCTTGGCGTGGAGTCAAGACTCGTGCACAACGGCTGTTCTCCTCACTGACTTTTTCTGTGATGTGCTTATTTTCCAAACTTTACAAGTGCAATTGTCTTAAGCTGTCTTATATGAATACATAGTTTGTACAATATTGCACTAGTGGAGGCTGTTATTTGTTCTCCTACATGTACTGGAGCACCGGTTTTTGAGGACTGGATTACTGGAAGTGGATTCTTTACTGAATCTAATATCTTAATGTGATTTCTGCTTGCTCACCAGAGTGAATAAGCATCGTGTTCCGATGAGTGGCCATTTTTGCATTATCCCTGGCACTTGGTGGTGGAGAGTGAGGCGATCCCTTCTTATATCTCACATATACCGGGACTCTGCATCTGAAATGCACATAATTTTGTATATACTTCTAGCTGAAGGACTGTGGGACTTTTAAGTGGATTTTAGTTATTTTCCTGGGTCTGCACTGTTATACATGCTTTATCAGTGATGATTTAAAACTATCACATCTTTGCGCTACTATTATTTGTATATGATTGGTTTTACCTTCATGATCAAATATTATCTTTTTGTCTAATTGAACCAAGCAGCAGCATTTTTTACAGGACCTGTGATCGGAGGGACGTGGCCGACCAAACTCTAAGATGCCCGCATAGCTGCACAGTTCCCGCTCTACCAAGTCTCCTAGCGGCCCGCACGGATTCCCCAGCAGCCCATTTCGCACCCCAATAGAGTGATTTGCCTCCCTAGACCACCAAGATCATGTCTAGAAAGAGGAAGGAGGAAAGAAGACCCCAAAAATTAACGGCCTTCTTTATGCACCAGCTGCATGGCAGAAAGCAAGATGGCGCCGGCTCCTCTCCTGCTACATCCACCTGCTCTCCACAGAGTCACACTCAGCTGGACTCTCCTGAGCTCTGCAACCCCTCCAAATCCAGACCACCGACTATCTACAACTCCAATATAGGAGGATTGGAAGGCAAGGATTTTTTGGCACACAAGTATTAAAAAATCAATTTTTATTTTGAGATTCTTATAAAAACAAGGAAGTGCATTAAAATCTGAACATTAGCCTTGAATAAGGCACACATACATTGCAATACAGAATACCCAACTTTACACGAGAAAAAGAAACTCTTGGTAATAGAGTATAAATAAATACTTCACATCAGAGGGATCTAACGAAGGGTGACAGAAGATGAGACTGTCGTCCAACAAGATCAGTTGATGCTGTACTCAATATTCATAGTGTTAGGGTCCTTTCAGACGGCCGCTCCGCTGCTTTAGTCCGCTGCGGGACTTTTTTTTTTTTTTTCACGGAGCGGATGACATTTGTGTCATCCACTCCGTGTGCCCGCATATCATCCCATCCGTTTGCGGATGATATGCGGACATAATGTAAGTATATGGCACTGCGGATTCCGTTTTTTACACGGATGAAAAAATAGGGTTCTGTTCCATTCGAAAAAACAGAACAGAACTGAAAGGAGGAAAATCGGATGTCAGCGGATGGTATTCCGCTGACATCCGCAATGCCATTCACTTACATTAAAGTCCGCAAATCATCCGCAAAAAAATAGGATGATTTGCGGACACACGGAGCGGCCGTGTGAAAGGACCCTTAGTGTTCACGCTGCTCGACATGTTTCGCTACAATTAGCTTCGTCTGGAGTGTTTATAGTAAAGTATTCTGTGTAATAAACATACATATTTGAGAAGACAGCATAATATGCATCCAACATTGATTCATCAATTTATGCATTTATAGGGTTACAGACAATTGATATTTTTATACAAGGTTCAGGTGTTATACAAATACACCAATCAGACACGTGATCATGCCAGGACACACGGGGAACGATGGACCAGGGGGTCAGAGAGGCCTAATTATGGTCATATATCTACAACTCCACACCGATGTCTGGCAGCCCAGAAAAAGACAGATTCAGGCTGGATGAAAGATGGGGAAGGCTGGAGGTGAGTCCTAATGGGGACACAGGGGAAGACACCAGAGATTTACCAGATACAATTGAGGAATTCCCCATGAACAACAAACCAGTTATAGACACTGTCCTGAAAGACATGCTGGTGTCCCTCAGGAGTTCCCTTCAGTCAGACCTAGCCTCATATATGAAAAAATTTAGCAATGATCTGCAATCTGTTGCAAATGGAGTTGATCATGTGGAGAATAAAATGGGGGAGTTTGCCACCACAATAAATGACCTTAAAGATACACATGATGAGAAAGAAAATGACATGGAATGGGTTAAAGCTAAGCTAGCTGATATCAAAGACAGATTGAGAGGTAACAACCTCAAAATTAGAGGGGTACCTGAATCTGTCCAGCAGGACAACTTACGCTCATACGCCACTACCCTATTCCGCGCAATATTACCTGACGCCACTGACTTAGATGTCATAATTGACAGAATACATTGTCTGCCTAAACCTTCTTACCTGCCGGACAAATTTCCCAGAGATGTGATTCTATGATTACACTTTTATCACGTTAAAGAGAGAATCATGAACGCATCACAGGACAAATCGCAGCTTCCCACGCAATACTCCAAAAAAGAAAAAAAACTCAATACCATTACTAAATCGCTTTGCAACCACAAGATTTCCTACAAATGGGGGTACCCCACCAAGATTACAGTGACACACGAGGGGAAATCACATGTGATTGACTCCTTGGTAAAGGGTCTATCACTGCTAAAATCATGGGATATCATTCCGGAAGCCCACAGTTCACCTTCAGCCAGGATTGATACCCAACATGTTGCACCTGAGTGGTGGCTAGTTACCAGCAAGAACTTGCGCAAACACAATTAATATCTGAAGATACTTTCTGCCTCACCATGGAGACCTTGAGGACTGAGGACCACTTTGCACTAAAACCCAAACTTTGTATTCTGTTCTTAGAATACCAGCCCTATGCTTCTTTCCCTGTAATTACCTCTATTTAAGGTATTTTCTATTCTGCCCTCCACTTCGCCCCAACCTGAGCAGCGTTGACTGCCCCTGGATATGACTAACCCACCTTCTCCTCATAACTTGAGGAAAATATGGAAAACAGTTGCTGTTTATTGTTGTTGCTGTGTTTCTCGTTGTTGTTTCTCTCTTTTTTTTTCTTTTCTCTATCTGAAGTGTCATGACCAAAACTTGAACAACAAAACCCTCAGAAAGGATCAACACGGTGGATATCTCAACAATGGACTGAACCAGAACAGCTCATACCAACTCTTACCACTAGAGGTCGCTGTTCCGTAACCGTAAGTCAACTTATACACCTCATATTACAATCACACTCATCTCTCGTTCCTCATGGGAGTTACATTTCTGAATATGAATGCCAAAGGTCTTAATCATCCAGCTAAACGAAGATCCCTTTGGCAAGAAGCTTTGCCGCACAAATGTGATATCGTAACAGTCCAAGAGAAGCATTTCTGCGACAAAGCCCCTCCAAGATGCACCCATAAACATTTTCCCTATATCTTTACTGCGAATGCTGACTCCAAAACAAAAGGAGTCTTCACGGCTAACAGAGACACAGTATTCTTCAACCTTTTAAAGGTAATTAAGATAAATAATGTTTGCCTTGTCTACAGGCAACCTTCAAAGAGTATCCACAGAGTGGAAACCATGGTCAAAATGGTACGCAAAATTCAAACCCAGTTGAATAGAAGCATATAAACATTCTATGATTCACACAAATCTCGTGGAACTGTGACACACTCTTATTTTGCCTTTCTTTTACCTTCTCCTTTAATACTATTGAAGCCTAATACCTCAACCTGGCACAAGATCAGGAAACGGACACATGTTTTCCTTTCTAGGATTGAAGCAAAAATATTTCTTCCCACACTATAGCCCACCTTCCGCTCCTCCTAACTACTATATGGCAGCAGTTTATATCTTGTTTGAAGATTAACTGTTGGGGAGCTGCTAGCCCCTCCAGGATACAGTTCTTGCTTCAAATGGGGTATCCCGGGGGGGGGGGGGAGAGAAACAGTACCCTTACTAGAAATGTTGCATAGTTATTATCTCTACACCCAAAGTTACTGTAATTGTTACTACCTGTGTGTAGTGTCTGATTATTGGTATCTGTTTGTAAACCTTATTTTCTTTGATGTTCCTCCTTTTTAAAAAATTCAATAAAAACTATTGAAAGATAAAAGTAAGTGTGATCACAAAAAAGGCAGCAAGGTTTCACTGCATGCCACCACTTTTCATAGGCTTCTTCCCCTGGGATAGCAATGAAGAAATAAAAGTACCACTCATCTCAGAGACTAATTTAGAAAACTTTAAGTGACACATGAAATAATAAAGCCAATACAAGCCTTGCATTCTGCATTTACGAAATTGCTTTTGTGTCATAAATTATAGATTAGCCATCTTCCGGTAATGGAAGTGTCCTTGTTTCACTCTGCAGAAAATATACATTTTTAAACATAAGGGATATATTTTATTTTATAAGGTTAGTGTATTTAATAACTTTAGGAGATTGTTTTATTAATACTTGCTTTTTAGTACTTTTAATAGGCTGTTGATGCTTTTAGTTTGACTTTTATGTTTATACTGATTAACAACTATATTACATATAATATACAGTATAAACCAAAAATAGTAGCTTTGTTTATATGTTTGAGATGAAGTACTAGTAATAATAGCATAATCAGTGGACTTCCCAAAGCATGTCTTAGACCAGTGTTTCTCAACTCCGGCACACTAAGGGCTCTTTCACACAGCGGACATGTCTCCGCTGACATCCGATGCCCCATAGGGATGCATGGAGGGACCGTTCAGATCCGCCAAAAAAACGGACAGGCGGATCTGAACGGTCCTTCCATGCATCCCTATGGGGCATCGGATGTCAGTGGAGACATGTCCGCTGACATCCGATCCGATCCGTCAAATCTGGATGGATGGAAACCCTATTTTCCATCTGTCCAGCGGATCGGATCGGATCGGATGAGAATGGACCGACGGTCCGTTCCCATCCAATTTCCCCCTAGAGATGCATGGGGAACTGACAGCTGTGTCTCCGCACACAGCGTGGAGACACAGCTGTCATCCTCCTGCTCAGCGGGGGATCGGCGGATTGATCCTCCGCTGAGAAAAATGGAGTCCGCCCGACGGACGGAGTGTGTGAAAGGGGCCTAACAGGCCAGGTTTGCAAGAAAACCGAAATGCATCACAGGTGATATAATTTGCTGCTCAGTGTTTGCAGTATTCTAGTCTGTATCTCCGCAAGGTAATACTTAAAATCTGGCCTGTTAGTGTGCCGGAGTTGAAAAACACTGTCTTAGCCACTCATAAGAAAACTTTCATGCAAATATGTCACTACTTGTGACAGATTCTTGTGCATGTCGGAAAATCTGTACATTAATTTGTTTCAGAAAGGCATGGTGGAGTGGGGGGGGGGGGGTGTTGGCAATGAAGCCGGAGTGTCCATTCCAGGCACTGTATCCTCAGCAAAGCTCAGTAACACTGAGCCAAAATAAATCTTAAGTAGTACATTATTGAACTCTCTGCCTGAGAGAGTTCAATAATGTAGAGACAGGTGCAGTGGCCAAACCACTTTAGTGACTGAATGGCATTTATTTCCAACTCCACCAGTCTGCTGTTTGTGGTTGAGTTGTTGGGTAGGTGAAGCCTGATGGGACATGTTGAGATATTAGTTCCCCATCAGATCTGCCTTTCTTATGATTGACAGTGCCATAGCCTCTAGCAGACTGTCCAGTTGCGATAGAATTCACCCACGTCCATTACCTATCAATTACAAGGATGTTGGAGCTGATGGGGAGTTAGTCTTTTAGCAACACCCATCAGGCTCTGCCCTCTAGGGGGAGGCAGCTATTATGTTCAGCATGTGTCCTTGGTTGCTAGGACACTGGCAGCCCTATGCTTCCTTGTAACCAATGAAGCTATGCTTTTAACGCATCCTAGCAAACAGTGTTGGAAAGGTCACTGTGCATACAGAAAGCTTCAGTATGCGTTCTGTAATCCGTGTCTGTGCATCAAAATGCAGCTAATTCCATTAATAAAAAGCAGTCTGTGTGTATGAAAATGGCCCCTTACTTCCAAAATATAACCATGCAGAATACACACAACAGCCCCACTCTTAGCACTTTGGCCTAGGCAGGTCAGGAAAGCAATCTTTATATATCAGTGGAGAGTTAATTTTAACTACCTCCAGTTTATTTATGGTCATATGGGGCATATAAATGCATGCCCTGTGTAAGGATCACATTTACCTGCATGGGGATGCAGTCTCATTGATGTCAATTGGGACACAGTGGCTGCATGGACACAACAGCTGCTCCAATGTGACATTTGTGTGGGTGTGGGTGCGTGTTTCTGAACTCACACTGTCTACATTCAGGTCATGCACTCGCACCTGCATGGATGTCACATTAGGAGCAGCAGCTGTGTCCATGCAGCCACTGCGCCCCCATGGACAACAATGGGACTGCCTGCATGTGGATGCACAGAGCGTCTGTGTATACTCATGTGGGTAAACATGGCCCTCCATGGGCGTACAATTATGTACACCGTGTGTGAACAAGGTCTGTCTCTGAAATGGCTGTAATTCTTTTTGAATTTGTATTATCCACATTGTCACATTGTGAAAGTGGTGGACATAAGAGCTACCTAAATCTGTCACATGTTGAACTTTAATCTGTCACAAGACTACCATGAATTAGGCGAAGGACTTTAAAATCTGAACATTCTGACAGAAAAGTGTCACAAATGGTTTATTGAATCATGGCCAATGTCTTTTTTAGAGAAAATTAAAGCTCAGCACATCTGCAATGCCATCAAAGCAACAGCATTGGATCAAACAGACCTAGCTGATAATACATATTCTTTTTATGTTCTGTGACGAGACCTATAGTTATATCTTGAAATATAAAAAAATAAATAAAAAATGGAGGTGTTTATGAATCAGAGATTTGTGGATTTATTCCCCAGGAGCAAAATGTGTTTTTAAGACATGTTTATATTGGTCCAAACATCGAAAAAATGACAAACTGCAAGCTTTAAATTACTTAATCAGTGTATAAATATGCTTAGGGATTTTGAATTCTCACCAGTGGCAGCACATTTGTAAGCAAAAGAAATAGGGGGAAAAATGTTATGACAATCTCAGAATATTTCAACTCATAAAGCCATTGAAGAAGAACCACAGAGTATGTAAGACAGATTCACATAAATGCACTGCTGCCCAATATTCAAACAAGAATGACAAGACATTCTAGACACAAGTCAAACCCGCCAAACAGGAGATGAACTTTAAGATCCAAAATAATACCTGTCAGGCTGTAAGTGGCAACAAAAAATAAGCACCTTGTAGATCAAAACCTATCTTATAAAAATAATTAAGAGATAAAGAAAAAGTCATTGACCAGCCTAGAGGAAAAATGAAGAGTTTTTGCTTTACCCAAGGATAGATTATATGTTAGCTGCATGAAAGGAAATTATCTTTCTTTTTTCCTAAGTGTTTTCTTTTATGTATTATGGAGTTTAAAAAGCTTTGACCGAAAGAAAGGTTACAAACAAAGTTCCAATTTTATCATTTTACCAGAGGTAACAGGAATAAAATGTCCAAGAGGACTTCTTGTTAAAAAGTTCAGCCCACGTTACGAATTTGTTTGAAAAGGTTTGTTTTCTCCTGAGTAGCAAAAAATAAATAAAAATGCATAAAAACTACAAGTAGCAAATAAGTTGAGATGTCCAGACCAATGCATAAAGATTTATATTAACTATTAACATGTGAACTAGATGTTTAGTATGCTTTATTTTTACTAGGAGCATTTTGGTGAAGCTGGAAGCAACGCGGGCAGTGTGAAGCCGGAAGCAGTGTGTGGAGGAGGAGCAGCATGTGAAGGAGCGGTGTGTGCAGCAGGGGGCTGCGGCGGGAGACACATGCACGGAAGCCGTGTATGTAAGCCGTGTGCGGGGGGACCACTGAGAGTGACTGGGACACAGTGACAGTGCGGCGGTAGTGGCGGTAGTGGCGGTAGCAGCAGTGGCGGCGGAGGATGCACCTTACAGGGACAGGAGGAGAGAAGCAGCGGGGACCGTGAGTAGAGGATGGCTGATCAGCTGATCAGATAATGGGGTACTTTGACGTAGTGGTGGGCTTGAGCACGATATGGCCATATGGTGGGACTAAATCCCCATTTTTATTTATGGATTGTCTCCATATTTGATAGTCATTTCTTTTGCATGTGTGCGCTATTCTTTTTTAATATACTGATCAGCTGATCGGGGGGGTGCCGGCGGGGGTCCATATAGAGACTATACAGAGACTGAGAGAAGAGAGAACTGTGAGCTGGAAATAGATCAGCAGTGAGCTGAACTGCTCTGCTCTACTCTAAACAGGGATGCTGCGGGGGAGGATCCAAGGGGGGACAGGCACAGCTGAAGGGTCGATAAGGGGAGGCTGCACAAACTGACATCACACCAGGGGTCCCAAACAGTAAGACTGGGAATACCTTAATACCTGAGAGGACTTGTGACTGGGAGTACCTTGTGACTGGGAGTAACCGTGTGGCTGAGAGTACCTTGCGACTGGTAGAAACCGTGTGACTGGGAGTACCTTGCAAGTGGGAGTAACCGTGTGACTGGGAGTACCTTAGTGACTGGACGTACCTTGCAATTGGGAGTAACCGTGTGACTGGGAGTACCTTGCGACTGAGAGTACTTGCGACTGGGAGTAACCGAGTGACGGGGAGTACCTTGCGTCTGGAAGTAACTGTATGACTAGGAGTACCTTGTGACTTGGAGTAACCATGTGACTAGGAGTACCTTGTGACTGGGAGTAACTTAGTGACTGGGAGTACCATAGCAACTGGGAGTACCATAGCAGCTGGGAGTAACCTTAGCGGCTGGGAGTAACCTTAGAGACTGGGAGTAACTTTAGCGACTGGGAGTAACCTTAGCGACTGGGAATACCTGGTGACATTAGGAATGGGAGTACCTTAGCGACTGGGAGTACCTTAGCGACCGGGAATACCTCGTGACATTGGGGCTGGGAGTACCTTAGCAACTCGGGAGTCCCTAAGCAACTGGTGAGCACCTTAGCAACCAGGAGTAACCCTAGTGACCGGGAGTAACCCTAGCGACCGGGAGTAACCCTAGGGACCAGGAGGACCTAGCAACCAGGAGGAAATAGCAACCGGGAGGACCTAGCGACCAGGAATACCTTGTGACATTGTGACTGGGAGTACCTTAGTGACTGGGAGTACCTTAGCGACCGGGAGTACCTTAGCGACTGGTGAGTACCTTAGGGACCTGGAGTACCTTAGCGACCGGGAGTACCTTAGCTACTGGGAGTACCCTAGCGACCAGGAGTCCGTTGAGACATTGTGACTGGGAATACCTTAGTATCTGGGAGTACATTGGGACTGGGAGCGGCTGTGAAGTAATGGGAGTAGGTTTAAAATCAGGGGAGATTGAGGTAGTGTAGGTAACGAATAGCAGGTCGTTATCCTAATTATCCCCATAGAATAGAGGGTAATAATGTCCGACAGGATTGGGGATGCCACTCCTTGCTGCATGTATGCATTCCTTAATGAACCAATCAAGGGTGAATACTGCTGCGCAAGATGTGAGTGACTTGTTTCTCTGGAAGCTCAGATCCTGAATCTAGAAAACAAGGTGGCAACACAGCGTAGCATCAACAACCTGGAAAGGAGCTTGGACATTACCCAGCAGGTGCTGGCAGGGGCCAGCATAGAGGAGGGTGGAGACGTGGAGACGCAGGGACCGGAGGTCGGCAGTTGTGTGACAGTTAGAAGGAGGGGAAGAGGGAAGAGCACTAGGGAGGCCAGTCCTGAGTTGGTACACCCCAACAAATATGCCAATTTGCATGATGATGGGGATATCAGCTCAGGGGTGGCATTGCCAGGGGAGCAGCAGCTCCAGGAAGGAGGGGGGCTGAGATTCAGGAAAGGTTAGACAGTTAGTAGTAGTAGGGGACTCAATTATCAAAAGGAAAGAGAGGGCAAGCTGTCAAAATGATTGTGGTAGCCAAACAGTATGTCGTTTACGGGGCACTCGAGTTCGGCACATTGTGGATCGGGTGGACAGAATATTGGGCGGGGCTGAGGAGGACCCAGAGGCCATAGTGCATGTAGGCACAAATGACAAAGTTAGAGGAAGGTGGAGGATCCTAAAAAATGATTTCAGGGACTCAAGGAATAGATTGAGGAATAGGACCTCCAAGGTGGTTTTCTCTGAAATTCTGCCTGTACATATACTGTATATAGATATAACAGGGCTCTATTCTGTGCTACTAGCGAGTTATTGTGATTCTACTGTGAGTGTAGAGTGTCAATGTAGTATGAATTTAGTGAATGTGCAGTGTGAGTGTAGTGCGTCCGTGCATTTTTACTATAGTGTCAGTATAGTGCATCCATGCATTTTCACTGCAGTATATTGAAGTGTGTCAGTGTAGTGTGTCGGCCAGTTTTGCTTTCATCAAGAGTATCTCTATAGGGTTATGGTGTGAAGGCACCATCAACACCCAAAGCCCAATTTTTCTGCACCTGTTACTTCTATCCAAAGTCTGCAAAACAGAATTTATCCAAAAAATCTTTAATCTTGTTCCGAGTGCACTGAATTGGGGCCTTATAATACAGACTGGCTCCCCAAGCCGTTGTTTACAAAATAAAGAAAGCTGTATTTCTTGATAAATGTAATTTTTGCTGCAGCAGGTTGTATACACAGTAAAGATGCGCCACTTTACAGGCAGACTAAGGGGACCTCCCAGTCACTATATTTAAATACATTTTTCATTTTTATTGTTTTACTTTAAGCATCAATAAATCACTGCTCATTTAAAAATATTTTTTTTAAAAAAACTTTTTTTGCATTGATACATGTCCCTCAGGGCAGTACCCATACCCCCATACTCTTTGTATGCCCAATAATTTGCATATAAGCCTTCAAAATGAGTTTGGGTCATAAAGACTTCAATGGGGATTGTTGGTCAGCTCCTACCTTTAACAAAGTTAGAAAGTTTTGAACAGGGGGTCATTCGGCCTATCTCTAGTCCCTATGTCTGTAGCAAAACTGGTGGTAAAACCTAAACCAAAAAGTTTATATTGTAGATAGCTGCAGCTGTTAGGAGCAGCTAATTACAAAATTTTCATTGTTTTATCCAGGAGTTGCTGAAGTAAACCTAAAAGTAGAAAAAAAAAGGTACCTAGGGACTAGGGTGCTGGGAAACCAGGGAGGGAAGGGACTAGAGTATGGTATGTACATCAAGCTCCTCATTTAGACCTACTGAAGAAAGGCTATCTACAAATCCGATTCCAAAAAAGTTGGGACACTGTACAAATTGTGAATAAAAACAGTATGCAATGATGTGGAAGTTTCAAATTTCAATATTTTATTCAGAATACAACATAGATGACATATCAAATGTTTTAACTGAGAAAATGTATAATTTTAAGGGAAAAATAAATTGATTTTAAATTTCATAGCATCAACGCATCTCCAAAAAGTTGGGACAAGGCCATGTTTATCACTGTGTGGCATCCCCTCTTTTTTTATAACAGTCTGCAAACATCTGGGGACTGAGGAGACTTGAGTTTCTCAAGTTTGGGAATAGGAATGTTATCCCATTCTTGTCTAATACAGGCTTCTAGTTGCTAAACTGTCTTAGGTCTTATTTGTCGCATCTTCCACTTTATGATGCACCAAATGTTTTCTATGGGTGAAAGATCTGGACTGCAGGCTGGCCATTTTAGTATCCAGATCCTTCCTCTACGCAGCCATGATGTTGTAATTGATGCAGTTTGTGGTCTGGCATTGTCATGTTGGAAAATGCAAGGTCTTCCCTGAAAGATGCGACATCTGAATGGGAGCATACTGTATGTTGTTCTAGAATTTATATACTGTATACCTTTCAGCCTTGATGGTGCCTTTCCAGATGTGTAAGCTGTCCATGCCACACACACTCATGCAACCCCATACCACCAGAGATGTAGGCTTCTGAACTGAGTGCTAATTAAAAACTTTGGTTGTCCTTGTCCTCTTTAGTCCGGATGACATGGCGTCCCAGTTTTCCAAAAAGAACTTCAAATTTTGATTCGTCTGACCACAGAACAGTTCTCCACTTTGCCACAGTCCATTTTAAATGAGCCTTGGCCCAGAGAAAACGCCTGCGCTTCTGGATCATGTTTAGATATGGCTTCTTTTTTGGCCTATAGAGTTTTAGCCGGGAATGGTGCATGGCACGGTGGATTTTTTCACCGAAAATGTTTTCTGGAAGTATTCCTGAGCCCATGTTGTGATTTCCATTACAGTAGCATTCCTGTATGTGATGCAGTGCAGTCTAAGGGCCCGAAGATCACGGGCATCCAGTTTGATTTTCCGGCCTTGACCCTTATGCACAGAGATTTTTCCAGATTCTCTGAATCTTTGGATGATATTATGCACTGTAGATGATGAAAACTTCAAACTCTTTGCAATTTTTCTCTGAGAAACTCCTTTCTGATATTGCTCCACTATTTTTCGCCGCAACATTGGGTGAATTGGTGATTCTCTGCCCATCTTGACTTCTGAGAGACACTTGACCTAATAATTTGCAAATTGGTCCTCCAGCTGTTCCTTATATGTACATTAAACTCTTCCGGCCTCTTATTGCTACCTGTCCCAACTTTTTTGGATTGTGTAGCTCTCATGAAATCCAAAATGAACCAATATTTGGCATGGCATTTCAAAATGTCTCACTTTCAACATTTGATAGCATGCTTGTTATACTCACTGTTGAGCCTAAGGGGTTAGTCCTCTGCATTGTGTAAAAAGGCTGTTTGAGCCTGTCTTCTCTGATCCTCCTGTTCTTTTACTGGCATAAATTAATTTTCTGATAGTACAGAGCCTTAGAGGCATTCTGCACATGCTCAGTTTGGTGTGTATTGTTAGAGAGCTTTTTTAAGGAGGGTGTATGTGATTAGCACGGGGCCAATTAAAACTGTTCAGGCAGAGGGCCAGGGGTCATGCAGCCTCACAGTACAGTCGGAGGAGAATAAAAACTCCTCCTACAAGCTTTAACCACTGCTCAGCGAGACACTGATAAAAGTCACAAGACTTTTATATAATGCTGATGAGAAAAGGCATTAAGCAATTAATATTTACTAAAATAATTGCATTTCCATGTTCTGTGTACTGTGTGAGACCAGATATAGTGAAGGCAGGATCCTGGGTTTAGTAACACTTTAAGGCCATGAGTGAGATGCTGGCATGGGAGGCATTTAAACAATTTGCAATGGTACATGCCAACAACAAATGTTGAATTGAAAAAACATGACCAGTATCCATAATGAGGATATGATTGGCTGTAGGAAATGGTCCACGTAATCCGAGAGGCCTGCAGTCATGTGGGGTCTCCCGACAGGATTTCTGGGATGTGTCTTATGTACCTTCAGTAGGTTGTAAAAGTAAGGTACATTGTAGTAATTCTGGCAAAGGAATGCCTTTTCATGTTTATTTTTTATTTATTATTTATTTCATGTTTATTTATAATTCCTCTCTCATGTTCTTTATTTATCAAGTCCTGGAGCTCTTGTTTAAATTCAGGGAGGGGATCCTTCATGAATATAGATACAAATCACAAAAAATCCTGCGCTAAAACTGAAAGCCAAAATGTGAATAAAAGTGCTAAATTATGTTGGTGAATGCAGCTGAGAACACTTGATCAATAGTAAATCAACAAAATATAAAACCAAAATAGTGCAGCGCTAACAGGAACAGGCACATCAGAAGATCAAAACAGACCACGGCGTCCCGCGTGTGTAGAGCAAAAAGGCGGCGTCTAGGGGGCGTGACAGCTGTATATCCGGTACCGCCCGACCGGTTTCATCATACGTGACGTCGTCCGGGGCGTGGTCCGGGGTATTAGTGGATGTAAGCCAAATATTCCTGCAGGACGATTCCTCCTTTCTTATCATGATTGTGCACTTTGATCTTGTAAGGTACGTGTTGAAAGGTAGAGGCAGTAGTGGAGTTTAGAGGGTTCAGGAGGTAGCGTAGTCAAGCAGTCCGGGTTAGCAACGATTCTGGCAGAAAGGCACAAAATCAGAATCCAAAAGAGTAGTCAAGGGCAGGCAGAGGTCTTACACAGACTGATAGAGAAATGCAGAATCACCAGGCAGAAGCGTACTCAAGAAATCAGGAAGAAGTCCAAAACTGGTAGTACGCATGTGTGCACACACCCAGGGAACAAATCTACACAAACAGGCACAGAGCACTGTTATTTTAAGGCTGTACTGATTGCATATTGGCTGCAGCTGAAAGGCAGATTGAGCTAAAGAGTCCAAGGCATAGAAGCACAAAGCACGGTATATGCTACAACTTCAATCGTCCTGTGGCAGAATGAATCAAGTTGCAGGACCAGAATCAGAAGGATCCAGGTTAAAAACCACCCAGACGGCATGACAGATCTTTTACGCATTAGTATTATTTTCATCATCATGATTATTAATATATATTATTCTTATTAAGATTCTATACCATTTTGATCAGTCACCATTCATTAATTTTCAACTGATTTTCTTGGTGATTTTTTATTGATTATTTATTAATGTTTACCATCATAATTTGCATCCTTATTTACATCTCCATTTATATAAATATTTACCATCATGATCTACATCTTTATCCATATCCTAATATTCATTTAGTTTGCAGTATGATACTGAACTTACTTTGAATCTTATCTTGTTGTGTACAGTTAATATTAGTCTGGTTAGCATTGTGTTGCCTAGCAACCCATGTCTGCTATAAATCTTGGTCACAGGTCCCACTGGGTAGGCTTAAGAAAGAGAAATCCCTCAGAAAAACGTTCCACCTCCACGTGAATGTCTTCCAGGCGAGCGGACTCTCACTGACAGCGGCAGTTTCCCCCTCAGTGCAGCTTGGCAGTCACAGCTTCTACAGTGCTTTCTTCCTGCAGAGCCCGGGGAGGCTTATTTAGAACTTACTCTACATGCTACACCAGAGAGGTTCATCTGTTCCCCGGCTCATGGGATTGGGCCACAACCACTTTTTTTAGCAAAAAAAGCTAACAAAAAAAAAAACAATGATTCAGGAATGTCTGAAAGCAGCTGCTCTACCCCCTCTGAAAAGTGATCCACTCTACATCCTATTTCAAAGACTGCTGCTGTGTAAGCCTAGCCCTAATCTGTTCATCTGTATGATTTTACTCATATTTTACAGATATACTTTGAATCCACTCTTGATGGTTTCAACAAGGTATGCTATACAGTAGTATACCATGCTGATATAAGTGATTTTTAAAGTAAATTTTAGTAAAAAGTGGAACTCCACAGAAAAAAAAATATTTAACCATTTAATGATTTACAAATGTAATCCCACAAACAACACAGCAAAGCTATTTCAGAGAGCCTTTTCAAAATTAGTTTTACTATAACAGGGTATGTATGTATATTCTATGTACTGTTTTTATATGCATACATTCTTATATAAATGTCATCTCAAAGAAAGAGATACATTTTAAACTTTTTGGATAGAGTGGGGATGGGATGGAACCCCTGTAAACTTTTTTGCTCTCTGCCCGACCATAGAGATTTTCCATATTCCCAGAGTGTTCATAGACAGCCAAAATAATACATTTTCAGTGGAGTGAGAAGGGCTAGAATTATTGCTGTTTGCATCCCGCTGTCGAAAAAAAATTCCTTCTTATGTGATCAAGAAAGAAGTAAAGAAATATCTCCCGTTTCCACTGTGGCAATATTTCATTTCTTATATGGTCAACAGGAAGACGAGAAAAAAATATGTCTCAAAAAGGCAAACAACATTTTAGATGAGAAAGTTCCAATTTTACATTTATACATCTTTTTATATCAAATAACTTTTTTTAGAAATTACAAAAGGAAAATAAAAATTTGGAAACTTCTTTTGTTCCAGAGTTATCAACTTTCCAGGGCATACATTTGTCCAAACAGACATCATAATCATAAATAATATTCATAAACAGCTCACACGCACATGCCTTGTGTAAATATATTACTCCAACAAAGCCAATCTTATCAGGTTTATAATTGTCTATATAACATTACTGTATATCCAATGGTGCTAATCCTGGAGTATTCAGCCAACCCCCTCATATTCTCTCAAACATACTAAGGCAACCACAGCATTGAAAAATGAAGTGCTTGTATCTGAAAATAGTACCCATATTGCAAATCCACTTGTAGTACAATAAACGGTAATAAATGACATGTAAATAAATGGTGCAAAAACATAAAGTCCAAAAATCCCAAAATAGGGTCCCACAAAGCATATAATCAGTGAAAACAGATACTGTGTATAACAACAGCAGTGTTCATGTAGATATTCCTCAGAAGGTGCTCCATTGACCAGTCACCAAGATTGAGTGAATTCAAAGCTCTCCAGAGCAAATGGCTACCATTACTTTATAGAGGTCTCACAGAAACCACTGCTGCATGTAAACTTCAATGACATCGCCTCATATGCTTCCAAATCTGGGGAGGTTGTAGTCACCCCCATGGGATAAGGCACAAAACCCTCTGTGATCGCAGGTGGAGATAACTTCTATTTTCCAACAGGGTGAGCTCAGTCTCTCTTGATGCCCTGGGGGTCCCAATCCTGAGTTCTCTGGGGGGTTCCTCCTTAGGTTTTAGGCTTCCTGGAGTGTCTTCCTGTGAGGAGGAAGGACCGTTCCTGGTGCTATTCCTAATTATAACATTTTTCTAATATCTTTACAATGTGGGGCATCGACAGAGCATGTGTATCAAGTCATCATGATCTTGGCGATATCGAGTGCAAGTAGGTTCCTGCCGTAGGCCCATCATTTTAGCTTTGTCAGAGTATAATGTACATGTAGTATTATATATGTATATGTAAAAACCTCTGAGATATACTCAAGGAGCTCATGTATACAGACTGTAAAGCCTGCTTCCACTGTTCTGGCCCTATAATACCCATATCTCCCTTCCATTTGGCCATTGCGCTACATGGGTGTTCTTCCAAATATGCTTTCAGAAGTAACGCATAACACCTAAATATAAAGCCCTTTAGTGTAGTGATGTTCTGCAATAAGTAAAAAATAGGTGTAGGAGACATATGCCAGGGTAGGGTATGAAGGGGCCTTGAGATAAAATAGCATTGGAAATGTTGTAAATAATAAAAATATATACTGCCTGGGGATTGAAGAATGGAAAGTAGTCCAAGCTCACCAGCATCAAAAATATGATGTAGGTGAGCAACACCATATATTTGCAATTTACCAGTGTATTGCAACTTAGCTAACTCAGGATATGTATCATTTAACCATATCGGACTATATAAAGTAAAGCCAGTGACATTCTGCATTTGTTTAACTTTCTCCAATATTTTGTGCATAAGTATATATGTAGGAAACCTTTTATTAGATCTACACAAAGATAGCCTGCTGTTGGTTTTAAATGTAATATTATCGCAAGCGCGGTCTAAATGTTTATTAGACATATTCAAAGACAATGCCATTTCTCTAACCACATGTTGCAACTGGGCTGCCATACAATATATCCAAGGATTTGGAAGAGTCACTCCTCCCCCATCCTTAGGGCATTGCAGATGTTCCAGTTTAATCCTGGGAGTTTTATTCTGCCATAGAAAGGAAGAAAATATAGTGCCGATTGCGCAAAATACCTTCAATGGAATTACAGCTGGTGTATTATACAAAAGGTAGAGCAGTTGGGGCATGAATCATTTTAACCACTTCCCGACCACCCGCCGCCTTTTTACTGTGGCAGGGTGGCTCTTCTGCGCAAACCGGCGTAGACCTACGTCGGTCGAGTGCAGGAAGCTACAGGGCGAGCTCCCGCCCCCACTCGGCAGTGGGGAAGCCGATGCACAGGTCAGGAGGCTCTGATTGCCGCCTGACACCCGCAATCGCTCCCCACTGAGAGAGAAGGACGGTCGGCTGTTGTAAACACAACTGACCATTCTTCTCCCTGAAATGATCATAGAGCCCATGTGATCCTTCTATATAGGATCACATGTCTCTATGGTCATTTCAGAAGCCACGCCTCCCCACAGTTAGAATCCCTCCCCTAGGCTCACATTTAACCCACTGATCACCCACAGGGTTAACCCCTTCCCTGCCAATGGCATTATTACAGTAACAGTGCATATTTTTAGCACGGATTACTGTAGTAATATCACTGGCAGCCCCAAAAGTGTAAAAAATATCAGTTAGGGGTCCGATCTTTCCGCTGCAATGTCGCAGTCCCGCAAAAAAACGCAGATCGCCGCCATTACTAAAAAAAAAAAAACAATAAATAAAATGACATAAATCTTTCCCGTAGTTAGTAGACGCAACAACTTTTGTGCAAACCAATCAAGGTACGCTTATTGTGATTTTTTTTTTTACCAAAAATATGTAGCAGAAAACAATTTGGCCTAAAATGTTAACAAATTTTGATTTTTTTTTATTTTTTTTTTATTGAGAATGTCATATAGCAGAATGTGAAAAATATTGTTTTTTTTTTAAATTTTCACTATTTTTTGTTTAACCACCTCCCACCCGGCCATTGTACATATACGGCCGGGTGGGAGTCTCGTCCTTCTGAATGGACGTTCCGGAACTTCCTTTAGAAGGAGCGAGATCGCGCCGCCGCGTGCACGCGCAGCAGCGCGATCTCGATGTGCCTGTGTCCCTCGGACACAGCGCAACAAAATGCGTCAGAAGGGCCCTGTGATTGGCCCTCCTGATCACATGACGGCTGTGTCCAATCACAGCCGTCATGCAATGTAAATACAGCCGTTGTAACGGCTGCGATCTCTTCTCCTCCCTGACAGATCCTGTCAGGGAGGAGAAGAAGAGGATCGATACTGGAGCTGGGGTGATCAGTGAGTATTTCTAAGTACTCACTGATCACAGGGGGGGGTCTGTGCTGGTAATCAGAAGATTGATTACCAGTGCAGCCCTGGGGGGGTGGGGTGCCACTAGAGCCACCAGGGATGCCCACCCATGACCACCAGGGATGCCCACCATGGCCACCAGGGATGGCAAACAGCCTGCCAGTGGTGCCCTCCTATCAGTGCTGCCCACCAATGCCATATATCAGTGCTGCCCACCAGTGCCCGTTATTGCCATCCACCAGTGCCGCCCACCAGTGCCCATTATTGCCCACCAGTGCTGCCTATCAGTGCCCATCAGTGCCCCCATCAGTGCCCCCCCATCAGTGCCAATCAGTGCTGCCCATCAGTGCCGATCAGTGCCACCTATCAGTGCCCATCAGTGCTGCCAATCAGTGCCCATCAGTGCTGCCTATCAGTGCCAATCAGTGCCGCCCATCAGTGCTGATCAGTGCCACCTATCAGTGCCCATCAGTGCCCATCAGTGCTGCCGATCAGTGCCCATCAGTGCTGCCTATTAGTGCCCATCAGCGCTGCCTATCAGTGCCCACCAATGCTACATATCAGTGCTATCTATCAGTGCCACATATCAGTGCCCATCAGTGCTGCATATCAGTGCTACCTATCAGTGCCCATCAGTGCTGCATATCAGTGCCACCCCATCAGTGCCACCCCATCAGTGCCACCCAATCAGTGTCTCCTCATCAGTGCCTGTCAGTGCGGCGTCATCAGTGCTCATCAGTGCAGGAAAAAACGTATCTATTCACAAAATTTAACCTAAACAAAAAAACTTTTTTTTTATTTTCAAACTTTTCGGTCTTTTTTAATTTGTGCACCAAAAAATAAAAAAACTGGCAGTGATCAAATACCACCAAAAGAAAGCTCTATTTGTGGGGGAAAAATGACACAAATTTGGTTTAGGTACAATGTTGCATGACCGCGCAATTGTCATTCAAAATGCAAGATGAAAATTGGTCTGGGAAGGAAGGGGGTTTAAGTGCCCAGTATTGAGGTAGTTAAAGCGCAAAAAATAAGAATCGCACAGGTGATCAAATGGCACCAAAAGAAAGCTCTATTGGTGCAAAAAAAATACATCAATTTTATTTGGGTACAGCGAGCAATGACCACGCAATTGTTTGTTAAAGTAACGCAGTGCCAAATCGCAAAATAGGGCCTGGTCATTAAGGGGGCAAATCCTTCCAGTCTTAAAGTGGTTAATAAGATTAGCCCAACCAATCAAAGACAGACTTAGTTTACTGCAAAGCAAAATTTTGTCCCTAAAACGAGACAGTTACACCTGAATACTTCCCAAATCTTGAAATTATTTCCATTACCTCTCTGAGTGACAGTCCAGTGTAGCCCAGAAGCAAGGAGCATGTCATCAACATAAAGCATACTTTTTTCTTGGATGAAGCTGGGAGAAAACCAACTATTCCATCATGAGACCTAATCAGGTCTGCCAGAGGTTCAATTTGCTAGAGCAAATAATAATATGGAAATAGGACAACCCTGCCAAGTGCCCCCCCCAACCTAAAGGTAGGGGAGAGTCTCTTCCCCTCCCGTATAGCCACTTGTGGGGCATGATATAATAGTTTTAGCCAAGGAATAAATCCCTCACCAAATCAAAATCTTTCAAGCACCAACCAGAGATATTTTTACTCTATAGTATGAAATGCTTTTGGCACATCCAACGAAAACAATGCACATGTATCTTTATTATCCACTGGAGTTTGAAAATTAATGAACAGTCTTTGGAGATTAAAGTGGTTGCTAAGGATACATTCTATGCATGAAGGTAAAAAACCTTCAGCGTGTGGTTCTCCCCAAAAACCCCCTCCCCAATCCTTACCCGATTCCGACCTTGATCCAGCAATGTGCACAAGAGCTGCAGTTCACCCGGGTCTCTCATGCCTAGCACAGCCACGTCCCTCATATTCTATACAGATTATATACAGTTACTTTGATTTTTATGTCTCCTATGGACTACTGGTTTGATTAGTTGTTTGCTTGCTGCATAGATGTCAAAAGTCTAGCCGTTCTCCTCCAATATCACTGTACCAAATTTAGAGTGTCAACTGTCATCTTCTTAAAACCACACAACTGGGATTGCAGTGGAACTTTAATCAGAAAATTAAGATGTGCTAGATCACTTCAGGATGGACCCTTTTGCAGGTAAAGCTATGTAAAACATTAAAAATAAGTGCCTATACTGTGTAAAATCCAGTAATACACTGTTTCATCCTGCTCTGCATATGCTCAGTTGCTTCAAATTTTAGGCATTTGTAGGCACTGCAAAGTTTGTAGAGGCTGATCTGCTGACAGCCTTAACCAGTTCTGGACCGCCCCACGCAGATATACTGTGCCAGGGCAGCCCTGCTGCGCTAAATGACTTACTTGTACATCATTTCATGCACTGGGTCTGGGATGCACACGGGTCAGCAGGTCGATCATTACTGAAAGAGGCAGAACAGCGGTAAACAAGGCAGACCACCATTCTGTGAGAGAGGAAGATGGAGATGTTGTGTTCCTGCTAAGCAGGAACATGAATCCCTGGCTTCCCCCAGTCAAAGCAACCCCCACACAGTTAGCAAACAGCCCCAGGGAATACATTTACCCCTTTGATCGCCCCTGATGTTAACCCCTTCCCTTCCAGTGACAGTGCATTTTTTAGCACTGATCACTGTATTAGTGTCACTGGTCCCCAAAAAGTGTCACTTAGTGTCAGAATTGTCCTCCGCAATGTCGCAGTCCTGCTAAAAATTGCTTATCACCGCCATTACTAGTGAAAAAAAAAAATAACATAAATCTATCCCATAGTTTGTAGATGCAATAACTATAACTTTTGCGTAAACCAATCAATATACGCTAATTGGGTTTTTTTTTTTTTTTTTACTAAAAACATGTAGCAGAATACATATTGGCCTAAATTCATAAAGAAATTTGATTTTTTACATTTTTTAATTGGATATGTTTTATAGAAAAAAGTAAAACAAAATAGCTTTTTTTAAATTGTCAGTCTTTTTTTGTTTATAGCACAAAAAAAAAAATTGCAGAGGTGATGAAATACCACCAAAAGAAAGCTCTATTTGTGGGGAAAAAAGGACAATTTTATTTGGGTACAGCATCACACGACCGCACAATTTTCAGTTAAAGTAATGCAGTGTTGTATCGCAAAAAATGGCCTGGTCATGAGGAGGGGGTTAATCCTTCTGGGGCTGAAGTGATTAAATCACAATTAAACCCCTCTATCCTTTATAGCCAAAGAAGCTGCAACTACCATGGTGCTGCACATGTGATCAGCTATGACACCAGCCATTTGATGGTTTGACAGTTTGGTTGTTAAATGTGACAGTTAACAATCTCAGCATTTCAGGAATGTAACTGTTTTTTGAAACCCTTAAATCGATTGAGTTTAGTTCTGATTTAGGATTTACTGCTGTTCAGGGGCTGCTCTGGATTTCAGAAAAAATGGCAGCCTCCAGCAAGAAGAAACAGAAGCAATGCTGAAGGCACACTTTAAATTTGATGGCATAATTAATAATGTGGAATGTATGTTCCTTGCTAAAGAACGTTATTTTTTATCAAGTTGTTATGGGTAAAGTTCCGCTTTAATCTGCTTGTTTTCTTCCGGAATGGTTTATGATCTTAAAGCAGAAATAAACTCACAGGTATAACTGTTTCCCAAAACAGTTATATTCAAGGCATGATTTGAACAATAACAGTTATAGTTACTGGTGTGGTTATATTATCTCTTGACCAAACTGTCAAGCTGTCAAATGGCTGGTGTCATAACTGATTATATGTGCAGCACCATGGTTATTAACCGGTTGCCGACCGCCGCACGACTATATACTGCGGCGGTCAGCCCCGGCCAGGCAGAGTGACGTAGCGGTACGTCACTCGCCTGTCACTGACTTGCGAGCCTATTGCAGGCGGGCGCGCGCCCGCCGCGGCTCGTTCACAGACAAGTCAGTGCGTGTGACCGGCGGACTCGATGTCCGCCAGTCACACTACGATCGCTCCTGTGAAGGGAGAAAGACAGAGCGGCTTGTGTAAACAAGCTGCCTGTCAGTTCTCCCTGTGTAAAAGTGAAGATCTGTCCGTTCTACTATGTAGAACGGTTGATCTTTGCTTTTACACCAATAGGAATGTCCCTGCACAGTTAGAATCACGCCCCTAGGACACACTTAACCCCTCCCTGTCCAATAAAGTTAACCCCTTCCCTGCCAGTGTCATTTTTGCAGTAACAGTGCATATGTATAGCACTGATTACTGCAGTAATGTCACTGGTACCCCCAAAAGTGTCAAAAATGTCAGTCAAGGGTCCGATCTGTCCGCCGCAATGTCGCAGTACCGAAAAAAAGATCGCCGCCATTACGCGTTAAAAAAAAAACACCAAAAATGACAAAAATCTTTCCCTTTGTTAGTAAATGCGATAACTTTTGCGCAAACCAATCAAAATACGCTTTTTGCGATTTTTTTTACCAAACATAGGTAGCATAAAACAAATTGGCCGAAAAATGTTAAAAAATTTTTTTGTTTTTACATTTTTTTTGGGGAATTTCATATAAAAAAAATGTGAAAAATATTGTTATTTTTGCAAAATTTACGCTCTTTTTTTGTTTATAGCGCGTGATCAAAAAATCACACAGGTGATCAAATACCACCAAAAGAAAGCTCTGTTTGTGGGAAAAAAAGGACGTCAAATTCGTTTAGGTACAGCGTCGCACGACCGCGCAATTGTCCGTTAAAGTCACGCAGTAAAAAATCGCAAAAAAAACCCTGGTCCTTTAGCAGCCAAATCCTCTTAAGTGGTTAAAAATCAAACAGAGGCCAGGATGGCAGCTTCCTTAGCTGTAAAGGATATGATGATTTAGTTCTTCTTTAAACCTGTGGAATCCAACAGATAGGGCCTAACTGTCACTATTGGAGGGAATTAGTGATTTGAGATATTAGAAAACCAAGCCTAGTTGCTATGTTTTCTCCCTTCCTAGATAAGCCAGGACCAGTATTATATCCTGTGTCCCCTCTCTCCATTCAAACAAACATTGCCAATTTCCATGACCCTTTTTTTCTTTTGCATTAACATTTACATTTTCAGGAAAAGAAAGTGTTCCTTTCATCTCAATCCAAGCACTACTGCTTGTCCTGATTATATAAATGTTAGTGCAAATTAAAAAAAAATATATGATGGACAGTATTTAGCTATTTTTGTTGCAAGTGTACCAATACAGATACAACTAGCTCAATCATTATTGAGCAGGAAAGTTAAATAACTGGTTTATTTAGGTTTTGTGTAGCTTCAAACGTATTGAAAGTCATTAAGAGCTCACTTCCAGTTTTCTAGATGTAGCGTCCTTCTTCTGCCTGCAGTTAGAATCATAGGAGTAGCACTGTTTTTTTTATCTCAATTGATAACCTGTTTGATCTACACAACTGCTGCTGGTGGAGTGGGGACTGTTTCTCAAATAGTCAATCTACAAGGTCAGAGCTGTACTCTTTCTGCCTTTTATAACAGCCATTTGAAGTGGTGTGAAAGTTGAAATGCTTTTAAACATTTCAAAACAACATATCAGGAGAAGAAACGCATGGTATATTGCATATACGTTTATATTTACCATTGTAGCCTTGTCATATAAACCAACTGCCATGAAGTTCCTCCAGTGATTTCCTAATCATGTTACTTTCTAAATTTCTGTATTGGCCCTCTTTACATCTATGAGGGTTCCTTTGACAAACAGACACGAAACAGCAACATAAGGAACAAGATTTCTGGTGGCAGTTCATGGTGCTGAATCATCATATCTGTGCTACCTAAATTTTCTGGCTAAGAATAGTAAAAACAAAAAAATAAAAATGGAGTAGAACAGAAGCCAACACTTTTTGGTTTCAGGTCTAGTTTTGGATATAGTAGGGGATGATCTAGCACTGACAGAGATTCAGACAGTGATAAAAACAGAACCAAGGATCTCTCTTTTTTTTTTCTCTTATTTTGTAATTGCTAGCTGTTTCACTATTGGAGAGATTTCCACTTACTTCCAGTACTGGTGGCACTTTGTCTTTGGTGTGGGCAGTGCTAATAAATAGCATTGCCCCCCTTTGGTTGGTGTGCATTTTGTGGAATCGCTAGGTTAGGGACAGAGACTCCGCTGGATAGGCTCCAACTGCCTAGCAAAGGGAAAGGTTATAGTGGGGACGAAGTAGGGGCTGTCACTTGTGTCTCAGGCAGGAGCCCTTCCTCATCCAGGTGCCTCATTGCAGTCCCCTTCCAGCCACCCCCTCTGTAAGATGCTGTCGGGTATCAGCAGTGTGTATAGGTATCCTCTGCACAGTTCTCTATATGTGTTGCCAGGCCAGTGCAGTTACATAGTTACATAGTTAGTGAGGTTGAAAAAAGACACCAGTCCATCCAGTTCAACCTATGATGTGCGTGTGTGTCTACTTTTAACCGTACATTGTATACCCCTCTATGTTGTGGTCTTTAAGGTGCCCATCTATTCGTTTTTTGAAACTATCAGTGCTCCCTGCTGATACAACTGTTTGCGGAAGAGAATTCAACATCCTTACTGCTCTCACAGTGAAAAACCCCCTGCGTATTTTAACCACTTAAGCCCCGGAAGATTTTACCCCCTTCCTGACCAGGGGTTTTTTTGCGATTTTTTACTGCGTGACTTTGGCGGACAATTGCGCGGTCATGCGACGCTGTACCTAAACAAATTTCACGTCCTTTTTTTCCCACAAACAGAGCTTTCTTTTGGTGGTATTTGATCACCTGTGCGATTTTTTGATCATGCGCTATAAACAAAAAAAGAGCGTAATTTTTGCAAAAATAACAATATTTTTCACTTTTTTTTATATGAAATTCCCCCCAAAAAAATGTAAAAATCAAAATCTTTTAACATTTTCGGCCAAATTGTTTTACGCTACATATGTTTGGTAAAAAAAATCTCAAAAAGCGTATTTTGATTGGTTTGGGCAAAAGTTATCGTGTTTACTAACAAAGGGAAAGATTTTTGTCATTTTTGGTGTTTTTTTTTTTAACGAGTAATGGCGGCGATCTGCGATTTTTTTTGCGGTACTGCGACATTGCGGCGGACAGATCGGACCCTTGACTAACATTTTTGACACTTTTGGGGGTACCAGTAACATTACTGCAGTAATCAGTGCTATATATATGCACTGTTACTGCAAAAATGACACTGGCAGGGAAGGGGTTAACTGTATTGGACAGGGAGGGGTTAAGTGTGTCCTAGGGGCGTGATTCTAACTGTAGGGGGACAGGTCTCCTAGTGTAAAAACAAAGATCAATGGTTCTACATAGTAGAACCATCTGATCTTCATTTTTACACAGGGGAGAATGACAGGCGGCTTGTTTACATAAGCCGCTCTGTCTTTTTCCCGCTGTACCGGCGATCGTAGTGTGACCGGCGGACATCGGGTCCGCCGGTCACACGCCCACACTCCTTTGTGAACATCCCCTCCAAAATTTTGCAGACTACTGATGTTAGGCTGACCGGCCTATAGTTACCCGGGATATATCTCGGCCCCTTTTTAAATATTGGTACCACGTTGGCTTTTTTCCAATCAGCTGGCACCATACCCGTCTGTAAACTTTCCTTAACCACTTGCCGACCGCTCACTCGAGCTCTACTGTGGCAAAGTGGTTAGTTATCATCCAGCGATGTAGACCTACGTCGGGTGGACTCCTCCCCTTGAGGCTCGCTCCCGCTGTATTCATTCACAGCGGGAGTCAGGCCAGGGGAGGAGAAGTGGCGATCGCCGCTGCTCTTCCCCGATCATCGGGGAATCGAGTTTGGAGATCTGCCGGCTTGTGTAAGCAAAGCGGGCGGATCTCCTAAGTGACAGACAGTGACAGATTGCAGGGTTCAGCATAGATCATGAACATGCGATCTGTCCATGTGTCACTCAGTCACCTCCCCCCACACATGTTAGTAAGCACCAGGCATACATTAACCCCTCCCTCTCCAATAAAATTAACCCCTTCCCTGCCAGTGTCATTTTTACAGTAACAGTGCATATTTATAGCACTGATTACTGTAGTAATGTCACTGGTACCCCCAAAAGTGTCAAAAATGTCAGTCAATGGTCCGATCTGTCCGCCGCAATGTCGCAGTCCCGCAAAAAAATCGCAGATCGACGCCATTACTCGTTAAAAAAAACACCAAAAATGACAGAAATCTTTCCCTTAGTTAGTAAACGCAATAACTTTTGCGCAAACCAATCAAAATACGCTTATTGTGATTTTTTTTACCAAACATAGGTAGCAGAAAACAAATTGGCCAAAAATTAAAAAAAATTTAGATTTTTACATTTTTTGGGGGGGGGGGGGATTTCATATAAAAAAATGTGAAAAATATTGTTATTTTTTCAAAATTTACGCTCTTTTTTTGTTTATAGCGCAAAAAGTAAAAATCGCACAGGTGATCAAATACCACCAAATAAAAGCTCTGTTTGTGGGAAAAAAGGACGTAAATTTTGTTTGGGTACAGCGTCGCACGACCGCGCAATTGTCCGTTAAAGTTGCACAGTGCTGAATCGCAAAAAGTGGCCTGGACGTAAGACAGCAAAATCCTCCGGTGGTAAAGTGGTTAAAGATCAAGAATAATGGTCTGGCAATCACCTGGCTGAGCTCTTTAAGAACCCTTGGGTGAAAGCCATCCGGTCCCGGTGATTTATTTATGTTAAGTTTCTCTAGTTTCGTTCTAAGTCTATCTTCTGTTAGCCATGGCGGTATTTCTTGAGGTGTGTTGTTTAGTTTGGCCTTACAAGCTGGGTTAGTGTAGCCCCCCAATTCTTTTGTGAAGACTGAAGAGAAGAAATTATTTAACACTACCGCCTTTTCCCTGTCCTCTGTGGCCAAAACTCCCTTATCGTCTTTTATGGGGCCAATGTGTTCTGGCCTCGCTTTCTTACTGTTTATATACTTAAAGAATTTCTTGGGGTTCTTTTTACTCTCTTCCGCTATATGTCTCTCCTGTTCTATTTTAGCCGCCCTGATTTCGTCTTTACATTTCTTATTACACTCTTTGTAATGCTTGAATGCTGCCAATGACCCCCCAGTCTTTAGCATTAATATGCATTTTTATGTTGGAGTTTAGCCACCCAGGGTTTAGTTTTGCTCTTTTAAATTTATTTCCCTTTGGAATGCACTGGTCAATCCCTTTGTTAAGTATGCTTTTGAAGCACTCCCATTTTTCCTCCATGTTCTTTGTTCCCAGGGTTCTATCCCATTTGATATTTTCTAGCAAAGAGCGCAGTTTTGGGAAATTGGCTCTTTTGAAATTCAGTGTCCTTATATTGCCCTTGTGTTTACTATTACTACAGTTAATTATACAAACTCTGTATTGACTCCTCAAAGCTCTTACATCAATATACTTTTCTGCCCTAAGTTGCCTCTGTGTGGGTTCTCTCCTCTCTGAGTACCCAG
Organism: Pelophylax lessonae; assembly: GCF_965119305.1. Taxonomy (NCBI): domain Eukaryota; kingdom Metazoa; phylum Chordata; class Amphibia; order Anura; family Ranidae; genus Pelophylax; species Pelophylax lessonae. The sequence goes on along the minus strand of NC_138772.1, from coordinate 274,630,763 downwards.
CGATGTGCACCCTCTTACACGCAGAGAAAAATGGTCCATTTTTCCCTGTGGATGGTGATCGCAGCCACCAGCAAAGGGGAGGTGATGTCTTGTATTTTTACAATGTAAGGTACTGTTTCCCCCTTTTTTCTTTCTAAACTTTAAGAGACCAGTGAAGCAATGTGGAATCTAGACATGTTGAATTTTCTGCACCGCTCTGCCCCACAGATAACAGCTGCAAGGAAGTGCATATGGGCACACAGAAAACCATTATTTTCTGTGTGTCCTTGTGAAGATCTGCATCTTTCTTATGAGGACAAATGCAGCTCTCCACTAAAGTGTGAACTATCCCTAAAAGATTAAAAGAAAACAAATAAAACTTGACAAATGTAAATGGTAAAAAGGATGCGCTAGCCAGGCAGATGGATAGCAGCCCCTAGAACTCCCTGAACCTTGGGAGAAAAAATATATGGGAGAAAAAAAGACTAATGCACTACCTAAATAAATAATTTCACATAATAATTATGACAATGGTAAAACATGTTAAAGGAAACTTCCAAAATGGCCATAAAAAAGTGTTCAAAAATCCACAAAAGTTTATAAAAAATACCACAAACAAATAGTACAAGAGAAAAACAAACGTGCACCAAAGTGATGAAAAAATTACAAAACAATTCAAGAAAAAAAAATTTGTCTTTAGTAAATCAACCCTTATTTGTTTTAACCCATATAGTTCAGGTTAGTGATCAAAGTAGGCTTTGGAAACAATTTGAATGAGCAATGAGCACACTGAAAATAGAAGAGCTGGAAAGTAAAGCTTGTCTTATATTGCCATTACATATTATTAAAACCAGTGAGCTGCCAATTGTTGACATCACACCTTTTATCTTTTTCATTACTCTGGAAAGAAAATTTTGACCAGACAATAATAATAATAGAGAATATACTGTATATATATATATATATATATATATATATATATATATATATATATATATATATATATATATATATATATATATATATATATAAATATTTTTTTTTAAATAAGGTTTATTATTAGAACACCAACAAACAAAATATAAGTGAATCATAATCATGTGGCAAAATACCTAACCAGCAAACAAACTCAGTTCAACAGAAAACTTAATTAACAAATTAACTATAATAAAAAATATATAAACAAATGGAGAGCACGGATCAACAGGGTAAAACTGGAGATGCAAGGAAAAGTTAGGAAGTGAGAACCAGGACTGGGATCAGGAACAAGGGGAGCAGATATGAGGCAGCATGGTACAGTATACAGACACAGGGCAGGATCAGGATCATGCAGGATTAAGACTCAGGATTAGTCAGCAAGCATGTATCTGGCTAGCAGGCAAAACACTGAAGCAAGAGGGAATAGTAGAGGAGGGACTAAATACCTTCCCAGCAGCCAGCATCAGGTGGGATCTGCTAGCTGCTAGGAGACGCACACTGGTGGACAAAAAAACTACCATCTTCTGGTGCCAGGAGCAGGTGCCAGGAACAGGTAATTCAGTACCTGACATCTTGACTATTTGCATTGTACGACTGTATGAGGCATGAATAATGTAATCTATATGGGAATTGTGTTTTTAATACAGAGAAGAATTTGCACTGCTTCTAATGTAGCACTTTGACATGTGACTGATGTTTATGCATAATGTGACTTTGTCTGTAAACATGCTTGTTGTTTAATAAAAAAAAAAAATTGTTTACAAAAAAAGAACAGTGAGGGGTCCCCCCTAATAATATTCTTACCAGTCCCTTATCCAGGCATGCAACTTTGGTGACTTGGAAAAGGAGGGTATTGAGAGTATGACCCCACTTTCTTGTATCATACAAGCACACATGCATTTCAATATTTGGGGGAGGTATCTTGCAAGCTGGTATGGCAAAGTCTCTCCCCCAAAGCAAAGCACTTTGTCTCAGTGTTGAGGGACAAGGACCTATTTTCCACATCCTGTTCCACTCAAAGTATGTGGGTCTTTTTGGGAGACTTAAAGAGATCTTTAAAGATGAACTATACTCACCTTGAATCCAGCTATGCCCCATCCCCGAAACTCCCCCCAGCCGCCAACATTTTCGAGTGGCTGACTTTTGGAGCTCAATTGCTGGCCGATGTCATTGCCAGGCAGAAATGATGTCATTCCCAAGCATGCACAGGAATTCTGTCAGATTCGGGATTGCCAAATTTTGGCAGTAAACTGCGCTTGTGCAGCTTACTGTATAGGGTTGGACAGGCAGGTAAGTAGCTTTAATGCAGAAGAGACAAAGCATATATATATTATATATTTTATATATATACTGTATACAGTGGTTAAAATAAGTATTAAACACGTCACCATTTTCCAGGTACATATATTTCTAAAGGTACTATTGACATGAAATTTTCACCACATGTTGGTAACAACTCATGCAATCCATATATACAAAGAAACCAAAACAAATATGTTCAGAAATTAAGTTATGTGTAAAACAATGGATTGACACAGGGAAAAAGTATTAAACACATTAAGAAAGGGAGGTGCAAACAGGTATGGAAAGCCAAGACACCAGCTGAAATCTATCAGTAATTAGAAAGCAATCCTGCCCCTTGTCAGTGCAAATTATTATCAGCTGGTTCAGTCTCAAATTACGGCCTATTAAAAGGTGTCCCACTACCAAGGTGTCACACAAGAAACATCTCATGATTGGTAAAAGCAAAGAGCTCTCTCAAGACCTTTGCAACCTTATTGTTGCAAAACATACTGATGGCATTGGTTCCAGAAGAATTTCTAAACTTTTGAATGTTTCAGTGAGCACTGTTGAGGCCATAATCCAAAAATGGAAAGAACATTTCACCATAAACCGTCAACGACCATGTGCTCCACGCAATATTTCTGACAGAGCAGTGAAATTAGAAGAGTCGCCCAAGAGCCAAGGACCACTTGTGGAGAGCTTCAAAAAGACCTGGAATTAGCAGGTATAATTGTTTCAAAGAAAACAATAAGTAATACACTCAACTGCCATGGCCTGTATGCAAGCTCACCACACAAGACTCCATTGTTGAAGAAAAAGCATGTTAAAGTTTGCTGCGCATTTAGACAAGACTATATAGTCTGATCAGATGAGAGCAAAATTAAACTCTTTGGGTGCCATAATACACATCATGTTTGGTGCAAATCACACCAAAACACCATAGCAACAGTGAAGTTTGAAAGTAGGAACATCATGGTGTGGGGCTGTTTTTACGCATATGGTACTGGCAAACATCATCTCATTGACGGAAGGTTGAATGGAAAAATGTACCAAGACATTCTTGATAAAAATCTGCTGCCATCTATCAGGATAATGAAGATGAAACGAGGGTGGACATTTCAGCAAGACAATGATCCCAAACACAAAGCCAATGAAACTCTTAATTGCTTTGAAAAAAGAAACTAAAGTTGCTAGAATGGCTCAGGCAACCACCTGACTTAAACCCAATAGAAAATCTATGGAAAGATTTGAAGACTGTTTGTATGAAGGAATGGGCCAAAATCACACCTAAGCAACACATGCAACTAGTTTCTTCATACGGAGGGCGCCTTGAAGCTGTCATTACCAACAAAGGATTCTGTACAAAGTATTAAATACATTTATCTATTTCAGTTAGCGTGTTCAATACTTTTTCTCTGTGTCATTCCATTTTATTACACATAACTAAATTTCTGAACTCATATGTTTTGGTTTCTTTGTATGTATGGATTGCATGAGTTTTTACCCCCATGTGGTGAAAGTTTCATGTCAATAGCACCTTTAGAAATATATTCACTTAGAAAAAATGGTGATATGTTCAATACTTATTTTACCCGCTGTATATGGAGAATGCAGTAGCAACTGGGACACACCTGAACACCCCCAACTCCAAGCTCTCAACCACAACTCTATGGCATTAGGATGTCATTGCTGGAGTTTCAAAACCATATAAGAAGTAAGAAGTTAACTTAGCCAACCATGATAATCCAAACTTATATGTCACTTTCGGATGGGCTGAAACATTCAATGCTTTAATCAGAAAAACGCTCCCCAATACATTTAGCCTGGCAAATGCTTTTACCTAAATTGTTTAGTTTAACAAAAATGGGATTCCAGATAAGCATTTGTTATACATTTATCTGTATATAGTCTTTTAAACACAAAGAAAAGAGTTTTAGAAACTGTATATTTACTTGTTAGATAAAGTGCAGTGCCAATAGCAAACTCATATAAATACTGTTAGCTTTTGACAAGAAAGGTGTTACATTTACACTTTAGCAGTGTTAAGAATAAAATTAATCATTAAAGATCTCGCAAAGAAACACTTTTTATGTGTTGTAACTTGAAATAAAAACATTCAAACATTAAATCTATAAAGAATTGTTTCAACTAATAAAGCGGAATGTTACTTCAAAATTCAATTTGCTATCAAATAAACTTTTTTTAAACTTACTTACAGTTTTTTTTTTTTTTTTTCTTCCAATAAACCTGCTCCACACCTTTCAGTTAAAGCACACATTGTTATGCATACAGTATCCCAAATGTAAAATTTTTGGCATGTGAGAGACTAATATTAGGAGTTTGCAATGCTGGGGAGATGAAGGCAGCCCCCTGTTCTTAGAGGACAGGCTGCTCTGGACTAGGCAGGGGGTATCTGTAGGCCCTGGACTAGGAGAGGGGTGTCTGGATGCCCTGGGTTAGGTGAGGGGGTGTCTGGAGGCCCTTAAACAGGTAAAGGGCTGCTTGGAGGCTCTGGACTAAGTGGATGGGTGACTGGAGGCTCTAGACTAGGAGAGGGGGTGAAGAGGAGGCTCATGGACTAAGAAAGAGGAGTTGCAAATGAGGCCCTGGACTATTTCCCAAAGACAACCTCTGGATATGACACTGAGCACGTGCACTCAACTTCTTTGGTTGATCATGGCGAGGCCTGTTCACACCTGAGACCTTGTAACACTAATGAGTCACATAACACCGGGGTGGGAAAATGGCTAATTGGACATTTTCACATGGGGTGTACTCACTTTTGTTGCCAGCAGTTTAGACATTAATGGCTGTGTGTTGAATTATTTTGAGGGGACAGCAAATTTACACTGTTATACAAGTTGTACACTCACTACTAGGGTTGAGCGGACACCTAGATGTCCGTGTTCGACGGGTTCGGCCGAACTTTAAAAAAAAGTCCGGGTCCGTGTCCCGGACTTTTACCGAACTTTTCCCGGACACCGAACCCCATTGAAGTCAATGGGGACCCGAACTTTAAGGCACTAAAATGGCTCTAAAACACCAAAGGAAAGGGCTAGAGTGCTGCAAATGGCAGCAAAACGTAATTAAGAGCATGGCAAGTGCTCTGCAAACAAATGTGGATAGGGAAATAACTTAAAACAACAAAAAAAAACAGAAAAATAAAACAATGTTCTTCTTCATCTCTGAAGGACGAGGCCCATATGGAGTAGGAGGGAGGTTGAGGTGGTGGTGGATGTGGCGGTGACATAGGCGTGCGCACAGGGTGTGCTGGGTGTGCCTGGGCACACCCTAATCACCTAGGGCACATAGCATTGCCAGTGAGGAGATGGGAAAGATCTCCCTGGGACCTGCTCTGCTCTATTTCTCCTTGCCTACAGGTACATGGCCCCGATACATTACTCTCCCTGCTGGCAAACACATGCATGTGTATTTCAACTTTGGGGTGCACACCTTAATGCAATAGGCTGCGCACACCTATGGGCGGTGTAGGTGGAAGCGGCGGTGGAGGAGGACCAGGGCCGGATTAACAGCATCATGGGCTTGGTGCTGAGGATTTTGAAGGGCCTTAGGGCCGTGCCTTGCCATGCACCCAGAGGAGGAAGGGTGCAGCCATGCATGCCTAATTCAACATGGGATGCTGTCTCTGAAGCCCATAAACACATCCATGCATCGCCAACTGTCCCTCCTTGTCCGGCCTTCACGCTGTGTGGGGAGGTTCTGAGGGTGCTGCCTGGGGAAGCGAGCATAGAAGCCAGACTTCTGTGTTTACAAGTGACAGAAGAGCGGTAACAGTGAATATGGCCAACCCGGGGCCTATATAAAAGGTAGGGGCCTGGAGCTGCAGCTCCAATAGACCCTACATTAATCTGGCCCTGAGGAGGAGGACGAGGTAGCCAACACTGCTTCTTTTCACAAATTTTAAATGAGGGTACACCCCAAAAGAGTGAGAAAGAGCAAAAATGGAACAATGGGTGGGTAAGGTCGGTATCCATTGCTATTCTGCATAAGGTACGGAAAAGTCCCGTGGGATCCATGCCTGGTTCATTTTAATGAACGTGAGCTTGTCCACATTGTCTCTGGACAGGCGGCTGCGCTTGTCTGTTATAACGCCCCCAGCCGTGCTAAATACCCGTTCAGATAATACACTGGCTGCAGGGCACGCCAGCACCTCCAAGGCGTAAAGGGCAAGCTCAGGCCATGTGCCCAATTTGGAGACCCAGAAGTTGAAGGGGGCAGACCCGTCATTCACTACATGTAGGCGTGTGCACACATACTGCTCCACCATGTTGGTAAAATGCTGCCTCCTGCTAAGACGTTCCATCTGAGCTGCTGGTGCTGCTGTTTGTTGTGGCGTGCTGACAAAGCTTTTCCACATTTCGGCCATGCTAACCCTGCCTTCTGAGGTGCTGGCGGTGCCCTGGTTGCGTTGGCGACCTCCTCCTCCTCCTCCTCTGCCTTGTGCTTCCACTGTGGCCCCGCTGTCAGATGGGAATGCCAGCAGCATGGCGTCTACCAGCGTGCGCTTGTACTCGCGCATCTTGCGATCGCGCTCCAGTGAGTGAATTAAGGACGGTACGTTGTCCTTGTAACGGGGATCCAGCAGCGTGGCCACCCAGTAATCAGCACAAGTTAGAATGTGGGCAACTCGGCGGTCGTTGTGGAGACACTGCAGCATGTAATCGCTCATGTGTGCCAGGCTGCCCAGAGGCAACGAAAGGCTGTCCTCTGTGGGAGGTGTATGGTCCGTGTCCTCTGTATCCCCCCAGCCACGCACCAGTGATGGCCATGAGCTGGCCTGGGTGCCACCCTGCTGTGAACATGGTTCCATCTCCTCCTCCAGCTCCTCCTCCTCCTCATCCTCCTCATCCTCCAGAACTGTGCCCCTGCTGGACAATTGCGTCCCTGGCGTTTGCGTGTGCAGGAACCCACCCTCGGAGCCCCTTGCGAATGACTGCCCTGAAAGCCTTGGAAATGTTACCTCTTCATCCTCCTCCTCCTCCTCATCCTGTGCCACATCCTCTTCCATCATCGCCCGAATTGTTTTTTCAAGGAGGCATAGAAGTGGGATAGTTAAGCTGAGAACGGCGTCATTGCCACTGGCCATGTTGGTGGAGTACTCAAAACAGCGCAACAAGGCACACAGGTCTCGCATGGAGGCCCAGTTATTGGTGGTGAAGTGGTGCTGTTCCGCAGAGCGACTCACGCGTGCGTGCTGCAGCTGAAACTCCACTATGGCCTGCTGCTGCTCGCACAGTCTTTCCAGCATGTGCAAGGTGGAGTTCCACCTTGTGGGCACGTCACATATGAGGCGGTGAGCGGGAAGGCCGAAGTTACGCTGCAGCGCTGCCAGGCGAGCAGCAGCAGGGTGAGAACGCCGAAAGTGCGCACAAACGGCCCGCACTTTCTGCAGCAGCTCTGACATATCGGGGTAGTTTTTAAGGAACCTCTGCACCACCAAATTCAGCACATGCGCCAGGCAAGGGATGTGCGTCAAACCGGCTAGGCCCAGAGCTGCTATGAGATTTCGCCCGTTATCGCACACCACCAGGCCGGGCTTGAGGCTCGCTGGCAGCAACCACTCATTTGTCTGCTGTTCCATGCTCCTCCACAACTCCTGCGCGGTGTGTGGTTTGTCCCCCAAACAGGCAAGTTGTAAAACTGCCTGCTGTCGTTTACCCCTGGCCGTGCTGAAGTTGGTGGTGAAGGTGTTACGCTGTCCGGATGAGGAGGCGGTAGAGGATGAGGAAGCGGAGTAGGAGGAGTTAGGAACAGGAGGCAAACTGAAGCGCCCTGCAATCCTCGGTGGTGGAAGGACATGCGCCAAATTGCTATCCGCCTCAGGCCCATCCGCCACTGCATTTACCCAGTGTGCCGTTAGGGAGATATAACGCCCCTGACCGTGCTTACTGGTCCACGTATCCGTAGTTAGGTGGACCTTGGCACAGATGGCGTTGCGCAGTGCACACCTGATTTTTTCCCCCACTTGGTTGTGCAGGGAAGGGATGGCTTGCCTGGAAAAGTAGTGGCGGCTGGGCACGACGTACTGTGGGACAGCCACCGACATAAGGTTTTTAAAACTGTGCGTCTCCACCAGACGGAATGACAGCATTTCAAAGGCCAATAATTTTGAAATGCTGGCATTCAGGGCCAAGGATCGCGGGTGGGTAGGGGGGTACCTCCTCTTCCTCTCAAGTGTTTGGGAGATGGAAAGCTGAACGCTTCCACGGGACATTGTGGAGATGGTTGTTGGTGACCCAGGTGGTGGTGTTGCTGACAGATCGTCTGTTTGCGGGGTGGCAGGTGCCGGTATCACTACAGATGTGGCTGGAGCGGCCGAGACTGCAGCAGAAGAGGAAGCAGGATGAGCCAGAGACGTTTCTTGGTTTTGAAGGTGTGTACTCCACTGCAGCTCGTGCTTTGCACTTAGATGCCTGATCATGCAGGTTGTGCTCAGGTTGAGAAGGTTCATGCCTCGCTTCAAGCTCTGATTGCACAGGGTGCAAACCACTCGTGTCCTGTCATCAGCACATTTTCTAAAGAACTTCCACGCTAGAGAACTCCTTTGAGCTGACTTTGGTGCGCTCGTTCCCTTGCTGCGTTGGGCAGTAGCGGGCGTAGTGTCTAGGGCACGGCCGCTCCGCTTCTGCACCCTGCTCCCTCTTCTGCTGTGCTGGTGGCTCTGTGCGACCACCGCCTCTTCCTCCAAACTACTCAGTTCACCTGCATGACGTTCATTCCATGTGGGGTCGAGGACCTCATCGTCCTCCACATCATCTTCCACCCAGTCTTCACCCCTGCCCTCCTTGTCGGTCTCCACAATGCTGAACGCCGCAGCAGTTGGCACCTGCGTTTCGTCATCATCGGAGACGTGCTGCGATGATCCTTGCATGTACTCATCTTGAGGAATAAGTGGTTGGGCATCGCTGCACTCAATCTCTTCCACTTCTGGGGCAGGGCTAGGTGGATGGCCCTGGGAAACCCTGCTGACAGAGTCCTCAAAAAGAATAAGAGACTGCTGTATGGCTTGGGGCTCAGACTGCTGGCCTGATTTGCAAGGGGGTGAGGTGAAAGACGGTTGGACATTGGCTGCAGGTGCCAACTCTGACCTTTCTGCAGTAGACTGGGTGGGAGACAATGTGAAGGAACTGGAGGCACTGTCAGCAGCAAACCAATCTACTATCGCCTCAACTTGTTCTGGCCTCATCACTTCTAGGGGCGTTTGATGCCCTACCAAATACTGATGCAGGTTCTGTCGCCTACTCACACTTGAGGAAGGTGTTTCACTTGTGCGTGTAGCTGGCACAGATCGACCATGTCCTCTCCTTGCAACAGGAGCTCTACCAGCAGCACCACGACCCAGGCCACGGCCCTTATTTGACGGTCTCCTCATATTTCTGTAATTTAGGATCTTGCCCTAGAAAGGTTTTTATTGAATAGCGGAATAGAAAATATGATCCAAAAAAAGTGTATGTATATCACACGTACACAACCACACTAGGCCCCAATTACTATTGTTTGTACCCCTAAAAGGCTAGATGAGGAGTAGGGGGAGTATGGAACAGGCAGCACCCTCAAACCTTCAGAAGTATGAGATGAACCCCAACAACTTGGAAAGGTGGATCTCTCTCACACGTACCGACACAGACTATCCCGCAATTCAATTGATCCTCAAAGGTTTTTATTGAATAGCGGAATAGGAAATATGATCAAAAAAAGTGTATGTATCTCGCACGTACACAACCACACTAGGCCCCAATTACTATTGTTTGTACCCCTAAAAGGCTAGATGAGGAGTAGGGGGGGTATGGAACAGGCAGCACCCTCAAACCTTCAGAAGTATGAGATGAACCCCAACAACTTGGAAAGGTGGATCTCTCTCACACGTACCGACACAGACTATCCCGCAATTCAATTGATCCCCAAAGGTTTTTATTGAATAGCGGAATAGGAAATATGATCAAAAAAAGTGTATGTATCTCGCACGTACAGAAACACACTAGGCCCCAATTACTATTGTTTGTACACCTAAAAGGATGGATGAGGAGGAGGAGGAGTATGGAACAGGCAGCACCCTCAAAGCTTCAGAAGTATGAGATGAACCCCAAAAACTTGGAAAGGTGGATCTCACACGTACCGACACAGACTATTCCGCAATTTAATTGATCCCCAAAGGTTTTTATTGAATAGCGGAATAGGAAATATGATCAAAAAATGTGTATGTATCTCACACGTACAGAAGCACACTAGGCCCCAATTACTATTGTTTGTACACCTAAAAGGATGGATGAGGAGGAGGAGGAGTATGGAACAGGCAGCACCCTCAAAGCTTCAGAAGTATGAGATGAACCCCAAAAACTTGGAAAGGTGGATCTCACACGTACCGACACAGACTATTCCGCAATTTAATTGATCCCCAAAGGTTTTTATTGAATAGCGGAATAGGAAATATGATCAAAAAATGTGTATGTATCTCACACGTACAGAAGCACACTAGGCCCCAATTACTATTGTTTGTACACCTAAAAGGATGGATGAGGAGGAGGAGGAGTATGGAACAGGCAGCACCCTCAAAGCTTCAGAAGTATGAGATGAACCCCAACAACTTGGAAAGGTGGATCTCTCTCACACGTACCGACACAGACTATCCCGCAATTCAATTGATCCTCAAAGGTTTTTATTGAATAGCGGAATAGGAAATATGATCAAAAAAAGTGTATGTATCTCGCACGTACACAACCACACTAGGCCCCAATTACTATTGTTTGTACCCCTAAAAGGCTAGATGAGGAGTAGGGGGGGTATGGAACAGGCAGCACCCTCAAACCTTCAGAAGTATGAGATGAACCCCAACAACTTGGAAAGGTGGATCTCTCTCACACGTACCGACACAGACTATCCCGCAATTCAATTGATCCCCAAAGGTTTTTATTGAATAGCGGAATAGGAAATATGATCAAAAAAAGTGTATGTATCTCGCACGTACAGAAACACACTAGGCCCCAATTACTATTGTTTGTACACCTAAAAGGATGGATGAGGAGGAGGAGGAGTATGGAACAGGCAGCACCCTCAAAGCTTCAGAAGTATGAGATGAACCCCAAAAACTTGGAAAGGTGGATCTCACACGTACCGACACAGACTATTCCGCAATTTAATTGATCCCCAAAGGTTTTTATTGAATAGCGGAATAGGAAATATGATCAAAAAATGTGTATGTATCTCACACGTACAGAAGCACACTAGGCCCCAATTACTATTGTTTGTACACCTAAAAGGATGGATGAGGAGGAGGAGGAGTATGGAACAGGCAGCACCCTCAAAGCTTCAGAAGTATGAGATGAACCCCAAAAACTTGGAAAGGTGGATCTCACACGTACCGACACAGACTATTCCGCAATTTAATTGATCCCCAAAGGTTTTTATTGAATAGCGGAATAGGAAATATGATCAAAAAATGTGTATGTATCTCACACGTACAGAAGCACACTAGGCCCCAATTACTATTGTTTGTACACCTAAAAGGATGGATGAGGAGGAGGAGGAGTATGGAACAGGCAGCACCCTCAAAGCTTCAGAAGTATGAGATGAACCCCAAAAACTTGGAAAGGTGGATCTCACACGTACCGACACAGACTATCCCGCAATTTAATTGATCCCCAAAGGTTTTTATTGAATAGCGGAATAGGAAATATGATCAAAAAATGTGTATGTATCTCACACGTACAGAAGCACACTAGGCCCCAATTACTATTGTTTGTACACCTAAAAGGATGGATGAGGAGGAGGAGGAGTATGGAACAGGCAGCACCCTCAAAGCTTCAGAAGTATGAGATGAACCCCAAAAACTTGGAAAGGTGGATCTCACACGTACCGACACAGACTATCCCGCAATTTAATTGATCCCCAAAGGTTTTTATTGAATAGCGGAATAGGAAATATGATCAAAAAAAGTGTATGTATCTCGCACGTACAGAAACACACTAGGCCCCAATTACTATTGTTTGTACACCTAAAAGGATGGATGAGGAGGAGGAGGAGTATGGAACAGGCAGCACCCTCAAAGCTTCAGAAGTATGAGATGAACCCCAAAAACTTGGAAAGGTGGATCTCACACGTACCGACACAGACTATTCCGCAATTTAATTGATCCCCAAAGGTTTTTATTGAATAGCGGAATAGGAAATATGATCAAAAAATGTGTATGTATCTCACACGTACAGAAGCACACTAGGCCCCAATTACTATTGTTTGTACACCTAAAAGGATGGATGAGGAGGAGGAGGAGTATGGAACAGGCAGCACCCTCAAAGCTTCAGAAGTATGAGATGAACCCCAAAAACTTGGAAAGGTGGATCTCACACGTACCGACACAGACTATTCCGCAATTTAATTGATCCCCAAAGGTTTTTATTGAATAGCGGAATAGGAAATATGATCAAAAAATGTGTATGTATCTCACACGTACAGAAGCACACTAGGCCCCAATTACTATTGTTTGTACACCTAAAAGGATGGATGAGGAGGAGGAGGAGTATGGAACAGGCAGCACCCTCAAAGCTTCAGAAGTATGAGATGAACCCCAAAAACTTGGAAAGGTGGATCTCACACGTACCGACACAGACTATTCCGCAATTTAATTGATCCCCAAAGGTTTTTATTGAATAGCGGAATAGGAAATATGATCAAAAAATGTGTATGTATCTCACACGTACAGAAGCACACTAGGCCCCAATTACTATTGTTTGTACACCTAAAAGGATGGATGAGGAGGAGGAGGAGTATGGAACAGGCAGCACCCTCAAAGCTTCAGAAGTATGAGATGAACCCCAAAAACTTGGAAAGGTGGATCTCACACGTACCGACACAGACTATCCCGCAATTTAATTGATCCCCAAAGGTTTTTATTGAATAGCGGAATAGGAAATATGATCAAAAAAAGTGTATGTATCTCGCACGTACACAACCACACTAGGCCCCAATTACTATTGTTTGTACCCCTAAAAGGCTAGATGAGGAGTAGGGGGGGTATGGAACAGGCAGCACCCTCAAACCTTCAGAAGTATGAGATGAACCCCAACAACTTGGAAAGGTGGATCTCTCTCACACGTACCGACACAGACTATCCCGCAATTCAATTGATCCTCAAAGGTTTTTATTGAATAGCGGAATAGGAAATATGATCAAAAAAAGTGTATGTATCTCGCACGTACACAACCACACTAGGCCCCAATTACTATTGTTTGTACCCCTAAAAGGCTAGATGAGGAGTAGGGGGGGTATGGAACAGGCAGCACCCTCAAACCTTCAGAAGTATGAGATGAACCCCAACAACTTGGAAAGGTGGATCTCTCTCACACGTACCAACACAGACTATCCCCCAATTTAACTGATCCCCAAAGGTTTTTGATTAAATAGCGGAATAGAAAATATGATCCCAAAAAAGTGTATGTATATCACACGTACACAACCACACTAGGCCCCAATTACTATTGTTTGTACCCCTAAAAGGCTAGGAGTAGGGGGGAGTATGGAACAGGCAGCACCCTCAAACCTTCAGAAGTATGAGATGAACCCCAACAACTTGGAAAGGTGGATCTCTCTCACACGTACCAACACAGACTATCCCCCAATTTAACTGATCCCCAGAGGTTTTTGATTAAATAGCGGAATAGAAAATATGATCCCAAAAAAGTGTATGTATATCACACGTACACAACCACACTAGGCCCCAATTACTATTGTTTGTACCCCTAAAAGGCTAGGAGTAGGGGGAGTATGGAACAGGCAGCACCCTCAAACCTTCAGAAGTATGAGATGAACCCCAACAACTTGGAAAGGTGGATCTCTCTCACACGTACCAACACAGACTATCCCCCAATTTAACTGATCCCCAAAGGTTTTTGATTAAATAGCGGAATAGAAAATATGATCCCAAAAAAGTGTATGTATATCACACGTACACAACCACACTAGGCCCCAATTACTATTGTTTGTACCCCTAAAAGGCTAGGAGTAGGGGGAGTATGGAACAGGCAGCACCCTCAAACCTTCAGAAGTATGAGATGAACCCCAACAACTTGGAAAGGTGGATCTCTCTCACACGTACCAACACAGACTATCCCCCAATTTAACTGATCCCCAAAGGTTTTTGATTAAATAGCGGAATAGAAAATATGATCCCAAAAAAGTGTATGTATATCACACGTACACAACCACACTAGGCCCCAATTACTATTGTTTGTACCCCTAAAAGGCTAGGAGTAGGGGGAGTATGGAACAGGCAGCACCCTCAAACCTTCAGAAGTATGAGATGAACCCCAACAACTTGGAAAGGTGGATCTCTCTCACACGTACCAACACAGACTATCCCCCAATTTAACTGATCCCCAAAGGTTTTTGATTAAATAGCGGAATAGAAAATATGATCCCAAAAAAGTGTATGTATATCACACGTACACAACCACACTAGGCCCCAATTACTATTGTTTGTACCCCTAAAAGGCTAGGAGTAGGGGGGAGTATGGAACAGGCAGCACCCTCAAACCTTCAGAAGTATGAGATGAACCCCAACAACTTGGAAAGGTGGATCTCTCTCACACGTACCAACACAGACTATCCCCCAATTTAACTGATCCCCAGAGGTTTTTGATTAAATAGCGGAATAGAAAATATGATCCCAAAAAAGTGTATGTATATCACACGTACACAACCACACTAGGCCCCAATTACTATTGTTTGTACCCCTAAAAGGCTAGGAGTAGGGGGAGTATGGAACAGGCAGCACCCTCAAACCTTCAGAAGTATGAGATGAACCCCAACAACTTGGAAAGGTGGATCTCTCTCACACGTACCAACACAGACTATCCCCCAATTTAACTGATCCCCAAAGGTTTTTGATTAAATAGCGGAATAGAAAATATGATCCCAAAAAAGTGTATGTATATCACACGTACACAACCACACTAGGCCCCAATTACTATTGTTTGTACCCCTAAAAGGCTAGGAGTAGGGGGAGTATGGAACAGGCAGCACCCTCAAACCTTCAGAAGTATGAGATGAACCCCAACAACTTGGAAAGGTGGATCTCTCTCACACGTACCAACACAGACTATCCCCCAATTTAACTGATCCCCAAAGGTTTTTGATTAAATAGCGGAATAGAAAATATGATCCCAAAAAAGTGTATGTATATCACACGTACACAACCACACTAGGCCCCAATTACTATTGTTTGTACCCCTAAAAGGCTAGGAGTAGGGGGAGTATGGAACAGGCAGCACCCTCAAACCTTCAGAAGTATGAGATGAACCCCAACAACTTGGAAAGGTGGATCTCTCTCACACGTACCAACACAGACTATCCCCCAATTTAACTGATCCCCAGAGGTTTTTGATTAAATAGCGGAATAGAAAATATGATCCCAAAAAAGTGTATGTATATCACACGTACACAACCACACTAGGCCCCAATTACTATTGTTTGTACCCCTAAAAGGCTAGGAGTAGGGGGGAGTATGGAACAGGCAGCACCCTCAAACCTTCAGAAGTATGAGATGAACCCCAACAACTTGGAAAGGTGGATCTCTCTCACACGTACCAACACAGACTATCCCCCAATTTAACTGATCCCCAAAGGTTTTTGATTAAATAGCGGAATAGAAAATATGATCCCAAAAAAGTGTATGTATATCACACGTACACAACCACACTAGGCCCCAATTACTATTGTTTGTACCCCTAAAAGGCTAGATGAGGAGTAGGGGGAGTATGGAACAGGCAGCACCCTCAAACCTTCAGTATGAGATTGTGTTCACTGTACCCCACAAAGATTGAGTTCACTGCACCCCACAATGATTGTGTTCACTGCACCCCACAAAGATTGTGTTCACTGCACCTCACAAAGATTGTGTTCACTGTACCCCCCAAAGATTTTGTTCACTGCACCCCACAAAGATTCTGTTCACTGTACCCCACAAAGATTGTGTTCACTGCACCCCAAAAAGATTGTGTTCACTGCACCCCAAAAAGGATGTTGTTCACTGCACCCCAAAAAGGATGTTGTTCACTCCACCCCAAAAAGATTGTGTTCACTGCACCCCACAAAGATTGTGTTCACTGCACCCCAAAAAGATTGTGTTCACTGCACCCCAAAAATGATTTTGTTCACTGCACCCCAAAAAGGATTTTGTTCACTGCACCCCAAAAAGGATGTTGTTCACTCCACCCCAAAAAGATTGTGTTCACTGCACCCCAAAAAGATTGTGTTCACTGCACCCCACAAAGGATTTTGTTCACTGCACCCCAAAAAGATTGTGTTCACTGCACCCCAAAAAGGATGTTGTTCACTGCACCCCAAAAAGGATTTTGTTCACTGCACCCCAAAAAGATTGTGTTCACTGCACCCCACAAAGGATTTTGTTCACTGCACCCCACAAAGATTGTGTTCACTGCACACCAAAAAGGATTGTGTTCACTGCACCCCAAAAAGATTTTGTTCACTGCACCCCAAAAAGATTGTGTTCACTGCAGCCCAAAAAGATTGTGTTCACTGCAGCCCAAAAAGATTGTGTTCACTGCAGCCCAAAAAGATTGTGTTCACTGCAGCCCAAAAAGATTGTGTTCACTGCAGCCCAAAAAGATTGTGTTCACTGCAGCTCACACACAGAAAAATGGATGTGGATCACTGACACCTGCCTATCTCCAATCCCACACCACACAGCAATATCGATTGTAGTTTGTAGAACACAGTTTCCCTAAAATTCAGCAGACTCTGTCCCTAACAGGATTGAGAAGAGATCGTAGATCAGGATTGAGTGCAGATTCACCCCACCCCCCACACAGCAATATCGATTGTAGTTTGTAGAACACAGTTTCCCTAAAATTCAGCAGACTCTGTCCCTAACAGGATTGAGAAGAGATCGTAGATCAGGATTGAGTGCAGATTCACCCCACCCCCCACACAGCAATATCGATTGTAGTTTGTAGAACACAGTTTCCCTAAAATTCAGCAGACTCTGTCCCTAACAGGATTGAGAAGAGATCGTAGATCAGGATTGAGTGCAGATTCACCCCACCCCCCACACAGCAATATCGATTGTAGTTTGTAGAAGACACTGACCCTATATAATTCAGCAGACTCTATCCCTAAAATGCCTACAACTCGCCCTGCCTAAACACTCCGACCTGTCCCTCAATTCTATCCGGACACAAATGGTTTTTTCCTGCCTATCTTTCCCTAATCAGCAGCCAGCACGTTGATGTGTGCTCTCTGTCCCTGAATCTAAGCAGCATAATGACGCCGCTGCGGCTGCCTCGAACTTATAAAGACTTGGTCACATGCTTCAGACGGCCAATCACAGCTACTGAGACATTTGCAGGCATGGCTGGGATGGCTTAAGGCACACCAGTTAAACGATTGTTGATTGGCTGTTGAAAGCCCGCCATGAAAAGAGCGCCAAAGCATGCAAAACCCGGAAATAAAACGACCGAACACGGATTTTTACCCGAACATACAGTAAAGTGTCCGTGTCCGTGTTCGGGTACAAAAAATCCAATTATTCGGTACGAACACGAATAATACAGTCCGTGTTCGCTCAACACTACTCACTACTTTACATTGTAGCAAAGTGTAAATTCTTCAGTGTTGTTACATAAAAAGATATAATAAAATATTTACAAAAATGTGAGGGATGTGCTCACTTTTGTGAGATACTGTAGAAAACTCAGGACAATAAAAATTCAATAAAAGTTCAATAAAAACAAGCGGTACCAAGTGCCAGACATTTTGGGCTGTGATGGGACCTCAAACTCATGTTCCAGTGATGAGGCCAGTATGTATGGTGGGATGATAGCGTGCAAGTCGCGGTCCAGTAGTGATTGCAGACTAGGCACGCCGGTGTGCCGCAGATGAGTCTAGAACCGGCCGCAGGAAGGAGGGAGCCACAGAGTGCAAGAATGGACCGCAAGCGTGGGGGTTGCCGTGATGACGCGTTGTGCGCGCCTGCATTTTGTCAAGTAACGGAGATACAGGCAACCAGCATATTTATACAATGGAGATGAATTAAAAGCTAAATAGTAAGTGGAGAGTGGGTGGAACACTTAAAGAACCTGAGTGCTGATCTCCCATGATTACCCTTGCATAATTAAATATAAATAGATTAATTAAATCTAAAAAAATTACTATTACGCCATTGTTGATTATTTTGAGTATAATAATGATGCAAACAAATGTCAATTAAACATTCAGCCTCGGTTCACATTACTGCGGCTGCAGCGTTCGCATGTAATGTCGGAGCGCACTGCTCCTTCATTACATGCGATCCGCTGTGCGGTGCGAGTTTAGCCAAACACTTTGTATGGCTAAATTCGCACCGCACCCGCAGCAAACACGCACAGGACCCTTTTTGGCAGCTGCATCAGGATCGGATCGCACAGCGGTTCACACTTGTGCGATCCGATCCTGTGTGAACTGCAAGATCGCACTGCGATATGCGATCAAACTGGGGGTGTCGTTAAGATTACATTGACACCCCCAGCGTATCGCATATGGCAGTGTGAACTGCCGGGGGTGCGTTTGCGATGCGGGAAGAGGCTGCGTATTCGCAGCCTTCCCGCATCGCATAAGTGTGAATCGGGGCTCAAAGAATAAAATACAGTTGGACAACAGTTCTGATTCAGAATTGTATGTGTGATATTTTATGTTGGCATATTTTGTTGATTTTGAGTTTAATAAAGGCTATTTATATGGAAAATGAGTGCCAGGTTGCCCCCTTGGGATCCTTAAGGGATCCCTTTAATCTACAACCTGTATTAGCATTTTTTGAAATAGAGGGATTAGAGCCTTGGCTAGGTTTTATTTTTATTTTTTTTGTTGCATATAGTTAATAGCAGCAGCTTCCTCTCTTTTTCTGCCCCACTTTTGGAAATGCATTTCTGGTGATACTCTAAATGTATTGTTGAGACAGAGGACTTTAAAGATGCATTTTATTTTTGTTTTCGTATTTCACTTTATTTCTCCATTTTGTTTGGGTTGGGGGTGTAAAAAAAATGACTGGCCCTGGTGGCAGATGTGCTAGGTACGCCACTGCCCACAATTGAGCTTACAGAAAAAAAAAAAAAAAACATGCTAGATCACCATACCAACACAAGTAATGTTGGTGCAGTGATCCCCCTCCGCTGTGCTATTATATTTGCCCCCCCCCCACCATAACACTCTAATAAGTGCTTGGAGCCATTGTCTACGTGCACTGATCCACTACTGGTCAGATGCTGATTTTCCAGCTTCTGTTGAGCAAATGCTGGCCAATTCCTGCTGAACCAGGCTGATTTCATATTGTGTGTACCCAGCTTCATAGTCCATGCATAAGTCCATCACTTTTGACATGTGACTGACAAAAGTTAGTAACAGTACAGACTAAGGATAAGCAGCACACATGGAGGGTCATAGGGACAGTCCTAGTATAAGCTTAAGGTCATGCTTGACTGCAAACAGTCTTGGAATAGAAACAAGAGATCAATCCAAAGTTATTGCTAGGATAGCAGATCAGTGTATCAGGCACCAGGTGTTTGTTAGCGCATCTGGATTCCAGGAGCCACAAGCATAAAAGGCATTGTTTAAGTGGAAGATCAGAACAGCAAATGTGCAGGAGAAATCTTAGAGCTCCACAATTGACAAACAGGAGCATTTGCGTAAGCATATGGTGCGGACAGTAGGTTCCAGCAGTGACAGGTGTTTGTGTACAGCCCCCTATACAAATCAAAAACAGGTTGTATGCATGTCATAGCACATCTTGCATCTACATTTGCATGAATACATGAACAGATGACGAGGACAGTTTGTGCCCAGGGCCACTCATCCATCCCTGTACTGATATCAATGCTTGGATGTAACAGCTGTCACTCTTGGGTGCCTCCTGGCCATATAACCACATAACTCTTCATGCAGTACGGACCCTCCAAACCTGTACATAACCCCTAAACAAATACAAGTCTACAAGCATCAAAGCACAACTAAACATGAACCCAATTAAATGACGTTTCACACACAGACTAACCTTCTAATGACTGAGATTATAAACCAAGTGAAAGGGAACTAAGTGTGCTGTCTAAGAAACTCTGTTTTACAAAACAAGTTGGTGTAACATAGTTTTGCAATAACAGTCTAGATCTTCAAGTTGACATAGTGCTGCTAAAGCGGACCTGGCATACAAAAAAATTACATTCTAACAGTATAACTTACACTTTCCAAATAGCTTTGAAATTGATAGAACTGCATGTTTCAATGAGCAAACAAATTGTATCAAAAAGTATGATTTTTATGGTGCCCACTCATCTACTGTATAATGTTACACATCATATACAACCATTTATTAAAGCCATAAAATAATTAAAATGTATAAAGATTTTTTATAGAAAAAATATATATATGTTATGAACATCAGCATAAGGAAATGTTTATATGAATCATATTGATTCAAACAGATCCTGCACAAGAGAAATATGTGCGCTTCACTTGTCAATCTAATGGTCAAACTCCATGGGGTAACAAGCGAACATATAAAATATATCCTTATGTGAGGAAGAGACCCTATGGCAGATTTTACCTGCAATATTTAAAATATCATTGTAAACACCATATCACCTATCAAGCCTGCTGGTCTCATATATTATGTTCCAAGCTTGCTATTAAATATATTGACTAGACTTCTCAAATATCCTCAAGTTTCACCCCAAATAAACTGCTATAAAAGTCTCTTTCTGAAAAAAATATATTTTTATGTGTATAAACAAAACAACACCTACATTTATAAGCTAAAAAACAACTAAATAAAAAACTGCTTGTATAAATAAAGACCCCAGGGTCAGCATTCCCTTCATCCAGATAAGGAACAATCTTACATCCAGATAAGGAAGCACCTTAAAATTCTATTTTTTTTTTTTTTTTACAAAAAAAACCTATTTGTGCATTGAGTGAACAGGGATGATGGTGCCCTCCTAATTAATCAAAGTAGAGTATATTTTCAGAAATGTGTGCTTCATTGAATTCTAGTTGAATTGTACAAACAGATTGTCCCACATGTAACACCACTGATACAGTATTAATTTCTAAATTATGGATCGTTTGCTAATAAACAATCCACAGAACTACTCATGCAAACCTAGGGGGCTAGTATCATTAAATGTAAACAGTATTCTGAAAACTGCAGGATGATGATAATAACTACCAATGTAAAAAAAAAACACACATGAACATACTGAGAAAAATTACTTGGATAAGTGAGAACCTTCATAGAGATTTGGTGTTGTGAGTACTGTGTTGCTCACTGTCTATTTTGCTGAAAAGACCTACAGTGCAAGGGTCTATCTGCTTCTTCATCAATCATTCTGTAAATCTGTGCTTTTAACATCTCTCCTTCTGCTTTTTGAATATTCCTCCATAATTAACCAGATTATGTCATTAGAGGGGCAGATCTGACATATGAAAGAAAAGCCCTGCCTCAACCAAAATGGCTGTCCCCGGGGAGGAGATTCAAGTTCAGATCAATACAGAGTTCTGCAGTTCACCTAAATTACAAATATATTCCTTCATTCACACTGCAAAAAAAATCAAATACTGTATAAAATGAAGTGTGAATTGTATCAGGTGGCATAGTGTGGTCAATAATAATGGGGGTTTGCAAATGTGCTAACCCCCTCCCTATAGAACTGAGTTTTTGTCAGTGTGTGTTGGAGTTGGAGTAGATGGCTACAGCTGACAGGGATTTCAAGGTGAGATAGTTGCTACTGCTTTTAACATGAACTCTACCTATAGAGTGCTATATAAAGTGATATATAGTGCCACTTCAATATTACAGTAAATTGCAGTTTGGAGGGCTAGAACAAGTGGTGTTGACTTACCTTGTATTTACTGTGCTATTTACAGTAAGACGCGATTTGCATATGCGTGAATTGGATGCATTTTGAACAGCATACGATTAGCATGACATGTGAACCGAACCAGCTTTCTATGGAGCCGGTTCACATATGTGCAGGCCAGGCGCAGTGCATTTTTTAAAAAATAGTCCTGTACGATTTTCAGTATGGTTTAGGTGCAATTTCAAGTGTCATAAACTTTCGCACTTGAATCACACCTGAACCAGTGAACTACCGTGCCTGGACAAAACCGTGCCTGGACATATGTAAATTGTGCCTTGAGCTTCATTACTGTGACAATATATCAGCATACAAAACATAACAGTTTAATTCCATTATCATAACAAATATATATTAATAATATATACAGTAAATTCCTTAAAATAATTGCATCACACTTATTTTTAAAAATATTTTTTACATGGTATATTGTTGTATACGGGCTGAATGATTGTAGAAAGCATATGGGGACCCAATATACTTGTTACAATAATTTAACCAATATAAGAAATATTTTATGGTATTTATTGTGAATATTTTTCTGTGACAAGGTTATGATAATGGCTGCATTGATATAGTTTCACAAAGCCTGAGAAAGTGAGCGAATTGACCCAGGAAAAGCATTGTATAATTGCTATCTATGTACTTTGTGTAAATTTAACTAGGGACTCCCTCACTTGTGTTTTTGGTTATTACGATTCTTCCCTGCTGGATAACCCTGACAGTCTCTCATTCACTCTTTGTTGCCTGCAGGATGATGGCTTTGAAATGGTAATAAGCAAACATACTCTCCCAAAGGGATTGGCTATGTGAACTATACGAGTGTATCTGATTTGGGAAACATACCATCACACTCCATAATGCAATGCACACATTTAATTTAATATGAATTTGGTGAATGGATGTAATGAGCCCAGGTATTATTTACCATGGAATGGTTTGATCTTTCACTATGTGTTTTTTTGTTATATTCATTGACTATATTTTGATATGCTGACTTTCACTGTACACTGTAAACTGGTGGAATATGTCTGTATTTTTTAAGCTGTATTTTCTCTTTTTGTATTTCTTTGACTTGTGATTGCTTCCCTTTAAAGCGTAAAAAGCGTTTTTGGAAAAAAAATATGTTTAAAAAAAAAATATATATATATATATATATAGGGAGGCGGTGGTTATATAAAGGGAGGCAGGACTTTGCTTCGCTCTCTTGCCTCAAGGACAGCGCACTGGAAAGAAGGGGAAGAGCTGCTGCGGGTCGCAGGAACTTAGGCCGAGGCCTAGTGGTGGACACCGGAGTGAGGCTGACAGGCAGACAGAGACGCTGATGGGAGAGGAGCCTGGCCGCAGAGGGAAGCGGATCTCCCGGTTTGGGTGAGCGAAATCCAGTATCTACATCTCTACTAGAATACAGATTCAGACTGATTCTGGGAAGGGCAAACAGGTTGAGTACTTTTATAAGGCCTTTCTGACACTCAGTCAAACCACTGGACACTGCAGATACAAATATAGTGCAAAGTGGGTGAATCAGGCCTTAAGCCCTCAATCCAGTTCTAGGCGTTCAATCTGTTGTGACGCATAGGATAAACTGCATTTGCCTCTCTGTGGATTACAACTGGTACTGCATTGGGGAACATAGTTCAAACTCCTTTTCTTTGTTGGATTACAAATACTTTCTTTTGATTGTGGGATTCCTTGCCAGTGAAGATAAGTGAGGCCTCACTCTCCAAGAGACGCTTGCAATTCATCCTAAAGGGGGCCCCCGTTAGCATTCAGAGTGCACTCTGCTAGTTGAGGTTAAGGCAGTACACTGTTTACTTTGCATCTTAGCCATTGAATATAGTCACTCTATCTGCGGTCACTCTCTAACCACATTTGTTAGTTAAAGCATTGTTTACTATTGTGGAACACCAACCTCTTAGCACACATACACATTTGTATGTGTAGGAATGTGTGGCTGGTGTTCTAGATCCTGAGTGCTGAGCTATAAGGCATTAATCCTTGATTGGGAACTCAGGATCCTTTCTCATTTGTTATTATTGTGTCATTTGTGATTTTGTTTGAATACTTTGATTCTATTTCAATACTCTAAAAGAGCAGTACATTTTTTATTCACTGCAACCTTTGTGGTCTTGATTATTCACCATGACAGAACTGATAGTGTCAGATGGGTTGGAGCAGGTTCAGGGTGTAAGAGGTGACAAGGACACCCATTCAACAGGCCACCCCCAAGGGGGCAGGGCTATATATATATATATATATATATATATATATATATATATACACATTTTCCTTTTTTAAACACACCAAAGCTAAGTGGAAATATGGTTTAGACAATGAGGTATAAAATAAATTGTTGAAATATTATGTTTCCTATGTGTAGCTAAAATGCTGTCTATGTACGTCCTTGGCTATACGATATTTTTTCCTTTTTTCTAAGTCATATATACACATACTTGTGGACTTGTAGAAGAAAAAGCTGTCTGCTGTGTGTCTCTTTTATAATGCCCCCTATGCTGACTGATTAATGCTGACTGTACATCACTTCACGGTTGCCTCTGTACTGTCATTTTTATTTATTTTAAATAAGTTCATTGTTTCCCCCTTAAAATGTAGTATATTAAATGGGTATTCATGATGTACAGTATTGTATGTCTGTGCTATTTTCTGGCTCTTGTTTCTAACAAAATATATTGTAATCTTTATTTCATGTTAAAACCTGCCTCATCTTTCCCTCTTGAAATGTGGCCCAGTAAAAAGGCTTACATAATGTGCAGTGTCTGTGCTATATTTCTGGGTCTTAGATAATCCACTGTCATTTTTTATTTCTTGAAAAAAAAATCACTTTGTATCACTCACTTCATATGCAGTCTACTAAAAGACTTACATGATGAGCACTGTCTGTAAAACATTTTAGGCTTTTTTCTGTGACATAATCCACTGTAGTTTTTAAATTATATTTAAATCAGCCTCATCTCTTTGGTAAATTAATAATGGGAAGAAAAACTCACTGCATCAAACCTACAGGCAAAACTACTCTTGTTTAGGAACACAGGTCTCTGTGTTCATTCAGCAAGCACATCCCCCGCACAGTTAGAAAGCCTCCTAGGGACACATTTAATCCTTTGATCACCTCTGGTGTTAACCCCTTCCCTGCCAGAGTCATTATTACAGTAACAGTGCATATTTTTAGAACTGATTACTGCAGTAATTTCACTGGTCCCCCCCAAAAGTGTCAAAAATGTCAGTTAGGTGTCCGACCCGTCCGCCACAATGTCCCGCTAAAAATTGCTGATCGTTGCCATTGCTAGTAAAAAAAATAAATAAATAAAAATGACATAAATCCTTCCCCTAGTTTGTAGACGCGATACATTTTGTGCTAACCAATTAATTTACACTTTACTTTTTTTTTTTTTATCAAAAATATGTAGCAGAATACATATTGGCCTAAAATTATAAAAAAAATTAGATTTTTTAATTTTTTGTATTGGGAATGTTATATAGCAGAAAAAAAAATATTGTTTTGTTTTTCAGAATTGTCGCTCTTTTGTTGTTTATAGCACAAAAAATAAAAATTGCAGAGGTGATCAAATACCTCCAAAAGAAAGCTCTATTTGTGGGGAAAAAGGACATCAATTTTATTTGGGTACAGTGTCGCGTAATTGTCAGTTAAATTAATGCAATGCCATTTTGCAAAAAATGGCCTGGTCATTAGGGGGGAAAAAAGGACAGCCACCTAAGAGAAACATAATAAAATTGTCTCTATCCTCCTTGCAATCTCCCTGCATAAAAAAAAAAAATATTATCAGTTGTTCCTTATACTAAGTTCTTATGTAGGAGCAGGAGATTCTTCTGTGTGCAAAATTATTATATCACTAAGCATTTTCTTAATCTTTCTCAAACATGATTTATGATGTGTTTACATGGTGTCTCACTGGAGGGAAAGGTATTAGGAAAACAAAACAGAAAAACAAAGCATAAGAATGTTCTCCTACAAAATTAAGCATCTAAAAAAGGAATCAAAAGAAAAAAAATTGAATTTTAAATTAAAAATATCAAATAATCTTAAAATTAAGGAAACCTTGGGCTCAAGGTTCATGACCATGAATGAAGCTGACAACTTTCCACTTACTGAATCTCTTCTCTTTTTATACCTTATTTTAAAATAATGATTGTAGCATTTGATGTCTGTTTATTTGACCGATAAGGCATTGAAGACTTGTAACATTTTAGTGTTCTCAGGATTTTCTTGCTTAGCACTTTATTCTCTATCATTTAGCCTTTCTTGGAAATAAGTCTCATGAATAGACCTTGGTTCTCCAAACTGTGTATTGTCATTTTATTTTTCAAATAAACATTAAAAGGTATCATCTTGATGACACTCTTGCCGTATACACCTGCTGCTCTATGTACCATTCCATGCTTGTATTGATAAAACCTTACACCTGTGGAACAATCAGATCCTATGTTTCAACTAGCTTTTATAAATCAGTTCCTAGAAAGAGGCCTAGAAAAATATCCCTCATTTTCATTATGGAGATATGGGTAAAGAAGACCTTTTGTGGCCACTTTTGCTGTCATATGCTACCTCCCAGTTATTCCGAGACCATATTTTATATGCAAAATTTTATCAGTGTGATTTATGCCTGTTGCATATTTTGATATTTTTAGTTTTAAATTTCAGAAGCATTTTATGTTATGTTACCTAACTTATCTGGTAATTTAATTTGCATAATGAATATATTTTTCCTGCCATACAATAAGTTCTATTAAATACAGTACATTTGATGTAAAGTATATGAATTAAACACCAAATATGTTATGTGAGCTTTATGCTAAAATAAAAAATTCTGACCACTTTTGTAGCAGTCATCTGTTAAAGCAGAATGAGAGGCAAGACATCAGTTGACATATTAATAAATTATTCAAGAGCTTTCAGTGGCATCTTAAAAAAATGCTGCATAGAATACCAACTTAGTCAACACCCACCACAGGAAACAATAATCTCTCTCAGTAGGTATAAAATATAATTGTCAAGAATATCTTTTACAATGTAGTTTCCATTTACCTACCAACATGGTTCCTCAGCTGAATAGAACTCAAATGTCAAATAATTTAAATCTCTCTAATACATTTTATACTGAAAAATAATTCAACATATTTTATTTGTTTTTACAATTTAATTTTCCTTTAGTCAATAGAAAATAAATTGTGTTTTCATATAAAAATTCTGAAAAGAGTATTAAAACTTTTTTACTTGTATTAGACATTTCTGAGTTGAAAAAATAAAAGGGAATATTTAAAATTATAAAATTGGACTGCATATTTAAAGTGAAACTAAAGAAGACACCAGCACTCTGCACTGCGCTTGCTAGGTCCAGGGGAAAGATCTCATACATTCCTAAATTAATAGTGTATGGGAGATTAATATTGACTTTAAATCATCAACATGTGAACCAACAAATATGTACATACACATGAAGAAATCATGATACATCAATTATAATGAGCGTTATGTCTAAAATGCAAATTTATACTTTACACACACACACATATATATATATATATATATATATATAGCAGTGAGGGAACTTTTTTTAAATACATTTTGACCGGCAGACAGATTAACAAAAGCCGATGCTAAAATGAAAGTTCCGAGACGGAATTATATTACTAGCTAGCTACCTGTCTCCTGCTGCTGGGGTGAGGTAGAATGCAGGCTACAGCCAGAAGTGACAGACTGACAGTGAGTGTCTTGACACAAACATTTATATTTATATTTAACCTAAAAAATATAGTTTTTAATGTGCCCTAAAATTATCTGTTATCTCTTAGCCTGGGTTAACAGCAAATTTGCTGCAGATTTGGCGCCGCATCCAAATCACAGCCTGTCCACGGGAACCGAATGTGGAGTGTATGTTAAGTTAATGAAATCCTGCAATCGGTTTGCAAAACGCAGCACAATTTGTAGAATTGGATCGCATGGGAGTGAACATCCATGTAATCAGATTCTGGTGCGGACAAAAAAAGTGTTTGGTGCGAATGCGCTGCGATTTGAGCCATACAAATCCATGGCTCAAATCACACCCCAGAGACACTGCATGTAATTCACGCAGGAATGCGCTTTGATTCCTGTGTGAATTACATGTGGTGTCTCGCACTGCGGTAGAAGGAACCCGGGCTGAGGCCTTAAAGCCAGTTGCAGCATTCCCATTAACAGGGGAGAGCTCAGGTATGTTTGGATCCGAGTCTGAACACTATATGTGCCGCTGCAGACCGTGAAATGTCTCAGCTGCTTACGATTGGCAGGGCACTGTGACAAGAGGGGGTCTGGGGGAGGGGGGGTTAAATACCAAACATGTTATACTTACCTGATCTGTATAATGGTTCTGCACAGAGCAGCCCAGATCCTCTTCTTCTAGGGTTTCCCGCTGGCACTCCTGGCTCCCCCTCTCTTGCTGGTGCTCCCAATAGGGGGCACTTGTGTGAAGTCACTCCCAAGCCCCGCTACTGCTTCCACTGACACATACAGGGGGACTCGGCTCAATCCCCCGCTCCCTCTTCACTGGATTTTATTGACAGGAGCAGGAGCCAATGGCTCCCACTGCTATCAATCTGCCCAGGGAGGAGGTACAAAGCCAGGAGCTCTCATGCACATGGCTAGATCACGATGGGGTTCAGGTAAATATGAGGAGGTGAACCTGTGACACAGAAGGTTTTTTACCTTAACCACTTTACCACTAGAGCATTTTGCTGTCTTACGTCTGGGCCACTTTTTGCGATTCGGCACTGTGCAACTTTAACTGACAATTGCGCGGTCATGCGACGCCGTACCCAAACGAAATTTACATCCTTTTTTTCCCACAAACAGAGCTTTCTTTTGGTGGTATTTGATCACCTGTTAGATTTTTACTTTTTGCGCTATAAACAAAAAAAGAGCGTTTATTTTGAAAAATAACAATATTTTTAACATTTTTTTATATGAAATTCCCCCCAAAAAATGTAAAAACCAATTTTTTTTAACATTTTTGGCCAACTTGTTTTCTGCTACCCATGTTTGGTAAAAAAAATCGCAATAAGCGTATTTTGATTGGTTTGCGCAAAAGTTATTGCGTTTACTAACAAAGGGAAAGATTTCTGTCATTTTTGTTGTTTTTTTTTTAACGAGTAATGGCGGCGATCTACGATTTTTTTTGCGGGACTGCGACATTGCGGCGGACAGATCGGACCCTTGACTGACATTTTTGACACTTTTGGGGGTACCAGTGACATTACTGCAGTAATCAGTGCTATATATATGCACTGTTACTGTAAAAATGACACTGGCAGGGAAGGGGTTAATTTTATTGGAGAGGGAGGGGTTAATGTATGCCTGGTGCTTACTGACGTGTGGGGGGGGAGGTGACTGTGTGAGACAGGGACAGATTGGATGTCCAGCTATGCTGAACACTCCGATCTGTCACTCCCTGTCACTGAGGAGATCCGCCCGCTCTGTTTACACAGGTGGGCGGATCTCCAAACTGGATTCCCCGACGATCGGGGCAGAGCAGCGGCGATCGCCGCTGCTCCTCCCCTGGCCCGACTCCCGCTGTGAATGAAAACAGCGGGAGCGCGCTTCCGGCGGCGCGCGAGCGCCGCCTACAGGGGAGGAGTCTGGCGACGTAGGTCTACGTCGTCAGACGGGATCGTGCCACTTTGCCACAGTACTATTCCAGTGGTAAAGTGGTTAAAGGAGAAGTATGGGGGCAGAGCAGACAGCTGTGACTGACAGTTACAAGCTCTCTGCTTAGGGAACTCTGAGAACTGTTTGATCGCACAGTTCTCAGTGTTAGAGCTGGCGTGGGAAAGATGCAGAATCAGAGCAATGCTGCATCCACCTAGGTAAATATGAATCTGAAAAGATTCCCATACTTCCCTTTTAATGCATAGATTGCATTAGGGTAATAAACCTTGAAACTTTAGAACTACTTCCCGTATGCTGTACATTTTTTAACTTCCTCAGACGGGAAGGGTGAGCAATGCAGTAATGATGGAGATATCATTCTTTAGCCCCAGTGATTCTGCAAAGGATAAAAGTAATCTGGGTAGCTAACAAGCCGCTGGATTACTTTTAAAGGCAACAGTAAGGCTATTACCACCCCCCTTCCACTGCCACCTTTACCAGGCTCCCCTGTGTGTTCGGGGAAAACAGTAAGGATGCATCCTGCTCTAAGCACACAGTGTGAGGAATGGATGTTGTTCCTCTCACTGTGTGACATCAGAAACACGAAGCGAGGATTTAGTCACTTTCTGTTTTGGCTCTTTGGTTACCTGGCAGTTAACAGCCAGTGAAGCAACCGATCAGACTGATTGGCTGCATTGGAGGCCAGAGGAGAGATTTGTTTTTTGAGTCTAATAGATCCTAGATCTCTCCATAAGGAGGGCCTGTCATGGACCATGCTATTACAAGCGATGTTGTTCATGCCTTGTAATAGCAATAAAGTTGATAAAAAAAAGTTAAAAAGGTACAGTGTTGAAAAAAAAATTAAATAAAAATTGAATTTCCCCCATGCTCACACGTAAATGCACACGTAGGTCCCGCATGCATATGTAAATGGCGATTGCACCACGCAAAAGAGGTATTGCCGCTAAAATCATAGTGAGAGTAATCATTCTAGCACCAGACCTCCAATGTAACTCTAAACTGGTAACTTTTAAAGGCCTTAAAAGTGCTCTTTATGGAGATTTTTAGGTGCTGTAATTTGGCACCGTTCCATTTGAGGAGGCAATTTTAAAGTGTGACATGTTTGGTATCTATTTACTCAGCGTGACATCGTCTTTACCAAACATTTGGGTATGATATTGTGTCGTTGTGCATTAAAAACCGTTAGAGTGTATTTTTTCCAAAATAATTGCATTTGAAAAACCGCTGCACAAATATTGTGTGACATAAAAATATGCAGCACCCACTATTTTATTCTCTAGGGCCTCTGCAAAAAAAAAATATTTTTATTTTAGAATTCAAAGTCGTATTCTAGGAAAACCTTTTTTTTTTTTTTTATATCTAGGAGAGGAATGCCAGAATTTGTCTGGACTGGAAATTGACAATTTGGCATTAGGAGGGTGTTTACCTGACCAGGCTGTTGCTGTCCTTTCAGTGTCCAGTCATAAGCTGGGAGAATTGTGGCGACTATGCTGTGTTGCTTAACGGCAGCAGAGAAAGGTTAGGCTGACTGTGCTATATGGTAGGGCTGAGTGAATCACAGGAGTGCATGGATACAAATTCAAATCCTTGCAAGATAAATCAGGTCCTTTATATGTAGTTCATCTGGAGTTCAGCTTAAACTTTGAATAAAATCTGTTTGGTTGAAAGGGGTATGTTTAAATGCATTTTGAGATAAATCTCAAAATATAATAGAGGTTCACAAGTAGTAAGAGCATACATTACCAAATAAGTCACATACTTCTTGCTTTTTATATTACCCACTGCAAAGGAATAAAAGTCAAATGATGATAGTGGCAGCTATTTCCTATAGTCCTTCAGGGAAACATGATTCAACTGACATACAGTATCTCACAAAAGTGAGTACACCCCTCACACTTTTGTAAATATTTTTTTATATCTTTTCATGTGACAACACTGAAGAAATGACACTTTGCTACAATGTAAAGTATTAAGTGTACAGCTTGTATAACAGTGTAAATTTGCTGTCCCCTCAAAATAACTCAACGCACAGCCATTAATGTCTAAACCGCTGGCAACAAAAGTGAGTACACCCCTAAGTAAAAATTTCCAAATTGGGCCCAATTAGCCATTTTCCCTCCCCGGTGCCATGTGACTTGTTAGTGTTACAAGGTCTCAGGTGTAAATGGGGAGCAGGTGTGTTAAATTTGGTATTATCACTCTCACGCTCTCATACTGGTCACTGGAAGTTCAACATGGCACCTCACGGCAATGAACTGCAGCACGGTGGCCAAGACCATCCAGCGGTTTAACAGGACAGGTTCAACTCAGAACAGGCCTCGCCATGGTCAACCAAAGGAATTGAGTGCACATGCTCAGTGTCATATCCAGAGGTTGTCTTTGGGAAATAGACGTATGAGTGCTGCCAGCATTGTTGCAGAGGTTAAAGGGGTGGGGGGATCAGCCTGTCAAT